>NC_046614.1:9684832-10289832 GCF_900324465.2 Anabas testudineus | reverse complement strand
ATTTGTCTGTTTTTCCATGTTTTTGTCCAAAGAAAAGTTGGTCTAGATGCTCTGAGCTTTCTCACACTGCATCCAAAACAAATGCTGAGATAGAATGAAAAGATTTCAGCGAATAGTTAATGACAAGAATATGAGTGTTCTGTGGATGTTTGTCCATAAAGCCACTCTAAATCTAACCATACAACCATTTATTGAGCAAGCCCCCAGGTTATGTACTGTACAGTGTGTGTTGTTCTATTTCCACATAGTGCCTGATATGTACATACACTGTCTGGCCAAACAAACTCACTAACTAGATTTCAGTAAGCGAATGAGTGAGAGCCTTCCACTGGATAATTACAGCAGTGATTAATATGTTTCAGCTGACAGCACAACGAGGTCAGCTGACTACCTGGATGTACCAGGTCATTCCATGAAGGGATTGTTTAATCCCTGACGGTACAGGTATATTCCCACATGACAATGCCAGGATTCATCAAGCTCAAACTGAGACATCATTTTCATCACACTGACTGGCCACAATCTTCAGGATGTGCTGGAGGAGACTTTATGCAGTGATCTGATCCCACCATCCACCATAAGATCTCTGTAAGAAATCAATGCCACGCTGGAACAAAATGAATGTGACATTGCATAAGCTGATAGAAACAAATCCCAGAGATGCATGGCTGCAGAGATGCTGTAAAAGTGTGTGGCTCTTTTTTTTTGGCTAAGCAGTGTGTGTGTGTCTGACTAGACTCATGCATGTGAATGCATTTGTAGAGATTATTTAATCCTAAATAGACATGAGAGCCATGTGTACTTAAACTGTGAAGAACTTGCGGCTCATAACTCCATTATAACTCCATCCTCCACAACTCCACATTCCATATTTGTTATTCTTCTTTGGACAATTTAATATAAAATGCTACAGTCACTTAATGCATTTTGGAATTGCAAACACATGTGCAGCCATGCACATACATGGCCTGCATGTGGTACATATTTGAAACATTTCATGTGTTACAAATTGCCAGTGAGCAGGTAGCAGCTACAATGCAGTGCAGTAGTACACGAGTAGGAAACAGGTTCATGATCCAGCATATTATCAATTAAAGCTATGATTTATGTGACTCGCTGGCCAGAAGTTTTACTCACTTGAAATGTTGCTCGGTTAACCCTTGTACAAACCATAATTAATTTGAATATACCCTAAATAATCTCCAAAATATCTTAAATGGTTTACTGTTTCTTTTTCAGACGATCCCATAAACCAGTCTATTACAGTAAGTAAATATTTGGTAAATCTGCAGGTTTACCAAATATTTACTTTACATTTTGATTAAAAAGAGTGCAAAGCTTAAACAACTTGTGGAAACTCTCCTTACCTACACATGACGAAGGACAACATGGTCATAAAAGGGCACATAAACCTCCTGAGAGCACTGACAGATGTTAGCACAATAGATTCCTGCTGACAGACATGAGGGCAACGTCTGTACTTGCTCTTTCATTTTGAACCTTAACTCAACACTTTGACATAAAGGAAAAGAGGTTACCCTGAATAATGAAAAGTTATATTTCTTTCATTTGGGACTTTTCTATGAAAGATGCTGTAATAAACTCGTTTGTCATTTGATCTATACTTTTTTATCTATTATCTTCATAATTATTGGAGTATAACTATTGAGGTCCTTATCTTTCACTATCAACACACCCAAAAGTATTACATTATATATATTACATTAATACATTATTTTATCAATCAGTTTAGCAAATGATTAAATATGTTAATTAGCAACCATTAGTATGTCAGCACAATGACATAATACGGGGAAGGTGGTTACCACACCTGTAGGACATTAGTCTGACACCTGACAGAATGTAATCATGTAGTAATACCATCTCTGCCATAAATGTGAGATGTTTAACCAAATGATTTAGTGCTTCTTTAGCCGCACTTAAAGTTCTAGCATGAATCTTTTGGTACACTCGGCATTGTTTGCATTTAGCGGGTGTATCGATGACATGGTGCCTCGTTTGCTGTTAAAGCTTTAAATAACTGGCAGAACTCAGATAAATCAACTTGCAAATGATGAATTTGAGCGAACGTCTCAGTTTTTACATTCTGTGACAGGATGGGAAACAGCCATTCAAAGTGACACTGCGAGGAGGCTGCTGACTAAACACAAACTTAATCGGCAAACCTTTGCTTTTCCTTTACAAAAAGAAGACAAATTAAACACAGAACATATTAGCTTTACGTATGTAGTCCCACTGTCTTCACGCTTGATCTACTTTTCCAAGAGGTGGACGTTTCGTCCTTGGCCACATGTCATATTTTTTCCACTCTCCACAAAGTAAATGCAGGTTACATCTTTGAACATTTTCCACCTTGTGACTGATGCAATCGCTCTCCTATTATTTGGAATCAGCCTCTTGTTTCTGGTCTGACCACATCATTTTTACTGCGTCTACTGTCTCCTGAATGAGGTTGACCACCAGCCTCCCACTCTCGTTCTGCTCCCTAGTCTCCTCCATTGTAATGCTTCAACAGCCAAACCACAAGCCTCAATTACCCAGCATTCCTTGGAGAGAACGAGAGAGGCTTCATGTAGCAGACTATGAAATTAGCATTCATCACAAACCTTCTTAGGCCACAAAACTATTTCATGAGATCAACAGTTGCAGCATTTCACCACTGAGAAAAGCATCACTCGAATTATATTATTAGAACAGTTTTTTGTCATGCAAGCATGAAAGTAACTTTAAAGCAACAATGCAGTAGTTATACACTACCCGTCCAAAAAAAAAGTCACCACCTGGATTCAACAAATTAAGCAAATAGGTAAGAGCCTCCAACTGGATAATTACTGCATGGATGATTATGTTTTAACAGGAAGTTAACCCTAACTGATGCAGTGAGTAGCTTCTCAATGTAGGCAGAACTGGGTTAAGAACTGTCCGATTGAAAAAGGTCATGTGGTCTGATGAGCCCAGATTTACCCTGTTCCAGAGTGATGGGAGCATCAGGGTAAGAAGAGAGGCGGGTGAAGTGATGCACCCATCATGCCTAGTGTCTACTATACAAAGCCTGTGGGGGCAATGTTATGATCTGGGGTTGCTGCAGTTGGTCAGGTCTAGGTTCAGTAATGTTATGTGTCCAAAGACTGAGGTCAGCTGATGACCTGAATATACTGAATGACACAGGCATATTCCAAGATGACAATACCAGGATTCATCAGGCTCAAACAGTGAAAGAGTGGTTCAGGAAGCATGACTCATCATTTTCCATTGAGAATCTTTGGGATGTGCTCAAGAAGACTTTGCGCAGCTCTCCAACTGTCCCATCATCAAAATAAGATCATGGAAAAAATAATGCACCTGATGGACGGGACGGGACCTGGACGGGAATAAATGTTGTGATATTACAGTAGCTTATCGAAGTGATGCTACGGTGAATGTGTGCTGAATCATCAAAGTGAAAGGCGGTCCAATGAAATATTAAAGTGTGTGATTTTGTTTGGCTGGGGAGTGTTTATTTGCTGGATATGTTGTTGTTTTTTTGGTTTGTATTTTACCATAAACAATGAAATGGTATGGAATGCAATTTTGACAGAAACAGAAAATGTGCTTTTATGTGCGCAGCTACAAACCTTGTACTTGAAACTACAAAACTATGTAAATGAAATTTAAGAATATGGAGTTGATACGTTACATTGATTCTAAGGTAATGATAGTTCTAAACACATTTTGGGTGCAAGTACTGCAATTTTTCCTTATTCTCTAAGAGGCATACAATTATTATCTCTTCACTGTTGTTAGACTTTTAGCATGTTTTGTTCAAAGTGTAAATGATACGAAACACAAGCTTACAAAATATATATTTTCTGTGTTACAAAGAGACTCGGACAGTTCCATGATGCATAGACAGGGATTTTAATGTATATTTCACTTACAAATCTGCTCACACAGGTCACTTCACTGACTTTCACACTGAGCAGGAATTACTTTTCAACAACCCACTGCTTCTGCGTATATAGTAGGTACTGTAGCCCCAACCATTTATTAAAACGCAACATATTAATGGTACAAATACTAATTTGCACAGCGAATCTTACCACATAGTAGTCATTCAAAAAGGAGAAACCTTCACACAAATCATCTCGTTCCTTTAGGTTGATGCAAAGATAAAATATATGTGCTGAAGAATGATCAGTTTTAATGCAAAAGCTGCAGCAATTAAAAATAAATACCCTGTAGTGAAGCACCTTTTACCTAACTGTAAATTGTACTATTGTTCCTGCTATTTTCCTGCCAGGGTGGCTGAGTGGTGAGGTAATGGGATATGCTTATGGATTTCTTCATCACTTGTTTCACTGCACTGGAATGTAAAAATCTTTTCTGTTTCCAGGCTCTTTGCCTCCATGACGTTTTTAAAACGTTAGTTGTGTTCATTCTAACAAAGAATTTTCTTACCATATCTGTATGTGTTTGTGGAAATGATTTGAATTTGAATACATGGGATAGAGTCCACTGTAACTACAAAAGGATGAATGAATAAATACCATAAAATGAATAAAGAGTGGGAAAAGTGTTGTGACGTATCATGTTAGCAGTGTTGTTTTCATTATGGGGATATTAATTGTGACATTGTTGGCCAACATTTACGTCAACTGCCTCCTTATGCCACCGAATGTGTGCTTTTGTAGGTGTTTTACTGTCACTAACTCATGACATACAAACAATCAATACTGAAAACGTCCTGACAAAATATTTACTGCATTACAATTTGGAGTTGTCAGAGATATTACTGTTCAAACACACTACAACATCTACCCAATAGAGATGCAGACTAAAGCTCAAAAATACTTTCTGAAGCAGCAAACTAAACTTGCTTTGACTGCTAACGAGAGTTACACCTTTGGTTTCCATTTACTCATCTGCATGGCAAACTTTTAAAGAGAACTTGTGAAGGAGTAAAACATCTGACACAAATCTCTCCTGTTGCTGTAACATCATCACATGTAGTGGATGCACTATTCACTGTTTATATTATTAGTATTAACAAATTTCAAGCCACATCATGCAAATGTATGTTATCAGAACTAAATCATATCATCAGCAAAAGTCTATACTCTTGTATCAGGGAGGGAAAGAACTGTTTAAAAAGCAACTGCGACCCTTTCAAAGTTAGATAGAGTGATCAGAGGATGGATGGAGCTAATGAAGCATGTCAGCATCACCTCCACCTGCCTTTGAGAGCTGTGAACCACCCAGGACAGTCAGTGTAAGAGGCTTGAGAGCTCAATCAAATGTCCACTACACCTGCTACTCCACAATTCATTTTCCTCTAAATAACTGTTTAGACTAAAGTCGATTAAAGAATGGACACTGCCGTGTTTCTGCATGTCTACCTTTAAGTAGAATGAATGAACTGATGTACAGTAGAATAAAAAGAGAGCACTGATGCATATTTACACTCTTTTATCCAGTTTTCTAAACCTGGTTAGATGTGCCTGCAGAACAATGTAAGAGAAGTGTAATGACACTATGAGTGCAGTACATGGTGACAGATGCATATCACATTTTTGTTGGGTTTTTTGCATCCACACAACCAACAAAATCCTCATGAACAAGCCCAGTCTCGAAGATCAGTATTTTTTTAGGTCTTTCATCAAAAAATGTATTGTAAGATTTGTAATTAAGTTCACAATCTGGGTATGATTGAGGGAACATTTTAAATAGTTCTAAAATAATATGTACTTTAATGTAATGTACTTTTTCTTTTTGAATAAACGAGGCCCCTGGTGAAGCAGTGTTGTTTACCCATTTTATAATCTAATATTGTTCTTATTGTTAAGAGCAGACTTTGATGGACTTTAATAGCAGTGTAGGTGTAGGTGTGCAGGCCTTGCTACCTTCTGAGATTACAGTACTTAGCATAAAGCACACTTTAAAGCTGAAAATATGATACATACAAAATATGAAGTCACAGAAAAGGTTTGTGCTGCAAGAACAACACAATAAACATTTCAAAAGTTACCCAAAAATAAACCCACCATATTGTCTATCCTAAAGGCACCTTAGACAAAGATATATTCCTGCGCTCGAGTGGTTAAAGGGGTTGAAAAAAAAGAAGGGAAAAGCCTGACCACTGCATGGAAACATTAGATCGCCACAAGAAAGGCTACATAATAGATGGAGATTTGATTGCATAAACTATTCTGTCACTGATTGTCTAAAAGCATAATTTAAAGAGAAAAATTTAACATCTGACTAATTTTCATGTCATATACTGCAACATATCAAAATACTCTATGTCCTTCTGCAGTGACAAACTTTGCACAACACTCGGTCATTTGCATTATACTTCCATGCTGCCTTTTTTTTGCAACAGGGTATATTTATATTTAAGATATCAAAACATGCATGGGGAAAAATCTCTCCTGATCATGCAAATATAGTTTCTGGATTTACACTCCTAAGTCTAAAAGTAGGATAAAAAGACAACACAAAAATATATAAAACAGTAAACAATAAAACAAACAAAAAGACAATTTGATTAAAAACAGTGTCCAACAAGCTCTGTCCTACTTCAGCAAAAACAATCCCCCTGATACACTTTTGGAGGAGCGTCTCCTCCTTCCTGCCAACCCAAACTGCCAGCCCAGTCTGTAAAATTGATCCGCTCTGGTGCATCGTCATCATCATCAATATCACCACTATTATCAAATCTCCCTGCTCCTCCTTCTCATCCCATTTTAGGTCTTCCTTCTCAGGCTGGACAGGCTTGCTCCCCCTGCAGGTGAGAGGTTGGAATGACGCTGTATTCCTAACCAGATAAGGGGGGAGATAATGCCTCTGCTTCCACCGAGGGGGTTAAAATTGGAAAGTCTCTGGGATTGATTAGACAGGTAAGCGGAGCAGGAGCAGGGATCACACCCTGCTGGTCGGGTGGCAGCGGTAAGTGCAGTTGGACAGAGGGTCTGCCCCGCCATCGACAGTCTTGGAGCACCCTCCCTCACAACAAACCTCTGAGACAGAAAGGAACAAGGTATGTCATCAGGACTGTAGCTGTCAGTGAGAGTCAGTGAGTAAAAATATTTTGCAGTAGAAATGCAGAAATGACAACAGACATGCTGCAAAGTGCATTAAAACAGGCAAACAGTGGAATTAACGAAAACATTTAAAGTTTTTGAACTGGCCAGACAAATGTGTTTTAGCTAGATATGTCTATTTGACAGCTTTAGGTACTAGTTATATTTGGGAGTTTTAAATAAACTAATAAAGAACTAATAAATACTGGTGTTTTATTATGAATGATAAACAGTTGTCAGTACATGAAGTGTTAAAACTAGCTCCCCTTTACCAGCTTCTGCTTTTGCTCTAGATTTTGGCCCTTTACTAGTAACTATAGTACATATTTTATCTTATATTTCACCTTTCTCGCAGTCTTTTTATTTTTTACAAAACTGGACTACACTTTAATGTTTATGTTATTAACAACATTGATTAATAACTTCCATAAGTAGTTTTCATGGTGAAATACTTATACTTTTGTGATTAATATTTTAATGCATGCACTTAGTACTTCAACTTGAGTAACTAAGTTGAAGTTGTACTTAGTGGCAAGTACTTGTAGGTAGGTATTTTTACTTGAGTTTATGTACATTTTCCATCTCTGGCTGCTTTTCTATCAAGCACCTATGCAGTAGATCTTCTTCTAAAGAGATATGATTTATGTAAAATTATTATAAAATTATTATTTTAGCATGAACATAAGTATGAATTTCTTAGAATTAGAGATCAAACATCTTAATAACGACCACTTTCATATATTGTTCAGTATATCATGGGAATATTTACAAATACATTTATCTTATCTGTGCTATCTGCACCCACAAAGCTGTTATAAAACCATGTTGAAATGGAAACTTAAGCTGGGTGATCCTCTGCTGTCAGCGTGTATCAGCATGGGAGCTCTTATAAGACAGAAGTTATGCAACTTGCTTTACTTTAGCTTGCTAGCCTGCTAACTAAGCTCTAACAACAAACAACATTTTGCCATGGGATTTTGCCATGTTTAAAGCTCCTGGTAGCTGGTTGTGTGAAATAAGATTAATGTTATTAAGGCAGACTTTATCTGCACAGTCAAAACCAGAAAAAGCCAAAGCGCAGAATGGGTGCCTTGGCTTTTACTGCAAACACAATTTTCTCTGAAATGAAACATACTTCAAATCACACACTTTGTCAAAGGTAAACCTGATGTCACCAAGTCCAATTCAAGTCTTAACTTAATTTTGACCAAATGTGTAGTTACTGCACTTTGCCTTTGTGGGGCAGTATAATCCATATATTTTGCTTGTGATCCTGCTGTATTTAGGGTCCTCATGACTGTGTGTGTGAGATCAACTAATAATTCAGAGGGAATTAAGCAACTCTAGAAACTAAACCCACAGCTGGCACCTGCATCTTCCTCTGGCATCAGCAGATGAGTTTGGCACGGGCTGGGCAGGTTGGGGTTAGGTCCCTCATGACTCGTGCCCAGCTGGAGACGCCTCATGTGACGAACCACTGCTGTGGCATTGAATGCTTGCTGCACAGGAAAAGATACAAATGCATTATAACCCAGTGGAATCCCATTTATCTCTATCGCAATGGTTCCCAACATATTTTACTTAATACAAAGAAAGTTACCTTCCACTTGCTTTTAGCAAAATTCTTCTTGATTTGAGCACTGACTGATTCATGGATGTTCTTATCCAGAGCAGTGTCTCCAGCAATCCTGAAAAAGAGAAAGATAAGGAAAGGTTTGTTAAAGAATGTCTGCAGTAGACAATGGTCATCATTGTACAGCTACCATAACACAATAGCAAAGTTGAACTGAGAAAATGTCATTAGCACTAAGGGTTGTGGTATTATGTGAAGCTAGATTAGTTAAAAAGGCAAAGTGCATCATGATAGTGGAAAGTACCAGGGGTGCTGAAGTGCCTGCTCACAGGTGTAACGTATGTTGGGGTCTTTCTCCATGAGGTGGACTATGAAGTCTTTAGCTATAATGAAAAAGAGAGATCCAAAGGTCACCAGCTGCACAGTTTAGTAACTTCCGAAGGCTACAACATCACATTAATCTCGAGGCTGCTGCATTATATGTATAACTTGTTCTAAAAGGTGGAGAGCTGCTCGCCCAGAGTAGGGAAAAATGGACCCAGTCCAAGAGTTGAGACTGTTAAAAACATTGGATCGTTGCCATGATGCCGTAGGCTTAACACCTGCAAGGTGATTGGTAGAGACTGGACAAAATAATTACTGGCTTAGAGATCTTGGAGAAACATTTCTCTCAACTTTCTCTAAAAGGGAAAAAGGTTCAGGTGGTGTGTGAAGAACAACACTGACTGGATAAACGATCTTTGTCTCTGGAATTAGCTATAAGGGGAGAAGCATTAGGTGGTACGTGGATGTACATATAGGAAAAGTGATTGATACCTGAGTCTGAAATGTCATCCCAGTAAGGAGAATCAAACTCATATTCAGCCTTCAGGATCTGTTCAAATAGTTTGGCATCATTCTCATCGTAGAACGGAGGATAACCACACAAACTGAGAAAAAACAAAACAGGACAGGCAGACAGAAAAGTTTTTCTCACCAAAGATGATGAAGTTATTAAACCATCTGAATGCAAAACATAGAGACTGCATCATGATTAATATGGCATAAAAATTTAAATATTGTCTTAGTGGAGGATTTATAGGCAGGAATTTATTCATTCTGTGTTCAGTCAGGGCAGGTCTTACAGTTACTCACAGAATATAGGCTATGACACCAATAGACCAGCAATCCACAGCTTTACTGTAGGGTTTCTGAGCCAACACTTCAGGTGCTGAAATTATAAAGAGAAGAAAATTCAGTCAAGATAAATAATAAAATGGTTACCAATTATAACATTTGTATCTTACAGTAGTGAATACAAACTAATCAGTGAGAAAATGTATTAAATTTAAATGTAGCACTGCTAGCAGGACAACTGATGATCGTTTAAGTAACTGACTGCCTTACCAACGTATCCAGGTGTTCCACAGGCTGTTGACATCACACTGTCTGAGCCTTCGATTTTAGACAGACCAAAGTCACTGATCATGATTTTTGAGTCTTCATCCATGCTGTAGTACAGCAGATTCTCAGGCTACAAGGAAAAACAATGCTCAATGTACACAGAGTGATGTAATAGAAAAGCATGAAGAGTCATTCCTAAACAAATAAATGTGGACACCACCACTTTAACATATAATTATAAAATTTTCATATAAGGATTTTGGTTGTACAGGCAGAATTATGAAAACTAAAGTTTGTTTACTATCAGCAAAGAAACACGATGCTAAATACTAAATTTGCGAGATAACGGGAAATATTTGAGCGTTAACACAACTTCATTTATAAATACAGTATTCATACAGTATTTATTAATGCAGTATTCCTGACCTTGAGGTCACGGTGCACGATGCCCATGTCATGGAGGTATTTAACAGCATCCAGAATCTGCTGAATGAGCTTACTGGCATCTTTCTCTGTGTAGAAGCCTTTCTCTATGATGCGATCAAAGAGTTCCCCTCCAGAAACCCTGCATGAGGAGGGATGAAAGAAGAGTATGAAAAGGAGTGGTGCAAACATATTGACTTGTAAGTTTTGTTGAACAACAGAGAGTATCTCTTTCACACATACACACACACAAACAAAAAAATCTCTGATATTTTTAACATACTACAAACAAGGGAAGGAAATGAGAGAAACAATGAGGAAGGGAGGAAACAGATGCAGAGCCAACGAAGAACAGAAGCAAAAGAAGAGAAGTAGTGTAATAGCTAAGCTAATGTAATAGCTAAGCTGGGCAGTAATGTTTTCTGTGTCACCACGTCCACATACTTTGAATTCCCCTATGATATATTACCAAGAAAGGGATTTCCCATCAGTCTTTCCCTTGACAAATGTGCACTCCTCCCTCCCTCCCTACCCCTGGCTTTTATTTCTCTAATTTGCCACTGACTGTGATTAATGCATAAATGATTGATATTTTCCAGGAACCTCTCAGTTAATAGCCCTCCTGATCCTGTTCTGTCCTTTCTCTGGTTCTCTCTCTCTGACATTTCAGGAGTTGAGGAGGGTGGGAGGCTGACAGACTGCAGGCTGCAGGTGTGAGGGTGAACTCCCAACTGGTGTTTGTGAGCTGGTATAGCACAGGCTGTGCATGTATGTGAACGCACATGCAAGTGTGTTACAGAGTGCAATTAATGGCATGTGACATATAGTGCGTGGTAGATAACACAAGTAGGGGGCCTGAAACACACATCACACAAAGACGAATCACACAAACCTACACATATGTGAATACTCACAGTTGCATTACAAGGTAGAGGTGTGATTTACTCTCAAATATCTCTTCCAGAGATACAATGTTGGCATGTTTAATCCTGTGAGGAGGGCGAGAAGAGACAGAAAACAAGAAATGATGTTGTTCACTCTCTTATTCTTATAATATTCATACAGCATCTCAACTAGTCATTTTCATTTAGCCATTTGTATTTTGTGTGAAGGTAGCATAAATTCCCCTGGGTGTTACTAGCACTGCTTGATGTGACTGTTATAATCAGTGTATGTACCCACATACAAAGCCACAATGCAGTTTCATTCTATAGTCACGCGTACTGCTTACTGGCTGTGGAGGAGGCTACATTGTGTGGTGGCACGCAGTTCCCTAATTGGCTGAACTCTGTGTTCTGCTGCCCCCTGAGACCCGTGGGTGCAGTGACAGTGGTGAGAGGATGAGTCACCAAATATACTTCTCTTGTACTACTTGTACTTCTGTGTTTGCACTTTTATCATACCTGTATGCATGACAAACATCTGTGTCATACATGGTCTTTTTTGTTTCTCTGCAAACCAAGTGGGTTTTGCACTACCGGAAGAATGTTTTTCTGGAGGATTGCTCAGAAGTTCACTAGTACCAGCAAAGTTTTAACAACACAGCCCTTGATAATGCCCCATTGTATTGTCCTACCTTGTGTCCTTGACGTTTAACATGTGTAAAATACATTTCTTTCCCATAAAAGCTTTGCAAAGGTAGATTTTTATTATTTTTATTATGAATGTGCTCTGTTTTCTTCAGTGTTTAGATGCTATAGGTAATTTTATTCAAAGCCTTTGATGGCGTATTGCTAGGTATATCTGTACTTTAAGGCCACAAACAGTGGAAGTGCGTTGATCTATTCCACTCAGATGCCACATGTATGTTCTCATGTGCATGTACAGTAAAAACAAAATAGATGACCTAAAATATTAATAAAATTGTTCTCAACTTTTTTTTTTACTGTTCTGGTTTTTTATTATTTTTATCCCTATCATGTACTATGTAAAACCTGTTCATTTAATTTACATCAGTACTGTGTATGGTTGAGTAATGGTACCAGTGACAGCTGTGGCCATGGCCATAGCCTTTGGAAATGAAACATGACAGTAACACCTTGAGGGAATTTCTTTACATTTGGCACAAATGTCCACTTGGTTCTATGAACAGATTACAATTTAAGTGTGGACATAAATGTATATACTGGAACTTGACTGCTTGGTGGAGGCATACAACTATGAGGTGGTGACCTGAAATCACCACCTCATGTACAGACACCTTCATTCATCTGTTTACAGAAGCTTGGTGTGGAAGGAGAGATTGACCCAGTCAAGGATGAATGATGGAATAAGACCTGTGAACTCAAGCATACATTTTCACATATAATCACAGAAGATCAGATACATGCAGTACAGTTACTGCATTTAAGTTGGGTTTCCGTAGAGGTGGGTGTGTATACATGTATACATGTACAACTTATGATGGACAGAGAGCTGAAATGCTTAATAAGACCTATTTGCTGACCTCTGCGAGAAGAAATGTGGTCTCACAAGTATCAGTATATGGAAGTCTACCAACTACATCTGACATCTGGGTGAAACTTGCAGATCTACTGATTCACTATCCACATTCTGTCGAGTCTCACTGATTTACTTAAAGAACGTTTTGAACACGGGTCTGGCTAAATCTGAATACATTTTTAACAACATCAAGTTTGCATCAGTCTTATATTTTCTGAATATTTGGCCTTTTGTGTTTTATTTCTTTTGCTTAAAGCTGTTACAAATGCTATTTGTTTGTTTCCCCAGAGCACTGTGTGGGCAATGAATGACTGAATGCTTCTTTACAATATCTGCAGGATGTTACTTTTCCTGTGATGGGGATGTTTTCTCTGTGCTGTGGTTCCTGCAGAGTAGAGTGTTTCTTAAATTAAAAATACTGTCTTTTTTACAGTAAGAGTTTAAAATTCTCGAATCAGGTTCTTACAAATATGAAAATTTGGCCAGAAACATAGTGGCAGAGGTCAGAAATACAGTACTGTACTGTATGATACACATCTATGTTTATAAATTGCTTCAGATTTCCAACATTACAAGTGGGCCACCCTTCCTGTATCAAGGTACTCATTATTATGTTTCTGTTTCAAATATCTGTGATAGTTAACAACAAGAGGGCAGGTAGTTCTTCAGTGTTCTTCCTCTATAGAATAAAATGATTTATTTCAAGTGAGATTACAAAAAGTAAGAACTGATAGTAAGTTTCATTTTATGTGAATGCGAGTGACATTTAAAATCAAACATTTAACTAGACTCAATCATTAGAAAAAAGCACTTGTTTTATCCAATGATTATTTAAAATGGCACACATTCACAGGACCCATCAGGCATTTGGGACTTGAGGAAGATGTGTTTAAATGAGTTATGAAAGCTTTGTATCAGTCTATACAAACTTCAGACAGAGCAAGTAAGCCATTATTTTCAGGCCAAGTTTACCTTAGTTCGCTCCATGAGTCAAAACTGTAACCGAACTGTTAACTTAACCCCCACCACTCTCATTCCACCATCCTCACCTCAGGAGGGATCATAGCTGTATATTGGCTAGAGTTGTGTGTCTCCTGTAACCCAGGCAACAAGAGCTCTAAAAATAACCTGGAACCCAATGTAGATCAGCCATTTTCATCATGGCCTGTAATTCCCCACATCTAAAGAGAAGTATGTTTGAAGCACTGCACAATTACCAGGAGTGGTATTGTCACTTGCCTTTGTCTTAATATAATGAAACATTATGTCTCTTTCACAAGTAGAGAGAGAAAACCTGTGCATGAGCTAGGTGGTTATATATCATGTGCAGTAGTTTTTGTAAGTGTGAATACTTTAGTGATACGACTCTATATTACAACCAAAACACACTTGTACTGTATTTGAGACACGGTAAGTCTTAAAACAATGGTTAAAGTTTTTTCCTTGTATTTGTGTGCTAAAATTAAATGGATGGTTCAGCCAAATGACAAAATGCCTAAAAAACTGAAAAGTGAAAAATGACACTTTACAAATGACATTACAAACAAGCTGTCAGTCAAACCTGACTGGCAGCTTGTTTTCAAAGGGACTCTTACTTTAGAAAACAAAAAGTAGTTCCAGTGAAAACTCTTCACAGTGGTGGTTTTTTTTCCTGATTAACCTGCACACCTCTTCCTGAAATATTTGCACAGCACCTAAAATGTATTCTTCTTACTGTTAACTGTGGAAATCACCACCAGCTAGCCTTTATGACTGCATGTAAGATGAAATGCAATTTGATGCATATTACAGGTACAGTAGATCATATTCCAACATTATATGTCATATTAAACACATGACATTAAGGTGATGCAGTAATGAAAATATAGTCATAAAAATGTATCATCTTCAACCTGGTAGCTAGTATTTCAGATGCAGGATAATAGTGCACATCACTAAAGATTAGTGGTTACAACACATTCTGCCTTAAATTGCAACTTTATCTCATATATCACTATAAATCATCATTATATGAATTCCTTATAAAAATAGGGTCCATTATTGCGCAGGTCCCAAATCAGAGAACTGTACTTACTTGTGTAGGACTGCTACCTCATTCTCAATGCTGTTTTCCTTGCCCTCTAATGCCTTCTTAGGAATACACTTTATGGCCACCAACTTCTGGGTCCTCTTCTCCTCAGCCAGGACCACTTCAGAGAAAGCTCCCCTGAAACACAAACACACAGGTCAGTCTGTCAGACCTCAGCCCATGTATCATTGGCCATCTAGGCAGAGCTCTTCATATGAATCTGTGACATAGAGAAAAAAGGAAACTCCTCTTCTGATGTCAAAATAGCCAAACTTTCTAACTGCAGTTAGAAATTCTAGCGTTCAGATGCCAGATTGTGTTTATTTTTAACTGCAGCCTCCTCCTGAAGTCTCTGGGTTGCTGCTGAGTCAAGTTTTGGACATGTAACAACTTAGTGGGATGATTTGGAATATCAAATGCTGAGGGTTATCTTAGTGACAAATTTTGATACTAACTTAAAACTGTTTCAAATTTATATTCGCTCCCACACAATGCCAATCAGTTAAATGCATGGCAAGAGTGTATATTATGGTGTATATTATCCATCTCCAGTACAGGTACAGGTCTTTTTCTGTATCTCCTATTATCTTACCATAATAATATTGCTGATATTTAAGTTGATAATGACATTGCAATTTACACAATATTGTATTATAAGTATAGTATAAAAATATAAGTATTTGTTGTATGTGCATATCTGGATCAATACTGTCTATGTTCACACAACGTATTAACATAGCGGATCGGCTCTATGCACTACTACATATTAGCATATTTGTGAAGTTGTACTAACATTATCACATTATCATTATTAATGTTAATGTTGGATTACTGTATTTCATCATATGCGTACAGATAAGATTGCACAACAGTGGCATGATTTGTTCCAACATGTCTAGGTAACTACAGCTACTAACATTGCCCTGGGAAACTTTTACTAAACAAAGTAAGCCTTTCCTTTTCCTTTTCCTTCTCTGTGTGCCGTCCTACCAACTAAAACTGATAATAGAAATAAATAAATACAGGAATTTCTTAAGTCTCATTTAATAGCAGAAGAACACATTCACTATAAGCAATACCACAATTATAGATTTAACCAAGTGTCACACTAACAGGATTAATAGTACAACAACAATGACACACTATGTGGAAATGAAAGAAACTTTCCAACAGGAACACTGCTTTAGTTGAGTGTTTAGCAAACAGTGACAGAAATACTGTTGTTGAAGGTGAAGCGGCATAAGGGCCTCCATTACTCACAGGCTCAGGCCCAGTCCTGCTACAGAACTCAGATTATTTAATAGTTAACTTTAACACGTTTGAAGATCGCTGGAGTGTAAGCAAACAACTGCTTCAAGCTTTGATTTCTATGGCTGTTCTTCTATTATACATAAAGACACATATACATACTTACTCCAATAAATAAAAAAAAGACAGAACTTTATTACGTACACTTTTGGTTACAGAGCTTCTTAAGGCATATAGGCCAATGTAGACCCTATAAAAATACCTGTGTATCCCATAGACAAACCCTCATGCTACAGATGGATGTGTCAAGGCACAGCTGGCTGTGTGAGGATCTAAATTACTGTCACTTAGATTATTTAAGGCTGTTACTTTTTTTAGCAAATGCCAAGTTTGATACTTTTTATTGTTTTTAAAAGTTGGGCATTGAAGCTTACATAAAATACAAAGAACAGCATCATGGACTACACACAGATTATACAAGTTAAATCCCATTCAGAATCTCCTCCAGACGGAAAAGGTGACTACAGGTGCAATAAAAATGTTCCTGAGTTTATTAATTCACAGCATAAGCTGTATAATAAGAAAATGTTACATTTACATTTATATATTGTTACTTCCTTGTAGTTCTTTTCATGTTTTTCTACCACAGTAAGTCCCTCTACTCAAGCTATCATAAAGAAGTATACTAAAAGACCTGCCAATATAGGTGAGCAGTATCACTATCACTATCACAGACTGACATGTCTCCCTAAAACAAGTTGTACAGGTTGTAAGTTGTGCAGAGCTTCTGTATCACTGCATCATACAAAGACACAAATGAAAGACAATCGTACACTTGAGCTTTTGCAAACTCCATAATGAAGAAACAACCCCCGAAACAGAAACACCAATTTACACAGATACTAATACTCTTTATTTACACAGGAGGTTGTGTGTGTGTGCATATCAGCTGTCAGTTTGGGCCTCATCGTATCAATTCAACCACAGATAGCTGTATGTGTGGGCAAACATGAAATATACCCATCCAATCATCGGGTTTCTGACACATTATCATTTATAAAACAAATGAAAGTGTCACCTAAAAAAGAAACTACACAGCCAACAGACAACTCTTCTGTGAGCAGTGTCTTCGTCTAAAGCAACTGCTGTCTTGTTAACAATTAGTTTCAAAATGTATAGCTAGGCAGAAGATCCTATTGCTCCAAACTTTGTGAGAATAAATGTCTTGTAGATTTACTTATGTTTTTTTCCCTGACTCAACCTAACCTGTGCTTCATAAATTAACTTTAACTGGTTTAACTGTGACTTTTTTCACTTTAGGGAAAGTATTCACACAGAACCACGTACACCTGCGAGAGGTCATAGTGCACAGGGATGATGCAAATGTTTTTTGCTGCACCACACAAAAACGTAAAGTTTTTTTTTGCAAAATTAAAATTGATCTATTGACAAAACAGTTTAGACTATGTCCACATCTGGTTGATTAGACCTGTTTCAACAACAGAAATTAATAGCCACACTGTTTCTGCTAACTCATTAATGAACACATTGGACTTCCTCCAATAAAAGAGTGCCATTGCTGATTCACCAGTGGAAGCCTTCTGAATGTGAAGCAGCAGCAGTAGTTTAATTTGCATTAGCAGTAACTTAAGGTAAGTCAGTTATGATCAATTAACAGTGCAATCAGATGTCTAAAAGTACAAAGAGGATCACATGAGAGAAAGGTAGAGACAAGTCTGCCCCATTGATTTAACAAATAGGAGGAGACAATGGTTAACCCTGTGTTTAGATTCACAGCAAGTTTGACCGCTGATCAAATGCGAAATTTATTCTGCAACAGGGAGCTATACTCTCCTCTGAATATTCTAGTCTCAGAGCATCTGTATGTCGTGTTTTAGTTCACATGTTTTTCCGTTGTTGTTTCAGTTCCATTTTAGTGGCTCAAAGACCACTTTCGAGTATGACAGACAAATTCTATATTTAACTCTATAGTTCCCTGCTATGCTTAAGCAGTTGCTTCAAACCAAATGAATAAAATGCTGTTGATTGGCTAAAGAAATGGCTATTTACTGTTTTTGCTGTGACTATGAAACATCAACCACTGATATCTACAGTAGTGACAACTTCTACAGTTTAATTTATGTCCATCTTAAATCCATGTCTGTGGACATCAGTTATCAATGGAGATAATGGTTCTATGTAACTCTGTATTTAATTTTGAAGGACAGTCTTTTGTAATTATCCTTTGTATTATCCTGGGAATGAGGCCTAGTTGTTACATCTCAACAGGAAAGTAAAACTGCCACAGAAAGGCCATTAGGTCTGGCAGAAGTCCAGTTGTGTGGAGGAGGCTGTCACTGCTGCAAATTCCTCTGTAGCATCTGGAGGATTTTCTTGACATTCTCCATACACCCACTGACAGACCAAGGGGATCAAGGGAATTGTCAAACAGTGGTTCACAAAAACATTGAGAAACTCTGAGAAAACTAATGTGTCTTTAAGAATGGATAGTCAGCCTATCTGTTCATTATTCTGAAAGCAAACCACTACCAGTGTCATATCTTTGCCAAATGGTTTAGCAGAAAAATGCCCCATATAAATCATTCAAAACTTTAGTTTGAGTATTTATATGTAGCTAGTAGAAAATCTGATACGTGTACCTCACAGGTTATTAAGTTGTCATTAATTGTTGTTGTCATTATCATTACTTCAAATTAAGTGGAACAATTTGAAGTAATGACAAATTAGTATGTTCAAAAAGAGAAACGCTTAACCCTCAACTTTCTGTCACTGAATGGAAGTGGACATTGTTTTCACATAGTTCCCATAGATGCTTCCTTCTTTCTGAATGTTAGAGAACTATATGGGTAATGTTTTCATTGTGCTGGCCAGTACTTTCTCTCACAACACAAAAAGAGACAAAGAAACCTTTGTTGAACAGAAGTCACAGTTATAAAATGAGGCATTTTTCATTCTGTGTATGATAATGATGATACAAAGCATGTAAAAAGAATGATGATACTAGCATTGCTCAGCATAGTTCTGCTGTCAGTAAATAAATGAAGCAACAAAGGAGAATAACACAAAACTGTCATGTCCGATAAACATGCTAATATGAAACATTTGCAATGGGAAATAGTACTGATGAAGAACATGCTACCACACTTGAGCCTTGTCCCATCTCCCATTGGCTGGCTCACATTCAAGTGCTTTTCTACAGACTGCACTGTGGATATGCACAAGTCAGCTGCAGTGGGACCGAAGGTAAACATGGATAGTCAGCTTACTTTAGTGATACAATTTATGAAAATATTTTACTTGATTTTTTTACCACCCCTCCTCCAAGACAGCACACTGTACATTGTGTAATACAATACACTGCACAATTAGACAATCAAAAGTTAGCTTTTACCCTGCCACAGAGTAGACTCATAAAATGTCAAGGGCATAATACTGATGAATATCTGATGGGTGCAGAGAAATGTTGTGAGTTTGCTGAAAGCTTAATCCTAGCAAAGGTTTCAGATGGATTATAAAGTAAACAAAAGTGTTTACTGAGCTGTTCCTGTTCCTAACAGGACATTCTTATCATCACCATGGGAGTAAGAGGAAACAAACCCTACACACACGCAGTTGTCTTTTTAAAGCTATGAGAATACCCACTGGCATAACACAAGCTCTAGTCCTCTACCACAACCTTAACCATCAACCACCAACTCTTACCATATCTCTAACCTAAACCTAGTTCTAGCCTTCAGCCTAAAACTAAAACCAACCAAACACAATGATATCAAAGCAAAATGTGTCCAAATAGTGCGATAAAGACTTAAATACACACACACACAAAGTTCCACTGCATGGCTATTAGCCACTAAATCCTCAATTAAGACACGCTCACCACTATGCAAACACTACAGAGTTTTTACTGTGTGAAAGTCACTGTGCAAATACTTTATACAAAAGTTTAAATAAAGCCATACAGAAACAAAAATGAAAGCCTTGGAGCCTCAAACAGGATAAATATTTACATGCCATGGAAAGAGCAGCTTTTCCAGTGATAGATACTGTGCATAAAATCTGTATACAAACATGTTTTATCCTGCCCAAACAGTGAACAAGTGGCAGCCTTTTTGCTTTCACTGCCCAAAAAGATCAAATATTAGCATAATTACTCACTTACTCAGTTTGACTCTTTATTATATCACTTCCTGTCTCAAAGTAAGCTGCTTACTTAAAATACAGACCTGGCATTGCTTAGTTTCCATCAAACTTCAAATATATGTATCACCTAATGCGTCATGTGCATCAAAGGAATTTAAAAACTAAGCACTTAGGATCTCAGGCCTCACATCATACACGCATTTGACATCAGTGTCATACAACTGGCATACAGATACATACAGGGTATAAATGCAAACATGTACTAAATTACCAGAGGCAGTAGTTACATGCAAACAGATAAAAGAAGCTCCAGTAATTTCCAGTGACAACAACAAAAAGGACAAAAATATTGACTGTACTGACTGACTGACTTTTACATGCAATCCTAATACCACAAACAACATCTGCATTGCCTTTATGCAGAGCCAACCGAGCACTGTTTTCTACAAGAAAAGGAAAAGTTGTTTTCTACTAACAGCCTCATGAAGACATGTACATTAAGTTGTTCCTGTAATTAACAAAAGTTTTTTATTTCCCTCTTGTTGATGACGTAATTAAACTTTTTACTTTTTTTACCATCTGCTCTAGAACATTTAGTAGGTGATTGTGCCAATGCAGACCTGTACACATATTAAATAAAAGAAGAAACATTCCTCACACGGTTTTGTGTGGAGAACCCAGACTATCTGCCAACCAATTGTGCCATCTGTCCTGCTGAGAAGTTGGTCAAGACGGTATGTAAACAGATGACAAAATGGTAACTGTGGAAAGGTCAGAGAGACATAGGGAACGGCCATCTGGTGAAATCACAGCTGAGAGATACCCAACTGTGATATTTGTCCTGAAAAATAAAAAGACCACCTCAGATCTGTGGGCCCTCCAAAACTGAAGCTCTGTACAACCAAACCACAATCACTGTTTTAATCTGGAAACAAACCCACTGTATAAATGCAGAGTATAGAAGCAAATGTAGAGCAAATTAAATTAAATTAAATTAAATTTCCCTAAAATATTTTAAGGGTTAGATATATAAGCTTTAAAGGAATAAGACATTAAAGCTGCTTTAATAATAATCTTTTAACAATAGATCAAATTAATGTGTAAAGATGGTTGCTCTTAGTGAAAAACCCACAGACAATGATCAACTGACTCCACTGATAACCTGAATAGTTAAGCGTCTTTCAGCTCATTGTTTTGGTCTTTGCTGAACTTTAACAGTTCTCAGCAGCATAACGTCCAGATGCAACAAGCTGCTGTTTTTTCAGTGAAAAAGCTCTAAAACACATCACAGTAAACTGCCAGTCCAGAAGAAATGAAATAGAGATATAGACAATGATTATTTTTAAATTTAGTGGAGCAGAGCAGCAAGCAAGACAGAGAATTCCCCCTGGAGTCAGTATAGACCAAAAACAGAACTAAAAAGGAGCGTGAATATTGGATTTTAAAGTAAATTCATTGAGTGGCCAGAAACTTGGCTCCTTATAAATACTAATACTAATACCCTTGGATCTGACATGGTAAACATATAAAATCTAAGGCCACCGTCGTGTTTTATTCTGTTTTATCTTTAAATTCCCTCAGTATGAGTGTTGCCATGGTGCTGGGATATTTGACTAACTGCCAGCTGAGCGAACTGTGTCCTTTGCGAGATCTCAGTACACTCCACACTGTAGCTGTAGAAGAAATATCTTGACCATATCGAGAAATGTAACAACTATATCAGGAAATATGAGCATATAGGGATTAACTAGCTAGCTAATATCTTAAAGCTACAATATGCAATTTAGACTAGTGCTAGCATGAGGATGATATTCCACTATTCCTCCTACTTATCCATGCCAACTTACTTCACAATAATTTCATCCCATCTGTCAATTTGAATATGAGCTGGACTAACAATTTACATTTGAACATCTAGTGAAAGAAGTGATGGTTCAGATAATGAACCATGAACAAAAAGCAGCAATAGGACACTGTTTTCAGAATGCTACTTAAGAGACTCTAAGGACAAAGTTATCAAGTAGCTTCTAAAGAATGACTTTTTTCACAGGACCTGTAGAAACAGAAAGAGCTAAAATGAGACAGAATTTATAGTAATTTCTTTGATAGGCCTAAATAGAATGAATGCAAGGAGAAGGTTGTGCTATTGTCCATGTGATGACTACATGATTAGCTCTAGACAGTAGTTACATTTGCAACCCTTTTTGGAGACAGCACGGCCATAAAAAAATTAATAAGGTGATTTAATTTGGGACCTTGATTGTTTTGCACAGTTACAGGTAGAATTTGGGACAGTTGAGTGGCACTGACAGAAGTTCACCTTGAGCCCTGCTTAACAGAAAAAGCAGTTTACATAATAGATAGATGAAATCTAATAATTGTCCGCAGATGAGACTAACGGTAAAATTCAATACAGCCTATCACATTGCAAAAGAAGAGCTGTCTTATGTTCAGATTTCTAAATGTATTATTTGGTGTTTAATTTTTTTAAAAGCACCATTTAGCTTAATTATTTTTTTTCTCACTACTTTATTTTATGAGTTTTTCCTTTAAATCAAAGTATTTTGGTAAATTGTACACTTATTACCATTTCTCAGTAAAGCATTTCTCAGTAATACAGGTAGAATAGAAAAAAAATGAATAGGCATCATTTTATGTTCATTTCAGCTTTGTGCCTAAATGTTTTCAATTGCTATGAAAAGTTTCAGTAAAGAACATCAGTGCTACTAGCTACAAAGGTTCATCTGGAGCCCTCTAGGCACAATTAATGCATTTTCAATTAATCAATTCAATTAATTCAAGTGTTTGAACTTCTGCGTAAGAGAAGATTATATTTGACTTTCCCTGATTTCAAGTCTACTTGCTGAAAGGACCTCCTTTGAAACACACTTAAAATCCCTAATCACATGGTGAACTGTAATTAAGGTGCAAAGCAAAGAACATACTTTCCAAAGGATTTGAGGGAGCAGAGATAAAAAGCACATGGAAAGCCTTTTCAAGTCAGTTTGCAGATTTGTGGATAGCTTGTCATAAGGGGAATGTGGACAATAAGGGATTATTAACAATGGAGAAAAACTGTGGGAAGATGTACAGGACAAATCATCTGCAAGTGTACTTAAAATTGTTAATGAAGATACTTCGCTGTGAGCAGATGGAAATGCAAGTGGGCCAGACACAGGGCATGAACGTGTATTTGTGTGTGTGTGTGTGTGTGTGTGTATTCCTGGAACTGCAGCCTATGCCATGCTGAGCTGTGCTGTGCTGAGATGCAGGGTTCTGTTTGAATTAGGTCAGGGCAGGGCTGAAGGGCTGAGGGTGCCATAAGCAGGGATGGATTTTCAGGATTGGGATGGAGTTGGAAACTATTCCAAGTTATTTTCCTCCCAAAAGTTAAAAGCAACATATCACACATTCTGATTACAAATAAACTGTCTGTGCACCAAATCAAAGAGGGAGCAGAGATGAGAACACAAATGATGAGAGACAGGGTAGCGTGCCAAAAGCCTTATTCATAACCCCTGTATGGTCTTATCAGTGGCTGAGACAGAATTACAAGGGCAGTAACAGTAACATGTTGTCCTGTGCTTTGAGGTCCAGTACAGGAGCAGGGCACTGTCTGTACCTCATGCCCTGTAATGAAGGAAGGTTCTTAGCTTCTTTGTCTCATCCCACAGCTTACAGATGCAATAAAACCTCTTCACAAAAGAAAAGCAAAGACAAGGCAAGCAAGGAGGGGGGCACCCTTGATGGTAAAAGAGACACAAAAAAGAAAAATCAAAAGAGATGTAATGATTTTTGCCGGAATATACTGGGATAAATATAATAGTTAATGATGGAGAGAGTTATGACAGCGACAGAGAAACATAGAAAGAGAGAGAGAGAGAGAGAGAGAGAGAGAGAGAGAGAGAGAGAGAGATGAAAAATAGATGAAGTGGGACAGCTATCATGCTGAGAGACTCATCTGCTCCATGAGGTAGCAGTTGCATTTTGTCTGAATTACTTTGTTAATCATAATTTTGAATTAGTTTAATTCTAGTTCAGCAAAACTGCTTAATGAAAAAGCAAAGACTGTGCCTCAATTTCCTTCTAACACTATGTCTGGGTTTCTTACTGTGTCTACATCTCAACTACATTGTTGAATTGAACACTGACATTAAAATTTGGTGGCAAAGGGACAGGTGGTCACAGAATGCTTTGCCTACTCAGCATATGGAAATCAGCGAGATAGCTATCACAGCAATGATGCAAATAAAGTTTAATAATAGAGACAAGATGCCTTATCTAAACTAATATGGTTTATCAACTAGGTCTCAGGCAACACTTGCTTAAAATTAATATACGTATATATATATATGAATATATATATATATATATTCATATATATATATATATACGTATATTAATATATATACGTATATTAATATATATATATATACACACACACACACACACACACATGCATACACGGGGCATTTTATTACTTTTACACTTGTATAGTTTCTAAATTTTTGTTGAAACTTGTAAGAAGGGATAATTCTATTCTTATTGTTGAGGCTATAGTGGGTGGTGGAGTCATACTGGAGTGGATTATATAAGGAGGTGCTGCTAATGTTTTGGCTATCATATTTACATAAATGAGAACCACCCTAGTTACATAAATGAGGGGACCAACGTTTACACCTAAAATTTGAATTTGAAGTTTGAAAATATTCTGGCAGACTAATAATAAAAAAATTCTACAATACTTAATTCATCCTAATTTGTGCATATTCCCTCCAGCTACTCCAGACATTTGAAAACTACACAAAATGGAGGATTATTCAAGTAAACAAAGTAAAATGAGAAAGGTCAGATAGTTCCAAGATGCATTAAATACACAACATTTGTCTTTTTAGCTATCTAGAATTAGGGGATTTTTTTGTAATTAATAAAAGTAATAAAAATAAAGCTTTTGCAATAAAGTCAAAATGTGCTGAAATGTTCTGATGTAGCCTAATAGATTACATGTCAGTTTACTTCATTCAACCATTGGGCTGAGTTTGACACCTTCAATAACTTGTCACGGCACTGGGACAGTTCCATCATGTCTATAAATAAGTATTCATATCATAATTTTATTGTCAAAGCCTAACCTCACACAACCTATAGTCTTTCATAGACATATCGTCAAGTACATGTCCAAACGAAAACACTTTCACACACTAACACCCAAATGAGTATGGAGTTACTGAACTTTCTACTCAGAAGCAAAAAGCCCTCAGACAGTAAATCAGTGTTAAAGCATGTGTAATGTAGCCGAGAGGCATGAATGTGAGGGGAGAAGTGGAACAAAAGGTTCTTTTTTTAATTACCCGATTCCCACTCCCAATTTCTGTCATATAACAACGAACATTCTTGGGGGTATAAGATTTGAAACATCTGTAAAGCATGAACAAGAAAATGTCTATCCAAAGACAGCTCCAATCCAACATTCTTGTATGAAAATACCAAGCACAAAAACTATAGGTATTTCATCACTGGAACAGACATTGAGGGAGATAAGCTCACTCAGAAGTTGCGATGTACAAAGAAATACCAACAAAAGGTTTTCATGGAAGTTCTCCAGTTGGTCAAATTAAAAATAACAGCCTGTGGGCGAGAGGGCTCCTTGCTTTGCAAAAACAGGAGACGTATGATGAATGGGAACTATGTGTTCATTCAGTGAGGTGGAGAGAGACATTGGACAATGGAGGAAAAGGTCACTGAGAGAAAAATACAGAGATAACAGCTTTGTATCATCAATTACTAACATACATTATGTGTTTAGGAACATGCACAACAATGCAGAAAAGTGCTTCCCCCCTTCCTGACACACACACACACACACACACACAGACACACACACAGACACACACACACAGACACACACACACACACACACACACACACACACACACACACACACACACACACACAGTACTCTAACCAAATCAATTGTAGCCAGTAGCTGATAATTTGCCCAGCAATGGCAGGGGCTACTGGGTCACCGTTCAACATAACTGACAGAGACAATCCATCAGGTCTAATGATTTTAGATGATTACGCTATGGTCCTCTGCTCTTTCCCCTGTTGCTCCTTCCTCTCTGTTTTGCAACGTGTACTGAGCTGAAAATGTTGAGAATTTCCCCTTGTTGCTTATGGCACGAGAACATGTGCAGCCATTTAAATGTCAGAAAAGGCATTTGTGCATTTTGTCATCAGCAGAGAAATCTTGAAGCCAGCAGCTGAGTGTGGGAACGATAAAAAAAGAACTTAAGTAAAAAAAGTATCTACATCTAAACAAATACTTTGCAATCAAGTTCAAAAACAAGCCATTCATATTTACTTATATCTGCTTTATTGGTTATATATTATATATATATATATATATATATATATATATATATATATATATATATATATATATATATATATATATATATATATATATATATATATATATATATATATATATATATATACCAATAACCATAACCATAATAACCATATATAAATTATACATTATATATTTTTTTGGTATAACTTTTTATGCTGTATTACAGAATAACAATAATCTGTCATAAATCTGTACGCTGGTAGAGATGTTCACAGTGAAAAATAAATAATTACACAGTTTCAGCACTCATAACAGAAAATGGTGACATCTGTTTTGCAAATACCTGACCTGTGAGCCTAAATTAAACCAAGTTTGAATTATGACATACTGAAAAACATACACTTGAGAGTGCATGGTAAGTCCTTACGGTATAAAAAGGGGTTTATTAGATCAAGGATTAAGTTTTGTGTCTAACTATATGAGTTATGTTTCATCCTTGTATAAAGAAAGCTTTAATAAGCTAAAAATTAAAAGGTGACAGAACACACAGGGATCCCTGTTCCACAGTACATACAGTGTGAAACCAGTAAACAGTTGAAGAGCAGGTGACAAGAAGAATGAGGAGTCAAAAGGGAGCTGGATTCCCGACAATAGGGATGTGGTTTTGGGCCGAGTTTGGACAGACAGAAATAAACAGAAAGTGAGATCGAAAGAAATAGATTAACATAAGTAACAGGAATGAGAAAGGAAGTCAAGAGAGGATTTGGGTTGATTGCAGTTGCTGTTGCCTTTCTGCATTATTAATCCCCATCTGTTTTGATTACAAAAACATGTGGCTGCAGCTAGGAATTCACAGTACAAACCTATACCCTATCACTATCAGAGTAACTCAAGTGTTTTGAAGATACTTTTGGCATTTTTGCCTTTATTTGACAGGGTTGGTTAGGAGGCAGACAGGAAATGAGGGGTGGGGGTTAGATATGCAGCAAACATCCCCAGCTGGACTTGAACTGGGGAAACTGCAGTTATGTGGTATGTACTGTAACCATTTGGCTACCAAGGAGCTCTTAGAGTTACTCAAGTTTGACAGAAATAATTATCTGCACTCGATATAATTTTCTTG
Organism: Anabas testudineus; assembly: GCF_900324465.2. Classification (NCBI taxonomy): domain Eukaryota; kingdom Metazoa; phylum Chordata; class Actinopteri; order Anabantiformes; family Anabantidae; genus Anabas; species Anabas testudineus. Next base: position 10,261,977 of record NC_046614.1, on the reverse strand, counting down.
TGTATGTAATAATATGCATTCACAACATTTCATTACATCAGGATGTAGAAACAAGAGAGGCAATTTTATAGCCTACTTTGTTTGCAGAGACCAATGAGTGATGAGTCATAGAAAAGGTTCAATACTGTATGCTCACTCCGTTTACAGTATACAATAAGTTATTTTGTATTTGCAGCAATAATTCAAGTTCAAATCAGGATTTTTGTCTTTGACATATGACCATTTGATGACTACCAGTACATGTCCTTCATGGTCAAAATATCAGTGTAGGAGGATCCAGAAACATGAGTACATTTATGTGTGCCATTTTTTATCTATTTTCCTGTAAAAAAGGGCACATTTACCTCTTGCACAATGCACACATATGCACCCGGTGGTGGATTATTAATAGCAAATCAAAAACTTTGTTTCCATAGTGACTGTTTGAGTCCATTATGGAAAGTGTCTCCTGTTGTTACCAAGACAACAATCCAGCAATGGCAAATGAATGTGGCACACAGCTGAGTGATGCGGTGAGCTGGTGATCTCTCTATAAACAAGATCAGTGCCTAACCAGGGGCAGGTGGAGAACTGGAGAGTTGACGATGACAGAGGCTGAAAGGATGGGGAAGGCATTTCGTATTTGCACCCATCAGTTGAGCTTATAGCACCACTGCTTATGTGCTTATAGCCCAACTTCATATGATTTTCCTGCATTTACTTGTACATAATCTTACACTTTTGTCTATGTAAACAGGGTGCTATAGTATAAATCTGACTTGAACACAGAACTAACTTAATTAATCACAAGTTAACAAACTGCCAAATTAATTAGTTTGCTTACAATTTAGTATTATGTCTAATTCTCTGTTCCAATCCTTCTCATTAAGTTTATCCTTTCTAATGGACTACGTCTGTGTATTAAACTGACTTAAATTTTGTGTTTGTTCCCCTAAATCTTCAACAACAGGCAAATTGCTGCATAATATAAACTCCTGCTTTTAGACAGTTCACAGCAAGAATAAAGACAGAACAAATGGGAGGGGTCAATTGCTACAAAGGTCACTGTAATGTAGTTTGTAATGTTTGTCACTGTAATTAGGCTACTTAAGATTTTCATCTGTCACTGGTGCATTAGCTACTGTACCACAGAAGCGAGTTAAGGTTTCAGAAACTAACAAAACAAGCTAAAGTTTAATCTTGAATTCTGTTAGTGCTCAGGCAACTTAATCCTGAACTAACAAGGATGTGGGTGTATCTAAAAGCTGCTGCAAGCAAGACACCTTGGATAAACATACTGTCTTTTGACATTCATCATCCATGACTATGGATCATAAAACAAAGAGTAGGGTTCAAAGTGTTATCTAACTATTTTGTGCTCTCTTAGAACACTTTTAGAACAAACTAGAGGCAAAGTTGCTTCTGCTAATTTGTGATAGTTGGGAAAACATTCAGAGTGGGATGGGAGAAGAACCATTTAAGCAGGATGACCAAGTCGACCTCAGGTGGAGTATACTGTATTGTTGTATCAAATTGAATTAGTAGTGTATGTATACATTACCAGAATAGTGTTCACACTCACTTGCCCTAAATATATCATAACCAGACATATAAGCTAAGTTAAGATACCACGGCTGACGAGCTGTCACAACACATGCACACACACAAAACTCTCTTAAACCTATGAGGTTTAAGAGAGTTTCAGAGGCACTAAGAAAAGAACGATAGCAAATAAGGAGACACAGCACAAAGGCAAAGCCAACAGAACTCAAGGCAAATACCCCATTGGTATTCTGCTGTATTCTCCCCAGAAAGTAGTGGTGATACAGGATCTAACCTACCAATACCTTGAAATGATGCTAACACTACATTGTCATTCATTTTTCCATGTTATCACAAATTTTAAACATTTGAGTATTGCTTCTTAGCAGTCCCTGCATAATGGAAACAACTACTGATGATGAACAGTAACATAACTCCAAAATAAACTCATACCTCACAGTGAAAACGTGTCTGGTACGCAGACATAAGTGACAGAGTAGCTAGAAGACTGCAACCTGTCAATGGAAGTCACTCAAGTGTTACGGAAGGTAATGAAAATACATTTGTTAGGAATAAAAATCTTAATTGTATATTTGTTAGGTCTAGTTCATGTTGTCTTTGTTGTTTGAGCGTTACTAGAGAGTTATCAGTTTATGAATTTAATCCAAAACAGCAGCTCAGCAACAAGTCTTGTCTTAGTCAGATGTGTCATGTTCAGTTTTCTTTGACACTGTCAGAGGTGTCACCTCTGTGGTAGTTTATAAGACTCTATATTTAGTGGTACTTGCATTGTGGCCTGCATTTCCTTTAGAGGTGTTTCTGATGTAGCAGAGATGGAGCAGAACATCAGCCTCTCAGTTTAAGGCTTTGTGGCTGGTTTGTTGACACTGTGTCCGAGTGATAAATCAACATAGGTCTGGTGACACAGTGTCAACAAAACTGAACATTATTATTACAGCTTTACAAATATACAGTTATATAGAATGTTGTGCAAGTTCACACTTCACTGATAGTTAACAATTGTGAATATTGTGGTAATTCACAGTCGTATAAAAATTAACAAGTACAAGTTAATTCCTCAAATGTCACATCATAGAAACTGCCATTTCCATGAGATACTTGTTTCTTTGGTGGGGTGGGTTAGGGATGGTCTACTCCTACATAATCCTGTTTACTTGAAAGAAAACCATGCTTTTGACTACCCAAAGAAGTTGTATTTCATGCATAGCCCACAGACAACTGTCACAAGATCTCTGATGATATTCACGACACCTCCTGTCCCTAAACCAGTTTTTCTGGCTTTGAATGAACCCTGGAAATAGTTTACCAGCACAGACAGACCTAAAGTGCTTTAAGTATTGGGTTTTAATCTTTATTTAAAGAAAAAGAGTTTAGTTTCAACCAAAAAAAAGTCTGTTATCATCACAACAATAGGCAATTTGAGCAACCCAGCTGCAAAGGATGGCCTGAGAAAATTGGCATTCATGCTACTGCTGGATTCTTTTCTGACACAGTAACTAAATCACAGTTTGAGTTAGTTAAGTTTGAGTAAGCATCAAACTGCTGATCTAGAAACAACTACCAGCTGTGGCCTACCTCCAGTAGGGATCTTTAGTCTTACCCTGTCTTTGCCCTGTACTATGTAAGTCTCTTTGGATAAAGGAGTCTGCCAAAATACTAAATGTAAACATAATAAACATATTTCAACCAGTAGTGCAGAGGCTACACAAAATTAAAAAAATGTGGCAGGAGGCTGTCGATGTCTATACATTAACAAATTCATTAACTATCACTACTTGCCCAATAGGGCCCCAGATTTTCATCTGCCCAAATAATTATTGAAAAGTGATAGAACTGATCTTAGAAATTAAACAAATGCAAATGTTAAATCTTTTGTCCATCTGAGGGAACAACTAATACATTCACATTGCATGCATGGTCAGGGCAACTGGACTTCCTTCTTTTTAGGTCAACCTAACAAGAAGGAAGTGGAGTTGCCATGACTCAACTTCCAGATAACTTCACCTGGACGACTGAGAATCTTCACCGACATTGCATGCATAATTAAAAAACACACATCCACCATTTGAATTGTGGGCATGTTTCCCAGAGTGTTAAAAAGCCACCATGCAAAGATTGAACACTAGGGATTTTGCTGCGGGCACTAACACACTTACGTTCCCAGTATCTCTTTGAAGTCATAGATCTCCTTTACGTCTGTGGTCTTCTTTTTCCAGGCATGGCAATCGTCACCCAGTGGCATCTTCTTGTTGTTACGGTCAGAAACAATACTAGTGGGGGAAAAGAGAAGGAAGGACAAAGTGCTCATTAAAAACAGTGGTTTAACTGCTAAGTGTTGCACCCACCCAAATTACGACTATTGACAAACAGGCAGTTGCAACACCATGTTACATCAACAACTGTGTGTGTTTCAAGTGACTACAGAATGCGTCCTGCTTCTTCTGTAATACTTTTTACACACATAAAACATATCATACAGCAGAAGACAGGATATTGAACACAGACTCCGGCTGGATTTCATCCATTATCCTGAAGCATTTTTTGTCAAGGTAAATACTGGGTCATTGTTGTTTATGCAAATCCTGCATATATATGAATATTGTGTCTAGATAACTTTATAATGAACAACAGTGGAATTTATGAGTGCTTTACATAGGGCTAAAAGTCATGGCCAATATCTGCGGGGTTAATGAGTAAACTACAATTCCACTCTAGCAACTTCACTTTTACTGTAGTACAGGAGTCCAAGTACACAGTACTCAAGTGTTCAAACTACATAAATCCCTGCTTGTGCACATGGTTGTGGATGAAGACCCCACAATTAAAGCAGACAAAGTCCTAAGAACTACAAACAAAGTTTATAATGATTTAGGAATTTACATAATAATTATATTTATTATAAATTCGTAATAACTACAGAGTTTTTGTGGTTACTTCACTGTAACAATGAACTATCCAGTCAAACCTTAATAACACTTTTGTAAAGAACCCAAAACCCACATGACATGCTAATAATGAGGATGTGTACTGTTAAAACACTATTATGCTAATGCAGAAAGCATAAATATACTGCTAACTTCAAGAAGCAGTGTTAATTCTTCTTCTGTTCATTCTGTTTTTCTCAGGAGAAGTCGACGTTGAATTCTTTTTCCTTACCATACTACCTCCATAAGAGTGGAGGCGATCACAAAGGACTCTACTGTCACAGCTATCATCATCTAAACCCAGGAAGTGCCTACAAGTCAAGGCCTTGAAGACTAAAATAGCCCTGTTCATATCAGCTTGCCTAACTCCTCTGTTCCTGCTGCCTCCCTGGCAACTTCACAGTCTGCCGATATGAGATGATGTAACATATTGTTCTGGATTGTACAAGTGCAGTTTTGTTAAAGACAACATAATAACACAGTTAATGTCCCAATTAGTTTAGACTGAGCTCATTTAATTGCTGAGTTGCATGTACAAGTGGGACTGAGTGACAAATGATAGACAGTCACCAATAGTTATCTGTGCATAAATGTGTGACTTCCTGTAGCTACACTGAGGGGCAGTCACAGATTGACCCCACCACAGTACTAGTAGATTCACAGATTCATACTTCATTAATTATCCACACACACACACACACCACTCATGGTCGTTTACTAAAGTGTCCTTTGGAGTCTATTGACCAAGGTGGAAGTTATATGGTCACTTTGCTGGCTGGCTATGGTATGTTTGGTTTTAAAATTCAGCACAACAGCAACCAGCATGTGGTTATTATGGATTAGACAGAAACATATAACAACATGACTCACATACAACAATGTATAATACATATGCAATAATATATCTAATCACAGTACATACTGCTCATTACAATTCATTAGCTACACCATATGACTATAAGGTAGTCTCAATTTTTAAAATGTCATACATAATTCACAGATAGTGTATTTTGGTAGGTACTCATTTGCAGTTGTCTGCATCTGACAATAACCTACAATGAGTCATTCAACAGTGCATCATTTACATTCTGAAAACCATTTAGAGCATTTAAACTAAAAGGAACTGCCGCTAAATTAGACATGAAAAACAGCAAGCAAAGTGTCGTGCTTATGGTAAGCGGTTAGAGGAAGTCCAGTCAAATGTGTGTAAAAGCTTTGCCAGTATATGTGCTGCATTGCGACCTCTGCTCCTGGAGTCTAATAACAAACAATCCATAGTAGACTGTAATTCTATTCCTGAGTACATCTTCAACTTGACACCAGTCTCTACTGTGGAAATTGAGGATCCATTACAAAGCATAATTTTCCCTCAATGTTTTCATTGACAAAAATAATCTAGACAAATACAAAAGTATACAAGATACTTTATGTGTAAAGAATAGGTTGACTATTGTAATCATATCTTGACATGTTGATTCTTTAGTCTTTTCTAATGTCTGATTGTGAGGTGTTAGCTGGTCAATACAAAATATATGGTCACTATAAATATGCAAGCCATCACTGATCATTTCCTGCACAACATTTGCTGGTTGTAACATATTAAATCATAGGATTTGATGGCTTTTCTCTATCACATATTAATTAAATGGAAAAGTACTTTTAACAACAAGTCAGTTTAAACAACTAAAGCGTTTAGGTTCTGAAAAAATGTGATAGAGACAGAGAAAAAAAAGAGATCTTAAATTAGCTCTTTATATGACCAGCACTTTTGACATCACTATTTGTGTTTAAAGAGAAGTAACATTTAAGGTTAAAGTGTCTGCAACAGCACAAGGCCATTTTGAGGAAACTGAAGCAGAAAAAAATGTGAAAGATCTCACACGTACTGCTTGATTATAGCATTTCACCTTGCTCATATGGAGATTCATGGAGATTCATGTTAATTCATGCACTATGAATGGGTGATACTGAACATCAAAGCAATTTAAACATCAAAGTAATTTAAAATCTATGAATGCATCAATCCTTTCTTGTCACTGGTTTCGTTCATTTTAGATATCTACAGGCAGCTGTTGCAGGAAATACCAACATGCCCCTAAATCACCTCCATAACACTTGGATTTCCCATCTGGATGTGGTTTATATTGGGCAAATGTACATAACATTTCAAACAACACATTTCAAGAAACTGAAGATTTAGGAACACTGTCAAAATTAACCCCACTGTTAACGGGGGTCTGTTCTTCACACAGGCAAATGCTATAAACAGCAACTTTAGGGCACACAAGGGCAGATAGGCTTTAAAAATGTTGGAGAGTAGAGGAGAGACACATGCAGGTATGAGCATGTAGAAGGCCAAAAACAGCTCCGCCATGTCCACTGATGACATGTCTTTTGGCCGGGGGGGAGGTGAAGGTAAGCTGCTCGAAATTCAAAAAGCAAAAGGACTGAAAAGGCTTGAGATCGGGGGATGCACATTCCCTCAGTACTATGTGACATGCAGCATTCACTCTTGTGCAACGTATACACAGAGAGCTGCTATACTCACTGATTTCCCATTCCTGTGATGCGCAGTGGACAGAAGAAACACACACACACGCACACACATACACACAATCACAGTTAAGCGTGACAAAATAACACACAGTTGCAGTATTTGACTGTTAAATTGAATACAATAGCAAAAAACACTTACAGAAATCTATACACTGAATGAAACATACAAACAGCCCAACTTATGCAGACGATGTAAAACCTTAACCCAGCTCTTGTACACATATCTGAAGAAAATGCTTATCATGTGCCACTTTAACAAACTATTAAAAACACACGTAGTGTTTCTCCTTTGTCTTTGAACAATGACAATTATTGATTCGGGCACTACTGTTCTATTACTAATTCACATCTCAGCAGACAATCTATGGTCCTGCTACAAACTGTGGGAAATTCTGCTATCAAGGTACAATGACTTGTGTAGCGACTACATTCACTTCACTGAAATAGTTTCTTTAACACTGTATTTCCTTTCAGGGCTTTGTTGGGTCACGTACAAAACCACATCTCTGCTCTTTAAATGCTTTGAGTGCTGCGGCAGGCGGGACCTTCCTGATCAATATCTGAACGAAAGATCACAGCGAGTGGTGTTTCCACATCTACCTGCTTGTACCTGCATATCATTTTGATTTAATTTGAAAAGCAGTAATCCTTTGTTCTAACATCCAACATATGTCATTATTAAGGCCTCTACTGTTTCTTTGGAAATCTGTCATTTCTCAGGAATTTGTTGAAAGGCAGAGACATGCATGACAAGTGTAGTGAAATGCAAAACAAAACTTAACTCACACCTTTACTACTGGCAGTCAAAGGAGTTTTTCGTTGGCAAAGGATAGAGATTTCTCCCTGAGCCAAGTGACATGTGTTTTGAAAGCATAAGAGCAGAGCAGGAGCAGTTTGTGATTCACTGTTTATTAACGTGTTAACGTCTATCAATGCGAACTACTACAGGAATAATAAAACTACCCAACTAATGTACATCATTGTTCCTTCAACAGACAACTCACCATGACAGTGCCTATTCAAAATAGCCTACTCCCCGTGCACACAGTGGCTTACGGACAAACACAGAGAGATTTACTGACAACAGTCTGATTGGTCAGCTAGTGTCAATGACACACAGCAAATCAGCTCTCAAAGTGAGCTTATTAATTGATAAGCAGACTTCATCCTGTAAGAAGGTGTGTGTGTGTGTGTGTGTAAGAGTGAGAGCTGACAGGGAAATGGTTAGAGAAACAGAAATGGGGAAGAGGAAATGAGAAATAAAGGGGAAAGAAAAAACAGTAAAAATGCTCAAGGCCCTTGAGTTCAAGGAAAGCCATGAAAAATTACACATGGTGTCATGTTTACTGATAAAACCTTCATGAGAATATTAATAACACTGACAGAGCTCCCTCTCCCTCTCTCTCCCAGGACACAGCCTGGAGTTATTTGTAGCCGGTCAGATCATACTGTATCAACTCCACTTAGCCTACATTAAGCCATTTTATTGGTTTGTTTGGAAGAAGACTATTAAGTTAAATTAGTTCTTATCACTTGCCACGACAGTGTTATCTACGGAGCTGCGGCTTCAATTACATGGCTAGAAGCCCTGTTGATGTGGATGAAGTCCATCTACACATGACTGACTGACTGACTTCAGCCTCCCTTTGCACGGTAACGATCCGTTACACTTTTAAACTCGGGCAACGTAACGAGGGAAGTTGTTGCCAACGTGAACCGAGCTCCCGTTCTTCACTCGAGAGCCTAAAGGTTGCGTGAAAACGCGGGCACGAAACCGAGCTCCGACATCTACCTGGCGTTGGTTGAGGAGTCGAATTGGAAGTTTGTGTCAGGACAGTGTGGCAGCAGTCGTCCGTACCTGAACTGTGGCGGTCGGTGAGCTCCAGCAGCCGCGTCCCTCCGTCCCTCCGTCCGTCCGTCCGTCTGTCCCTGCGGCTCGGAGCGCGCTCACCCTGGATCTGTACTTGGCAACCGCGCCAGCGCCGCCCTCCTGACGTCACACCGGGGAAGGGCAGCCGGCGGACCAATCGGCTCCCGAGCTGCGGCAGCCAGGTAAGCATTTCTGCGACGCCATTGGTCGCCTCCCTCCGCCAGTGACCCCGGGGCTGCACTTGGGAGAACAGACTGGGTGGTGTGTAGGTGTTAGTGGACAGATTAGACAATGTGCAAAAGAAATAATCACACCTGAAAGACGAGACTCGCTAAGACTGCTTATTAATACTAGACTGTTACACATGACGGGGATAATAGGCCTCAGTCTATCAGGTCATACTCCCAATAATAGCAGCCAGCCCAACGACAATGTAATTAATTGGCTTGCTGTTGAATTGTCTCCCCACCCCTGGGCTACATCAAATTGAAAATGAAAATGTCTAAACACATCGAATGATCATAATCCCATGGTGTCATAGTATGGACTCTGCAAATGCACATTTAGACCCTCTTCTTAGTGAATATCATAGATACATTTATGGTTGAATGTCATCTAATCATATTAACTTGCTATCAAACTTTATGCCAGCTGACAGTTAATAACTGGTTGACGCCCCTTGGCAGCAATAACCTCAACCAGGCGCTTCCTGTAGCTGTGGATCAGACCTGCACATCGTTCGAGAGGAATTTTAGCCCATTCTTCCAGGCACAACTTTAGCTCTTTCATATTCTTTGGACGTCTCGTGTGTGTGGCTCTCTTCAAGTCGTTCCATAGCATCTCTATTGGGTTGAGGTCTGGGCTCTGACTTGGCCCCTCCAAAAGGTGGATTTTGTTTTTCTGAAGCCATTCTGTTGTGTGTTTTGGGTCATTGTTCTTTTGCATCACTCAACTTCTACAGAGCTTCACATTATGCTATGTTTTTTTGATACACTTGGGAATTAATCTTCCCCCAGTCACTGCAAGCTGGCCAGGCCCTGATGCAGCAAAGCAGACATAAATCATGATGTTTCCTCCACCATACTCTACAGTTGCAATGATGTTTTTACGATGATATGCCGCGCCCTTTTAAGCCAGATGTTGTGCTGTGTGTTCTTTCCAAATTATTCAATCTTAATTTCATCAGTCCACAAAACATTTGTCAATACTGCTGTGGGGTGTCAATGTGCTCTTTGGCAAACTTCAGGTGTGCAGCAATGTTGTTTTCAGTAAGCAGCAGCTTCCTTCATGGTGTCCTGCCATAGAAACCCTGCTTGTTCAATGTTTTATCCTCTGTAGAACACAGATGTTAGTCAGTTCCAAAAATGCTTTCAAATCTTTGGTTGTCACTTGTTGTTTCTTTACCTCATTAATGAGGTAATGTTTGTTGGTCAAAATGACCCCAAGAGCACAACTTCTCGGTAGAGTAGTCACAATCACAAAGTGTCTCCATTTGTAGATTGTTTAACTAACTAGTGAATTTCTAAAGTCTGCGACATCACTTTGTAACCCTTTCCAGCTTTATGTAAATTATCAATTATAGATCCTCTGAAAGCTTTTTTAAGATCAGAATATTTTGTGTTATTACCTTAAGCACATCATATTTGTTAATACTATTGACTTAGATGAAGATCAGATCACATTTTATGAAAAATTAATGAAGAAAATCATGAAATTCTGTCCATGTCAATTCACCTATAAAGTTGCTCCCAGGTCTATATTTTGTAAAACAAATTTATATCAGCTGGTAGTTTAGTGCTCCATCTAGTGGATTACATCACCCCACCAAGTCCATCACTAGAAACAACATCATGAGTATTCAGGTGTAATTTCAGGCTGAATCGCCTATTTTTTCACACCATACATATATATAGCTAGAAGAGACATTGTTAAACTAGTAGCTTCATTAAGTTCATTTTAAAAACACGAATTAAAGTATTAATTAATTATTAACACCTGAGTTATATTACAACAAGTTGGCATTAAATTCTAGGTGAAGAAAGATTCTAAAAGGTGAGAAGTGCTTCTGTAGTAGTCTGTAGTATTTTATACACTGCTCGGTCCAAAATTTTGTTGGACCACCTTTAGCTTTGATTACAGCACACATTCGCTGTGGCATTGTTTCGATAAACTTCTGCAACTTCTGTCACAACATTTATTCCCATCTAGAGTTGTATTAATTTTTTTTTGCCAAGATCTTGTATTGATGATGTGAAAGTCAGACCGCAGCGCAAAGTCTTGTCCAGCACATCCCAAAGATTCCCAGTGGGGTTAAGGTCTGGACTCTGTGGTGGCCAATCCATGTGTGAAAATGATGTGTCATGTTCCCTGAACCACTCTTTTACAAATTGAGCATTTGTTCTTTGTTTGATGCATGCTAATTAATTTGACCCTTCTGAAACTGATTAACATCTTTTCCACAATCACACGATGTGTCTTGACATTGTTTAAGAAATGAGAAGCTACTCACTGCATCGGTTAGGGCTAAATAACTTGTTGCGAGCTTAAACATGATCATCAATGCAGTAATTATCCAACTCTATCTAACTCTTTACTTAAGGTGGTGACTTTTTCTTGGACAGTGTCACTTCTGTTGTCTACAATTGTAAATAGATGTTTCTCCCAGTAACGACGCTGGGTGGCGCTGTGCTGTAAACACAGCGGTGTTTTGTGACCCTCTCTTCTTCGTCGGCGCTGAGCTGCCAGTTGCCTAGTGACGAAAAACTATCGACTGCTGCTGATTTCCTGCGTTTTCAAATCTCATCGCTGGCACCGAGGGGAAGTTTTCCAGCCCGATTCCCCACTTTAAACTCGTCTTTACAGCTGGAGCATGGGATGAAATCACGCCGTTATTCTGTCCTCGAGTGCCGTGTAACGTTTCAGCGTTTCAGGCCGCGTTATGATGAGTTTTGAAGAATGATGAACAATTATATCTCCATCAGGGTCGTTGGGAAGGGAAGCTATGGAGAGGTGAACTTGGTGCGACACAGAACGGACCGTAAACAGGTGAGAAACAAAAAGCATCAGGGGTTATGGGGTTCAGTACCGCTCAAAATAGTAAAAGAAACAACATGTAGTTAGCTCAGAGAGTGTGTCACAGTCGCTGGAAATGTTATATTCACCAGGCTGGACGCCACAAAGGTTGAGCTAACGTTAGCGTAAAGTTAGCTCAAGTCAGCTCAAACCTCAAGTTTTACTCACTTGTGACGTTACTGCTGGATTTTTGAAGCAACTTAATCATTTTAAAAGAATGACTTCTAGGAAGACATAACGTAGACAGAGATAAAAAAATATGTCAATTACGTGTGAATTAACGCTAAAGTAATAAGCGAGATTAACGTGGCTATGAAAATATGATTAAAGTACCTAGTTGCCATCTGGTTGTGCGTGTTTACCCATCATAGAGTTACTTTAAATTTGACCTTTTTGCAGAATAGAATAGACCAACATGATTTGCTTTCTTCCATGTCAACCTGTGTGACTGCATTTTGCTTTTGTTTCAGTATGTTATAAAGAAGCTGAATTTAACCACGTCCTCGAAGCGGGAGCGGCGAGCAGCGGAGCAGGAGGCTCAGCTCCTGTCCCAGCTGCGACATCCTAACATAGTGACATACAGGGAGTCATGGGAAGGAGATGACTGCCAGCTGTACATTGTGATGGGTTTCTGTGAAGGTGGAGACCTTTATCACAGACTTAAACAGCAAAAGGGGGAACTTCTACCTGAGAGGCAGGTAGTGGAGTGGTTTGTCCAGATAGCCATGGCACTCCAGGTATAGTATATTGTAAAATTGAAAATGCGAAGCTATGCAAAATCAAACATTTTTATGCAAGTAAAAAATACTTCAAATCAATTTGTTGTTGTTTTCAATTTTGCATTTTAGTACCTGCATGAAAGGAACATTCTTCATCGAGACCTTAAAACACAGAACATCTTTCTAACAAAAACTAACATCATCAAAGTTGGGGACCTTGGCATTGCACGAGTACTGGAGAACCAGAATGATATGGCCAGCACACTCATAGGGACCCCTTACTACATGAGTCCGGAGCTCTTCTCCAATAAGCCCTATAACCACAAGGTATTTAAATTGTCCTCTTTTATTGTGTGTAGTTTATTTACTACTGCTTTACTACTAACTGCATATCTTTTCTCTAGTCAGATGTATGGGCCCTGGGATGTTGTGTGTATGAAATGTCCACACTAAAACATGCCTTCAATGCCAAGGATATGAACTCACTGGTCTATCGCATTGTAGAAGGAAAGGTGGGTTTCTTTTTTTTTTTTTTTGGTATTTATATATTGTCAGTAATGCAGTTCAGGTCAATAATGAGCTCTGATCAGTTACATAATGTTTATTTTCACTTTTTCCAGAAAGTTAGCTCAAGTCAGCTCAAACCTCAAGTTTTACTCACTTGTAACGTTACTGCTGGATTTTTGAAGCAACTTAATAATTTTAAAAGAATGACTTCTAGGAAGACAGAACGTAGACAGAGATACAAATATGTCAATTACGTGTCAATTATGCAGTTCAGGTTAATAATGAGCTCTGATCAGTTACATAATGTTTATTTTCACTTTTTCCGGAAACTGAAATCAAAATTTCTTTACACATCTAGTTAATGTAGTTGTTTTTTTTAAGAAGGCTTTTTTACCTTTATTATCTAGAAATGCTGTCTTTGGCAACACTGGTTCACAATGATTTGCAAATACCTTCTGGTTTTCTTATCAGTTGCCCCAGATGCCTGGCAAATATGATCCTCAGCTGGGAGACTTGATCAAGAGCATGCTGTGTAAGAAACCTGAAGACAGGCCTGATGTGAAAGTTATCCTCCGACAACCCTACATCAAAAGACAGATTGCCATGTTCCTTGAGGCTACAAAAGAGTAGGTGTCACTGACAGCAAACCTGCTTAGTTTCATATTTATCTCTGCCTTTTTTGTTGCTATAGCATTGGGAAAACGTTTTGAGCTTTTCTTATACATACTTATTGTTTGTTTTGCATCTTTCCATGCCAGAAAAACTGCCAAGTCAAGAAAGAAAGCTGTGAGTGGCAGTGGTGATTGTCGAGCCAACAAAGCATCATCTGTGGCATCACCTCAGCTAAAACCTGAGAGGCTTCCTCCAAGTCCCCAACCTGAACCTCTTGCCAGGTTAAAACGGGTGAGTAAGAAATAGCAAGACTGGGTTTCTACAGAAGTTTAGAAAAGAGCTCTCAACGAAGCTGGCATTGTATTAATATTCGTAAGATTAACAAATCTGATTATTGCATTTACCAGTAAAGAAGTTTTTTTTTCTTTCTCAAAGACATGGTGAGCAGCTGTTAAAACGTTGTTTTGTGGTTTAAAGCATTTATTAAGGTTTTCCTTTTTTTCTCTTCATCCTCAGAAAGAAGAGAAATCACAACAGCATAAAGTTAACAACAGCATCACTGACTACAATCCAGTCCCGGCACCTCCACCACCCAAAGCCCCTTCACCCGATGCACTCAACGGCAGCCTTGCATCCCTGGCAACCATCAGCAACATCAATATTAATATGCTACCACAAGAGGATGAGGATGTGTTGAAGAAACAGGTGCCGAGACCCCAGTTAGTTGTGCCACATCACCGCCCAGGTAATGAACATGTGGCACACAGTGTGTACGAAATCAGCAAGGGAGGAAGGAAACAAGATCTGTCTCCCCCTCCTTCCCCTGTTAAGTCCCCTCTGATGTCTGTATCAGGTGTTCGCAAAAGGGGAGGAGACAAGGGGAGGCAATCCAATGGATTGTTAGACATTCAGCCACAGCCCAAGCCAAACCCTAAAGATACATTTTCTGTCCACGAGGAGAAACAGATGTCAGATGTGGATACAAAGAATGATACCATGGAGTTACTTAAAGAAGCAGAAATGCAGAACCCAAATCTGGAAGAGCAAAATTCTACCCCCGAGAAGAGACGTACACACAGATCCAATGTGGAAAATATTGGAGGGGCTGTGGAAATGAATATCGAGGGTAAAAATGACACTGTTGCACTTGTCAAGAGAGCACCAACACAACACCTACGTACCTCAGATGTCCAAGTAAGTGCTGAAAAAAAAAGTGATACTTCTGTTGTTTTCTCAGTAAGTATACTTGTTCATTTTTATGTCATTTTTGGGTTATTTTATGTTTTCATAGGACATCCTAGACTCTACTGAAAAGCTGTTGGAGCCGTTCCCTTCAGTACTGGTGAGAATTCAAATTTACGCAGTCATTCTCATTCTGACAGAATAAAATCAATAAGCTGATAGTTTGACACTACTGTGTACTGGGAAGATTAGTGTAACTGTTTCTCTTTAGGAACCTGTTCAGGGGGAATCAGTCTTACCAGTCAGTAAGCCTGGTCCGACAACTCCTCCACACTTCACATCAGAACCTTCCGTGTCACAGGAACACAGAGGGAAGGACATAAGACAGGACAAGGTAAATCAATTTTTGTCACTCCATTATATTACGTACTATTACTTTAATTGCTATAATAATGTCACAACACAGGAGACATTTTTCCAGAAATCTAAGTTTTGTGTTTTGTTTATTTTTTGTGATTAGCGATGTTTGTAAGTTTTTGTGCTTTTTTTGGGTCCAAGGTGGCTGCTCCTAGACCTTTACCTCCACCTCCTGTTGAGAGCATAGCTGTAGAAAGGAGGAAGAGGAACAGAAGGTGCACATATAACAAGAAAGCTGATGAGGTTACGACCTCCACATCAGTTAGTTCCTGTAAGGATGGATTGTTACAACTGCCGCAGGTGAGAGTCATCGTGCACTTGCAGTACATAACCTCTTCCCTCATAACCCATAACTTCCCTCTAAAAATAATTTCATCGCAGTTTTGTAATTTCATACTGAAAGTTAAATATATATTTTTTTCAGCTCCTGGTTTATACTATTGGTAGACTAACCAAAAAATATATATGTTTTTTAACTTTTAAGGATCGTCCTCTTTCTGCCAGAGAGAGGAGGAGACTGAGGCAGTCCCAAGAGGGTGCCAGTCAACCAGGTAGTTATTTTTATCTTGCTTAAGTGACAAATTCTATTCACTCAGTAAAAATAAAACAAGTAATAATTGGTATTTAATGTTTTCTTAGTTTTTTTTATGCTTTCCTCTCAGGTGTAAGAAGAGCCTCTTATGATGTCACTTCTACCAAGGCTGGGCACTACAATGCCCCAGTTACAAGATCAGTTTCAGACTCTATGACTGAATCAATTAGTAAGGTACTGACATACAATTGCATTTCATATAGTCATGGTGAGACAACAGCAGTTTGAATGTGAAGTGACATGACAAAAACACTGGGTGTGCCTTATAAGGCTAATCTGATTATGTTATGGTGATATTAAAACAAAAGTCCATGTAACAACTTATGCCACACCAGTGGATTCACTTTCATTATAGCAGGAATATTTGCTGGAGCGAAGGTCAGACGAAGATGAATGCACCTCATCTACAAGTTCAACAGAGCGTTCAGAGGGAGACTGTGGGGAGAGGTGAGAAAATAAGAAGCGCAACTCACCTCAACTCAGAAACATTCACCACACTGCTTTCAAAAGATTAACTCTGGAAAGTCTGTGTCATAATATTTGCTGTTTCATATTGCTTAATTAATCCCTGATTTGTTGGTCATTTGCAGGAAGACTGAATCCACTGACATGCAGGATTTAGTCCACATGATGACCCAGACTTTAAAAATGGATGTTGGAGATGGTGCAAGCCAGGTGGACAATGGCAGATTGGGCTCTACTGCATTGCCAGAATTTAAACTGAACAGAAAATACAGGGACACTCTGGTGCTTCATGGGAGGTCTCGGGAGGAAGCAGAGAACTTATCACTCAGCGAAATACCAATAGGTGGGATATTCTGATCAAACTCTGTTCGTATGTCCGATGTTGTGGTGCTCTCTTGTGTTTTACCAGTTTCTTGTCCATGAAGGTTCCACATCTGGTCCAGCCAAAGTAAGGAGAGCCATTGAGCGCCTGAGAACAAATGTGGTGAAGGGTCTGGGGGTCAAGCTGCTGGACAGGGTGCTGGAAATCATGGAGGAGGAGGAGGATGACGACAAACGAGAAGTATGAATTTAAAGAAGTAAAGAAAGTCATACCAAGTAATGTATGCTGTACCAATGCTATAAATCAAAACAATAAATCAAGTCATTGCATTAATAAGGTGAAATATACACAGCTGTACCAGGAAGTACAACAGAAATCACCAAGATAAGACAGGTATATAAGTTACACACAGACATGGCAGTGACCTTTGGATGTCTTTAAGTCAGTGCATTAATTGAATATTTGCATTAGATGACTCACTATTTCTTGTGGTATTTATTTTCTCACTGCAGCTGTGCCTTCGTAACCAGATGGGGGATGAGAAGTACCAAACTTATGCTGTGATGGTGAGGCAGCTGAAACTCTTGGAAGATGTTGCCTTCAAGGTTTAAACTTAAAAATCAATCTACTGTATATAAAGGAGCATACACATTTGCATCGCCATCATACAGCCGACCTTTAGAAAGCAATCACATGTAAATTACTTTTTTATCTCAGTCCAGTACAAATATGAAATTAATCCTGCAGTTATCCTATGCAAAGAGTTGAGCCATGTTATGGCACTACGTGTCTTTTTACATGCTGTAGTGAGTAGTCATTTGTGTATTTATAATGAAAACCAGATTTTCAATAATTGTTTTACTTATTCTTTATCTTTGGAGACATTAGTTCTTTCTGCTGCTGTTTCTTACACACTAAATAATGTAATGTAGATATTAAGATTTTCCATATTTCAAATAAATACTAAACTTTTGTTTACCCCTGTTTTTTCATAATGTTAAATCACATTAAAGTAAGCTCGTCCTTTGTCCTTACACACTCAGTAAGTCCTCCAGAAAAACCAAATCCAAAGGAAAACATCCCAATTATAAAACATAGACAGTATCAGATGTTTATTATTTAGATACAAGTATTTAATTATTGACCGATAACACTGTAACAAAGTTTCATTTAAATGTGAACTGTGAAACGATCGTCCAGGTATTTGTGATATAAAAAGATGTATTAACCAGGCAGGGATAATTCTCAGTTATTTGTGTTTCTTCTTCTTGAGACTTTCCTGTGGTTTCTGTACTGGTTCTGCACTGATCTCTGGTAAAACTGGCTGCCAGGACAGAGGATTCTTTCTGTACATAGGCCATGGCGGCAGGGTCAACTGAAGCAAAGGACAAACAAGAAAGAAAAAAGATGTAAAGTTGGAGCCCAGTATAACATACACAACCACAAAAGAACAAATACTTTTGAACTTTGTCCAATTCGCCTAATGAGTTGTGTTGGTCTCATGTTAACAGACAAGTGTACAGTACAGTACACTGGTGCAAGCATCAGTTATTAATCAGATATATATTCAGAATAATATGATTATGTTTCTATCCCACAAATACAAACGATACAAAGCAAAAACATACCACACAGGACACAGCGAAACCGGCCAAAACAATGTACACTGTCCAGCCAAACTGTTCAATGATCAGTCCATACACGAATCCTATCACCTGAAAAGAAAGAAATAAAAGATATGAGTGATTCTGGCTACAGGTCAGGTCGTCAAGTAGTTTGTGTGTTCTAGTTACCGCTGAGACGAGTATTATTCCTTGGAATATCTGTTCAGCCAGCTTTTGGCCTTTATAATCCTGCAACACAATTAGAGGAGAAAATCATCCTTAATGTGGAACCAAGTCAGAACAACGTGAGGTAAGCGTGGATAATGGCTGCATCTGTGCACAATCAATAGCTCTGCACACTTGAGTGTTATTTTACAAGAACCTAAACTACTAAAGTAGGAGCATCTTCAATTAAACCGAAGTACGTTAATAACGACACTACTTTTATTAGTGTCCAATATAAATCAGCTTTGCATGCACCCACATTATATCTATACGTAACATATGTATGCACCCACATAAGTAGCAACAATTTGCAGGAAAAGGTAACGTGGAAAGTGGTTGGTTTGTTTGGCTGTAGAAGATAAAATGTCACATTAAACAATTTCCCTCTGGCATTAATAAAATTTGGATAAAGTAAGTTTTTTTTATCTTTTTCATCTGAATTAGTTGTGGCAGCTGTTACCATTGTAACCACAGCACCGACCAGCTAACGGTAGGGAGGTTAGCATTAGCTTGATAGAAACAAAAGCATGAAGCTATCATAACTATGTAGCTCTACGTCATATTAGCAAATTAAACCTTACCATGTGAGTGGGGATGGTCTTAAACATAGACAACATCCTTCCACCTGAAATAAACAAGAATAAACGGACGAAAAGTGGTACGAAGGTTCCGAAGCGAAGTCGTCTCACTTCCGGCTTCGAAACGATACGTCGTGTTGTAAAGGACCCGCCCGGAGTCGTGAGCACACTCCCGAGTGTCGTAACTAGTGTAACTGCGCAGGTTCACAGATCTATAATAAGAAGGATCGGCTACAGGGCTACTGTTAGCACGACGGTCACGGCCAGATTTGGTTTGGTGTTTGGGAAGCGGCTTAGTTGTCTAGATGATTGCCCGTAATGTGTCATCCTACTATTCGCTGTCACTACATATTAAGCATACCATTTTTCAAATCAACACACACATATACATAAATATAAAATGAGCTACATTGGACATTTATTTTTGTAGTATTGAAACATGAAAATAAATGTGATTTCTAATCAGGTAAACGCACGGACACCTAACAGTACGTGCAGTTGTGATAGATAAACTTCGTGTTGAGGTGGCAGTTTGGCTTTTAGCGTAACGTTAAACTGCTTTTTTCTGTCCTGTCTATTTTGTTGTTAGAGCTGCCTTTATTCACGCTTCATACATTTTACATATAAGCATATAAACACAGTGTTAAACGCCTGTGGTTGCGGTCGCCACGCAGCTGTGCGGACACATTTCGAGTTCACCTCAGCTCTCATTAGCCAACCAGCTAAAACATCTTGGGCTAGTTTCCAATCAAGTTGGAGATTTATTTGTTTTGATTTTTTTTTTTTCATCTTGATCAGACGTGTTGGAAGAACGGATGAAGCTGTTATCATGACACTGAGGAGAGGTGAGTTTGTCTCAAGTGAATAGAAAGTACGAAGCTGGTGGACTACAAACACAAACTGATCCGAGGAGCGTGTTGCTAACTCTGTTGCTCTGTGTACATCAGCCGTCACTGATACAGCTCTTCATTGTTTCAGTAAACGTGGTCATCCTTGTGCTGCTGGCTGTAGCATTCCTGATCATAGTTCAACGAAATCTCCTCAACTTCAGTGACTTTTTACACAGCGAACATCCAGGTATGTTTGCCTTTGTGCTGGGAGCAGTACTAAACTTTTTGTCAGACAAATTGGCTAAAATGAAACCATGGAACAGTTAAAACATGTATTTGTGAAATCTCAAATGTTTTTTTAATGCAGATGCAGGAGCTGTTCTTCCATTTGAGTCTGAGTTGTCCCCAGACCTCAGACTAGAGTTGGTGAGGAAAGGGGAGGAGATCCCTGTGCTCATCACTGCTGCTGAGGAGAGACTTGGTGCTGTGGTTGCTGCCATGAACAGTATCTACCAGAACAGTAAAGCCAATGTTGTTTTCACCATTGTGACCCTGAATGACACAGTGGATCATCTAAAGTAAGACAATCAAACAATTGTGTCTTGTTACATACCATGATAATAAAGCGAATACAGCAATTTCCCACGTTAGATTTTATTTAATTACCGTTGGTTTGACACAATCATTTTTGTTTTATATACAGAATGTGGCTGAGCAGGACAAAGCTGAAAAATATAAAATACAAGATAGTTATTTTTAAGACGGAGCTTCTTGATGGGAAGATAACCAAAGATCCTCAGTCTTTTGAGACTGCAAAACCGGTGAGACGACTCAGTGTAGCGTCCCTGTCCCAGAAAAAATATTCATGCTGTTGTTTATCTATGTTTATCTCTTGCTAACCATGTTTAAATATTCTGCTTTTCAGTTAACCTTCGCTAGATTTTATCTGCCTGCATACATACCTGAGGCAGAGAAAGCCATCTATTTAGACGATGATATCATTGTACAAGGTACCACCTGATCGAGACCACGTTGCAGTTGCCTCAGAAAAAAAGTTTTCCTTAGTACCATATCACTCATTAACGTATGTTACATCTGTAAATAAAATAAATTAATGAACATATTTTTCTATTTTATGTTGGATCTCAGGGGACATTCAGGAGCTTTATGAAACCAACCTCAAACCAGGACATGCAGCTGCCTTCTCGGATGACTGTGATTCAGCATCTGCTAAGGGCATTATTCGAGGGGCTGGGAACCAGGTGGAGATCTTTTGCTTCAGCTGACTGCTTTTAGTTTTGTAAATGTGGTATATTTATAAATGTGGCAACAGTCAGTTAAATAAGACATTGTTTTCAGCAGAATAACTATATAGGTTTCCTGGACTTCAAGAAGGAGGCCATCAAGAAGCTGGGGATGCGGGCTAACACGTGCTCCTTCAACCCCGGAGTCATCCTCGCCAACCTGACTGAGTGGAAGAACCAGAACATCACCCGGCAGCTGGAGCAGTGGATGGAGCTCAACACATTGTAGGTTAACCATAATACTTAAATGAGAAGTTGATGTGAGGCTGTCTTTTCTACAAAAATAGGATTTGTTTCCTGTTACTGTAATTGAATAGAAGTGTATTTTGGAATATTGTTTTTGTTTTCTCAGGGAGGACCTGTACAGTAAAACACTGGCAGAGAGCATCATCACCCCACCCCTCCTCATTGTTTTCTACAAACGACACTCCACCATCGACCCCATGTGGCATGTCAGGCACCTTGGTAAGTTCTGGTTAGCTACTGCCTTTAGATCAGTTTAAATCAACAGTTAACACCATTTCCACCTGCTTCCATTCTGTATACTAACCAAATGCAGTGAACTGTATGAACTATAAACTATGAAAAAATACACACTTTGTTTTGTAGGTGCTACAGGAGCTGGGAAGCGCTACTCTCCACAGTTTATAAAAGCTGCCAAGCTCCTCCACTGGAACGGACACTATAAGCCTTGGGGGAGAACATCCTCCTTTTCTGATGTATGGGACAAATGGTTCATTCCAGACCCCACAGGAAAATTTAATCCTGTGCGAAGGCATGCAGGAGACAACTAGACTGAAAAGTGGGTTACAGGAACCTTTCAAGCAACCTCAGGAAATCAGTAAGGCCTTTTCGCTTGCCACCCTGGTGTTAGACTTCTGCCACACTGCGCTCTGTAAATGTGGACCCCTATCATTCATCATTTTGGAAGTTGCAGTTTGTAGTGTTTATTTTGTACATTCCATTTATATAGAATGAGGCTATGCTAAGTCACAGAAACATCTCTCTGTATAATGCAGTACTGTTTAATATCACCACCAACTGAATCCTCCAAAATGATTAATAGTAGTTAATGACATATCCTGTTACAATGTACCAACCATGATACATGGAAGTAACTAACTTATGCCTCATTGTCAAAGAAATTGGTCGGTGTCATTTCATATTCATTCATTCATATTCATTGCCAAAATAACTGTATGGTTACCTCAGCTGCAGTGGTGTTGTACTATCAACCCCCTGTTAAACTGCTTTGACCATGATCCCATCTAACTTTAGCCCGACTTGTAACCACGTTAGCCATGCAGATGCCTTATGTTACCTCAATTCTAAAGTTCCTGTGGAAAAGTAATGGATTTTAGCTCTTAATTGCACATAAGATTATCAAACCCCAGTTTGACATCTGATAAAGTTTGTTTAATCAGATACCCATGCTGTGTATATCCTCAAATCTAGTTATACCCAAGTTAGTAGCAGTGAGGTTAAAGGTTCCCCAGCTATTGATAACTATGCCATAACTGAACACTAAGTATTATACTGCCTCATGTTCAACTGTTACAATGTGTTTAATGACTATCAATGAAGCCAACTGCAACCTCTGTAGCAATTGAAGAACATGCTGTTTGCACCAAATTCTCATACTTTTATCCCTTTGTCTATTTTTATACATGTCAAAGCATTCGCCTTGCTGGTCTAAATGTTGTCTTTTCTATAGTACATGGAATAAAACCTACATTTTTATCATTTACATCTTGTGTTTTTAATGTTCCAATTATTAAACTTATTTTTGTAAGTGCCCAGTTTTCTACATCGCTTCCTGAATTTCAAGCAGAGACAGTTAAAATAGTACAATGGTGTGAAACTGAAAATACATTAACAAGGCAAGGTAAAAACAGATTCAAGCTTTGTAAATGTTTATTACATTGATGGTAAGTTCAGACAGGCAAGTACAGGAGTCTGCATGAACATGATATTACAAGTGATGTGTGGACAGTTAAAACAGCTGATGTTTCACCATAAATTGGATCTCTAATTATTAGAGAGACTTTTCCCGGAGAACTCAGATTACTCTGTATGTAAATGTGTAATCGGGTTTATAAATCAGCTTTCTGCAAGAGAGCATGTGCAGCAAAGGCCGCCGACACTCAGCAGTCTACTACTATCAGCTGAGAGTAGCAGAGATAGTTATACACAGAGCGACGACCTCATTTTTAAGACCGCCCAAAATTTCCATGTAGACATCTAAATAAGTCACTTTTCACTGTGCATTTCTTTCATTTAGACAGTTTGCGTGGTGACTGTCGCTGTGCATCTCTCTCTCTCACGCGCCGTCAGTCACTTCCCCGGCACACAGGTGTATTTATATGTCCATTAAGAAAAAGCGAGGAAGGAAAAAAAACAGCTGGGAAGCATCTTTTGTCTCCAAACAGCTAAAATCTGTGGACCACACTTCCAAAATCAGCCCAGGACAGAGGAGAAATCAGAACGACTAGCTCAAGTCTAGTCTAATCAGTCAGGATAGGCAGAACTGTCAAAAGCATCCAGACAGACTATGATGCCTGAGTGTCACCATGTCCTGTATGTTGACAAGTCCAGGTCTGCATGCCCCCCAGACCATACGAGCAGAGTCAGGGAAACATGATGGCAAAGCTCACTTGAAGTCTGTGTTGAAATCATAGGCGTCATCTGTGGTAGACGTAGAGAAGCTGATGTCAGCAGGGACAGGCTGGAACTGCACTTTGCCAGGTTTTTCTGCAAAGACAAGATGTAAATATATAACATCATTATCTACACTTTTAACTATTTAAAACCAATGTAAAGAAAAATTAAAAACAGTTTACTTTTGAGTGATGATTTCTGTGGTTTCTCTGGTTCTGGTTCTTCCATTTCATTTTTCTCTTCGCCAGTTTGCTCAGGCTGCAAGACAAGCAGATGTTTCAGCCATTTAAATTCCAGCAATTCTCAGGATAGTTATTTTAGTCAAGAAAGAAAAATCCAGTCAATAAGATCAGAGTTGGATTAGAAGTCTTCATAAACAAATCAAGACTTGCATTTTTGTCCTCATTTCCATGAGACCAGACGGATTCTATTACTTGAAACAGCTGTACTGTCTGAAAGTTCAGAAAAAAAATCTGTTACCTCATCTTGCACACATGCCGTTTCTCCTTCTGTGGCTTCTGCGTCAGGTTTTTCTTCTGAGATGTCACTGATGCTCAGCAGGCCTGCAGTCAGGCCCTTTGAGATGAAGGTTATACTACTGGCTTGGTTTGGGAATTTAACACCTACAAAAGAAAAACTGTTTTTAGCACCACAGAAATGAGTACATACAAACAATGGGCTGTTCCCACTCACTCCAGACAAGTGTTAAAGACTTAAAAAGCACCACTGATGGTTCCAAGGAGCCGTGGTGCTCTTTACACCCTGTGTGAAGAAGCAAGTTGCTGTAGATGACAGACCTTCAGGTTTAGTGTACAAACTGGTAAACAGGACAATAACAGACAAATATGATAAAATGTATAAATGTCTATGATAAAAAACAGGAAATAATGTGGTGTCAGCCGTTTTGTGTCGTTTTAAAAAACTCAAAGCTAAAAATGAAGCTTAACATCACAGCAACACAACAAAAATGATCACTGACCTATAACGTAATGATATCATCAAAATTAATTTGTGTGTAAAGAGTCTAATCACTTACCTTTCAGAGTTTCATCGTTGTTTGTTCTCAGTTTGTCTAGATTCCAGCCTTTTTGCATCTCAGCAACCACAGCCTCTGATAGGTAGGCAGGAAGACTAATGTTCTCTGGTACCTTACAGTGGTAGCTCAGCTTGGCTCTGAGGACACAAATAAGACATTTCTAGCACCCCTTATCCTGAGACATACAAAAAATAATAATAAAAAAAAATGTATTTGCAGTTATCGTGGTTCAGTGTTTGGATCAGAGTTGGATTATTAGTCTTCATAATCAAATCCAGATTTGCATTTTGTCCTCATTTCCACACTGATGCACAGCAGCTGCTCACCTCTCCTAACCCTTCAGGAAAAGACACACTCACCCTGTCCAATCAGCAAGGAAAGCTGTGGCTGCTTGCTCGGTGTTTGGCACTCCACCCTTCTGCAGATAACCTCGCTTTTTGGCAAACAGGGATAAAAACTCCAGGGAGTTTCTGAAGTCTGATACATTATACTGGAGCATTATCTGAAACAGTGAGAAAAGAGAACACCCACATCTAACTAACCACAAATGATATGATACATAATGTCTTCTGTGATTGAGACGCTCCGTACCTGGGTGTTGTCACACTGTTTGAGCAGAGTCCTGACAGCCTCTAGCACACTCTCCTTGCCCTCCTCCACTTGCAGGCTTCTCAGAGACAAAGATACTGGAGGGTTGGATGGCGATGCCACAATTCCTGGACTATCTATTAGCTTCACATTCTTCATGATGTGCACCTCCTGCATGGATCTGGAGATGGTGTTAAGAGGTAACAAGGCATATGGAAAATAAAAAAAGTGAGTGGCTGAGAAACCAATATCCACATTATTAATTGCAGCTTAAGGATAATAAGTAAAAATCTGATGCAGATCCTGCAGAAAAGTTATAGAATCATGCTCAGAGCTAGTTTTTCATTTTTCACTCACTTTGTGATGCCTCTCTTGACTCCAGCATTACAGGCCAGGATCCCCTTCATACTATTGATGAGACTGCTCTTTCCTACGTTAGGAAAGCCTGAGGGTTAAGGAAGAGGGTCAAAGCTGAAGGTTTTGTGAAGTCATAACCAATTAGATAGAAAACAATGTGAAGGGACTGATTTTTGTAAAAAAGAAAAGAAAGAAGTACCTACCAACTACGCCCACTCTGAGTAAAGCTTGATTCTGTGCATTAACAGTGGCGTAACTTGTGAGAAGCTCAGTGAGACCAGCGTTTCCAAAGCATGCTGCTCCTCTCGATCTGTCCAGGACTTCATTGGAGGCCACTATCCTGCTCTTCTTGGCTTGCTGATGAAAAACGACAAGTAAAATTAGCTTTACGTAGCATCCACACAGTGTGTATTTTTACTTAATTTACTTTTTTTTTTTTAATTTTGTTCACCACACTCTTATGAGCTCTGCCGAAGACACAGCTCTGTAATTGTGTGGTTTGTTTGTTACTGTTGGAGGTTATAACCAGTTATAACAGCACAACACAAGCTGCTTAACCTTCTCAGTCCTCCGTAGATCATGAAAAGTCACAGGTGGAAATCAATTTGAACACAAGGGGGGAAGCTTTATGCTCTTCAGTGATTTATAGTTGCTCTCGCTCATTCACTTGTCTTGCAATACTGCAATGAATTCAAACTAAGAACATGAACTGATGTGTAAAATGCACCTCATACCACTGATTTGTCCTGAATATGTGTTGATGCTTTGAAGGCCACAACTGGAAACTCTTGTTGTAAACACTTTATCCACCTCTCCACATTTTCCTTTGGTACAAGATCTACACCAAAAACAAACAGAAAAATCCAACAATGTACATGATTTAAAGGACAATTCACTTCAAAGTACCGACCTCAAAGCTCAGCTTGTTCTTTAATATAAATTAACATGAGACTGTCTCATATCCATTTACCTATTTTGTTTAAAACCAGAAGCAGTTTCTTGTTGCCTTCACTCTTCAGCACAGCCTCCTCCAGCTGTGGACACCTGCACCCCAGTGGATCCCGAGCATCAAGGACTTCTAATACTACATCAGATGCATCGATTACCTGAAAAGAGACCGATTGAGCATTGAGGTGAATTTCTCAAGTAGTATTTCTTACTTTAGTACAACATTGACTATGACTGAATTGTTCTACCTTATTTAATTCAGAGCAAAGGAACAGTTTAGAATTCCTGTCTGGGGTAGTCCGTTTTTCTGAATGCTTCCCATTCTCATCCTATTAAACAAGAAAAAAATAAATTAATCAAAGTAAGTCAACAGTAAAGTGATGGTTTGATTTTGCACTGGAGTGCAGTGTTTGTCTTTTACCTGCCGAGCTTTCTTGGCCTTGGGTTCTGTTTCTTTACTTGCAGCCTCTTTTTCCTTCTTCCTCTTCTGGGCCCGCTCCTCTTTTTTAGCTTGTTTCCGTCTCTCCTTTTCTTCTTCAATCTACAACAAAATGTACAAAAAAAATAAAAGAAAAATCAATTGGTAAACTAAAAAACTCAATCAATACACGGACACACTGTCCAATCTTGTTTGCTAAAGCATCGATGATGCTAACACGATTTAACATGATTTTGAACCATTTGACCCACGTTTTATGGAATTGATCAGCCTTAATTGCATTTGGGAAATTAAATCCAGACTACCTCCACACATCAATCTGAAAGGTGATGTTGTACAAGTAGTTTAAGGTACAAGGTAGTTTTTTCTGCATGAAAAGCACAAATGACTGCCGACCTGTAACCTCCTCTGCTCTGCCTCCCTGAGGACCTCCTCCTTGAAAGGAGCACTGCTGGGCACGCCGGGATCCTTCTTCACTTGTTTGCTCACTCCTTTCTTCTTTGCTTCTTTTCTCAGCTTTTTGTTGTGCTCTCGGACCTACACACCAACAGGCAGCATGTAATTCAGTTTCTTGTGTACGTTAAAATGAGTTCATTATTGAACAGCGGAGTCACATAGGCCTCAAAGCTGTTAAGTGACATTTATCTGTAAGTCAAAGTCAAAGTTTGGACACTTACCTTTTTCTGTATTTTATAACGTTTGGCGCATGACAACCGCTTACTTGCCTTCCTTAACTCTGAAGACAAAAACAAAAAACAGTTGTAAATGTTGGCTGAACAGTTAGCTAAAGCAGGAGCTAACACAGCCTCAAGTAGTAGCTGCTAGCAGGTACTCTTAGCTTTTTAGCTAAATAAATTTACCGAACACTCAAGTCTTTAAGAGTTGTTTTACACATGTTCAACTATTAATGCAGCGTGGCTAACATTATATAAATGCTACTTACTAGGTCGCTTCATAGTGGAGCCGTGAATCTGCCAATGTGACTGAAACGCTCTCACACGTGGAGGAGGAGTGCGCAGGGTTGATGTTTCGTCACTTCCGCTTCAGCCGGAAGTAGTTTATTTTCCGCCACCTGCTGAGCTGGAGGGAGAGCAGGATACTCTTATTCAACATGCTGCCTTTCTCACTTAACAATAAAAAAATCAAACAACAACAACAACAAACACATTAACACAATAACACAATAAACCTGTTCTGAAAATAATTTGGAGGCGTCAATACAAAATCTGTTAAGAAACTGTATTTAAATACATTGCTGTTGTTTCACTGCTCATTATGATATCTGCTACAGTACAATTTAAATGTTTCCATTCATTTTTTTTTTATTTAGCACTTTTATGTTGCCTTTTAAGGCCTCGGGACTTGATGCAACTTGAACGAGACCTTGTGAACTCGTGTACTGCAGCGTTGGGGTCCATGATACAGTATAATGTATGGCCTCATACACAGTTTATATGTAGAGCAAGTGTATGTATTATTTAACTAGATGCCATACTGTGGTTTATGTTTGGGGTCTGTATTGTTACTCAGATTTTAATACGATGATGCTTTTCTTTTTTTGCTTCACCTTCTAATGCTCTGACTTTACCTCAGCTTGAATTCTCAATGTGAGGTACATAACAACTTTGAGACTGTTATTTGGGCTATGTGCTGAGCACCAGTCAGTTTGAACAGACAAACAGAAACTAAACAGAGCTGAAATAATTAAGACAAAGTAGTAAAAGAAATATCGAAGAAGCAGAAGATGAAGAAGAAGAAGAAGAAGAAGAAGTCCAGGTCACGTGATTGGGTCGAGCATCTTTTTGGTCCATTTTGGATGATAGCTAGAGCTCCGCTCAACCCAAGAAAATGACCAAACTGCAGTTTTTAAACGTCTTTTTGACAGAGAGACTCATGCTTGCGGCGCAGGAGATTTACAAGTCTGTCGAGGACACGATTTTGGAGTATCAGGAGGAGATAGCGATCCGGGAGCGGGAGAACGACCATCTGAGACGCAGACTGCGAGACGCTGGAATTGAAATATGGCCAGGTTAGCTCCGCTGCAAGCTAACGGTGCAATTGTTGCCCCTCAGCTATATCCTCGCACTCTGTGGGGGGTCATTATGTTACGCTACGTACGGGACAAACATTAAAACGCATAAAATAAATCTGCCGCGGTTTCTAGCAAGTTAACTTGGACTGTTAGTGAGCTAGTTTATGTTAGCTGCTGCTGCTGCTGCTGTTGTTGTTGTGAAGCGGCTAGCACCTTAGCAACCTTTGTTCGTTAGCCAATCTGCTAGTTAAGCCAGACTAGTCTACTTAACCCGGGCTAGCAGTTGGCTGTACCTGGATACTTGTACAGTATGTAATCTGACATGTTCACAGAGTTAACTCCTTTATTTGACAAGGGCACAATCCATTCACACGCTGTCTCAGTGTTTACTCTAGTTTTTAATCACTCCTACACAAGTAAGACTGATGCTAGAGAGTTGCCCCAGGTGCCTCAAGTAAGAATAATCAAAAATATTGCAACGCACTAGTTCATGTTCGTACTTTTTAAATGGTTTCCTTCGCTTGCACTTTGTGTTGACGGCAGTCTTTTAATCTCTCAAGTGTCAAAAGTCCTTACAAAGCATCAACTGTCCTGGGAAACGGAATATGTGCTTCCATACACAGAAACTGTCATCCATCCATTATCAGAACCGGTGCAGGAGTGCTGGAGCCTCTTCCAGCTGTCATGGTGAGAGAGGCAGAGTACCTCCTGGACAGGTCGTCAGTCCTTTACAGGGCAGAACTGTCAGATTATTGTCTTTTGTTACTATCATGAAATGAATTGCCAGGAGTTAGGTGACTTACCAGCTCTGACAACGTAGACACATCCTGTATACTTAATAAATTAGTTAGTGATGTGCTTGTCTCTTTTCTCCTTTTAATCTTAAAGGTTTGTCTGAAGAAGAGAGTGCTTACAGGACACACCCAGCAGCTTTAAAGATGTTTCTTCTGTCTTTATCTAGTGTTTAACTAAAAATCAGACAAATTTTAAGTTTGAATACGATTAAGCAGCAAGATATATGGGTAGCTAGGTAGGTGTGAAATGCTATATGGCAAAGAACAGCCAGTGCCAGGTGCATAGCTGTGTTTGCTGCAGAGTAGTAAATATTTCCTGCTGAGCCTCTTCTGCCTGTTGTGTTCACAGATCGTCCATCCATGGCACTGTTGGAGGAGGAGGATGGTGAGCATCCACGGCGTGAGTGGAGCCCCAGCATGGGTCATGAAGAGCGTATTCCTATACAAATTAAGGATAAAAGAGACCTTCGTGCCAATCAAGGAGATGATCAGCTTCGTGGCCATGGCTCTTGCAGCACACCAGAGAACATGTTCACTCCTCCGCGTGTAGGAAATGAATATCCCCAGGATGGCCCCCACACATCCAGCCTCCCTCAGAGTGGTGGAGTGGAGAACAGGGAGAGGGATCCTGGATCTCGTGGTGCTTCGAGGCACGTGAAGGCAGAGAGTGGTGGAGGCCACAGAAGCTCTTCTTCGTCCAACAGTGGTGCCCAGCCTCTCGCCCCCGTCAACCCAAACTGCTCAAATGAGAACAACATTGATATTATTGGGGTGGAGAATGGAGGACAGATGGTTGGTGCTAAGGGAAATGGAACTGGAGCTAACAGAGGACAGGCCTCTCACATGCGCAACCAAGGAGCCAATGCTGTGGACTGCCCTCATCAAAAATCTCCACTGCAAGGCCACATGTCGTCTTTCTGCTGCAAGGTCTGTGGTGAGGCGTTTAGTCATATAGGCCACTTGCATGTGCATGTACAAGTGCACACACGGGAAAAGCCTTATCGATGTGGCGTATGTGGGAAATGCTGCAGCTCCTCTGGCAGACTGCAGGAGCACCAGCGTAGCCACACGGGAGAAAAACCATTCCGCTGCCAGATTTGTGTAAAGGGCTTCACACAGATGGCTCATTTGAAGGTACATATGAGGATCCACACAGGAGAGAAGCCATACAGTTGCCCTGTATGTGGCAAGTGCTTCAGCCGCTCTGACAAAATCAAAAGGCATCTCCAGACCCATAGCCGCGAGGGAACATATTTCTCAGGGCAATGATGCAAGTGTGTTGTTAAAGAAGCCAGTTTGTGAATCGTATCGTGATTTGGGAAACTTTTCTACAAAAAGCTGCAATCGCTGCCATTATGACAAGGCTTTTCTCTTCTTGTTTTCCATGAACTTGAGACTCTGCAACTGCTAGAGAAGTTTTTTTTTTTTAATCTAACCTAATATTTCTCCATACCTTAGTCCCTCAATAGAATTTGTATTAGCCAATTTAGTATGTAATTCACTTAATTTTGTACTTGTCACTGAGTATTAAATCTCTAAGACACAATTTGAGTTATTAGCTAGCCTTTCTGAATAACCTAGCATTTCCTTGATCATATAAGTAGCATGATAAAGTCTTCCACACATGCCTTGAAAGAGAGAGGCATAAGAAATGCAACAATGTTCAGCACAGTCGCAGCTCAGACAGGCACTTCATATCCATAGGTTTACATTTGAGTTAACACTGATTTTAAAATCATCATACTTGACTTCTATCTCCTAAGCATTATTTTAGAACCTTAAATTGAGAGTCATATGCATGAAATTATGTCAGTTTTCTCAGTTGATTAGAGGATCGATAGCCTGACAAACAAAGCCTGTTTGTTGTTTGGCTTAGTCCACTGTCAGTATTTGTCTTTTTTGTAGGAATTTTAAAACACACAAATTAAAAGAACAAAAACTATTGAAATGCCCCTGTAAACTGTGACTGACTAATGAACAAGCAGGAGTCAGATCTGGCACTTTGTTTTCATCTTTATGTTACTTTACTTATTCAGTGCTGTTACATTGTTGCAGAGCTAAATACTGCCATCGTCAGTGTTGTCTCCACGTTGTCCACGGAAATATGGACGAATATGTTGTGAGACTGTTCCACTATTTTGTGAAATAATGTGATATTTTGTAAAATACCACTAATCTTGATCTGCCACACATTTAGGAATTATGCAGTGTCTTTGTTTTTTTTAATGTGACATGCACTATAGCATCTGTCCAAGACAATGCAGAAATTAACTCCATAAAAAGGGCCATACAGTATTAGTCGAACATATCTGTGATTTTTCACGGGTCTCAGTCTGCAAAGATTTATGTCCACCTGTTTTTCCAACACAGTAGTTTTTTCACATGAATCATTTTAAAGAGTGGCCTCAGTTGTGATTGTTATTCAGAGGCGATAGTTGGTTTATCATGGAATAAGGTGCTTCCTCTGCCCATCTTGGACTGAACCTACTGAACAGTAGAACCTACCCTAGTTACCTTTTTCCTCTCAGGATTAATGCTGCATTCACAACATGAGGGCATATCAGAAAAAGCCATCAAAAAAGTCAGAAACTCAGGGTTTGTGGGTTTCCCTATTGAATTTGACCCTGTTTGTTGTGAAAAAAAACATGAAAATAGTATTTTGCACCTGATAACCTACAGAGGATGAACTGCATAACATACAATGTAATGCATTAAGAGTGTGTCTGTGTTTTCCCTCTACATGTTATGAATGCAGCATGAGACAACTGCAGCACGTCCTCAGCTGACCAGCAGTCCTTTACTCATAGTCTTCTCTGGCACACCTTAACTCTCCCTGCACACACACACACACACACACACACTCTAATGTACAGTGTTGTATCATTGCGTATTAAATGTTATTTTTTAATAAAGTAGTAATTGAGTATTAATTGTTAATGACTTGTGTTTTGTGTTAAGCTAAAGCTAATTAGAATCTAATGGGATTGGCCTGTTGATCACTAATGAACCACCGTGTTGGTGGCATGGCTGTTAGAGGAACCACTGTGTTAATATGTTGTAGTAACAGATTCACAACACCTGGTGGGGTTCTTTCCATTTCTATGTTTGCCGTCAGTGTCATATGAAGCGTGTATGTGAGAGACTGAATTGAATGATAAAATGGGATCTGTCACAGAGGCTGTATTACTCTGTTCAGTCATACACCATCTAATGGATCCAACAACAGCTAATGATAATACGTAATTATACATAATTAGTCATCATTGCTCGGTCAGTTTAATATCTTGTATGTGAATATGTCAGGAAGAAGACTGTCACCACGGGGCCTGACAAAGTATATGCATTAATTAATCACTTAGAACTGCTGTGTTTCTTGAGACGTCAAGGGGTATCCACTTGAATGAAGATGAGACAAAAGATCAACAATTCAGCTTTTATTTCCAGCTGTTTACATCTGGATCTAATACACAACTTAGAAGATAGCACCTTTTGTTTGAACCCACCCATTTTTCATGTGAGCAAAAGTATTGGAAGAGATAGACATAAAATAAATTAAAGAGAATAATGACTTAATATTTAGCTGTAAATCAGCCTGCTTGTTATATCTGCATTAAGCCTGTGTCCTACTGTCATCACCAAACTTCGCATTCTTCTTTTGTGATGCTTTTCCAGGCTTTCACTGCAGCCTCATTCAGTTGTTGTTTTGGGTGGTTACTCCCTTCATTCTCCTCTTTAACAGGTAAAATGTAGGCTTTAGGTCTGGAGACGTCCTCTTCTTGACCCTGGTGAACTCCTTTGCTGTGTATTTTGTGTCATTATCTTATTTCATTGGTTGCGTCTTTCTTTAAATTGCAGACCAAATGTTTCCATAGACTTCATTCAGAGTTCATTTTGCTGCTGCCATCATGTGTTACATCCTCAATGAGGATTGAGTCTGTCCCAGAAGGAGCCCTAGCCATAGCATTACCTCCACTGTGTTTCACAGATGAGCTTGTAGGTTTTTGATCATGAGCAGATCCTATTTTTCTTCAAATCTAGTCTCTGTACTTTTGTTCATGAAGTCTTGTGTTAACAGTAGATTGTGATATTTTTACGCCTGCCCTCTGGAGGTTATTACTAATGTCACTAACAGTTGTTTCAAGGTCTTTCTTTACAGCTCTCACAGTGTTTCTGTCATCAACTGATGTTGTTTTCCTTAGTCCACCCGTTTTCACGTCTGTTACTTAGCAGCTGGTGGTTTCTTCCTTCTTTAGGGCATTTCAAATGATTGTACTGGCTATGACCAATGTTTGTGCAGTGGCTCTGATTGATTTTCCATCTTCTCTCTGCTTCACAGTTCCTTGTATTTCACCCATAGACAGCTCTCTGGTTTTAATGTTGGTTACACCTCTAAACTGTAAATGCAGTTTGAACAAGCAAAACCCAAATCTGAAACTGATTGTAGACATTCAGTGCTATTCATTGTTTGAATCTCCAATGTAATAGGACACACCTGGGCCACAAAACACACCTGTCAGTCACATGTTCCAACACTTTTGATCTCAAGAAAAATGAGTGGGTTCAAACAAAAGAGCTGGAAATAAAAGCTGAATTGTTTTCAGTCTACAGCAAAAATAAATGAACTGGTCTGACTTTTCCAATACTTTTGGAGGAAGTGTACAAATATCAAGGAGATGTAACAGATGATGCTCACGCTCCGCCCTGTGATCTGCACCCAGATGCTACTTCTCTCACAGTGCAGACAGGTACTGGTAGATACACACCACAGGGACGGCCAGTAGGTCCAAGAAGCTGGAGAACTGGGGTTGATGTAGCTGATCTGCATTTCATTTGCCAAAATCACATTTTGGTATCTTCCAAACAGTCTAGAAATACAATGTTATAACTGTGCTCCTCTGTTATGGTGTGATTTCATTATCCAGTCACTGGCAATCAAATCTGAACACTGATGTGCAATCAGCCATCAGAATCAGATAATACTGTGTGAAGGGAATCCCTGTTATTTAGTCAGAGCCAGTGTTGACTCCCCATGTTAAATTTATACAGTGCCCTCCAATATGTTTAAGACCCAACATTTATCCATTTGCCTCTGTACCCCCAACAACAAGTGGTGTCTGTGAATCGCATAGAAAGCACAGATAACGAGGTACTTAACTTGTTTGATTTCATCTACACAACGCTGTAGCATCCGAAACATTTGGGTGCTCTAAAATTGTAAATTCTTTAATAAATACAATATATAAAAACTCCCCCTAATAAAACCTGATAATGTGCACTTTATTTTGCTAAAATTTTCAGAATGAGTGGCGTGGCTGCTCGTGATAATCCACAGCCACAATCCATTTTTCTCAGACTGAGCCTGTTCGACATTTCCACATTATCTTTCAGTGTATTTGTCATGTTTCTGCCACCTGATAAAGCTGGATGTGATTCGTTTGATCACAGGGTTTCACATATTCAATGTGTTTCAAATTCAGTTTGTAGCTTTGACCTGACGTCAGAGAAGGTATCTCAGAAGAAAACCGAAGATCTAATGCTGAACACTAGCAACAATAATAACAAATTAAGTACATTCAAAACGAATCCATCTCCATTTAGCTACAGAGCAGATATTTTATAGTACAGTACAGTGCAGCCATTGTAATTGTTTAGCAAAAATAACTCTAGGAACACACAGTGGTTTCAGACTTCCCACGAGGACAATTTGATCAATCACCATGTTCCTAACTTCTAAAAATAGCAGATAACATCAATATTTTATGAGCAATGGTTTTAGGTCTGACAGCTTTTGATTGATTGAATGATCAGAGAGATGAGAGCGTCCTCTAGGGACTTCATTCAGGGACTTCTCCACTTTAAGTATTCAGAGACGATGGCAGCTCGTAACCCACGAGGTTGGCAAAAATAACCATTTTTCATTTCCAGCTGCACGTAGAGGACGTTGGAGGTGGACATCAGTTGCATTATCAGGGCAGTGGTGTGACTGCTGTATTTACCATCTGTAAGTAAATCTATTAGAGTGCAGTGAATGTATTTCAGGCAATAATTCATAACTAACTGTAATTAAAACCACAGTAGGAGAGAAATATTGATTTTGACCTCTCCCAATGGTTTATTATCTGCAGTCAACATGTGTAATGTACAGGACAAAATAAAAAAAAAGACGAGAACAGTTTATATTCACATGGACTGAACCACTGGACCCCCACTTAGCAACCTGAGGCTTGGACAATAAACCACTAAATACTGTACTATACTCTACTGTGTGATATGATCAACTTAGAAAGAGTTTTAGGATTTCAGAAATTAGTACAGAAGGAATAACGAAAGCTTTTTTGAAACCCACTTGTTCACTTTTTGATTTGCTGGCTGAGAGTAGTGTCGATCTTCACCAAATGCCAGTTTGTTTCTCTGAACAATAAAAATACAAAAAAACGCTCAGAGTTTAAATGTCAAAGAAAAAAAAAACTCTGCGTGACTAGTACAACATGTAGCAATACTGATGTCAGTGCATTTTTAATGTCCTGTATCTTATAGGACATATAATAATTTAATCTAGTCCAATTCAATTTTACTTGTAAAAAATGTACAACAGAAGTAATTTCAACGCACTCTTTAGTGTTTAAGGTTTAAGACCTTACAAAATACAACTGTATACAGGATTATATAGAAAACCCAACAACCCCACTGATGAGAACTAGGAAAAACTCCCTTTGGAGGAAGAAACCTCCAGCAGAACCTGGCTCGGGGTGGGCGGCCATCTGCCTTGACCAGTTGGGGGTGAGTGGAAAGAAGAGAGAGAAAAGAACAGCAGACAACAGAGAGGAGGAAACACAACTACGGGAGAGAGAAAAGACAAAGACCATTTCATAACGCTGATTCGACCACACACAAGAAAAACTGACATCAGTCAGTCAACAAAAGGATGTTCTCCCTAATTTCCCTAAAATCTGCCTTGCAGCAACGGTGGCAAATGTATAATTCAAACATTTCTGCTGGCAGACGTGAAGCAAACACAGCTGTTTGTTTTCAGACGCTGTGGAATTATGTTTAGCAAATGCCTACAAGATTGAATTCTTGATGTTCACTTCCTCGTGATGATTTAAGGCAGAAAAGACCATATTTTCTTAGGTATGTTCATTCATGTCAAGTGAATTGTTTGTCTAAACATCTCACATATTGCCCTGTTTATTATGTCTTCGGCGCAAACTAGCGTTGGCTCATTCTGGGTTTTTTTTACAGCACAACTGAAGCAATCCATTTCTCCAGACAGTTACCGAGCAGATCATTTGGGGCAGCCTTGAAAACTGTTCGACTGAGTAGGAGGAGTAGATATGGGAAATTGCCTCAGTATTGTCAGACCACATTAGAAATTCAGTGCATGACTGTTGAGCACCTGAAAAAAGAAAATGCAACAGAACTGTATCTGTAGCTCCATGATAGAATAATCATATTAAGGCTCTTATTAGTTGTGTGGCAGCTGTTACTAACCCGCAATGACACATTGATAGGAAACCACAGTTTTACAGATTCACAGTTACAAATAAATAACTTGTTATTCGTGCGTCTGTATTCATGCTGACTCATTTCCTTTTATAAATAAACTTTAATCTACTGCTAGAGAAAAACACAATACATCTGGGGATGTTTTAATTTTCTCTCCTTGTACCACAAACATGTACACACATGTTCGCAATGTGCCTGCTCAAATAAACTCCTGCTATATTATATGTTTCTCACACCTCACATAACCTCTGGCTTCTGTCTGACAGAGGAGATGGCGGGATTACGCCTGCAGCCCTATGATCCCTTTTATCTCAGTATAACCTCTGAAGGTCTGTGGAAATTAAAGCATATATTGTTTGTTGGCAGGAGCTTAAGTGATCTGAGGGCCAGTCAGAAAGCTGTTCCTGCATGAATAATAATTTCTAAGTAGTGACTAATGTGTAGTCGGCGAGTCATTGATAAATGAGGTGCTCTGTAGTGGAAGACTCTTGCTGCACTTGGAATTATAACTATGATAGATTTGTACATACTGAGTGGTAATTACACTTAATGATGAAGATCTAGATCTACCGGACATTCGTTATGCAGTGATGTCATAATTTACCAAAATACATATTGGGCAGAAGGATTTATTTTAACATTTATCTTTAAAACTCATGATAATGCCACCGACGTCCTTGGCATCATACCTTGCATAAAATGATTCTGATATATTCCATTTTGTGTGGCAAACACATTTTCAATGGATTTGCTGAGATATTAAATAGCCTGAGTGGAGGTAAAAGAATCGGTATCAGGGGTGAAAATGTTGCATTGGTGCAAAAAAACTACACTAAGAGATTTATTTTTTTCATATAGGGACAGAGGAAACAAGACATTAAACATCCAGCAAATATGGAATAACACTGGCATGGCATTTAATTGGAGTCACATTGCTTGTCACGATTTGGCCTGACTCCTGGGTTACAGCAGATTACCATCTTGCTCCTCTTTCAGCTTTGCCATTTGGTTTTCCTCCTCTACAATGGTCCCCTCCCTCCAATGCCCTTTCAATATTTCACCCATTTAATTGTAACTATTAAACCTCATAAACCCGCCTGTGGTTTCAGCATTCAATTCTGGGTTCAGCATCATCTACAACCTCACACTGCATGTTCTGTTTGTTCTCCACTGACTCCAGAGACAGTTGTTCAACTGCTGGACAATTTTTAAATTACTGAAATCTAAAAAAATCTGAAATTCTGTCAAGGTTTAGCTGAAATACAACTGGAACCTATTTTGAGTTGGGCCTCATGAGTCACTGAGGCCAAGGTCTGTTGTGCTATAAAAAGTTATGGGTTTACACTAATATGATTTGCCATGTGACCTAATTACTATATATATAATTTCTTGGAAAATCTATTATTATTACAGGAAATTAATTAGTCCATAATAGGATTACAGACCTCAGAAACAAATACCAGCAACAGTACCCACTTTACTTCAGTTTCTTCCTCTTACTGCCAGCTAGAAGAAACAGCTGGCAGAGAAATATTTGGCTAAGAAATACGACCAGAAATGGGGTGGCTCAAAAGCTTAAAGTGGTGAAACAGATAAGATGAAGCAATGTGGGAAATAAACAAGTTCCAGAGTTATGATGTTTGGAGAATTAGTGTTGTGTGGGAGAAACATAGTTTGGAATAAATCTTTTACATCATCATAAAAATAGGGCACTTTCTAGATCAAGGCTGTTTAAAAAAGTCGTTCTGTGCCTCAGCTGGTTCGACATCATTGCTCTGGCTTCTTAAAAACACAAGTTCATCCAACACTGAAGATACTTTGAATTTGGTAGAAATGTCTAAAACAAATTGTATTGACACACACAGGGATTTAAGAGGAGGAAGCAGCATCAAGCATCTATTCCACCTGAACCCACTGACTGCATACATTACATATCTGTTTTTCAGTCAAGTGCCCAACAGATCAGACACACGAATGCATTGGAAATAATACTATAAAGGAAAGAATAACAAAAAAGTCTATGTATAGTCAATAAAAATTCTGAGTCTGGGCTGCGTCCTGCTCTCTCTGTTGTTTGTCGGTTTAACTTCATCTCTATCTTACATATTAATATGCTTTTTATTTATCCCCCACCCCTCCTCTCTCTCCATCTATCATTTCCTCCTCTGCTCTCACTCTTTTTTGCCGTCTGGCTGTCTCCTGGCCTTGCCACCATGTTTCATAGTGGTCTTTTAATGTCGACGGTGCACACGTACCGTCTGAGATCATAAATCTCTAGGATTACATGCTCAGTCATATTTCTGAACCCACTATCCAGGCAAACAAGGAAATCGGTGTGACTTTGCACCTATGCCGGCAGTGATCACCTGTAAGTAGCCAAATAAATCTCCCAGCCCCAGTGTTTTATGATGCTGTGAGGGATGGTGAATTAATGGAAGTCACACATGTAAGCATTAGATAATGCACGCTGTTGGAGGTGCTGGCGAATTCTCTCTAGCACCAGTTTGATAAAACAGATTCAACTTACTCGACGCCTGGTGTTTGTTTTAGAAAAAATAGAAGAAACAATCAGAGAGATCTGAGAGAGAGACTGTTACAGTTTCTTAAAATGAAATAAAACATTTAATAAATTGTGATTTATTATTATGAATTCAATGAACTTGTATTGGGCATATTTTCCACCTTTAAACGTTTGTGGACTGGCCTTGTACATTTGATTTTGTCAGTACTTGCACTCATGTAAATCATTTCTATGAAATTAGAACTTAAACTTGAGTAAAGAATTTGAAGTGTTCTACTTTTAGTGGAGTATGTTTTTAGGAAAAACACTTATATATATGGTCACATATTACATGACCCTGTTCATTTTATTAAAAGTTTCAGTTTTCTGACAGGAACATCAGTGTGTGAGCTGGGATTCTTTCTACCTGGGCCTGTATGCATGCTGTTTATCACTCGTTGGTTGTGGATTTATACCCTTCAAAACATACTGGACAAGTTCTTTTTATGGCCTTTCCGCTTCACCGGGTAGTTTGAAGAGGAGAGTGACACAAGAGATGTGAGGGAGGGACATGCTGGGCAGCAGGCAATGTCTGAGTCACACATGGAAGCCAGTCACACGTTCACTTAATACTCCTCTATCCAAATGTTTGTTTTGCATAACCTGAGTAAAAAGCATTTGAAGTCTTTTATGAAGAAAAAGTGTGTGTCACTTTTTGCAGAATTACAAAATTTGGTTTATGTCTCAGTGTTTAATTAAGGATGATTATCAGCTTCAGACATAACAAGCAATGTTTGAGTAATGCAGCTAAAACATGAAGTATGTGAAAAATAACTAAATAACATTTTATAATTAAGGTTGTTTTCTCATGATAAGGAATGTTCTGACGTCACTGTTGGCAGAAACATTACTGGCGTAAAATTGTCTACTATTAGACTGTCTGTGCTGTGTTGACAGGGAAACTGAAGGAGAAAAAAAGGGGGAAAGAGAAAGAAAGCAAATGAGAGAGTGATGGAGTCTTGGTTCACTGGGCACTGGGAGTTTAGTGGACCTCATTAGAGATAACGTTTCATAACGGAGGATACTCACTAACAACTTGGTGCTTTGACCCTTGTGGAGCAGTGAGGTTCAACGAGGACTCACATGGATGAATAGATCAGGGTTAGGGGTGCCCCACTCGGGTTGCTGGGGCTCTTCAGTTGTTTCTCGAAGTTATTTATCCTAATGAAAGGGCTACTCTGGAAATCAATAACATTAATAGACTAACCCATTAAATGAACCGGGCCATCTCCACGAGTGGATAAAAGATTTTAGGAACCTAATAAGTGATGGAAGTGATTTTTGGCACTCCTTACCAGAAGCTACTGTATGTGAAAGTACCATACAATCTCAAAAGAAGTGACACCATCAAAGAATATTGAAATGCAATTGAGGATACTAACTATTTAAGACAAAGAAGTATTTTAGAGAAGGATAAGTTATTCTCCAAAATAAGGCACAGTCGTCGTAAACACATTTTATAGTCTGCAGCTTTTCCACTTGATGACACATTATCTAGTCAAGCATGTGGGGGGGTTAATGTGAGTTATACATCTGTGGAACATGAAATGCATTAAGAGGATGTTTATAAAACAATTTAAATGAACACGTAAGATCAATAAACTCTACTTGAGTGTAGCAACAAGGCTCATCCTCCTCCACTCTCCATCAAAACAAGCATCTCTGCTGCACCCTCTGTTTCAAGGTGTGCTGAATCATTTCCAGGTACTCATAGTTTCTACTTTAATAAACTCGCCCACAACAAATTTGACAGCTGGAATGGGGGCAGTCCCAATTTGGTTTGGTTATCTGTTGGAGGTCTCTCATTTTCTTCTTCTAGCAACATAATTAGTGAGACTAAATATGCAATCCTTGTAGCTGCACTTGCACAACATTATGTGGGCATAGATTTTGTGCAAAGGTGCATGCATGAGTCAAACTTACATTTTTGATTTATTGTCTTTTAATTGCTCAGCTCAAGCACAAGGAGCCTTTTCTGATTGCTTAATACTGTTTTTATCCAACAAGGTACTTGAACATGCCGGTGCATTTTTAATCACTATAATTTAATGTAAAATCATCATATTATATATATTATATATATTGTACGTCTTTTAGTGTATCTTTACAGATAATTCTACATTTAGTGCAGTCAGTCATTGAGGTGGCTCGATCGAAATGTCAGAGAATGAGCTGAGGCAGAGACACGAAGGCCTTTGAGACAGCGAGTGTCTCAGCCCAGCTCCTCATGGCTGAGCATGTCTGCTTGAATGATCAGCCTGTGCTGTGAGGCAGTGACATATGAAACCTGTGGGAAAAATAAACCAGGCAAAACAGACAACCAAGAGAATATACAAAGATTTTAACTTGATGTGAAAAAAACTGTCAGCACTCAAATACTTTACAATATAAATTTAAATACATGTACAATACATCATCTATGAGCTGCACAACCAATTGAGTAGGTCAGAATCATCAGTCAGGAATAATTAACAACAGTTTATCCATCACATTAAAATAATTGTCCAAATAGATGTTTATTGATAAATTAAGTGTTTATTGAATTGAAGACGCAATAATTATTTTTTAGGCAAAATATATGTGCAAGTCATTGTGAGCAGTTTAGAAGGATCAAGAAACTGACGTTTCCACACATGAACTAAACAACCGACTTTCCTTTTTTGGGACCTGTGTACGTGACCCTGAGCCCTTCTGTCGCTCCTCACCCTAAACATTTACACACTTCACTTTGAGTTACGTCTTGTTTGCACTTTTCTGTCTCTTCAGGTGACACAGGTGGTGGAAAGTGTACAAACCGTCTCCTATGATGCACAGAGTTCATGGATCAGTGTTCAGGTCAGGTCACGGTGTGTGTGTCATCAACACTCGAGCTCCACACGCAGAGCTCTGTCGTTCCTCCTCCTTTTGTCCAGGTTCACTTCTGTCTTTAGTGACCTCGGAGACAAGGAACCTAACGTCTGAACCAGACCCTTGTGCTGCTCAGACTTCACCGGGATGAGCTGAGGGGGGGAAGCCACTTTGGAGTACACTGGCAGCCTAAGGGTTAGCGCGTATGCCATGTGAGGTCTCCAGTTTGAGTCCAGATTTTTATTGCATGTCACACACTCTCTCTGTTTCCTGTCCTCCTCCTCTCTAGTGTCAAACTATCAAATAAAGCTCCCATGAAGCCACAACACATATAGTGATCACCACATGTGCAGTGATCACGCTGCTGGAGCCCAGAGTTGTGCTGTTTTCAGTTTTTGACAGTCTGTAACACTGCAGTGCTGACATTTGTTGCAACAAACTCTCTATATTACAGACACAATTGTATACCTGAGGAGAGAAGGACAAGGCCAATTTTTAGGACATTTAGTTTCACTGTCTACTATATACTTTTAATCAGCGAAATGCAGAAAAAGTCACTTATGCCATTTAGATGTCCAAGCAGTGCTGGCAAATGCTCTCCATGGCTGCATGCAGATCAAAATAAAGCAGATGGTTTGACACAGCATAACAATCACAATACAGCAGGAGCAAAATGACATTCGCAGTAGGAAATCTCTCAGGATAATAGAGACAAATCAAAGCAGGAGGTGGTTGAGGAAGTAAAGTTTAGAGCACAAAACATTGGAGGGACAAGTCTGCCCTGTGCTGACAGACTTTTGGCTGCTCTTAGATGCTTGTATGAAAGAAATGCCACTAGCAAGCAACAGGGAATAACATTTCACACACAAGAAATCGTCTTTTAATGTTTTGCTGTTACAAATGTGGTCTTTTCATTTGTTCTCACAAATGTTCCTATGTTTGATCCAAAGAACTCAAACTTGTGAACGTGGACTGTGTCCAACGTCTGTGCTCTTTCGCCCAGCTCGGCCTTTTGCTTTTATTGGCCAGTCGGGGATATGACTTGTTTCGTGGCAATTCTGCTATGACGTCGAGCATTTTTGTCAGCTTGATTAGTACAACTGTTCTCAGCTGAGCAACACAACTGCAAAAGGGTTATTTTTTTAATCAATTAACCCTACAAAATAATTAACTTTGCTAATAATGGGCCTCCTTGTTAAAGTGTACATCATTCTTTAAAAATCATCTGATGAATTTTAATTGTTCATGAATTTCATGAAAACGTGTTTCTTTTTGCAAAACAAAGAAATTTGCGAGTGAGCTTTTGAGCGGTA
This sequence comes from Anabas testudineus, assembly GCF_900324465.2. Lineage (NCBI taxonomy): Eukaryota > Metazoa > Chordata > Actinopteri > Anabantiformes > Anabantidae > Anabas > Anabas testudineus. Next base: position 10,217,578 of record NC_046614.1, on the reverse strand, counting down.
AGATATATGAGCCTGAACTTATGTTTACATAGCTACGCTAAGGGTTTCCTGTCTGTAGCTTCTTATCTAATTATCAGCTATTGCAATTCCTGACAGTTTTCACAACTTAACCGCTGCTGAGTAATGTAACCTGAATGTCAAGCTGCAAAAATATATTAGGTCAGCAACATGCCAAAAATCTACTTACTCTAGATGAGCTCTAGGCCAGAGCAGTGCTCATATAGTGATATTTGTTTGAAGTATGAAAACAAGAGGTCTTTCAAACTACCACCAATATACAGAAATACAGCTGATGCTATGCTGTTCGTAAAGCTCACAGTGCCATACAGTTGCCCACATGCAGTTTTTTTTTTTGTTTATTTTTTTGTGATCCTTTCATCTAATGTAAAGGTGTGATGCTACTTCAACCACCTGACCTGGTCAAATACAATACAGGCATCAAGCGTGTGAACTCCTTCTACAGGACATTGCCAATCTGTGACTCTGCGGGTGCCTGGACTTAAAATAATGGGATAAAAATATTAAATGAGATTCGCAAACACCCCAGATAAAATGTGGAGGTCACGAGCGGTTCAGTTAGGAGAGACACTGTTCTGGTCCACTGCTGCTGTGTGCTGAATTACAATGAGCATCAGCTCTCACTCTGTCTCAGTCGATATTTGAGCCAGAGGAAAGAAACAGAAAGAAATAGAAGAGGGCAGAGGTGAAATAAAGGTAGGCAGGTGAGAAAATAAAAAAGTAAATTAGGAACGACTGGAAGCCCTGAGAGGGATGAGCAGAGGTGCGGAAAGAAGCTGCAGCAATTATATATTCATTTGTTTACTCCTAATTTTAATTAAATCTTCTTGTTTCATGTGGTTATTTTTAGTGCTTTGTTTAGAATATTGTGAGCTACAGAGGATTAAGAAGCAAAGAGACAATAATACACTGAGTTAAAGGAAGACATTCTCAATGTTCTGTTAGCACTAATAAAATCGTTATAGACAAATTAACTAATTAAGAAATCATATCTTATGATAGATTCATTTTCTCCTTTATTACCCACAAAAATATCATGATTAATTGCCTTAATTAAATCGTATTTCAGCTCACTGATTGCTTCATGTGTGCAACTAGCTTGCTGGAGCTGCTGGAGACTGATGCATACTTGTGTGGGCAGAGTTTGAACATGCTATGTGGTTGCAATTTAGAATTAACCTCACACCAGAGTGCCATAACATGCTCCATGCAGTTGCCTCTAGGGGCATTTGCAAATATAGAGACACTTGAGTGTTATGTTTGTATTGTTTACTTTCTCTGGGTGGGCTTAATCAGTTAGGAATAGTTTAGACATGTAGAGAAATGTGTACAAAGAATAAGGCATAGTAGCAGTGGGCTGTAGTTTTACATGGGTTATGTACAAGACTATTTCCTTTGTAGGTGCAAATGTACAGGAAAGCAAGTGCTGATGAAACACTTTCACTTTCTTCAGGAGGTGCTGTTGCCAATTGTGTCTTTGAGTATTATTTTTTTCAAAATGACTAATGAAAGAAGTGTTGAGTGACAGTTTGCTCTCGGCTACAAAAGTCAGAGTCTTACACCATGTTCACACAGGAGAAGTAGTGTGGGCAGCATGTTAGCCGGACAGCAGCACCTGTGGTGGGTCTACACAGGAGGCATTTACACACGTGGACAAAATAGTTAAACCCACAAAGGTCACTGAAATAACTTGAAACTGACAAAAAAATTAAAAATAAATAGAAAAACTTTACTAAAATTTTAAAATTTTTAAATTTAATTTTAAATTTTAATTAAATAAATGTTAAAATTAAAAAATTAATTAAATTTTTTTAAAAACAAAAATGAAACTGGCCTGGACAAAAATTATGTTACGACTAGAAAAGATGTTAAATAATTTGACCATAGGGACATGTTAAACTAAAGTGTGTCCTGTAATTAGCTTCACGTGTCTTCACACTTGTAATCAGTCAGTCTGCTTATTTAAAGGGTGAAAAGTGACTCCCTGTGCTGTTTGGTGTCACGGTGTGTACCACACTGAACATGGACCACAGAAAACTAACGAGAGAGTGGTTTCAGGAGATTAGAAAAAAAAGACCAACATGTTAATGACAAAGGCTGTGAGACTGTCTCCGAGCAGCTTGATGTTCCTGTGAAAACAGTTACACATATTACTCAGAAGTTTAAGGTCCAAGGGACTGTAGCCAACCTCCCAGGATTTGACCATAAAAGGGAAAATTGATGACAAATGAAAGAGACAGCAAATACAAATTCTAACTAAAAAATCCAGAATAACTTCTATAGAGATTAGAAGTGAGTCAGATCACACCATCAGTCACTGTTAGTGAGCCAAAGTGGACTTAATGGAAGACGACCGAGGAATCCACTGATAGAAGCAAATCGTAGAAAAAAAAAAGAAATAGAAAATGCATATAAAGGTTCTGGGAGAATGTCCTTTGGACTGATGAGACAAAACTGGAACTTTTTGCCAAGTTACATCAGCTCTATGTTCACAGACACAAAAATGAAGCATACAAAGAAAAGTACACTGTATCTACTGTGAAACACGGAGGAGGCTTGGTTATGTTCTGGGGCTGCTTTGCTGCATCTGTCACAGGGTTTCTTAAATCTGTGCAGGGTACAATGAAATCTCAAGACTTTTAAGACATTCTGAAGAAAAACGTGCCGCTCAGTGTCATAAAGCCTGGTCTTTGTCACAGGTTATAGTTCTCCAACAGGATAACACAACTAAAACACCCAAGAATGGCTAAGAACAAATCACTGGATTATTCTGATGTGGCCTTCTATGAGTCCTGATCTAAATCACATTAAACATGCCGTCTGGAGAGGGAACCCATTCAAAACTGAGACAGCTGGAGCAGATTTCTCACGAGGAGTGGCCCAAAATATCTGTTGATAGGTGCAAAAGTCTCACTGACAGTTACAGAAATTGTTTGATTGCAGTGAGTTTCAAGTTATTTCAGTGACCTTTGTGGGTTTTTCTTTCTTTAACGGAAAGAAAGGTACCAACATTTCTTTCCATTCCACATCTATAGGCACAGTGAGTTGTAGGGCTCCGAGATCAATACACTCATCACTGAGATTTTACAAACAAGACAAAAACATGCTGGAAAACAACAAATATGTAAATATTGTCCTCAATGTCAAATTGTTCTATTATATAAACAAAACCTCTAATTCTATTTCTTCAAGGTAGAGAGCTGCAATCATCTCCAGCCACCAAAGGGTTTGCTTTAAATGGAGAACTGCATTTTCATTTCAGTGAATGTCACCTGTTCTAAAAGCGCCTAATGAATTGAGGATGGCCCTATTAAAAGTAAAAACAGCGTTGCCATTCAGCACTATATTTAACAGGGCAATATATTGCCGAAAGCTCTTTTGGGAAGTGCTTAATTCATTTATATTCAAGCAGCCCTCAATAGATTAATTTGAAAGCTGCAGCGCGCAGGATGACTTTGTGAGGCGTGATTGAGCAGAGATATTGTGATTCACATCACAGTTTTGTTTGTTTTGCCACAGTCTATCTTGATTTGCATACCTTTGTGATTCAAATAGAAAGCCAGTTATATTAGTTTAAGCAACACAGATAGAAGAATATGAAGCATGTAAACCAATGTTTTTTTTTCTATGTTATAATATTTATTATAAAATATAGCTTTTTATTTTTTACCTCTCCACCACTAATGCTTGAGCGCTTTAAAGAACAATATGGTTTGGTAGCCTCATTTTGTAGCCCTCATGAGATCCTTCATGGTCACAAATTACAGCGACAACATCCTTGAATCAGTTTTCAATCCATCTGTGCCAAGTTGTAACGTGTCAGCAACAGTCTCAGTAATCGTCCCCTTCTTATTTTATGCACGAGGGCTTCCTAATGAATTATTAGCAAGTGGACGTGACAGAGTTAGTGGAACAATTCAGAATACATTGCTGCAGTTTCACCAAGGGAAAATAAGAAACTTGTCTATGTGGGAGGGAGAGAGAGAGACAGAGAGAGAGAGAAAGAGAGATGTGACACATAGGAGAAAGGTTGCAACAGGATTTCACACTAAGCCATGAAGTGATAGGTTAGAGCAGCAGCAGCAGCAGCAGCAGTGCACCACTGAGAAGGAACGATTTTATGATTTGGTCTTAGGGAGAAGAAAATTACAATTTTTAACAGCAACATACACAGTGTTGAAAAAGATTGTCTTCTTATCTCTTATTTTTACATATTGATAAAAGGGTTTTTTTTTTATCACCAAAAACTATGTGATGCACAGATCTGGTTTCCAAGAAAACAGTTGTATATTCCAAAATGTGATGGAACTGAGAATGGTAATTTGCCTGGTTGTGTGTGAATGACCGGATCATTTTAATTTAAGTAATTGTCCAGCTTCCGACGTTACTCAGTGGAGTTTTGGACTGGAAACGTCAAAGGCTTATGGCCAAGAGTGAATTAAGATTTTGGAAGAAGCAAAAGCAAAACAACACTTCATGTCCAGCATCCTTTACTGTAAGCAAAGTCATTTCCCTGGGGACTAATCAGAATGACAAATGAACAGCTCCATTGTAAGCACAGTTATATCTAACTGTGGACTGTGTGTGTGTGTGTGTGTGAGAGAGAGTGAGTGAGAGGACAGGCTGGTACAGAAATTCACCAGAAATCATTTTACATCTATTTAAGGAATGCAACAGGCATAAACTTTGTTTGGCAGTGATGGAATATTTTGTGTTTCCTAGCAATGTTTTCTCACGCCATCTTTTTATTTAAAAATAATAATAAAAAAAAATAAAAAAACAGGAAAGTGCTGGCTTTTTCAAAATGTTTTCTCAGGTCAAATTATTGCTCTGACGTCCTCAACTTGTCAAGTTTCAGTGAGAGTTCGGCTGCAATGGAACAAAAGCATGCGCACACTCGCAGGGATCATAGCTCCCTGCTGTGATTCTCCGTTTTTATGTCTGATGCGTCGATAAAGAACGCATTGCCGTTCATTGTGAGCAGGGCCGTTAAACTACTCAGTTATGATATTAAGATGTTCAGATTAGGCAGCAATAAAGGCAGAAGATGTGATTTCTAATGTTTAATAATGATGATACTCATCCTTTACACACACACACACACACACACACACACACACACACACACACACACACACACAAACAAAACAACTACAGAGAAGAAAAGCAAAGAAAACTCTTTCACATCCAATTGTATATAGAGGTCAATATGTTAGTGCTGTGTGACTTGAAGCTTTTAGAAAGTGCAGAGAGATTAATCCACACCTCTAGCACCTGCCTAATCGACTAATACGTTAAGCAAATAAAAATAACAGACAACAGACAAGTTGCAACAGGCTAAGTGATGTATCATCAGTGTTGTGTTATTGTCTTTTGGGACTTCACAGTTTTTTAAAATTTGTTCAGGATCACTTCAGTCAAATTACCAGTAAAATTAATAACATGAAATTCATAAAAAAGAAAATACTCACTCACCTCCCTAGTGGTGTCTGACCACTTAGATGGTAAACTCAATCAGACTCTGCAATTTCACCAATGCGATAAAAGGATGCTTGATTGTTTTAAAATGCTATTTAGAAAAGTCAGCAGTGTATGGACGTGCTGGAAATCTAATCTTGGATGAGGATGTCAAAAAGTCTTTTGATATATGCTTGAACGTCAACAACGTCAAACATAGTAGAAGAAGAAGAAGAGAATAATTAACAAATACAAGAGTAAACAAACACAAATACTTTGCTCCATACTCATTTCCTTTCTCTATTATTTTCTTACTAATACACTATTTGTACCAGTTCCGTGGAACAAACATGATCTATCTGTTCAGAAAGCAGACATGGGAAACAGATCCCAGTGCGGTCCAATCAGGGCCCAGGACTGCACTAAAAATGCAGAACGACTACAGCTGTACTATTGACCAGAAGCAGATGCTGAAACCTTTCAATTTTCCAGGACACAGCACAGGAGCAGACAACTACAAACAAGAAGCAGGCTGGCAAGTGTCAGAAGGCCTTTACAAAGCCCAGCAGGGACAGCCATTGGCCGGGGGCACTTTTTCATCCCACTGAGCCAAACACAGATGATGTAATGGGTATCATCAAAACCAGCTTTGTTACGGCACTGTTACAGTTTTTTTTCCCTGTCATCTTAATTGGTGTGGAGAGACATGCTGGGCAAGTCGTAGATTCATCACACTTACTCACGCCCACAGTGGTATCTGGTGATAGCTGGGCATTTATTGAGTTTGTGTGTGTGTGTGTGTATGTGTGGGTAGGTGTGTGGGTGGGGGATAATATAAAGTTATCAGGTTAGTGTGGGCATACGCTCCCCGAACAGCTGTGACTCCATACTGACTCTCCAAATTAAAAGCAATCTGTAGGCTCGTGAGCCGTCGGGATTTTATTGAGCATGTTTCATCTATGTTCTGTATGATCTAAACATGATGTTAGAGCATGGTGTCAACTCTCCTCTCAAATGTCTTATCAGAGTTACAGTATGCTCATACAATGAGGAAAGACAGTGTTTTCTTAGACAAATATGTGAGAATGTAGGTTTGTGTTTGCACCACAAATGCTACATAGAAGATAAGAATAAAGAGTCACAAGAGTAACGTGATAATAAAATAATCTGCTGGTGGGGGTCTTCCTGGATCTCAAGAATGAAGAGTGTTAAGTGTGTGGGATGGGTCAGAAGTGATTTAGACCTATGTGAATCAAATATTTGGCGACTTTCACATTAGTGACTACTGTGTCGGAGCTTTCTGACAACCTAATGCTAACGGCCCAGCTGCCACAGTGAATAATGCTGACAGGACCAGCTGGCCTGATTTATTTCGTATGCAGCCTGTGACTCTGACTGTGTCTCAGTGACAGTTTGTCTCGTCACACTGTCGGTGATTTGAAGTGTTATATGTTGAGATATGTTATTGTAAGTAAGGATAATCTACCAGGTCCTTGTGAAACTAGGAGTCTGATTATTACCTGGCCTGTAGCCTCTGTCAGCGGTTTGTTGGCTTGTTGTTTACATGCCTCTGTGGGACAGAAACGGTGTAGATTGATGGATGTGTCACAAGGGGTACACTGTGGTCAGGGCAACAAGCGATGGAGACGTGACACACACCTAAAGGCCCCTTGCTCTCAGGAAAAGAACTGACAGCTGAGATTCAGGTGAAACTCTGTGCTCAGTTCTGTCAGAGTGCTGAGAAGGGGGTTTACTAACTGAATAAACAACAACAACAACAACCCCATTTTCAAAAAGAGTTGTAAATGTAAATAAAATGTTAATGCATGTGCTGTGTCCTGTGTCCTGTGCTGGGATACAGAGGAGAAAGAGTAAAAACCTCAGTAATGGTCTAGAGGCACATTAATGCACACAGGATGGGTAACGTGCACATCTGTGAAGGCGCCATTAATGCTGAATGATATACAGGTTTTTGAGTAACATCCAGATGACTTCTTTTTCAGTGAAGGACTTGTTTATTTCAGCATGTATTACAACAGCATGGCTGAGTAGTAAAAGAAAATAAAAATAATACAAAAAACAAAAATAAAATCTATTCCTCAGTCTAACACCAGACTGTGTCTGTGTTTCTGTGACAGTATTTGAACAATGTACTTGAGTATTTGAACAATGATAATGAGCACATGCGTGTTTTTATTTCTTATATTCTCAGGAGGTATTAACTAGTCATGTGAAAACAGATTTAGAGGGATTTAAAGATCACCTTTTCACAGCCCGTTGAACCAAAGCATTAGTTTCATGGCTCAGAGGGGCCACTAGTGAACTGGCCAATTCAGTCGAGTCAGACTGAAACTCAACCAACTCAAACTTAACTATTTTCATCCCATTGGTCACATAATGACCATAAAAAGAGTTTCAGTTATAAGGCTTTAAAATGTTACCAAATAATGAACAGTATTTCTAGTAAATGTTAAAATAATAAAAGGTTGCAGTGTGACACGTTTGGTGTAAAATGATGTACATGAAAACACAAATGAATTGGTCTTATTGCAAAGCTGTATGGTACAATAAAGCAACAGTGACGCTGGAAAATACCTGTGACATTGTGACTGACCATAAAACACATGTATGATTTTCTCTTATAGCTCAGCATTGTTGTATCCCCTGGACTGCATGATTTGACTATGTGATACGTTTTATCTTTCATGATGTTCCACGTTTTGTGTTAGAGTGTTATGTGTATGTGTCAGAGCTGGGAAATGAATCAGGTGCCTAAATTACACTGAGAAACAACTAGCTGTGAAGCTTGTGTTCTTCATAACTGAGTTCCGGCTCCTGAAACCTTCCCCGCTGCCCCATGTAATGATGTTACGCGACCTCAGCTTCCACCAAGGTCACACTGCGTCTTCAAAACATATTGGACAAAACACATTAGTGGTATATACACACAGACAGGGTTAAGGTCTGCGAGACAAACATACATTAAGACAATTTATGTGAAAAATAAAATCCATGAAAAGCTGGTGTTTTCATCATTGTGGGATCTGCTCCTCCAGAACACAACCCTTTTGCTGCCTGGCTATAATCCCTGTAAAATAAAGTTTATGTCTGTGTATGTGTGAAACTGTGTCTATGAAAAATAGATAGCTACACCGAAATCTCTAATGAGGCAGCAGAGTTAGAATAAAAACAAAAAAAAACAGTAAATAGCCATGTAGATCAATTTACACGGTAAATTGAGTAAAAGACATCATCCGAAACTGTGAATTAGTTGCTAAAAATAGGAATAAGAATAAGCAACTCATCAATCATATTTAGATGCAAGTGGTTAGATTAACAAATTATAGCAAGTATTTAGAGAAGACTTTGAATCAGCTACCAGGCTCTCTCCACCCTCTTTCTGAGAGATGCACTGTGGACAGGTCGCCAGTCAATCACAAGGGAAAGGCACACATTTGCAAACACATTCACACCAGCTACTTTCAAGCTTCCTGTTCACTCAACCTGCATATATGTGGATGGTGGAAGGAAACTGGAGCAAACAGCAGTACACTGCTGTAAAATGTTGTTTGTTTGTTGGGTGCAGAGCAAATTCAGTACAGCACCATCATGTGAACCACAACGACATGTGGCGTTCTCTTGGCCGTATTAGAGCACCTAAATGCATCACCCATGGGTCTCTTACGAAGAATATAATTGAATATATGTGGGGTTATTTCTCTGTGATACTGTACCTTTCCAAGTACATAATTGATATCAAAGAAAGTGACCTCTGATGTTGACAGTGTAGCTACAAAATAGGTATTATATAGCATAGGTGTAATATTATTAAATTCCATTGTTGTGTATGTATGTGTATGTACACACATAAAGAATTACTAAAAACTAACTCATAAAAATCCAACAATGATTTTCAGTTGTGGTTCAAGTTTTTCTAAAAAAACAAACACTAATTTGACCATAGGGACCTGTAATAACTTTGCAGGTGTCTTCACACTTGTAATCAGTCAGTCTGCATATTTAAAGGGTGAAAAGTTGTCACTGTGCTGTTTGGTGTCATGAACATGGACCACAGAAAACTAAAGAGAGTGGTCTCAGGAGATTAGGAAAAAAAGACAAACATGTTAAAGGCAAAGGCTGTGAGACCGTCTCCGAGCAGCTTGATGTTCCTGTGAATTCAGTTGCACATATTCCTCAGAAGTTTAAGGTCCATGGGACTGTAGCCAACCTCCCAGGACATGGTCATAAGAGGAATATTGATGACAAATTGAAGAGAGGAAATACGAAATCTAGCTAAAGAACCAAGAACAGCTTCTGTAGAGACTAGAGGCGTTTAAGCCAAAGTGAACTTAATAGAAGAAGACCCAGGAGGAAAATGTCCTTTGGACTGATGAGTCAAAACTGGAAAACTGGTTAGTCACATCAGCTCTAACGCAAAAATGAAGCATACAAAAAAAAGTACACTGTATCTACTGTGACACACAGGAAGGAGGCTCTGTTATGTTCTGGGGCTGCTTTGCTGCATCTGTCACAGGGTTTCTTAAATCTGTGCAGGGTACAATGAAATCTCAAGACTTTTAAGACATTCTGAAGCAAAACTTGCTGCCTAGTGTCATAAAGCATGGTCTTTGTCACAGGTCATAGTTCACCAACAGGATAACACAGCTAAAACACCCAAGAATGGCTAAAAACAAATCACTGGATTATTCTGAAGTGGCCTTCTATGAGTCCTGATCTAAATCACATTAAACATCTTTGGAATGAGCTGAGACATTCACGGGGAGTGGAACAAAATACCTGTCGACAGGTGCAGAAGTCTCATTGACAGTTACAGAAATTGTTTGATTGCAGTGATTGCTTCAAAAGGTTGTGCAACAAAATATTAAATTAAGGGCACCATCATTTTTGTCCAGGCCAGTTTCATTACTTTGTTTTTTTTTTAAATTCTATTGAACCACAACTTAAAAGCAATGTCTGATTTTCATGAGTAAGTCTTTAGTACATTTTTATTTATCATTACTTTTGTCTGTTTCAAGTTATTTCAGTGACCTTTGTGGGTCTTTAATGGAAAGGTACCAACAATTTTATCCACGTCTGTATGTCGTACTTTGCCTGTACCATGATGTTGGAAGCTGGGCTGCCAAATCAAACTTTGCAAATAATAAGTAATTCCATGATTAAAAAATATAAATAAAGGAGACAGTAAACAGATCACATTTCCTCTCTGAGGCGTCACTGCTGTTTTTCTTTTCTTTTTTTTTTTTTTGTGCAACAACATAAAAAGGCATGCAAAACTGATTCCAAAATAGATATAAACAAATTTGATTATATTACCAGTGTTGTATTGCAACAGTGAACTGCTGAACTTCTGATAAAACTGAATCCGGATTACAATCCAAAACTCCTCAGGACTTCTGCATCTCATCTCAAGAACCCACTGATTGTGTAAGGCGTATTAAGATGCTCTAATTCTCCCATTTTAAACTAAATATTAAGAGTTAGTCTTACCTGAGTCGCTTAAGTTATGTATCTTCTGGTTTTGAGAAATTAAAATGGTGAATTTTAATAACTAAAATGATTGAAGAGGTTTCATCTCACAATGATATAGCTCTTTTTTATCTCCGACTCAAGATGGGGGAGTCACCATGATTTTAAATTCTGTTTTAAGCTCTGTGGATTCATGAAGTCATTGACACTTTGCACATTGTTGCAATTATCTGTGGGTGAACAAAATAAATGCCAAGGAACTATAAATAAAACAATCAGAGAAATATTTAGTTGTCAGCGATCCCTTCACTCACCATCTGCAGATCTTTCTTCATCAAGGTTTTTATTGTTTGAAGTTTGAGAAAAAAGAGCTTCAGCCTCCTTTAGGACACATGTAAAAACAAAAACTGAGACATAACAATTCGTCTGAGTGCTTCACGATGACGTGATGTGGTGGTGATTCAGTTTTTTGTGATATCCAGCAATAGCTGACATTTAAATAATTCTAATTAATAAGTTGAGAAATATTTCCACGAGAATTATTTAAAAAAATTTTTTCAAACTAGACTTCTTTGAAATTCTGCAGAGGGGATGAGTTTTGTGAAAAGCAATTTAGCAAGAAATAGCCGACGTCGTCAGTTGTTTGTAGCATTGGCTGAACAATGAGTGCTCAGTATTCCCACAGCTGCTGAAACCAAGAACATCTTGGTGATGTCAGATAGATTTTTATGTGTAATATAAGTTCAGACAAAATGATTGTAGACTGTACAGAACTTAGGAGTTAGATTCCGTCTGTTGTTTCTGTGCAGAAAGAAGTTTGTTTCACCCCCACGTGTTGGACAGTATATATGCAGAGATTATAATTTAACTAAATAAAACAAAACAAAACTGATAATGTATGACATCGCTTTGATGCTGGAGCCTAACATTTTATGTTCTTCACCATGATGAGATTATCTTTACCATCCCAACGACTGATTTTGGAATTACACATATTGCACATTTCAGGTTCAACTTGCACTCCGTTGTATCCTGTAGGTCAAGCAAATGAAGCGCCCGTGATATGAGGCTCATCCCAGCAGTTCTCTCCATTTAGCGCTGGAGCGTGGTGATGAGGAGCTGCACGTTCGCTCCCTAAATTGTCATGCTTCAACAAACACCACACAGATTGAACACAATGGAGTTCACTGCAAGCTGGGAAACAGTCAACAGGCCTGTGAGGATTTATTTCTTGGAAAGACATGTTTGCATTGAGAAACAAAGCATTGTTCTCATGTGTGTTACACTGATGTATACAGTATGCATCATTATAGGTGATTCACTTCATTCTAATCTTTTTAAATGAGTTAAATTACACTGTAATAGTGACTCTATTCCAATCTCTGTTAAAGACGGACTGGCCATTAATGAGTAAGTACACTATAACAGATGCAGTTACATGCAGTGAAATAAACTTGTCTAACCAGCGTCAATGTTAATGTCCCCCCCAGATTATGCTAGTTTTCAATCCACTGTAACCGGCCCACACTGAGCACTAAACAAAGATTTTAGGTCAATCATGGTTCCAGTGAGAGTCGTAAATAAATACTGGGCGCAATGATGACAGACTGTTAATGGTGTATGTGTCACAGTTCGTCACTTTGCCTCTGCCTTCATTCTCATTGTCATGTTTTGACCTTTCATTTCCAGTTACCACCTCTCCAGGTGCCTCCCCTGTATATACACCAGCCCTATTTCACCTAGTTAGGTGTAGTTAGGTGTTTCCTGGTGACTATCAACTTAAAAATCTGAACCTGTCTTTGCATGCCTCTATTACCTGCTACTGTTTTTTGGCTTTTGTCTGTGCCCAAGGCACAGTTGGTGCTCTGCCAGGTCAACACTTGCCCTCTTTCACCAATGTCCAGCTGTTATAGCACATCTAAACCCTTTGGACCACTGCAGTGCCAACCTGCGTCTGTTTTCGCCTGCCAGTTTTATCTGCCTGGGTTGGAATTGGGTTTTTAGACTTTCCTTTTTTCCATGCCATCGGTGTTCGTGTATGTATTTGGGTGGTTGTTTTCTGACTTCACCTCCTGGTAAACTTTCCTAATTGGCTCAGACTTTAAGTAAGCCTGTTTTTGTTTTTAAGTTCACCTATTCACTGCATCCACCTTCCCGCTACGTGTCTGTGCTTGGCTCCTATCAACTTGCTGTTTCTTTGATTTCTTTGATTATAATGCAGTACAAAAGAGGGTGAATGCAAAATGAATAATAACTTCTTCATTTCCATATTTGACTCTATCAACAATTAGCTGTGATTGTGACAAAGTGGAAAATATTGTGAATGAGAGATGAAGCGAACATAGAGATTTGTGGTTACCACATCTTTAAACCACCAGAATAAAAGACTTATTTCGATGTGTGACAGAGAAATCAGATTCAGTTCCTCTGTGATTTTATTTCAGCCCATGAGCTTGTGCTGCCAACTGCACCTGTTGGCTCAGTTGTGGGAATGCAGACTGGAGCTGACAGCCTACAGCTAAAGTGGGCCACTGTGAAAAATAGTCCTCACCTTGATCTGTCTTAATTAAAACATCTTCCAGACTCTGTTTGATTCTCCTGGGGTTACGGGAGATCACTGCTTCTGTTGTAAAGTCTGCACCACTGCACAGAGCTGGCAGCAGGTAAAACAAGAAGCTAATTCTGTAGAGAACCAAATCAGCAGAAGAGGTTTCTTTGCTGTTTGTAATTCACTGCAGTGCTGTTGCACATTTGCACATGTGTAAACATGTTTTTGTTGCTGAATAAAAAACAATGACCCCTCTCATTTGAGGTTTGAAATATTAATAAATGCTTCTTATTTAGTCAATGTAATATTATTTGTTACTATTATTACTTTATGACTTTTATACTTTATGACTTTCTTTAAATTTAGACAGTGCCAGTGGAGGACTGTCAGAACCAAGTTCCTGCTGCACCATCTGTTAAAACCAGTTTAAGATCTACAATTGACCGATAGGGAGTACGTACACAGAGAAAGAAAACTGGACCTTGAATTCTGAATTGAATGCTTTAAATCCATCACAGGTGATGACTGATTAAAATACCATGGTCCACAGTGTTGAAGCTTGCACGTAAATAAGATTGTGGTGTATTTTTTTGTGTCATACAGTGAGAAATCATTCCTTGGTATAGTGTTTTCATGCTAAGTCTGATATCAGCAGACGCTATGAATCATATCACGCATTATGTTTTCCTGGCAAAGAAGAGACACACCATGTGTCCATTTATGGAATTGTGCATTTCATCCCGCTGAAAAGAGTAGAAGATAAAAGAGTGTGGCTCATCTTTCAGGTTTTGAGCCAATCTGCTTTATTTATACAGTATAAAATTCATGTAAATATAGAGTCATAGTGATGGACACCAGTGATACAGACCATCTAAGAGTTTGCTTACAGTGAAACACTTAAATTCAATCTTTGTGATTACATCCCACTTTTTGTATCAATCATAGACTTTAGATTTTTAAGAAATATATTCTCGTTACAGTGACCATAGGTATACTATACTATACTATAGGGAGGCATTTGATGGTTAACCTGAAAATAGAACCCAGATCTTAGCATTAGCTCACCATTTTCAGTTATGCATTTTCAATTTGGGTATAATATCATGCTTCGAGTTCATATTTGAAATATAATCTGTGACAAGGTTATTGAGTATTTATCATATAGTTGTATGATGCAGTTTTTTTTTTTTACCAAATTGTCATTAATACAATAAGAATGCATTAGCTTACTTGGTAAAATAAAACCTAGTTGGACATCACTTACTCGCGTACACTTAGACTTAGATGACACTAAGATGACCTGTAGCATGCATAGTTACCATCTGGGCAAATTGTCAAAGCTCAGAAACAGTCCTTTGCTATTAATATATAAAATAACAATGCACTGCAGCAGAAAGGTGTTGTCTGGCAGCTGTCTGCTTTACTCTAGCTATTGTTATCTGAGTCTGGGCCTATGCAGGCCATTAACTGGATATCAAACAGAGGAGCGCGCTGCTGTCACTGTGGTGTTATTGTTACAGGAATCAGAACATAATCATAGCAAATGTGATAAACTGAATGAGCGACTCCCTCGACCCTCTCTCCTTTGTTTGCAGATGAATTTTACCGGTGGCAGGAAATGTTGAAAGATTTCCTGGAATGATAAAGTTTGCATGAAATTAGACCTATTTATGCATCCCGAGTTACAGCTGAGCAGGTGTGTCCATCACCTAGGACAAGCTGGATGTTACTGACAGTGGATAACATAGCTTTCCATCTTGTACAGAACTAATAAGATAAGATAAACCTTGTTAATTCCTAAAGAGAAGAATTCAGTAGAACCCACTGTCACGAGACGGTAACCTCTTTCATGTTTATTCAGTTCTATCTGATGTTCTTCAATGAATCCTGAATACTGTGCAATTTGCATTTGGATTTTGTATCACTGACCCTTAAAATGTTCTCCAAGCATGAAACCACTTTTAAATGTATAATTCAAGAATCTTTTCTTAATATATTCTTTAAATTCTTTAAAAAGGTGAACATATAGGTTAGTAGTTGTTCTATTTATTATACAAATATTGGATATATTGTTAACAAATAGTTTTACCCAAAACTGCTGCTTTAATACAAAATAAAGAATAAAAAAAATAAATAACTGGGCCAGTTTTAATGTTGTACAGTGTTGAGCTTCACCATAAATCAACTAGGCCTACTAATGGAGACATAATACTGTACACAAGAAAGTGAACGGATTGCTACAGAAAGCATTAAGGTAAATTGCTTCATCCATCCATCTAAACAGCTTATCCGGTTAAAAGTGGGGCCAATCCGAGCAGTCACAGGGCAAGAGTCAGGGTGTACCTCAGGCTGGTCGCCTCTCGATCACAGGGCTGACACAGAGAAACAGACCATTCTACGCCCTTATTCACGAACATGGGTTATCTTAAGTCACCAATTCACTTAATCTGCATGTCTTTAGATTGCTGGAGGAAAACCACAGAGAATACGCAACAAGCGCACACAGAAACCAGCAGCCAGCCAGTGAGGTCCAACAATGTACAAACACTTTAAAACCTTTACTATCATGAAGCCAGGAAACATCGGTGTACATTAACTGCACAGTCTAAATTGAATCATACACACTCCACCTCGTGAAATAAATGAAAGGACCCCTAACGAGGAAAATATGAAGCTTTCTAGCACTAATCCAATAAACCTCCTGCTCTTTTAATCATAAATAGTTTGTAAAGCCAAAACATTACAACCCCCCTCTTACAATATAATTTCCAGCTCGTGCATGAAATGTTGTGTATTTAGTTAATTAACAAGAGCTTTCTAATAACTAGGTGAGAACATCAAAGTAAATGTGACTGGAGTGTGTAAATGTATGTGTGTGACTGTTGACTGGTTTGGACTGGAGTGGTTTTATCATTTACAGTGGTGGAAGTCAGAGAGGACTAATACACAAAGTGAATGATTGAGGACACAGTCAAACATAAATCTTTCTCAGAAGAAAGAATTTGCTGTAGTCAAGGTGAGACAAAGAGGCCACATTCATCATTGTCTACCTGTTAACAGGTTGTCAGTGTTGATCTGTATTCTTGTCAGATGAGAGAAGATGGTGAGCTTGTCCAAAGGGTGTCTCTTTTAAAACTGCACTTAGTCAAATACACTAACAATGAGAGCACTGCATGTGCCGTCAACCAGAATTCCTATGTGTATTTTTGCATCTACATAGGTGTGCCTGTGCACACCTCTCTCTCTCTCTCCCTCATCATCTCTCTGCAGCTGAATCCTGCTGTTTTCCTCCGACACCAAGCTGATGTTATACAGTATTATTTTCCGGCCTCTCTCCAACACAAAGCATGTGAGCATTTGCCTTCATTCTCAAAGCTCTGCAGCTTTGTATTTCATATTGAGGGAGAACATCCGGGATACATAGTAATGGGGGGAAAATCACATTTTGCATGTGTGACGCACTATTGTGAGTTTTGTGATACAAAAATGTGTCTAAATGATGAAATCTCTGGACATTTTAGTTTTAAGGGACTAGTAGTAGACTCCACATGTCTTAAATGTGCTGTTGTGTGAGGAGCTCTGCCCCACCCCCATGTAAACAGTGAGCGACAGGGAGAAGAGAAAAGACGACACAGTGGAAAAAGCAAACCTAAACTGTCCACCTTCAGGTTATAGGAAGCTCCAGGATGCACGTTAATAACGTCCTGTAATGGAAAAGGTGCTGATGCTGGTTAAGGTCACATGAGGGCGGGGCTTCGGTCTTCACACAATGCAGCAGAGCAGAGGGCACGTGGAGTCCACAATGCATGTTAACCATACATGGAGCAAAATCTGCCACTGCACGGAAACAGTATGAGTCATTTGTCAAAGAGCTGTTCGACGAGCAGAACACAAACATGCAGATATGTGACACAGCCAAGTCTGTGTTTACGAAGAACTAAGGGTGGGTGAAATCACAAAACATCAACCTGATGGCTAACACGGGGCGATCCTTACAATTATATAAGGAAAAGGAAAATGTCGGGATTGATGGGCTGAATACAGTTTAATTACAATAACTCCAAACATGAGGCTTTTCTCTTTATTTAATTTATTGATCTGTTGCGGTAAAATAAATGGTGCTGTAATGTTGAATAAATGAATCCTGCAACAAACTGATACAGATGATAATAATCCACATGAACCCAAACATAATCTGAACAGTTGGACTGTATAATCAGCATTTTGTTTTTCTCTTCCGATCCCATTTTCATGCTGAACCTACAAACATTACTAATGTAAACCCCATCTAAACAGCAGAAAAACATTAATATAGTTATCAGTGTTCGTCCCTGGTTCAGTAGGGTGGGTTCAGTAAAAGTGGGACGTTTAAGAATCGCCTTGTTTTCTCAATTGCCTTAATGGAACCAATACATTTTTTACCCTAACATCTTGCCACAACACTACCTGTCATCCAACAGTCAATAGTGTTATTTGAGATTAACTGTGCCCTGCCTGGAAAATGGATGGGAGCAGATGGTGGCTCTCACATATCCTAGATTGTCTAAGATCTTGGCCCGTCACAGGGTTTTTTCTGCTTGCACAAAATTCCACTCATACCACTAGAATATTACCAATTAAAGAAAAATTGAAGACTTTCTGGAAAATGTAGTTGATCCAGCATCTGGACCCCGTGGACCGATTGGGTGGGAGCCAGGGATTCCTCATCAGGCCCTGATGTTTTGCTGTGGAGAGCAACTGCCTGGTAACAAAAACTGTGACCACTTTGAGTTGGAGAGGTTGTCAGTGATGGTGTTAGGTGGATGTCAAAGCAAATGGGCGTGAAGTTGGACAGCAAAACTAACTAGCGTGCTTTGTGCAATGATTTGCTTTTATTGATCCTTTACACATCTATTTACCTTTGTGACAGCAAAGCGAGAGACTGGCTGGCATATGTTCGGGGGAACGGGAACTGATAAATGAATGGGACACCTAAAAGACATAAGCATTCTGAGGTAAATAGGTTGGCTAGATGCAGGATTTCATGGCAAATGAGTAAATGTAATGTGCTGTCTGTGATGGAAATAGAAATCTGCCACACAGATAATTAGTTTCAGGTAAACACAGATTACAAAGAAGCAACAGAACTCAGAGATGACAAACAGCAGACTAATGCAGCCCACTTTAAGTTGTTATCTAACAGCTACTGTCTCTCATGAAGCTGTTTGGAGTCTCTGGCCTCACTGAGAGGGTGCGTTTGTTTTAAACCCCACCTAGAAAAAGTGGGAGGTTTTGCTTGTAGGTGCGTTTGAACGGGATACACTGGTGCTGCGGAAACAAAACGAGCAAACCTACTATTAGTAGAAGAAAACTTAGAGAAGGGTCCGTGTTTTAGCTGTAAGAGGCTTTACAGAGCGCCTGTGCGCGAAGGGAGCTTTGGCATCAGTCCTAATACTCAAATCAAAACTTGGCATCGATAGTATCGATACTCTGGGGATCGATCTGCCCACCCCTACCTAACCTGTCCTTCATCCTTCAGGACTGCGGGGGCCACTTCTTTCTCACACTCTGTGCCGTGGACCGTATGGAGAAGTTCTGCGTGTGGCGCACGGCGCGTTGTCCCGGACCGGATCCTGAAATCACTCCGAGCCACGGACACTACCTCCGCTTCCGAGGGATATAAAACATGAAGCCTAAGTCGGGGTGTCTCAGTCGGTGCCCAAAAACTCCAACAGGGAACTCCCTCGACGTGTTTCGGCTGCATCTCCGCTGAGCGCGCGTTCATTCAGCCTCCGTCCATCATGACTTCGGGTCTGCCTCAGTCGAAAGCCCTCTACATCGGGATGGAGGTGGTGATCGCCATGTCCTCGGTCATCGGGAACGTGATGGTGGTCTGGGCTGTGCGTATTAACCGGTCTCTGAGAGACACCACGTTTTGCTTCATCGTCTCCCTGGCCTTGGCTGACATTGCGGTCGGGGCTCTTGTCATCCCGCTCGCCATAACCATCAGCATCGGACTCCAGACCCACTTCTACAGTTGCTTGCTGGTCGCCTGCACGGTGCTCGTCCTCACGCAAAGTTCAATCCTGGCGCTGCTGGCCATCGCCATCGACCGCTATCTGAGAGTCAAAATCCCCATGAGGTAGGCCTAAAGGTGAATTCCTCTAGTTTCCAATATCTTGTCTCACGTAGAGAAAAGCGCGGACCTGGGACCAAGGGCATCCAGAAAGACGGTCACACACACACACATCTTCACATCTTCAATTGGCTAATGGAGCTGTAATACGCGGAGTAAAGACGTGTGTGGTCGTTTTAATTGCGTTAAACACACGTTCGTGTGAGGCTGCTGTCGTCTACTTTAACATCTCTATCACTGTAATGTCAGTGTGTCAGTGATCAAGTCAGTGGTTATAAGACAGTGTGACATTCACTTACCTGATCCTGTTATTCACACAGAGCATCACCGACACTTATTCATCATTCATTCACTGTTTATTTATTTCAAGTCCTGTGAGTTTCATGACTGAGGCAGAACTAACAGATGATGAATGAATGAGTCAGGCTGCAGTATTGATTTGAGATGATTTTTAAAAAGCCAGCTGTAAACATTTTGAACCAGAGATGGAAACCACACCCCTAAAATAGAGTAGATGGGTGATGATGTGCAGAAAATTCACTTTATTCTGTTTCCATTGATTGATATTCGCTTGAGGTTCAGAGAAGGACAAACCTATTTGACACTTTCAGACCTGTTGAATTTCATTTCTGAGGGGAGACATTTGTTTTCAGGTCAGAGCTTAATGTGAAGTCTGTTACAGGCATAGCTTACATGTGGTTTTATACTCACCTCTTCCATTCTGAAATGGTCGTGTGCAGCATCATTGTGGAAAGCGATGCTTCTGTTGCAAGAGAGCTGATCTGTAATTTTCAAAGTGTGGATTGTGCCATCATTTACAAGTCTTCCTGCTTCACCAACTGTAGAGTCTGGCAGAGAATGCATGATTAGTCAATAGGCTTATGGTGGCTGCTTGATGTATTGCATAATTTCTCCACACACACACACACAGACAAAAGTTTCACACACACCGCACTCTGCCACTGAGAGGACATTGGGCAAGCTACAATGACACAACACAGTTTAGAATATAGTGTGCATCATATAAAATCCAGCTTGGACTTATTTTCCAGTGTTGTCCAGGGTTTATTTGGTCCATCTGTCATCAAAGAGTGAACGTGTGCTAAAGTACTGTAGTGGCAACGTAATGCCAGTGGGTTTCTGGCTAATTTTAAAACCGGATAAATAAAAAAACTTTGTATGTCATATAAACATATTGTGTCTTAATGTTTAGAGTTTAACTTTTCTCTAACAGCATCAGTTTAACTGTATTCCTAAGTCCTATTTCTCTTTAAAAATTAAAATCAGCTGCAGAAAAAGTAGCACTGGTGCTTCACCACAAAGGAAAAACAAAAAGGAGGTTTTATAGATTCACAAATCTGAGAAAATGTATTTCCACAGCAGAGATGAACCATTTTAGCCAGAGACTTGAGTTCAGATATCAAACCCCAGTGAATTGTTTTCTACTGTCTCGTGGTGGAAGTGATAATGTGAATCAGAAATTGAGTCCGCCTCCCTAAACCAACCCTGGCACTCTTGAGGGACACACTTAAACAAGCACTGATTGCTTTTTATAGCAGAGGAGGTTTGGAAGCATGCTTTCGTGATAAGGTTGGTCTATTTGCAAGTTGAGAACGTAGCGGATACGGCAGGTGTGCATGGCTGGAGGACAGGATTTGCAGGTGGGAGACGAGATGAGGATCGAAATCCCACAGGAAAGTGTAGATAGAAACATAGCAGTTAAATATTCAGAAAGTAATTTTTTATTAGTTAGAAGGACAGCTGATCTGTGTGCAGAAACAGATAAAGACTGACGTCACACGTGGGAAGACTTGCTCCAGACAGGGTCTCTTCAGACGTTGATTCATTCGTCTTGTGTTACATCTGCCTCACTGATACATGACAGAGCGCGTGAGGCAAGGACAACCGAGAGAAAGCAAAGGAGGCTGCGGCACATACATCAGTGTGTGTGGTTCTGTGTTTGTATTAGCATTAGCAGGGTTGGCCGGGAAGCAGGCACGATAAGAGGAGAGAAAAATGTGCATCGCATGTGCTGGATTGATTCAGAGGGGGCAGAGTAGTAAAAGCTCCTGAGATTTCTTAGCTCGCCACTATTCATCGGATTGAGTCAGTTTGAATAAAGGTTGAATTTAAGAATCGGCAGCCGACCACAGGGATCCTCTCAACAATGACTAATACTGTGTGGACCTGCCCAGTAATTGTAAGAGGATTGATAACATCGTATTAACTTACCAAGTAAAGTTAAGCATTTCCTCCTGCAGTTTTCCTCTTTTCAACAGCAGAAATGTTTTAGCTAGTTACTCCTCAATAGGGATATAATAGGGATTAACAGACAAACTCCACTATATTATTTGGTACCTCCCGGATAACAATTTGGGTTTTGTATTGGTTGAACATATAACCAAATATGCAGTTAATACAAACTGCAGTTATTTTATCCGTCATGTATATTTTTTTTCAAAGATTACATAATACTGGCAGTAGTGTATATCAGTATATAACAACAACAACAACAACAACAACAACAACAACAACAACAACAATAATAATGTAAATCAGTATATAAAAATAATACAGTATATTGCTCCATGTCCACTTGCTCTCTGCCTGATTGTCTATCATGCCACACCATTCGTAGCTTTCCAGCCTGCCTCTTTTTGGACTTTGCCTTTTGCCTGCTATTATATTGTCATTCTCTATGTCTGTCCACTGTTATTTCTTCTTAACGCTTTGTCTTCTCCCCTGTTGCCGCAGCTATAAGCGGGTGGTGACCCCTCGGCGAGCCGGCACGGCTGTGTTGTTGTGCTGGTTGGTGTCCATCATAGTGGGGCTCACACCCATGTTGGGATGGAATAACCTTAAACATCTCCGTGACAATGGCTCCATGATCACCGATGACCTCCTGGTGACCTGTGAGTTTGAGACGGTCATCAGCATGGACTACATGGTCTATTTCAATTTCTTCGGCTGTGTGCTGCCTCCTCTGCTGCTCATGCTGGCCATCTATGTGGAGATTTTCTACATGATCCACAAGCAGCTCAACAAGAAGGTGAGAACTTCAACTTCGTGTAGGACGGATCTAATCACTGTACATGGACATGTAGTAATTTAAAGGCCACCTATTATTAAAACAGCCTTATTGTGAACCGATGAGACAAATTTATGAGCTGACGATCGTCTCTTTTATCTCTCTGTAGGTGACAGCAAGCCACACAGACCCAAGACGATACTTTGGCAAAGAGCTCAAACTGGCCAAGTCCCTCGCTCTTGTCCTTTTCCTCTTCGCAATCAGCTGGCTCCCACTTCACATCCTCAACTGCATCACCCTCTTCTGCCCTGCATGTGACAAGCCGGTGTTTCTCATTTACATCGCTATCATCCTCACCCACGGCAACTCGGCCGTCAACCCCATCGTCTATGCTTTCCGCATTAAAAAATTTCGCACTACGTTCCGGAAGATCTGGAAACAGTACATGCTTTGTCAGGATACAGTCGGTCAGTTTCCTCAAAGAGGGAGCCAGAGAGGACACAGCCATGAGAGGAGGCTGAGGCAGAATGATGACGACGACGACGATGTGTGACCATTGCCAACTAATTGGATTGGAAGTTTCACTTCGGTGGTTCACAGAATAGAAAGAACTCTGGCTTTATTTTTATGATGAAGGGATTAATGGTCAAAATGTGTGAAGGATGTCAGAGGGACGAAACAGATGGAACTGCACTGTGGACTAACTGATTTCCTCCATCCACCACGCTATAGAAGGACATGAGACATATCAGAACGGAGACAAGATCCTTAAATCAGACTTTGATTTTAGAGTGCTTGTTTCTACAGTGGCTAACAAAACGACGACGCTGTTGTACGGGATAAGGGGCTTCTCATCAGTTTCAACACCAACCTGTTGAACTTGAATTATTAAATGATTACCTGTAGCACATGCGGTATAATAATAGCATCTGCTGTACTGCTTTTTTTTAAACCAGAATTCAAACTCTGTGTTCTTTTATATGTGAAGGGTCCCAAATAGTTTGGCATCTGGTGTGCTGCATTTACATGCTTAGTTCTGTGGCCTTACAAACAGAGAAGGAGGAAGTGGAGAAAAATGTAGTGTTGTGAACCATCGGTGGACATTTGGCACCGGAAAACTGGATTTTTGTTGATATGAACCTCTGGTTTACCAACTGGGCTAATGACAAAGTTACACAGTGACACTTCAGACTCATGGTCTTTGTACATGTGTGGCACGTGAAGGCTTTTAGAAACGTCTGTGATCCCCTGGCTGACAGAATGGCTAGTGTTGGCTCATAGCTGTGGCAGGAAATGTACTTGTTGCTCCTCATTAAATATCAGCGGACAGTGGAAAAACATACAGCCGCCTATAGTAACGATGTAAATCTGTAGCTACATCAGTGTTGAATAGAAGACGACTGAAGCTGTGACTATAAACGACGCTGCAGCTCCTGCGTTGGTGCATTTACATACTGATGCAGGTGATATTGATAATCACTGTACAGGTACCTGTAATGTACCTCTACTGTACCCGTGTCTGCAGGCCCTTCCACTACTCATAGGTGTTTTCACACTCACCTTTTCAAATCTTTTCTTCAGATACTCTGTGATGACATAAGTTTTACCAGTGTAGCCTCAGCATATACTCTGTCCTTTCTGTTACACTGCTGGCAGCAATTGACCAGTTTTACCCTTTAAAACGACTGGGATTTGACATGAAAAATAACGGGACTCCTGACACTGACATGTACTGTATGTATGTATGTAACTAATGTATGTATAAATGTTAATGGGAGATACTGTATAAAATTTACCTCACTGAGCAAAAACACCTGTCCATCTCTGTCCTGTTACAACTGCTGACTGGGGGAACCTCATACATTTCGTAGCGACAAAAATATAATATATATTTACTGTAATATGAACATAGATAGATAGATAGATAGATAGATAGATAGATAGATAGATAGATAGATAGATAGATAGATAGATAGATATGGTGAGCCCTGATTTAAATTCATGATGTTGCATGTGCATTAGCAGCATGAGGCATCAAAATTCACTTTACATTTCATGGTAAAAATAGCATCTCACTTTCTGTGCAACGCCGCTAAGTCCATCACTGGTGGGAAACTATTTCTTTCTGTGCACATATCGATCTTCTGTCACGGTGGGGAGTGGGTTCATGTATGAATAAATGAGGAGGTCTTAGAGTTGTAGGACCCCAGGGGTGAGGTAGGACAGGACATTTTTTTGTTAACAAGGGGGAAATAAAAGGTAAGAGTTTAAACTTAGGAACTTGTCGGTAGTTTACCTCTCAGCAGAGGTCAATGTCAAGGCTGGGCTGTTGTTCTCCTGTCAGCAAAACAGATGTTAATGTGGCCATCTTGATCTCTGTTTTAATCTACTGAAGCTCTGTGTATTATAACAAATACAGAATACACACACCCACAATCTGTCTTCATCAGGCTACTGTGCTCAGTGGAATTCTAATGCTGCTTGTGGAATAATGTTACCTTATGTCTGTGTGAAAAGCTTTTAAGCCACTATGTGAATTACCATATTGCAAATGATATCCGGCATTTACATGTGGAGATGGTGAAGTGTTTATTGCACATGGTTTGAAGCCAGGTCACACAATGATTTAAAAGTGTGATGGTAAAATCAATTCATTCCACAAATGCTGCAATCACAGGATGTGCTCGATAAGGTGAAATTAATCAGTGCTAATTTTTTATGTCACATTCACCTTTGACTATCTGTGGTGAAGTTGAATCTGTGAATTCGCACCACTGACAAATAGCAAACTGTTTTGACAGCGCTGAACGTGATCTTGAGAGTCTAAAATAGAAGAAACTATCACAGCTTATTAGATCGGTTGAACCTTTTAACCTCCTCTGTCCGTGAAAAGGCAGTCCTGTGAAAGAGCAGTGGTTTGCCGACAGTTATTAGACAGCAGACGTGGACAGAAATAAGTGTTTTTAATAAACTGCTACTGTAGGTTATTGTTCCAGTGGCAACATATCTAAGGTTATGGCCTAGTGAGTTTTCTAACTGGCAGCTTTTTTACTTATCAAATATAGTTTCATTTAAAGAAATGGTGTACAATAATAAATAAAATGCCAGAGGGAGCAAGTCATTGTTAAAAAAACTCATGATGAAGACTAAAAAACCCTTCTTAAAATGTCAGGGGATGGATACAAGAAAATGTCCAAGTCACTGATTATCACTAGGAGTACAGTTAAATCCATCATTAAGAAATAGGATGAACATGTGGAAATCTGCCTGTAAACACATAGTCATACTAAATAAAGGTAGGAAGGTGTGACAACACAATACATTTACTTTCTGACTCTCTCTCCCTGCTTCTGTTGAAGATACACATTTACACAGTCAAGTTCGTTTATTTGTCCCGAGGCCACGAGTTTGTTTTCGCTGCCTTCATAAGCTGCAAAGTATGTGTCACATTACAAATGTTCATATCATTGTCCAATATAAATACGATGCATCTACATCTACATGGATTTGTATTCATTGCGGTCGAAGAGATATGTTGCTGTTTTTTTGTTGTTGTTTTGTTTAATAAAAAACTAAACATTTGTCTCTGACATTACGTTGTTTTTCAGTAGCACAAGGGGAAAACGATATTAACACATTTTTCACAGCAGTCATTGTGACTTGTCAAGTACAGGTGCAGCTAACAGCGTCATTAACTGCTGCACTGCACGGCATTACTTGCTGGCACAGAGCCGCGGTTAATGCTGTTAGTTCCACCTGTGATTTTCCTGCAGAGTCTGCTTGAAATAAGGTGCAAGAATCGGATTCATGTGAAAACAACAACAACTCTGATGCTGGAACGCGTCAAGATTAAGATTAAGACAAATATTGCCCTCCACCCTATGAGGCCTGTGTCTGGGGGTATGTCTCCCAACTATGCCTGGTGGCTCCAGAAGTCAGTGTGGATTTGGTGTAAACAGCCAAACAGCAGTGCAGAGAGGTGTTACTGTGCAAACTGTTTCACTTCAGGGGTGGGGGTGTTACTTCAAATAAAACGAATACATGACAAGAAAATGTATGTAACTTCAGATCCATTGTCTTGTGAAGAAGGTATTAGGTGTGTGTGTCGTGTCAAGACCGTCAGCAAGAATTTCCCACAGTATTTACTTTGAGCCCTTCTCACAGAGGTGAAAATCTACAGCCAGATGCCTTTACATCCAAGTGTGAACAGTGACACACTGATGCAGACTATGTGATCATGGAAACATTGAAAGAAATGCTTCCAGAGGAAGAAGAAGAAGAAGAAGAAGAAAAAGCAGGATTTTTCTTTATATGCCTGTTACTCCATAATTAGATTCTGATTCCTCTAGATTCTTCTAGAGGGAAGAGAAACGTATATAATAAATAGCACATAAGTTCTGGTCTGGGCTTCTTTGGCTGCTTATACTTATCATCTTATTATGATGTGATAGTGATGATTTTAAAATCATTCATACTGACATCTAGTGACTAAAAGGGTTCAATGCTCCACTGCAGTTCACTGGTTACTCTGCCTTTTCTTTCCCACGTTGCCTCAAGCTCAGTCATCAACATTAACGCTCTCCAACAATGATAAACAAAAGATTTAGCTAAATATTGCACAGGGTCTATTGCTGAACTCAAGTAGACTATTTGTCCCCTGTAGTTGTAAATGAGCCTAGTCTAGAGGGCCGATGTGTCCCTCGTCATCAGCGCCTTTTTAAGCTCTTGTGTGTGTGCGAGACAATGACAGTGTAACACTGTGACAAGATAATAATGACAGCGGATGTTGTTGAACGTTAGGATACACCTTTTTTAACAAATAATGAAACAAGCTGAGTATGTGAGTTTAAAGAAGAATGTAGTCAGAGAAAAAAAACAGGCTGTTCCTTATGTAAAAGTAGCAATAACCCTCTGTAAAAAAGAAAGTAATACAAAGATGTTTTGCAATATATAGTGTTTTTAAAGACACTAGTGAGGATGGTCAGCAATTAAATAGCATGATATTGAAATTCTCTAGAGCGGTACCTTAATTGTACTTACTGTAAATGAGAAAATTCACTTACTTGTACCACTGAATACAAGTTTCTTTATCCAAATACCCATACCATTGCTGGTCAAACAAAAAACCAGAAACCAAAGACAAGAAACTAAACTCATGACTCAAAGAGCTTGTGACTCAGAGATGACCCACAGCTACAATGGTTACTTAAACAAGAGACAGATCCTGCCTAATTTCACTTTTAAAGCCTGAAATGTTCAGTGGCCACCTGGATAAACATCAGCTCTGCATCATAACTCACTTGGATAAACCCTTCACCCACACAGACTATAGCTGCTGCAGCATTAATCTTAACATGACCTCTGATCTATGGGACTTTAAGAAAGATCAAAAACAAAAAGGAGCTCAAACAGGCAAATAGCAGCAGAGAGGCTGAACATTATCACAGACAGTTCCCTCTCTGAGAACTAAGATTTACTTTACTGTGCATGTGACGTCCCCACAACACAGACCAGAACATTCTCAGACACACAGTCACACATCGCACATGCTCCCAAGACCAATGAGAACAAAGAACCTGAAAACTGACTCTTAAACGGTTTTTAGTTTTGTTGTAATACTGACGACATACCTTCCTGTAAGGTCAGGACACATTGGGATTTACGCTGAAAGTGGTTAGAGAAATAGACTCACGATGTTCATGATTCACAATCATGTTTAGTCATTTCTCATAACTCCTCCTCGGAATCATATCACTGTTTGAGCATCACATTTTTTTCTAAATCACTTGGACATAAGATTAGTAGCTCCAACTTGTATTTTTTAACTGTAAAAATGTATCAAATGTATTTTAAGGGTAATTATTGCTGACTTGATGCTAGCTAGGATTCTCTGTATATGCTGTAATTGGGGAATTTCTCGTATCATGAACGTACTGCTCTGTTTGATGTTAAAACACTAAAACATGCAATGAATGAAAATGTTTAGACTAGAGAACATGTTTCACATGTTTATTGAAATCAGTACAAAATTTACAAAGAGCGAGAGAAAGTTTCCCTTTGAATGCAAAGTCACGTTGCATAAAACATTTACTTCACTATACGAACATCGGTTGTGTTGCTTCACAGTGCATGTGTGGACAAACGATCGCTGTGCATGCCTACCTACACGTGGGTTTAAAGACATCATTCATCAGATAAAAAGATTAAAAAAAAGGTTTTTGACACTGACACTACCCGTATTTTATTAAAATAAGACAGGAAATATTCAAGTACTTGAAATCACAATTTGATTGAAAATGGCATACCCTGATCAATTACACACTTTACTGTACCTCTGAGTACCTTTGTCTATTATTTTCATTATTAATAACTGATAGTAGAAATTACAATCAGTTAGTCAAAGGTTTTCTAGCACCAAAAAACACTTAATTTAAAATAAATTAATATTAAAGTCTAATTTGGAGAAAGACAAGACACAGAGAAAGTTGAGAGTAAACTCAGTAATGTCTTGTTTTAAGACTGAGTGTCCTGTTATGAAATGATTATTTTTTATGAACATGATTGGTATTTAAACTGAGTGTTTTCTTCATAATAACCCACTTGAAAAAGCAACTCCCATCTTTTATTAGCACATGCAAGTCAGCAGGAAGTAAATCTCTCATCTTAAACTGCAGCTGCAATCCATGTGATGAACTTCCATGAACCTGTGACTAGTACTTACATCACTGCCTTATGCATAAA
Source organism: Anabas testudineus (assembly GCF_900324465.2). Classification (NCBI taxonomy): domain Eukaryota; kingdom Metazoa; phylum Chordata; class Actinopteri; order Anabantiformes; family Anabantidae; genus Anabas; species Anabas testudineus. The sequence continues at coordinate 10,188,184 of NC_046614.1, read as the reverse complement.
ACAGAAACCTAAGTGTAAAGGCTCTCTGAAAGTCTAAAGATGAGACTTAGTGTGTGACAAGACGTTTGCTTCTGACAACCACAAAAAGACAGATTACAAATTCATACAGTGGCTCCATGTTATCGTCTGGTGAATTATCGTTGTTCGAGAAGGCCTACGCCATTACAGAGAAGCTTTGTTGGCTAGACGTCAAACCACTTTACCCTGAAAAAACAAAACAAAACAACAGACAAACAAAATTATAATTTAATTCTAAAGCAGCATGTGTCAGTTTCAGTTTCATTACATTACAAGACAGTGACGAAAGAAAAGGCGTCAATTATTCTATCTATGGTTTTGATCAAAGTCAGGGTTAACAGCAGAAATAAATATCTCACTGTACAGAAGGCAGCACTTTCGATATGAGGCTGAACTGAAATGCTGCAAAAATCAAGCTAGCCTTAATGTTCCTGTTGAGGTTCGCTTGTTGTTTCATTTTGTTGTTATGTTTTTTTCACTGAATTGTGTAAACATCAGTCTTAGGCAGACTAATTGTAACCACAACAGATCACTTCTCGCCTGATTTGAAAATCGATCCATCCAGTATAAACTTGTCTAATGTTTCCTGTATATTAAGACTTGACAACATTTAGTCAAGTCTGTCTAATATAAAAGGTTTAACAAGTTCAGTGTTGCAGTGTCGACTTCAACAGGCACGCTAACATCAGGGAAGTGGTACACTGAAAGCAGTAGTCAGTCAGTCAGTCAGTCAGTCAGTCAGTCAGTCAGTCAGTCAGTCAGTCAGTCAGGCAGGCGTGGTTGCTTGCAAATACTGGAATAGGAAGCACGGTGACAAAGCTTTAATTCTTGTAAAATGGTGGAGGGTTGTAAAAAGAAAAAGAAACTAAATTTAAATGAAGCATGATGGCAACTGGAAATTCCTCTAACAATAGTATCAAGCATAACATCTGTGGGCTCCTTATATTGTTTAGCTGTGTCTTTTTCTGTGCTGCATTTTATTTGTTTTACTGTCACCATAGGTTGAACTGTAGTAGCACAATGTAAAAATGTACTTCCTGGACTGGCAGGATTTCACTTATGCAGAACCAGAGGTGTAGGCAGCATTCTGTTTGGCTTTATACAGGTGTCATAAATATGGACATTCGTACAGTCCAAAGGCCTTGACTCATTAAATCTCATCAGAAACGTTTCAACACCACTTTACCCAATGTGGTGGTTAGAATAAAAACATGAAAGTATATTAAATTGGTACTACTTTATGTGTTTGGTAGTATTGTAGCACTGGCAGACAAGTGCAAATGATCAGACTTTCAAATATTTAAATAAAAATACTTACCCATCCTCCCTGCTGAACTATCCATGTGCCTACACGCCTGGTGAGGAATGATCTCATGGCACTCTGGACTTGACTTTTCAACTCTGGGCATGATTTCTTGATATAGAGCCCAAAAGCTACTGAGGCCCTGATGATCTGCATCTCCGGAGCCACTTCAGCCTCCTGCGCCTGGCACAGTACCTCCACACCATGGCTAAACGCCGTTTCTACAGCCTGGAAAGAGAGAAGGACGTGGAATCAAATTACTAGAGAGCAGGGAATTCTTTATAAATTGTGCTCATGTTTTCTGGAAATGCAAATAGTTTGACGTTCATTTTGAAAGATACTTCCGCTGAGGACGATAAAGTTTTTTTTTGGCAGCTACTGTGTTTTTCCTGTTACTCTGGAGATTCCACATAACTTAGACATGGTCCTTTGGAAATACATTCTGCAGACGATTACTTTCGACACTTATAAATATTGATATATAAAATCAAGACCCACACACAACCAGTTAACAATTTGTGGGAGAACTGAACTTGGACGTCTTCTAGTTTTTCCATTACGTTCAACACATTTGTTGAGCAGTGACACAATAAAACCCAGTTATCTGTTTATATTGCATTTCTTTTTTTTTTTTTTAATGTGTGTACCTCTTGTGCTGCTGCTTTCTTCACGTCAGCCAGTGCAGCTCTAAATCTGGGGTCATCATTGAGGGCATCGGCCACACTTCTCAGTTTGTCAGCTATCACAACTGGGTCAAAATCGTCCTCTGAAACAAAAGACAAACAAAACACATGGAGCTGGTGTCACTAGAAGCGCCAGCAGATCAAATGTGTGTATTTACTGCACAGCAGACCCAGCTAGATGTAAAATGTGGCATTTGAATAAAGCCATAGAAACGGCTTTTACAACGGGGATATATTCAGTGTTTGCACTTTATGAGGGTTTGATACTGAAATAATCAGCTGTAGTTGGAGAAACACCAGGTGAGAGGTCTTTAACAGGCTGTGCGCGCTCCCGCGGACTGAACTCACTTTTTGGCACAACACCGGCTTCTCCCAATTTAATTGAAAAGTACGGTTTAAACCAGGCTACGTGAACGTAGCCCCATTACTTACATGCGCGTAACGAGAAGCAGAGGCAAACACACGGTGACCTGCCTGTAACCTCCGTATAAACGACATATTTACGGTTTTAAAATCAGCGACGGGTCATAAAATATGAGGCGCTCAGACGAAACCGCACCCGGCGACACCTGAACACACGTACGTCTTAAAGCGACGCCGTCATCTGCTCCAACACGGTCATCAAATATAACAAAGAAAATGCTTAAATACGACATAACAGCTCCCGCATGCTCTTCCACTGTGGATATGTGCGGTAGGATCATTTATAGGTATCTGAAAATGAAAGTGCGCTTACAAGTAGCAGCTACTGTACCTTACACAGGAGCCTACACTTAACATCTGTCATTTCTAACATTAAAATAAAAACTCACCTGGGCCGTCACACTCCACAGTGCCATGATTGTCAGCACTACGACATTCAGCGTGGCTGTCGAAGTCGTCCTCTAGCAGAAATCTTATGATTTCACTTGTCTGTCTCTCCACTTGCGTTTCTGTCGGAGCCATCGCTGCCGCTAAACATCTGAGTGTGCGCATGCGCAGTAACACCAGCAGGCTCACTTCCGGGGCACATCATATTTCCCCACATTTGTCCTGAAGGTATCTGAAATCAACTAATACCACACTTTATACAAACGATCCGTGTTTATTTTATGTTTTACTATGGTACAATATAATCTGTAACTAATTAATCACATGAGATGGATTAGGTGTAATGTGAGAGTGTACTGGCATGACTGTGGAGGAGGGGAAGATATTAGATTGGCATTTGTTTTCTAGTTTAAAATGAAATTACTAATATAAAATGAACATAGGGTTTGTTATGTGTTGCCCTTGAAACTGAACTCCTCCAGGTTTAGACAAGCTGTGCAAACAGTTCTCAGGTTTCTGGTCTTACACAGTTGCCTCCTATAGGCCATAAAATAAATAAAACTACTTGGCCCTATTCAGGCTCTATCACAGTCTCACACCCCCCTGAGGCAGTCAGGATCACACCAGATAAGATAATAACAGGGAGCCACAGCACACCTCCCTCTACACACAGACTGACTGCACCTACAGAAGTCCTAACCATCTGCTCATCAACTTTATTCTATATATAGGTATCTTTAAGCAGCTGAAATTTCAACAATGTGACCCAATTGTGGCGCAATCAACCACCTGACATGTGTCACCAACTCTACCCAACTTGTCAGCTGCTTATGTGAGAAGCATAATGATAATAACATTAGTATTAACAACAACAACAACAACAGCTATAATAATAATAATAATAATAATAATAATAATAATTTTATTATTTGTAGATGTAGTAGTGGAAGGTTGAGGTGTTGAAGCATTTTCTCTCCAGAAGGTGGCGACATTCACCTACTGAGCTTTGATGAGCACTGCCCCACCCTGGTGCAGACACACACACACACACACACACACACACACACAACTAATCAGTGAAACAAATGAATTTTAAATCTTCAGCACATTATTCACATTCCTAATTACAACACATACACACTGGCAGCCGTGCATATATGGAAAAATATGGTAAGCAAACAATCATGATGATTATATTAACAGGCATGCAGCATCATGAGACTACAATACCACCAAATGCATGCACTGAGTAGCATGTGAAATCATCGTAACCACCCCGCATGCATGCAAGCAAGGAAGAAAAACATATTTTTTAACAGATAAGTACATTCACTAAAGTTTTTCTGACTAAATCTCTTGGGGTAGAAATAGCCAGGCCAGATAGTATCTACTTTGAGAACAGTTTCATGTTGTATGGTCTGCCACCCCTCTCTGCTAAAGTTTTTTAGACTATTATGTATCTTTCTCTCTCTTCCCACCCAGGAGCTGATCGAAAATCAAAATGGATTTTATTAACCTCATTATCTCGCCGCGATGCATTCATCTTGTGACACTGATGCCAGCATCCAACAACAAATCTCACCATTAGCAGCAAATTGCTCATGATCAATTTGATTAAGAACAAATGTTATATATTTATGTTGCCTAATGGCATAGTAAATATAGCTTAACCTCACAATCCAATCTGCATTTAATCATAATTATATTATCAGAGTTTAATGATTATTCAAATATGACCTCCTTCCTTGAACTGTAAAACGACTTGACGTCTCAGCATTTTGATGAAAACATGTCTTGTTTTGATTTTACAATAGCAGCTGTCTTGTTTGTGAAGACTCTGGTCTGTTAATGGATGAGATTACAATTGGGTTGCCCAGTCATGCATTTCAGTCTCATCTTACCAGGATAATAGGCAGAGGTATTGCACTCACTTCTGTGCTGTCTGATACACTAAAGTCAGTGTGATAGAAACACACATATCAATAGTTTTTTCACAAGTCACACATTATATAATCACCAAGATGGATTTCCTTCGCCTTAAAGGGATTTTCGTATAACAACCCTTAGGTCTACCTCATGAACTGATATAGGGAGATGTGCTATTCATATCATATATAGTATCATCTAAATATGAATATGTACGAGAGAAAAAACTACATTTATAAAGTCATCCCAGCAGGATCTGCAGTTAATTGGTTTGGAAGTGCAAGTGCTACATAAAAATAATGGAATAAATGTAAAATTGTACTAATTCTAAAAATTACAGAGTTATGAAATAACTTGTTAAAACAAACAAAAATAAAAGACTAGAAATAAAATTCAAATTATGGGAATTCATTTGTAAAAGACAAACTTATACTAATGTGTGTAAACTGAAGGTGCTGATTTAATGAGTTGTTGGTCTTAGATTTAAATCTGAAGTTCAAAATTCTGTGTAACTTCTAAATGTCTTTAATGCAATGAAAAACATAAAAAGGAACTGAGAGTACTCATATGAAACAATAAAAATAATAGCGCAGGTACACTATATTAGAAGAGAGAAGACAGACACTGCTGGATCTTCTGCTCTGACGGAATAATTCAAGATTCAAGATTCAAAAAACTTTATTGATCCCAGAGGGAAATTGTTTTGCCTCATTACCGTTGTTCTCAAAACAGACAGAAAGAAAAGGAACCACAACCAGGAAAGATCCACACCAACATAAATACACAAACATAAATACACAATAACATCAATACCGAAAAACTCAATATATATGTATATATATATATATATATATATATATATATATATATATATACAGAATACGTAAATAGATAAATGAAATTGGGTCAATGTATTCACAGCAAGTTTATGACAGTATTACTTCCCCCACCCCTTACAGAGGGGGGAGGAATTGTACAGATTGATTGCCACAGGTAGAAAGGACCTCCTGTGGCTCTCTGTGGAGCATTTAATGTTAATAAATCTTTGGCTGAACGTGCTCCTCTGTCCAACCAACACACTGTGCAGTGGGTGGGAGGGGTTGTCCAAGATTGAGAGGAGTTTGGACAGCATCCTCCTTTCAGCCACAACATGTATCGGGGGTGGCTCAATAGGTAGAGCAGTTGACTGCCAATCGCAGGATTGGTGGTTTGATTCCCAGCTGCCACGTCACATGCCAAAGTGTCCTTGGGCAAGATACTGAACCCCTAGTTGCCCTCGGTGAGTCAGGTCAACTGCATAGCAGCTCTGCCATGTGTGTGTGCTTGTGTGTGTGAATGGGTGAATGAGATGCAGTGTAAAGCGCTTTGAGTACCAGCTAGGTAGAAAAGCACTATATAAGTGCAGACCATTTACCATTTACCATGTAGAGGGTCCAGCTCCACCCCCAGAACAGAGCCAGCCCTCCTATTCAGCTTATTTAGTCTGTTCGTGTCTGCCACCTTCATGTTGCCGCCCCAGCAGACCACAGCATAGAAGATGACACCGGAACCACAGACTCATAGAACATCCGCAGCATGGTGCTGCAGACGTTGAAGGACCTGAATCTCCTCAGGAAGTACATTGGGCTCTGAGTCTTTCTGTACAATGCTGATGAGTTTTTGGTCCAGTCCAGTTTGTTGTCCAAGTACACTCCCAGGTATTTGTACACAGTACACTGCAGGCGGACGTACTGTGGGCGGTTAGTGAGGTAGTCCATGATCCAGGAAATCAGGAGAGTGTTGACTTGCATGTTTTTTAATTTCTCTCCCAACAGTGCAGGTCGGATGGTGTTGAATGCACTGGAGAAATCAAACACATGATCCTCACTAAGCCCCCAGGCTTGTCCATGTGGGTGTAGGTGCGATGGAGAAGGTGTATGATGGCGTCATCCACTCCAATATGGGGTTGGTAAGCAAACTGGAGGGGGTCAAGTGAGGGTTTAACCAGAGGTCGGAGGGACTCCAGGATCAGCCTCTCAAAAGCCTTCATGATGTGTGATGTCAGAGCCACTGGTCTGTAGTCACTGAGGACTCTGGGACGTGGCGTCTTATTCACTGGAACCAGGCACGACTTTTTCCACCCTAATGCTGTGATTTCAGGGAGCGGGACTCAGAGGCATCACATGAGACAGCTTGTCTAATATTCAACAAAGATGCTAGCAGGTCAGCAAACAAATTCAAAGAGCAGTGCAGACAGGATCTGGTTAAAAACACTAAGACGGGTAGCTCATGGTATGGTAACATAACAAAAAACGAGTGGACTGGCTGATGGAGAGCGGCAGTGCAGGAAAGTGAGCGATCACAGAGGAAACATCCTGCTCTCTGCTGGGATGTGGTTGAAACAGGTGGTTGAATCAGTAAGAACTCTGGCAACAATAACAAAGACATCAACAGTGTAACCCAACAACATTTGTGAATCAGATGTAGTAAATCAATAATTAGACACAGACAGAGATTGGGAGTGGTTTCTTGTCTTGAAACCCTCTGCAGAGTTCAGTGTTAAAATGGCACTGCTGCCTTTGTGATGAGGATTGTGACTGTGTGTCTAGCACTGTAAAATGAGGGTGGTGGTGGTGGTGATGCTTTGAAGTGGATGGTGGGAGCATCAGCATCAGTTTGTTTTCTGGGTTCGTGATTGTAGGACCAAAGGGAGTCATTTCTGTGGCTTTTGAATCAGTATAGGAAGGAGAGGAGAACCACAGAGACGAGGCTTTCAATTCTTCTCAGCTTACCTGGGCTCCTCTCCAATGGCTCCGTGTAATGAAATACCTGATCAATAGCTGCGGGTGCTGTTTCTTTTCTTTGATTTTTTTTTTTTGCCTCTAGTGCTCTGTGTTATTCTACCAAAGCACATTATCTTGATTTTTCATATGTTATTTCTTATTTTTCAAATAGCTACATAATATGTGTAGATTTTTTTATGTCAAATACCAGTTCCTTTTGTTTGCCATTAAGCCCACTTCATCTGCTGTTATCTACGGGTGATTAAACAGCTAATGGAGTGAATCTTGATGACCTTGACTAGAGCTGCTGCTGGTTCGCTCCACACGCTGCGTGCTGCGACTTAAAACAAACACACCTTTTGCAATCAAGTGGGTTTTTCAAGCTGTTGTTCTTGAGCTTAATTGAGTCATGTGCTACCACTGTTTTCCAGCTAGACCCCGGGTACCTGTTGTAAATGCACGTGTTAATACTATTACAATCTGCTCATGAGGAGTTGTAATATTTATTGCTTCCTGCTGTTACTTCTGGAGTGCCTGACCTCTCTTCAAACTAAAAGCCGTACGTTTCCTGTTTCTTGCACATCCACTACAGCTCTTCCAAAGGACTCAACCCCCAACCTCTCTCCACAGACATACCTGGAATCAGTTCTTCACATCATCATTAAATATTTCTGGGTTTTCTCGTGCATTTGTGCTATCATTAAATCAATTCAGACCAATTTTAGGGATTATTTCAAACTAATTCCAAGTCCTGAAGATTTTCCTTACTAAATTCTGTTCCCTTCCAAATGATATATGAGAATTATACAGTATATAGCAAAGTGTACTTATTTTGTTTTCCAATCAAAGCCAGTGCAGGGGTGTGCAATTCATAAATTCCTGATCACAGTGAACTGACAGTGAGGATATAATGATGAGGAGATACTTTATTATACCTACGTATGATAATTTATCGCTGATAGTGCAGATGTGTCTCACCTTTAAATTGTATATTTTGATTGGTTGAATCTCTGCAAGTTGCACACATTGACTTTCAAGTCCATTAATTAATTCTAGAGGATTAGACTCTTGCCTCTCTTCCCTACTTGTTTGCGGATGCTATTACTAATTTAACATACTCCACTCATCACAATTCCCTCTTCCTCTCCTGTTTATACTACAGTACAGATCTCCAGATAATTGGCTGGGAAACCAGAATATAGAGAGCAGGCTTATTGGCCAATTAGGGAACCACATTGCACATTCTTTGTACCCTTGTATCCTTGGCATGTATTTATTTATTTATTGATTTATTTTTTACATGAAGAATCTTTTAAGTGAAACACAACTTGTTTGGGTGTCAGTGGTCCGGCTGAATATCTACAGACACTGTGACCTCTCTGTGTCATCTCACATGTATTATGTTGTTTATGATATCCAGTTCCACATGGAGGTAGGGGCCAGCATTGGAGGATTGCTGCCCTTTTTATCTGGGTGTGAGTGCCCTTTACAAATGGCAAATCAAAAATTTTTTTCCTTATGTGTTGACTGGGTGTCTTCTAAGAAAAAGAGGAAATGTCATGAATGATACCAATTGATCTGAAACTTTTAATTTAGTTAAGTTTTTCATTTAATAAAGTTTGAGACAAGGCGATCACAGTAAACTTTCTCTTCGTAGTTGTATCTTCTACCACCCGCAGTAGAGCTGATGCAATCAGACAAAGGTCACCAGTTAATCCAGAAGCCAGTGGACTGGTAGAAAAAAAAGTTGAACAGGTAAACCAACTTGCTTCTTCTGCTCAGTTTTCCCTGTCAAGTATGATATCCAAACTTTTACAAACTATGACTTGCGTGTGGGTCTACCTGAGGCTCTCTCCATGTAGGTCATGCTAAAGTCTAGCAGCTAGACGCTCCTCCAAAGGTTGCACATCCTTGTCAGGTGTTTAAATCATCTCAGTTCACTTCCCTTAGTGTGTGGGGAGCAGCTGCACAAAACTCCTGAACTCCCCACTTTATATACACAAGAAAGAAGCCAGTTCCTCTGCAGAGGAGCCTGACCTTGAATGATTGTATCTGCAGTTTCTTTTTCTCACTACTCAGAGTCTCAGAGAGACTGTAGCCACAGTCAAACAAAGTGTGTAGCTGCCACTGTTATAATCAGATGGTTGTAAGCATACAAAAATAAATATAGCTATGCATTTAACATTATAATATATTCAGTGAAAATCAGATGTTTCCCATTTAACGTGGATGCTGTAATCCTTGGCTGTTTGACAGATTTTCTTCCCTGCTTAATTTTTGCATAAAATACATTTTAGATTTCACAAACTTGTTTTCAGTCATCTTGAATTTGTTTCCTCTGTTGCAGCAAAACACATTACGCAAGTCTATAGAAAGTCCTAGTTAAACTGTGCTACTGATACAATTTGAGGACCAAGTAGATGCCAATCTTTATTCAGACCCTTATATAATTCCTATGTGGCAGCATAGGGGGATAAGGCCACTGTAATGGCATTGACAGCAGGAGCAATGGCTTGTTCATACACACTGCAAAAAATAAATATGATTCTATAAATGGGCTTAAACACTAGCCTGACAACATTAAGGTTGCAGACAACGCTAACTATAGAGGACGGGTGTTACAATGGTTATTTCCTAATTGAAAAATATGTTTGATCCTTGCTTTTTGAAATCTAATATAGATAGTCTTTACTTTTTTCATTCACACAGAATGAATGTACAGATTTAGTGTTACATATACAACTCACATCCTCCTCAGACCATCTATACCATAACTAGCTTCATGACTAATTAAACTTATTTAGTTTGTACAAAGGGAGAGATAAGGGGCATGGTTTATTATCATTCAGACAATGTATTACACGTGACATGAGCTCCTTATCATCAAGACAAGCTCTGAATACCAATGCCACTCTTCTCTGTAACAGTCAGCTGTGATGCATGCAGTGGACTCACAGATATTAGTGTGATGCCGTCAGTGGAGTCTCAGTGTTCTCTGGTGGGCAAACTATGCAGAATTGACACTGGTATAAATTACCATAAGCACCTCTTTGGCTTTCTCTCGCTTTAATTCATTCTTTTTATTTTCATTATGTTGGCTTTGGATGCTGAGTGTGAATGTCCGGAGCTCAGAAAAGGTACTCAAGGCTGATTTCAGCTAAACATTTGTGATATTAGGCACTCATTTGGTGACCACGGTGAGTGCCAAGTCATATAACTGTTTATTTTTTGGTTTTTGTTATTCAATATTAACATCCCAGCTGCTTTTGCCATCATAGTCATTTATGAGACACTATAGACAGAAGCCTCAAAATACAACTGGAGGACTGCCATAGAAAGGTTAAAGGTTGATCTGCTGAGCTGTGCCAAACCACAAGTGTGTGATAGCCACCATACACTAGACAGCACAGTTAGGGCAAAGAGCAAGTCTGGGTGAACGAAAATAGATGTGGCAAGCAAACTGCAAGAGGTGTTGATTTCTGTGAAACAGTTGAGAGGCCTGAGGAGAGGCAGTGGGGAAAACCTTTTAGAGCAATTTGCCTTTAAAAGATGTTGCTGATAATGTGCTGACTTCCTCAGTTAATGTTGTAAAGAGTTAAGTTTCTAAGCTTAAATTATTTATCTGATAAATCCAGCGGTAGAGTATGAAAATGCCACTTCTGAAATTGATGCAATTCGTGAGAGAAGACAAATCATTTTGGAGGATTGATGGTAATCACAGCACACTCCCAGTTCACTCGACAACGTGGCAATGTTCAGTGGCATGACATGAATGTGTAATGTCTCAACAAAATGTGAGTTTGTCACGAGTGTGTAAAGCACTATAAAGTATTATTTTTACCATGGGAAATAAACTTATTCTGTGCCTGCCAGCGGCACTGGACTTGCACTATATGGTTGAACATGTGCTTCTGTTCATCCTGCAGCTTGGGATGTGTACATGGACATGTTCTACACACACACACACACACACACACACACACACACACACACACACACACACACACACACACACACACACACACTACAAAGATACACACACAGTGCGTATAACTCTGGACTGCATCAAGAAAAAGTGCTCCTTTGTTGTATTTGACCGGAGCCTGACTGAACACCATGCTTTTTAAAAAAAATGTTTGCTTAATGAAATGAGTGTGTGCATAAAATGTTTATTGCAGTAAGACATGTTTCAATGAAGCATATACTACCTGGCATGTTGAGAGCAGCAGTCCTTTGCTGCAGAGACAGTCCACTGTCAACTAAAATGAATGTATTTTTTTAAATTTTAGGTTTGGGTTTGATTCAGCTTTATGACAGCTGTCACCCTTGCCACTGCCACCACATACTGTGGAGGCAAGACATGTACACAGAGCATAATGCAAACTGAATAATTTAAGAAGGACAAACTTGTGTACAGCGTAAAAGAAAGTGACATCTCTAAGTTCCCCACGTTTCTTGGTCGGGGAGAACTTGGAGAAAACTTGGAAAACCACCGCTTTATTTTTTATTCAAGCACCATTAAATCTGCAAAGACATGCAGTAGTTAGGGGAAGAATGATGGTAAACAATGCAATTAAGTGTTTAAAAGATATTTACCTTCTGTAATGTTTGCCATTGTTTTCTTTTTAAATGGAACTCCAATTACCCATGAATGTTGCATGAATGTGTGTGTGTGTGTGTGTGTGTGTGTGTGTGTGTGTGTCTGTGTGTGCCTTTTTTACCTGGTAAATCTTCAACACATCATCTAATATTTGTAATGGAAAAACATTGACCCTATCTGCATGCAGGGTTAAAAATTAAAAATCTACAAATAACACAATCAAAACATCAGAATTTACATAGATTTAAGAAATGCAATGTAATTTGACCTGTATAGTTACAGAAAACCCTTCTTTCTGACTTTGTTCCTTCTTTTCTTTTTCCTTGTATTTATTGATGCATGCGTAGCTGCAGGGTGACAGGGAGAGAGAAGACACAAGAGAGACGCAACTGATACATGGTGTTAACTGTCTGAATAAAAGAAATCCACTGCAACTTGTCTAGATTTCTGAGGCACTATTTTAAAGAGATCTACCTGGGGAAAACTACCACGCTATTTAAATAGCTCTCTTTTTAGATACTAAATCGTCATTGGCTGCGTGGCTGAGCTTATATCTTTGTGAACTCTAGGGAACATAAATGTGTCATGTGTCACATAAAAAGATTAAACTCCTATATCATGTAAAAATTTATAACGGTGTTATCGAGGATGGGATAATATGGCACACTCTAACTTTAACCAATGTTGTCAGAGTGCTCCCATGTATGTAAGCAGGTGTGAAAATTGCACCTTTGTTGACAACATGCATTAAAATGGTGGCAGAGGCCATCTTGTACAAAGGCACCAAGATGGCGGCTGGTGTGACTTTATGCCCTAAATAGTCAAAAATGGCAACAACAGTGCAATGCAGTTTTGCATTGGTTGGGATTAGGCTCAAAGATGTCTAGGTTAGGTTTAGGCACCATATGAACATGGTTAGACTTTTCCTCAAAACCACTGCTTCCTTATGTTATGTGATGTCGATAGAAAAATGCGTTATGCTGGACTCAATCTTTAAGTCTCCAAGGAAGGTTCTGTGTTTTGTATAAATAAATAAAATTAAAGTCTAATTATCTTAGTAAAAATAAATAAATGCTGTTACAATGCAAAAATCCTTAATCAAACCACTCATAGATAATAGCTTAGTGAGATAGTGATTATAACGCGGCCATCATTCTGCAGATTGTACATCTTACACTGATTGTAATGACCTCTTAGACGTCGAGTCTGGTTGCATTTTGCTGGATGACTCCTCACACTTTTGCCCCCTAATTGTACACAGAAGACCAACAGCATGGTCGCCTGGCAAGAATACTGGACAGGGAAGTGAATAATATACAGTATTTCTCATATCTGTAGGTAGTCAAGATTTGTTTTATGAACAAACGTTCCTAACAATATCTATAAAAGCATGAAGCAGTAAAACAAAAGTAATCGAGTAAGTAAGTAAATGAATTCACCATATAAATAGAATAGAATAGAACTGAATTTCTGCTCCCTAAGCCTAGGGGTTTGTGTTTTACAGCAACTTAATCATGCATGAACCTCATGTGAGTTAACTCTTGTATGTTTCCTTTGTGGTTTACATACATTTCATTTGATTGAAGTAGAGACATTTGACCTTTTTGGGGCTCTGAATGACATTTACTCCTACAGTATGCAGAAACGACTGTAAGGATTTCTGGTAACAAGCCTACTTATATTCTGACATGCAACACTATATTATATATTTATTATATATAAATCCTGATAAGTAATAATGATATTTTTTATTATGGAAGGGATGAATAACATAACTATTTAGAAGCACTTTCCATTGAGCTATTGGCACTCAGTCCGTCTCAGCTTTTCCACAACCAGTGGCCTGACTAAATTTTTAAAATTAACCTCATCATTGCTGCATTTATATTAAAAATTACAACGCTGACTATTAAAATGAAAGTATAATACTCCAAGAACATTTATAAAAGTAGTCATTTTTTAATTCATTTTCATTTAAGGCAATCCAATACAAAGCATTTCACAACCAACCATATGACAATAATCATGTACAATAAAAATCTGTTTTAAAGAAAAGTAGGGAGTCATGCAAATCAGAAAACTCAAAAATCTATAAACAACAAAGATAAATTATGGGGTTAGAGAAAAATACATTTTAAAAATTGTTAACTGTAACATGCTAATGAGCTACAGTTTTTTACCACTGGTAAGATAAAAAAATGTTTGGAGAACCAGGCACAAGAGAGAAGAAATAGCAAACAGTCCACAGAGCTTACTGCCATTTTTGGCACTGACATGCATGTAATCTTGTTGGGTTGGTTCCTATATTACAGATGACGGCACACGTGTAAAACTCTCATTGTAACCCAAGAAAACATGCAGCCAATCCCTCGATCTATTGTAAATAAGGACTTTTAGGGGGGGTAGGGTCACTGTAATGGCATGGACAGCAGGAGCAATGGCTTGTTCATACACACTCCAAAAATAAATAAGTCTCTTCAATACAGTAACAATCCCAAAAACAATATGTCAAACCTAAACAATGAGCACTCCTCTGCAGGATAAAGTGCTGATGGGATACAGGAATTTATATGCAAACTGTTTTATTCCACTTTGCAGTCTCCTAGAAGTTTCCTCCAACACTGCACAAAGAAACATCTGGGTGTTTGTCACTTTCACCACCATTAACTAGTTCTCTCCCCTCCATATAAACATCACCTTTTCCACCTGAACTGTTTCCCAGCACAAACACTAAATGAGATGGAGTGACTGCCTTTCACAACGTTAAGGCCTTTAGTTTGCTACATTAGACATCTGAATAGAGGCTCTTCAGCCTAAATTCATTCTGCTTCTGCCTTACTTTATCTGTTGGAAAGGAAAAGGACACATTTTACAGCCTGCTGTAGCATTGTTTTTGCATTTGTTCAACAACTGTAACTATACAAGTGGAATAACTGAGAATAAGAATGTGTGGTTCTGTGTAATGCTGAAACGAGATGGAGCTATGCTACCTCTCAATCTGCAGTGAAACAAAGCATTGCTTTGTGCTATATCCTAACATGCTGATGTGGCTATTTTAACAGTGTTCACTGTCCTATACTATCGTGCTAACATGCCAGAAGAGACGCAAAGTGAATAAACTGTTCAAGATTTCAGCTCTCTACTGCAGTTGGGACTCAGTCACAGGCTTATAATGTGTAAATGGGACGTGTGGGGTTACTGTTGATACGTGGAGAGAGAGAAAGAGCACAGCCAGCAGGTCCGATGACGGTGACACCTGGTTTCTTGTCTTATGTCAAACAATCTGAAGTTGCTGGATCCCCGTCTTCTATGATCATCTGACCTGCATGGCGTGCCCTCAACCAGGTAGTGTTCACACTCTTTTTTTTTGTTGTTGTTGGACTGAGATTCAGACATTTACCAGCATTTCTTTGAGCTGTGTTTACCATGTCAGATCTCTCCGTTACCTGATCTGACGGTCACTTTTATTATTATTTTATACTGTGACAACTTACAACAGTGCGTTGTCATGTTTTGTTTTGTTGCTTTGTTGTTTACACATGAAGGTCTTACTTATGGACTGAATGTAATGAACATCAATCCTGAAGCTCTAGAGACAACCTGTGAACCATCTCCCACTAGAGACTTGTAATACACTGTGGAAAACACAGGAAAACATTAAATGAAAAGATTTCCACTATCCTATGGTTTCAGCCGTTGTGTGTCTATTATAGTATCTTGGTCGTTTAACTTGGCAAAAATTTGCTGTGGGCCTCACTATATATTTCTGTTTGCATTGTTGTATAGTGGGGCATTTTCCCAAATAATGGCAATTGATCATGGCATTTACCTCAAAGTAATTTCCCACAGCGAACCTGTGGGCTTCCAGGCTTCTTTGTTGTATTTTTATGCTTCGCTCTAATCGTTTTTTTTATTACATGTTAAGTCCTTAATGTATGGGAATGTACTGAATTCAAACCTTATGATCATTTGTTAAAGAATATTTTATGTTGCAGTGCAGCTGCAGTACATAGAGATTTGTGTTGCATGAATGAATTGGGTACTTTGTTCAGAAAGAATGAATAGTATAGAATAGTGTAGAGACAGGTCATGCTTTTTATGTGCAGTGACTTAAAAATAATTGGTGACCACTACAAAATAAATGCAATTTATGGTATTCAAGGCGCATATGTCAAAGGCCCATGCCGCTCGGACTCACACTGGAGAATAAGTATACTGGACATGGGGTATTCAATTCTTATACAGCATGCTCTTTAAATATTTACTTATTAAAGTAGAGAGGAGGTGATATCTCATGGTATGAAGAAAATGATTCCTGTTGAACATAATAAATTGTAAACTACACACCTGCAGCTTTTTCCACATCATACCTGATGCATCAGCAGATACGGAGATAATCCCCAAATATAAAAACTAATTCCAGAAGGGAAAAGGTGCCTAGAAAATATCACTGTATTAGGCCACATCAATGACTGACGAGCAAGGCTTAGGTCAAAGTTCACATGTCCTGATACATGTAGAGAAACAATCACAGACAGGCACAAGTTTTAACTACAACATGACCTTTTTGAATCAACCTGCTGCGACATTAAATGTGAAACAGTCACTGCCTCGGTGTCAGTTAGGAGGCTTTCGCCAACGAGTCCTGGGAATCCTGCAGCCTCTCTTCACGACAAACCAGCCAAATGAACATATCACATAAAAATTAATAAATAAAACAAATGCTGCTCCATCAGTCACTGGGAGATCACGGCACACATTTGAACTCCCATTTCCTGGTGCGTTGTGTCCTGTTTGCACCAAAAAAAAAAACAGGAGGGAGACAGTTCCCTCTGGACATTTGAGTGGCTGCTGTCAGTCCTTAGTGAAAAGCCAAGATGGGAGCTTCAGATCTGTGTGTGGTGGTGTGTGTGTCCGGGTGGGGTGTACGGAGGCGGCGCTGGGTTGGGTTTGATCCCTCTGCTCTTCATGTAAGAGATGAACTGGTCAGGAATTTCTGCAAGCACGTCTTTGGCGAGCCGTGCCATGCTTAACACGTGATTGCCTGTCCGGTCCATATAATCTCTGAAGGGAACAAACTGTTGAAGTAAAGAACAACTGTTCAACGTTTTGCTGTGTTATGTTTTATCTAAGGTGAAAATTGTTGCATTTGTCAAACTATCCAGAAAGTGAAATGTTTAAACATGTATAAAAGTGGAACTTGAAACTGTTGATGTACGGGTTCCTATGTTTGCTGCTTTAGGACAAATGTTGTCATTCATGGAAAGCTCTCAATACGTTTCCCACAATGTACACATGTAGGTTTTAGGAGCAGGATGATATACTGAGTGAGGAAATCCAGCGAGCTCATGTTTAAGCCCCAGTGTTAGTCAACATTTGCCGGATCCCACCAGCTTTAGGATGCTGATCTGTGGCTAATCCTGTGCTCTGGTTTCACTGAAGAGTGTGAGGAAATAAATCAGCCAATGTAGAAAGAGACATTTTTCTACTACAATTGATGGCGCAGGATTTTTCAGTCTCTATTACTTGTCACAGTACAGAAACAGAAAGAAACAACTGTCACGCTCACAAATAGGTAACAGTTGGTTGAAACAACTTTATAGTTTAGTGAATAAGACACGTAAGGTGTCTTGGTGGCAAATAATATCAAAGTTTTCAGTCTCAAGGGAAATTCAAAGGAACCACAGATGTCCAAATCTGTTAGAGTTGCTAATGTCAACAGATGGTGTTTTGTCAGACACAGACATTTTAATGTAACAGCGTGAAACAGAAAAGTGTATAAATGTAAAATCCTTAATGTGAAACATTAAACACTGTATAACATTTACTGTCAGTATCGTCTTGATGTTTGACTTATTCTTTAAATTATGCAAACCAGGAACTGTCTTGGTTTTGACATCTGTAGTTAATATGGTCAGGGTTTTTTTTTTCCTCATGTGAAGGGGAGTCACCTGAACAATGTCTCTTTCTGCCAGTTTCCCACGGGAAGAGATTCTGATGTCGTCACCATCCAACTCCACCATAGCTGGAAAACACAAGTTCACGCCCACACACCCAGGCGTGCACACACATTGTGTGAGAAGCGAACAAAGACAGCTGTCTTTAGCACAAACCAAGGGTGATATACTATTAATGGAAACATTAGTTATCATTTATATTTTATATTATACAAATGCATAATACAGTTTTGCTTTAGCATGAGTGAAGGAGAGGATGTTGAGCTGTGCAACTGTAATTTGTCTTTACTGCATGTCTAATCAACTAATAAGCCCTTTGTTATAGTCTCTGTGCAATTTAGCATCATCCATACTAAACACTGCAAACCCAGCAATTAACCTCAGCCATTTCTTCTACAATTATGCCCGAATCCACCTACGCATTTTCTTCGCTACTGACTGAAATGAGTTTGTACAGTAATTTTCTCTTGGGTATTTCTCTGAATTAGTGCCAAAGAGGTTAGAACTGGCTGTAACAATAATAGACTGTGAGTGGTATGAATTAAAATGCCAATTTATATAAATGACTTGATTATTGCAGATGGTGTAAAAGACTGTAAAAAAGTGTATTTACCGTCAAACTCAGCCTGACCCACTCCAACTATGATGATGGACATTGGAAGCTTGGCCCCCTGCAGAGAAATCAAAAATGGACAAATTTGTGTTCATGTATGTACTTATTACTACTTATTTACCAAGGACAGATAAGGTTGTCAATGTCACCGCTGACCTGTAGTGCTTATTGCTGCATGCCAGATATTATAGCAATTACATGCTCACTTATGTAGATTACAACTACACTAATGTTCTGCATTATCCTTTAACGAGCTAAATGACCTTTAAGTAGAAAGGGCTTCCAGAGAGAGAAAATAAGGTGAGTCAGAGACGGAAAGGCAGAGGGAGAGCAGATGCTAATGCGAAGCCTTAATAGAAACTTGTTTTTGCCTCTGCTTCTTTGCTTTATGTCTGTGAATCCAATTTTCTGTTGTACGAATGCTTTCCTGCTCTTATTCTGGGATGACACTTAGCACACAAACACACACACTCCCCACTCCTCTACTTTTCCTGTCTGCAGTCATTTATCAGACACTGACACTGAATGGAAACCCAGTTACACATGAACATGGCAGAATTAAAAAAAAATCAATGTTCTCCTGTAAAAATCTACCTCAGGAAATCAGGTTGCCTTAATCCCCTATTCGAATTATGCAAACCAGATTTCTTGTTTACCGGCCAGTCATCAGTTCACAGGAGAAAACAGACATACCCTTAAGTAAACTGAATACTTAAGGTTACTTAAGGGCATGGAAACACACTGAATGCTTGTTATCAGGCTGGGGAGTTGAGATTGAACTCACTGATGACACTAACAATGTTCCCTGAGATAGTGGGCCCAAAGTTCAGTGGTATTGGTACTGAAGCTGTTGACAGATAAAAAAAAAATAATTCTAAACATAAATTGAGTCGTCCCATAAACCTTTTTTCACACAAAGATTGGTGCAGAAACTAGATAAAGCTAAATGTAGACAACCGGCAGACGCCATGATAAGGTCGTATGTGGTGGGGGACTAATAGCAGCATTTGTGAGTCAGGAGAGGAGGGAGAGGGAGGAGATGCTAACTTCATTCAATACAGCGACCATCCTCCGTCACCCGCCCAGCCACTCCCAACCACCTCAAGTCAGGTAAGACTGCTGTCAGTCTCTCAGTGAAGATACTGTCTCTAAACAAATGCAAGAACTATCTGCTAAATTAATGGATAGAAGTGGCATAGGTTAGTAGCCATGAGATCTGGGCTGAGAAATAATATGTTGTTATTGATTGATTCCTGTTCCAAGGTGATTTCAGAAATGAACTCACTGGAAAACATGAATATTTCATTGCAATACATCACAACAACATTAATAGTTGTTGAGATATCAGGATCAACCTGACCAGACAAACAACCCCTTTGCTAGATCCAGCATGGTTCAAAAAGGTCATGTGACAGAAAATATTTCATTTAATCAGTTTGATAAAACAATGGAACAACATCAGCAGGATTCATTTCCATATAACTAAATCTATTAGATCATTGGATTATTAGATGGGGTATTATATATCAGTTAAGTGATGTACAAAGTCTGTTTGAGCGACAGTAACAGTCGCTTTCTGACAATCCATGTTAGTGTTTGTTGTTGTGATATGGCAACATAAATGCTTATTGTTAAAGCTGCCAATACGTGTAATGTGTTTCACAATGCAGTTAGAACAAGGGGGCTTTTATCTCTGGTGTAAGACAAATGTACTGTGGCAAATCAGGCAACCTCTAATAGCCATGGGGATGAGAGCAGCTTCTGTCGACACCACCTCAGCCGCAGCACATCAACGCGATTATCAGTGTTCAACACAGCTTCTGTCAGTGCTTGTCCCCCTACGCACACACACACGCAAACACTTGTAGAAGTGCGTTTGTGTGTGCGTCTGTGTGTGAAGCCTGAGACATAAGCACACACCAGACCATCAAATGCCACCAGAAATAACCTGGCAATACACCATGGCCCACTTTTGCCATCCTCCTGTCACCCTGACTGGCAGCTGAGACAACAAAACAAAGCTTCAATCAACAATCATTACTCTGACAACTTACAGTAATCCCTGTGTGCTGTTTAAATCTAAATGTCATGCATGATGTGCATGCTTTGATGGGGGTGTGTTCATGCATGTTGTGTTCTTGTGGTGTGCATATAAGTGCATATGCACACTAATGCATATGTTATTGGAGAGGAGGCTGTCCAGTCCACACAGGGGTCACCAGAGTCCCTGGACGATGTCACGGCTCAGCTCAGAGAAAAGCTGAAGGCAGCATATTGAGATCAATCAAACCCAGCTACTAATGATTATAATTATTAACTTTTAACTGGCGTAAGAGAAGCACACCCAGTTGTTTGAACATTAAGAATAATCAGCGACTTTCTTCTGTCATTCACATGATGAGAGACGTCAGTTGAAAACTGCACAGCTGTTACAAAGTTAACACTGAGTTAATTCATAATAATGTAGATAATTTGTTATTATCTTTTAACCTGGTCCCATAAAAATTACGTGCCTAAACAATGTTAAACTATGCTATGTTTTTGTACCAAACATAACATCGTGATCAGGTTAACTGGTGACATTGTTCATAGTTATGACTGTGAAGGGTTGTGTGTCTATATATCAGTCCTGTGATAGGCTGATGACCTGTTCAGAATGAATACTGCCTCTCGTCCAATGGCACGAGATTGTCTCTAGCACTCCTGCGATTTACGGAAAAGTGGTTAAGATTATGGATGGATGGATGGATGGATGTGATGCAACTTTTTTTTTAAACAATTGAAGCATTACAGTTATTGAGTTATCGATGGAAAGTGAAACAGTAAGAGAGTCCTGTTTCACGTTGTGTTTAGGCAACACAAGCACTTTGGTTAGGAGTAGACGAAGACACTGTGTGTGAAGTGTCTGCCCACAACATTTCCCTGACCTTAACTAAGTGCTGTGGATTAAAAATAAATAAATAAATAAATAAAAATCACAAAATGAAATGCTGGGTTGTGATATAGGAACTATCACTACTGGAGTAGCATCTCTAACAATCATATTTGAGCACACTAAGTAGTTGACCTAGAACAATGGACACTGTGACCCATTCCCATTGTTGTCCAGTACTGTACTGTATATTTGGAGACTTTTGCAGCTGGTAATACTGTTTGTTGAACCTAAACAAAGTATGTAAAATCAAATGGCCTATCCGTTCAGAAACAGCCGATATTGAGATAATGTATCTTTCTTTCAACTTATGTTCTACACTTTTCACCACGCTGCAAAGTTGATATCACATCTCCAAGTATTACCTTTTACACAGCAAAGCCCTGCAAAGTGAAAGGAAGTAAAACGGTTGAGGAGAGCTTTTGGTGGGTCCTGGCACTGACACAGAGATGAAGCAGGATGTACTGATGGGTAACAAGTATAGGATGAGAAAGAGGAAAAGACATCAAAGGCAGCCGAGGATTTAGTTACAAACTGAATGGTTACAGAAGTATGGAGAGAACAGATGGAGTTAAAGAGATGTAGATCTTTGAGCAGGAAAAAAAGTTGGAGAGAGACAGAAAAAGTCTTTGTAGTTGTGAGTGAGGGAGTCTCATAGCTTCACAGAGAGAACAGGGGCGCAGAGGGACCCAGGCTGTGAGCAGAGGAGGGGGGGCTGCTTGCTGAGTGACTGACAGGTGGATTTCTGAAGTATAGCAGATTCTCCTGGGACTGAAAAACTCCCTCTGTTGAACGGCATGAGTGTGTGTTACTGAAAACATGGGAGAGAGACAATCCCAAACTGTCCAAGACACACACACACACACACACACACACACACACACACACACACACACAAAAAAAACACCTACATGAGCAAATGCAAGCTCACTCCACATGTTCACTCACACTTGTGCACATTCAAGCTTCCTCTCACTCCCTATTGAAGATGCTTTCCAGCATGAATAAGCATGAGGAAAGACTTATATAACCTCAGCGGCGTATCCTCGCTCGCCCTGGATCCGTGGCGAGTTAAAGGGAAAGCAGTGGAAGTGGCGGTAGATAATCAGAGTGGAGGCAGTGAGATAGAGCAGCAGGCAAGATCTTAAAAGGAAGGTGTGGCTGTTCTAATGTTTTGACTAACAGTCGCAAATTCCCTTTAAATCCAGTCTGCTGGGTGTTCTGTGCCTGCGGCAAGCAGAGGGGGAGGAGGGGAGAAAAGAGGTCCAAAGAGGAGTAAAGGAAGCCAGCCACCTGCTATTTAAAGCTAGGAGAAAAGAGGAGTTAGGAAAAGTTTTAGGGAAAGCTCTGAGGGATAAATCTCAACGCTGTGTTTTATTTACTGAGGCAAATGCAGCATTACAAAAATATGTTCATTAAAGTTTAGATGTTGTTTTTATTTTTCTGGTATGAAGGGAACACATTTCTACATTTATACAAGACAGTGGGAGGATTACTTCACAGTGAAATAAAACATTGTCATCGGCGCCTCGAGCTTGTTGTCGGCTAAATCGTTAGTCTGTAAATTGATCCTGAGAGAACCGTACGTGCTGCAAAAGTTTTGCAGCACAAATAAAATGTCACTTGTGCGAAGCCACTGCTTTTTGCTTTACACAGTGCAGAACAACTGCTACCGTCACATGGCTTCTGCTGTGAAAGACAACCACGCTAAACTGGAGACACAGTGTCCACGTGAATCCACAAATGCTTTTTTATATTTGAATATTAAACGCTAGTCGGTGTGCTGCTGGCTTCATATTTCATATTGAGATATGAGAGTCTCTTCTATCGCTCAGCAAGAAAGTGTGGAATCATATTTTCCAAAATGTCGAACTGAACCTTCTGTGATCATCACAATTAATTGATAAACTGACCCCTTCCATTTACTGAAGGAAAGCATCCTTACATTCACGATGGCCTCTTTTGTCTGCGCCATGTCGGAAATGACGCCGTCTGTGATGATGAGGAGCACAAAGTACTGAGAACCGTCCTGCACCGCCGCTGCATACCTGCACACAAGTAAAACACATGCAGACAGAAATGAAACGGGTGCTGATAAACAGAGAAACTAATCTGGATGGATTGTAGAAATTAAATAGCTAAAAATACTCTGTGTCTATGTTCAGGCAGTGGTGACATGGAGGTGAGAGGAGTGGGCTCGGATCAGCAGGATTTAATTTGGGTGGACAAAAGAAAAAGCAGAACTCACCCTCCCTCGTGTGGTTTGTCACTGATGTACTTCAGATAACATCACTAACGTGCCTCGTGATCACTGATTAATCAGCCCAAAACAATCCAGTTAAAAACAAAGCCGGTGTTTGATTCGCAGATTAACGCCTTTTGTTAAAAAATCTCTTCCTGCTTGACGTATTCAAATGCAAAACACTAACGCTGGCTGTTGATTCTTACAGCCACGGCTCCCTGCCACAGTTTAATAAGTGTATCAGAATGACATTTTTTGAATACAACAGGGCGCTGGTGTAATCAGATGGAGAATTGTTGGGTTATTGCTAAACAAATGAGACTGTGAGGGGAGCTGTGGCAGATAGAGGTGGAGGGCGGCGTCAGGGGCACGAGAATAAATTCATGTCACAGTTTGCATTGATTTTATGTTTTAACATGTGAGTGATGTATCAGTATATGTTAATGACTACAGGCTCATTTCGAGTCCATTCCATCGACTAAATCTGGCACTATTTTGATAGCTGTCAGCGAGTCTAAATTGATATTCAAGCTTGTCATGTTCTATTTATTTTGTCTGGCAGGACAGATGTCAAAAAAGCACCTGTCAAAATGTTGATGCGGTAGTTTATCGTTGATAAGTGTAAATGTTGTAGAAGATGATAAGATTGATGTCTGTTAACAATCCAATCTTCTCTTGGATGCTACTTTTAAAAGTACATTTCTGAGGAGATCTGTGTGGGTCTATCAGATTTTAGCATTGTGTTTTTAGTATTTGAATAAAAATATGAATAATGTATAAATTAAAATGAAAGAAAAGTAGCAAATGTTGCCACAGGGGATGAAACCCAAATGAGTGATGTAGCACTGAGCAAAGAGGACAATAAATAAGGAATCTGAAAGGATTTGCATGTAAAAATCAGATTTTAAGACTCTTGCTGTTTCTTTATTATGCGGATGATATTAATAAGCTCAACAAATGGAAGGCAGAGGTCAGATTTTTGCTCCTGTAAGAAACTTAAGGTGAAAAAGCCTCTGTGCAGGTCCTACATTCAAGAAATGCAGCTCTTGTGTCCTAGATGCATTGATAATTTTGTGGGAATGAAAAAAAGCTAGATTTTATTAACCAGTAGGTATTGTTCTCTCACCTGGCAACATGGTTCACTACAGGAGCAAAGTTAGTCGGCCCGTAAAGCTGCACCGTCTTTAGACTCTGGTGGTATGCCTCTAAAATTCCCTCGATACCATTGCAGTAAGGATTTTCCATGTTACCGTTCTGGAGGGAAGAGAAACAGTTTAAAATGACAGAACATCAATTTCATTGATACACATATCAAACACTAAGACGATCATAATCATAAACTGATTATTATATATTATCAGGTGCATGCACAACATCCATAGATTAGAAAAAACTCACAATGAAGTAAAAAGACATTTCAGTTGTGTTATTTTGAAATTTAGCAAATAAAAACAGCCAAGACTGAAAACCGTCCATAAGATTAATTAAACATAAAATGAGGTGATGTTGACTTCACCAGTGGAAACTCATGTGACACCCGTCCATCAGGGGGAAGTTTGGCTCCAAACCCCAGAGCAGGAAACATCTTGTCACTGTCATAGTCCTGAATTATCTCCCCGACAGCCTTCAGGGCCATGGCATAGGCGTTCAGCTGGTACGGGTTCATGTAGTGCAGCGAAGTGGACTGAGAGGGGTTACCTGTTCACCAGTGAATCAATCAAGAGTTCATCATGGGGCATAAAGCTGAGAACTCACAGCGCATCATGTTCTTGTGCAGATTATCGGCAGTGACATGACATTAACACAACAATTTTGTTTGCCGCAGCCATTGATAACAACATAATTCCTGTCTGGTAGAGCTGTCATATTCAGTGCTTAAAGATGATGAATCACAACTTTCAATTCCTACGTTTGTGACACAATCAAGGACAATTATTAACTAACAGTGGCAGGAATGTCATGGTGAGAATGAACACATCCAAATGATGAATGAAGTGAACATTTAGACGCTTGTCAATAGCTGTGACCTTCACAATTATCCGTGCCGTAATAACACATAATGGAGTCATTCACTATTAACAGCACAGCTGGGATCTTGTGGATGAGTTTTAGAAAATGTTGCTGTCATTGCACCCAGTGAGTTTGTAGGTGACATGTGATCACCACTTGATTACTTGTACGTGCTCTCTGCTGTTTGACTGGTCAGGCTGTATAATCACAAGATGTAGCACAAGTAATTTTATCTGGCATCATTTGCAGGTGTCTGTTTTATTTGTATCCATGCATTTCTCCAGTGTGAAGTGTCTACGCATCTAGTTTTGCAAACCAGCCTGTGCAAACTTTAGTTGACACGTACACCAGTCAGACACAATATTAGCACCACCTGCCAGTTTTAATGTTGAGGTGGGCAGGGGTCCACCATATGTTTTGTTCCATTTTACCTAAAATGACTGCTAAAGCCTTTTCTCCGAGTGTATTAACAGAACATTTAAAGGAGAACTTTCCAGAAAAGGCTACTGTTTATAGGAGACAGTGTGTGTACATTGTCAATCCACCCTGTGCTTGTGTGTGTTCCTTGATTCTGAAATCTGACATGCCACAGCAAAAGAGTACTATTATCTATTCTTGACCCCCTCCTCAAATAAACTTTATCATTACTATCGCTCACCGTTAGATGCTGTGAAATCAATGGCCACAGTGAAATTGATCTGTGTCCTAGAAAGGAAAATGGAGAGGAGGACATGGGAAAAAGAATCAACATCAGAGACCAGCCAGCAATAACAACAAGCCGAGGCTCATTAAATTACAGTGCTGTAACACCAGACACACACACAAACACACGAATAACAATCATTCCTATAGCTGAGGAGCATCATACACAAAACACAGCAATTATTTCTTATGATGATGTAGCTACAATGCAATCAATATTTAATATTCTCATTGCCATTTATTGCCTTTTTCATCTGCATTAAGACACAAAGTTCAAGCGTTGAGCTGTCAAATAAGATTTAAGTGCTGGCACGTCTCCATTAGTCTGACTTTCACCTCCATGAGGAGTAGCAGGAGGGGAGGAGACACACTGAGCTGGGTAACAAGAAATTAGAGACAGGGAGCACTTAAGAGCAAATCATAATCTAATTTTCCCTGCTGATGAAGAACTCCCCTCTTGTTGCTAATTTACGACAATGAAACGAGGCCTTTGGGGGCCCAGATGACAGCCTCTCATTATATATGGGAGCCACAAGGGAGGAAGGCAAAAGAATGATAATAAAATGAATGAATTAAAGATTCACATTAACCTTTCAGTTTGGGGGCGGGGATGGAGATTAGGCCACAGCCTGACCTTGCTAACCTTAGCATTCATTAACCTTGATTTTATTGATTCATGAAGACTTTTGAATGCATTACAGTCTCTGACGAGTGAAGGCAGGTTTGAAAAATGTGCATAAAGAAATGATGGGAATTATCTCTTTTTTGCAGTTGAAGTTTGGGTTTTAGGTGTGGATTCCCTGACTGCGCTGTATGTTTGTCTGTGTGTGTGTGGGTGTGTGTGTGTGTGTGTGTGTGTGTGTGTGTGTGTGTGTGTGTGTGTGTGTGTGTGTGTGTGTGTGTGTGTGTGTGTGTGTGTGTCTGTGTGTTTAAGCCTTTAAGCTAAAGGTCAGTTTTACCAAACAGCTCTGACTTTATTCACTCTGGAGAACGTTTGTGAAATAAACCATCTTGACACTTTTTAGCAGCCTTTGTAGAAGTCTTTTGCTTTTCTTCTTTCTTTCTCTCATTCTTCTGTTTTTCATCTTTTTAATATATATACAACAACTGTGTAAGCAGGCTTTTGCACCTTCACTAATATGTGTTCAGTCAAGCACAACACAGATTTTCCCGCATTAGGTTTTTCATTCTAGAGCTTTACCTCTTTTTAATATAAATTATAGGCTGGTAAGATGTAATATTGGTGAAATGATTATCTAGTTATGAGTACACTGAACCACAAACAATGTAGAAAACTTTTTCATAATTATATTCCTAGAATTTATTGTCCTCTCACTTCTCTCTCCTGCACTAACAATGGAAAACGCAAGTGCTGTGGAATGTGAAAATGAGAAAAATCAGCAGACATTTCCCCTTCTCAGTTTGCACTTTTGAACAATTTGAGTTATTTGAGCAACTAAATTATTCTATCCTGTCATGATTACGGTGGTTGACACCAAAGACATAGAAGCTGACAGAGTTCACTTTGCACACTGATGAAAACTGTAACACCAAATATTACAGAATAGTCCTTTAACAGCTGAGGTAAAAATGTGGTGTTATTTATTTTTCTTGCTGCAAAGAGCTTGGACAATTTGACGCTTTCCTAACTTTCATCTCAAGAGCAACAGGCTGGGCATTTGCAAGAAACTGCTCTCTGACGTGACATTCGGTAAGTGCCAGGGTAATGTTAGGGGGCCGACCAGTGAGGATATATTTGAAGTGAGGCCACTAAACCTTAAGGTTATTGTATCATGGATCAGCCAAAGCCAGGAACTGTCAGCGAAATCTGTCACACTTGTCAGCCATGCCACAGCCCATAAAACCTCTGACAGCTTACCCACTGCGATGGGACAGTAGAGATCAAAGCCCAGCTCAACCTGCCTGAAAGGCATATTTCACCTGAGAAATAGTCACATGTCAGCTTCCAGCACTAAAACTAGACCGAGGTCGGAGGGTTGGTACCCTCTGAAGACAGTTTGGCTTTAACCACCTCATTTAAAATATATTTAGCACTTTAATACTACACACAGCACCTACCGTGGACTCAAATCAGTTTAAATCTGTGCCTGTGGTGCCATTACATAAAAAGGGGATATAAATATGGGCTTTTTTAATCGATTTTCTACATACGTGGCTTCATAATTTTTTATAAGTTACTAATAATGAATATAATTTTCTATACTTTTCAACAGTCTTTTAAAGGATTACTGTTTTTACAGCTTCGTTCTAATTTTAGTACAGGTAGTTAATCAAAACTGTCCTTAAAGCTGTTCTAACAAATATACATATAATATAAAAGGTGGATAATTTGTGCAGCAGTAGTTACAGTACAAGTACCTATGCATTACTCTTTGCCCCACTACCATTAATTGTGGAGACGTTGTGGGTAAATTAAATAAAAATTACATATGCCACTACCACATATATGCACACACATATTGATGATTAAAAGTTGTAGTTTTTTGTGTATGGTGTGCTTAACTCTGTCTTTCTCTGTTTTATAAATTCACATCACTTATTACCAATTTCTGTGGATTCTTTTACTATGCATACAATCATTCCCACTTACCCTCCTTTGATGTAATCTAGAAATGTGAATTCTGACTCCACTGAGAACGAGAGCAGGGTCACCTGGAATTAAAGACAAGGGGACAGATTTGATTAAACATTGTGGATTGATTCACATGTTGATGTGGTTCAGCTCTTGACACTCTCCATAGAAAGAGATGTGAGCTGTCTGCTTTCTGATGACTGAGTCATTTACATTGCCAGAGGGACAAGTTGGAAGAGAGGATGAGACACATTTGTATGCATTACTAGCACATGCCCACACTGCTCGGTAACTCTGTGTGAAAATTAGAGTCTCAGTTGGTTGCTGGAGTCGCCCACTGTGATCCCTCAGACCTTCTAGCTCTCCAGCCCTTTCAGACTTCATTTTGTCCCACTTACAAACTCTCCTTCTGCCCGTTTTCTTCCTCAACTAAATAATGTACTTTTTTTCAAATGCCAAAACACTTATCTTGCACAGTTACATACAGTAGCAATAACTAAATAACTAAATAGTATATTCAAACATGTGTTTGTGTATAGATAATGCATCATATGCATCATATGCACCTTGTTTTTTAAAACAATCTTAAAACTGATTAACCAACAAAGCCTCTTCTTAATGATTGGTGTGTGATAAGAAAATTAATGAGCAAATAGATTTTTTTTGTTTATTTCACAGAGAATCCAGTTTGGCATCTTCTTCTAACATCTGCATGATAATTAACAAGGGGATCATTTTGCAAAAAAACAGAAAAGGTGTGGAACAGAAAAGAGGCAGAGAAGTGATTAGCTGCTGGAGTTATACTCACTGTTCCAGAGTTGACATATTTCTTTTTCTTCATTTTCTTCTTAGTATTAATCACCTAAAAACAACAACGGGAGGTAAGTGTTAAGCAATATTAGCATTGGGTTTTATGCAAATTATTATTATACTCATATACTCCTATATGTACATGCATATACATAGAGTATATGTTCTATACTGTATACATACATTTTCAGTAGCAAGGGAAATATTATGCCTTGGCTTAAAAGCATAAGCATTAGCCACAAAATATAGTTAAAGTATTAGAAACAAAAGCAGAATTGTTCCTGCCACTGTTTGAATACTGTATATACTGTAAGTGTTGTAGCTTGTCATTGTGGAGTTAGTTTTAACTGATATATGTATATATAGTGCTGACTAACTCATAAAAATTCATCAGATCCTAATAAATAGACAATTGAAGAAGGATGAAAGTATTAAGAACCATGAAATCAAAACAAAAGTTGTACTTAGATACAGTATTTGAGTGATATACACTACATCAACAAAAGTATTGGGGCGCCTCCTTTTACATGCACATAAAATTGAACGGCATCCCCATCTTAGACTGTAGGGTTCAGGAGCGGGCCCACCCCTTGAGTGTGAGGAGTGTGTCCGTGGGAATGTTTTACCATTCTTCCCGAACAGCATTTGTGAGGTCATGCACTGATGTGGGATGAGGAGGCCTGGCTCTCAGTCTCTGCTCTAATTCATCCTAAAGGTCAGGACTCAGAACTCCGATTGCCAGATAGACAAGTGTTATTCATCACTCCAAAGAACACAGCTCCTCTAGAGTCCAGCGGCGGCAACATTTATACCACTGCATCCGAAGCTTTCCATTGCACTTTGTGATGTAAGGCTCAGATGCTGCTGCTTGGCCATGGAAACCCCTTCCATGAAGCTCTCTACACACTGTTTTTGTATTAATCTAAAGGCCACATGAAGCTTGGAGGTCTGTAGCTACTGACTCTGCACACAAATGGCAACTTCTGTTTGCTTCAGCATGCACAGACCCTGTTCTGTCATTTTACATGGCCTACCGCTTCATGACTTATTGTTATTGTTGTTCCCAGTTGCTTCTACTTTCTAATTGCACTAACAGTTGACCCTGGAATATATAGTATATAGCGAGACAATATCACAGAGGGACTTATTGCACAGGTGGTAATGTGTCACGGTACCGTGCTTGAATTCACTGTGCTCCTGAGCGTGACCCATTCTTTCACAAATGTTTGTAAAAACAATCTGCATGCCAAGGTGCTATACGCCTGTGGCCATGGAGGTGATTGGAAAACCTGAGTCCAATCATTTAGAGGGGGTGTCCAAATACTTTAGTTAATATAGTGTATTTATGAATGATGTATTGCTTTTCACCACTAAGCAAACTGTATATGTATCTGAACATACAATCACTGTCTGTAAAGATGTATGTATGACTTGGATACTAACTCCACATTTAAAACTCTCCATGATTTATCTAATCCCCCTTTCACACCCCAATTAATTGATGTCTCTTATAGATTGGGTGCAACAAATGTGATGAAGGTGTTGTGGGTAACATGAGAAGTACATGCTATTGCACAGACTTGTGCAGTCTGTAGGCAGATTGCAGATTGGCCCATGTAAGTAACAGGGAAAAAATGTCAAGGGAGGATGGAAGGTGAGAAAAGAGATGAGTGCATGAAGTAACAGATGGTTATTATGGGAAAATGCAGCTCATGTATGATCACACATTTAAATCTGGATCTCAGGTTATGAAGAATCGATGGGTGAGTCGGGCTGAGGGCTTTCAGTCCTACATTTACTCTACAAGTATTGTACCAGCTCCAGAACAAGAGAGAAATGTCAATCCAGAGACCAAAGACGTCTCAGCTCATTACCTTGATTCTCTATGGTTGCTAGGCATGAAAATGACAGCCTCTAATTTAACAAGGAGGGATGGCAATTTGTCTGACACACTGAAGAATCTGCTGATGCAAAAACTAAAGGGCCTTTCAGTCTCACTGGGAGGTAGAGAAAAATCAAAAGTAGGGTATAATGGAGCTGACATCTGAACCAGACATGCATGAAGATATTGACATGTCCTCTTTTTTGGAAAGATTTTCAATTTCATTTATTTATTTATTCTCCCAATAAATTAACAAATTAAATAAACGGCTACCTACAGTAGATGATTTTGATAAACGTCAG
Organism: Anabas testudineus; assembly: GCF_900324465.2. Classification (NCBI taxonomy): domain Eukaryota; kingdom Metazoa; phylum Chordata; class Actinopteri; order Anabantiformes; family Anabantidae; genus Anabas; species Anabas testudineus. The sequence continues at coordinate 10,156,039 of NC_046614.1, read as the reverse complement.
ATACAGTTGTTTCATGACCTTGGAATCTATGATGATATATTTAAGTCTCTGTAATTTGCATTTAGAAGTGTATTGTATGCTATTAAGAGACACAGTGAGTGATCCCATGAGATGCAATGAGAAATAGCTATGATCATTCTCAATCCCTGGATTGTTCTCCTATTACTTCTGTTTCATGCTGCTGCTAATAGCTCAATTTCCATGTGTGTCAGCATCCAGGTTATTGTAGTGGCAAAATAAATCCTGGATTTTCTAAAGAAGAATGCAAGCAGAGGAAATATTTATGCACAGGACAAACAGGTAGACATGCATAATTTCCCTTTAAAAAATGAGTTAGAAGTGTATAGAATAACTTTTTGTAAGTCTTAAAAAAATCAGTTTGCAACAGCAGTCGTAAACATCCATGGAGAGAAACGTGCAAAGCAGTGGGAAAACAGTGCAACAGTGATGTCAACAGATAGAAATGTCACTCATGTCAGAAATGGGATCCAAGACACTTCGCTGCGTACTGGGATTCCATATCTCAGGAGCCTCCAGACACAGTGCTGAAGTACGAAAACACTGGGATTGCTCACCTCGTACACATTGAACTGGCTCTGCCCTCGAGCTAGCTCTCGGTAGCTGGTCGTAAAATCCCCAATGAAGTCATGACTGGGCGAAAGCATCAAGGAGGAGAAAAACCAGTGAGAAGGAAAGATATCAGGTACGAATAACAACATAACTGATTTTTGGGTAAAGATGTCACTTTGTGAGAGGAAATGATCCTCTGGCTGCTTGGGTTACTATTGTATAGTATAGTGTATTACAGTATAGTGTAGAACTGTTACCTCACACTTGGCTATTTACACTCACCTGCCGTCCCTATCCCAGTCATACACCTCCACCTTGATTGTTCTGGAAAAAGAAGCACAAATCACACAATCAGGTTGGATTATAAAGAAGGTCCAATAGTACCCTGAGGTTCATTTTGTTCTGGAGCTCGTGGTTATATTGTTTGATCTTCTTCAGCACACAGACTTTGGTCCGTTTACACAGAATTATAAATATTCACCTAAAATGATTATTCCCTTAAAGGCTTCTCACTTTGAGGATCAAGGTCATCCATGTCTAGCTCTAAGAATAATGCTAATGTTTGTTGCTAATGCTGAAATCCAGCATGTACTATAATTACATCTACATAAGTAGTAAAAAAGAAGTGCTACCAGTGATCAAAATCTCCAAAGGGTACTATTAAACACTATGACATACACACTATGAAGAAAATATTTCATATGTAAATGATTGTTTCCTAGAAAGTAAAAAAAATAATAAAACACTAAAAGAAGAAACCAGTATGAAAGAAAATGACTTAAGGTTCTTTTTCAACCAAGTAGCAAACATGTGGAATTGACAGGGGATTTAAGGAATTAATTGCATTTCTGAACAAGTGTCATAAGGTCACACTGTGGAAAACAGCCGCGCTTTGCAGCAACAATTTTATTAGCTTCATTAAGGCTTTTAGGAGAAAGCAGCAGCAGATGTGTGCTATTTGAGCCTTAGCGCTTTTAGTGCCAAATAAACAGAGGTGATCCCTGTTGAATTCTATGTGGAAAACTTGTGAACATCCAGCAGCTGAAAACAGACCCTCTGAAGACATTTTACACAAATGCAGCACAATGTGAAGACAAAAACTTGGTTCGTTTTTCTATAGTGTTCTTCCTTTCTTTCATTCCTGAGTTGCATTGATCCAACCCCCGTGTCTCCCTTCTCTCCCCACTTCGTTTTACACAAATACTGACACCAGCACAGATCCAAAGAAAATAGATGCTAGCAGCACATCAGAGACTCTCTCCTGTCACTTAGGAATTGAAAGATGCCTGAAATAGGCCCAACTTCCTCCCTGCCACCTGGCCTCTGTCGGTCTGTGGTGACAGTTTGTTCTTTTGAGGTTATCTTCAAGGCTGTGTGCTAGAGAAAATTCACTTGTCACATAGGAGGTGGAAACACGATGCTTCTCATCTGGCATGGAAAAAGAGAGGGAATGGGTAGATAGAGAAAGAAATGGTAGGAACAAAGTGGAGGAAAAGGTAGAGGAAAGAGCCAATCATCTGTTCTCTGACCACTTTATACTGTATGCAGGAACAGAGTTTAGTGCTACTGTAGGTGTAAGTGGTCAGTACGTGCCATATTGCTCAAATAAAAGACTTGGAAGCTGTCATCATGCTGGCTCAAATCATTTGCCATAATTTCAAATCTCCGTATCCTTACTTAAGCTGCATCAAAGGACTCGGGCGTTCAGATCCTCGAGTGGCTCCTTGAACTTTCAGAACAATATGCACTCCAAAGCTAATCTGCCACAGATATCTTCAGCAACTATTCTAAGGCATCTTTAATGAACATGACTCATCTTCCGTAATGGAGGCACATATAATTGAGGGAAAAGGGAGACTGCGTTTGACACTGAACAATTCTTCAGCTCCAATTACACAGATCTGTCTGTGATCTTTCGCCAGGGTTGGAAATAGACTATGTTTGAGCCACCCGGGCTAGCATGTTAATGAGGAAGAGTTGATTCTTTTGATGTTTTTAATGATTTATCATCACCATGTATATTTATATACCATAAATACCACGTGCAGAGATCGAGCACAGCATGCAGGGGGCGTCAGGGATGTATATTGTAAAAAAACAGAAAATTTCTTCATCCTTTGCACAGTTTGCCGTGGTTTCAATTCCTCGCTTAAGACTCCGTCATCCTCTTCTTCTTGTCTTACTCATCTGGAACAGGGCCTTTGGCATATTTGATTTCTGTTTCTTTCCATCTGTCTATACTGTGCTATACTTGCTGTTGCTGCCTTTCATCTTTGGCTCCCCTCATTTCTCCTCTCTCCTTGTCACCTCCTTTCCTATTATTTTGCTTTCCTCCTCTTACACTTTCCCCGTGTTGACCAAACATGAGGAAAGTGTCAAACATTTGGTGTATTTTTTGGTTTGTTTGCTTTTTATGCTCCTATTTAGGTTTGCAAAAATATTTTAAGGGATTACCAACAAATCTGACTAAAAAAAAAACAGTACACAGACAGCCCTTGGCAATAATTCAGATTCAGGATTTCAAAGTCTTATTTCTTTGCAAATAACAAGCAACACTTTTTCTATGACAGATTTTGTGGTAAGTGGAGGAGGGTGCAGTTTCAACCTTTGTCTGAATTCCTGAATTCCAAATTATGTTTGAAGGAACAATATGTAGGAGAGACAGAGAGCGTTTAAGAGGGGTACTGCAGTCTAAATTCAAAATACTGGACAGCGCTAGTTATAGTTAAGTTATATTATTCTGTCAGTGTTTGCTTAATGCATTGCTGGCTATAATTAATGGTACTGCAGCCAGAGCTCATGTGTCTGAAATATTTGCTGACCTGATAAACTGTATGACAGTAACTTCTTCATTACTTCAAATAACTATCCTACTAGTAGCCGTGATAAGTTAAAATCTTCTAACGTTAGATAAAGCTCAATACTAAGGGCTACTTGTTAAGAAGAAAACTCGCCTACTCTATGTATCTTGGCTGAAATGTGTGGGTCCTTTGGTTGCTGCGTTTTATCCACGAGAGCAGACAAGCAAATATGACATTACGGTAAATGCCTCTAGAGTAGGCAGTGATAACTGGTCACGATACGGTTGGTTCAGACTGAGGTTAGGAGAAGCTAATATCTACGGGGAAAAAGACTTCCCCCAGAATCTTCTCCTGAATGCTACAGTGACACTGAGAGTGAGATAAAACCAGCAGCATGTAGTAATGGGACACAGCGTGTCAAAGATCAGTGGACACACAAACAAAAACATGAAACACTCCTGCACACACTCTCGCCTAAGCTGTATTATTTAATTTATGACCACAGTCGTTATTCTGGTCAGTTTGCTTTTTTGATTCTTCTGTGGAAATCGAGCTGCCTGACTGCATGACAGGACGCTGATGGGCTTTGCTAGCAAGTTGTGTAGAATCTTCAGCTGAACTAAACCTCAGTGAAAGTGAGTTTGTGCTTTTAGGGAGCAAAGAAAGTCCATCGCTCTAAAGGAGAAAGGGAACTGGACATATCACACCGCACAAAACAAGACCATCACTCTGTGTAATAGGAATGCTACACAATATTAAGTTTATTTTGTTTTAACAATTGTTGGAAGCCAAAATTGTAATAAAAGAAAAATTGATTCATCGTGCAGCCTTTTCCATCTTTGAGTTTGGCTTAATCAAGGGATATTGCAAGTCATTTTTAAAGATGTTATTGTGATATCAGTTGGACTTTTAATGGTATTTCTGGAGGATAAAGGAGAGTGAGATCACACCAGGTCAAAATATATGCAGATTTTTGCATGATTTGCATGATTTTGATGTTTAAACTGATAAAGACCTTGTAATTTAAGACCTCTTGTGTTATCTTTCTAGAGTGTGCACTGATAGAAGAGCACACATGAAAGGGCTAGTTTGCTTAATAGATGTGACGAGGACTCCCTTCTGAGGAGAGGTCCCTAGAAGGGAGACAGGCTAAGTTAAGGAATTTGACTCGGCAAACATCAATTTGAGGTTTAAAGAACTTCAGTGGAAGCAGAGCTCATTGAAAATTTGCTCAGACACACACGCTTGCTTTACACCACACACAAACACTGGCCGTAACAACTCTCTGGACTGGACGTGTCATTCACTCAGTGAGCTGTGAGATCTACAGTCAGCTCCCACTGGGACAATAACTGTTTTAAGTTACAAGCTCATCTCTGAGAGATAGAGAGAGAGTTTCATAGATGCATTTATGGAGTGCACAGTCTACCAAAAGGAGTAAACACTATTTTCTGAAGTGAAGGATTATGCTACACACGAGTGGTTATTTGTCTAATTAAAGAGAAAAACTTTTAGTTGGTAGAAAAGATTCACCATCTCTTTTAGCAGAGACTACTGGCCTTTGCTCCCTTTGCTCCTTTCCGAGATCTCAGATGGGGGAAAAAGACCTTGGAAATCTTACGTGCCCTTTGTTGAACCTGCTCCAACTTTTCCTTTGCCCTTTGATCCATCTAACAAGAGGAACATGCCTGAACCAAAGCACTGATCTAATTAGAGGAAAGTAAATCAGCAGTAGGTCATCCACTGACATACTTGTACTCTCAAGACATACGGGTGCCTCAATGGCTTTTCCAACATGTGCTGCACTTGAAATGAGAGACTGTCAACCAATGTAATGATCAGTTGGAGCTGCAACCACTGTCCCCCCTCCCTCTGTATACTACAGTCATAAACATACAGCACAGTAGGCGCTGGCCTCTGTTTCTGTTCAGGTTCATAATCTGCCTTTTTGTGCATATTTTCAATTTGCAAACATTGTCAGAAAATATTGGGAAAGGAAAAAGTTTCAAATATTCCCAAAATGTTTTTATGCTTGGCTGAAGCGAACGAATTGGTGCATTGATAAACACAGAATGCAGAAAAGTGCAATGCACAATAAACCATGAATAAATATAGGAAAGAAAACATGAAACGTATGATTTACAAGTTCACAGATGGTTCAGCTCCACTGAAATGAAGAATGGTGAAAATCAAACGGTGACAAATTTCCTTAACTAGTGCACTCACAACTGTGAGTGTTGAACGATATCTACATTTATAGTTTAGTTATTTGAGTCCAGAAGGCTTCTCGACAGACTTAATGATGGTGAGCATGTCATGTGTGACAGGGGTCCACACGGGCTTAGTGTGCGGATCTGGAGGTGGCTGTTTGATTTCAGCTCACGCTGTTGGCGAAAAAAATCAACAACTATGCAGATCAGTCTCTGTTTAATCCTGCGTTCAGCCGCGTTCAGTTCAGGTCATACAGCCAGGACTGTCCGGCTCTAATCACAGCAGCATGGGTTGACCACTTCTTATACAATGAACTGATTTTAGTTTGTTTTTTTTCCACTCTCCATAATGTGGTATGGACACCCTGTTAGCACTTTTCAAACGAGTGGAAGATTTCCTACAGTTAATGGATGTAAACAGTACTTACACAGATAAAAGGCGCTGACAGACTTATAAGCCATGTTTGTGAAAACAGCTTGAATAATGATGCAGCATTGCAGAAGTTGAAAAAATAATTAGTGGGTCTACGTAATTAAAAAGACACACAGACCTTCCCACTTCAACTCCCTCCCTAGTAAAAACATGGACACATAAAAAAAACAAGCAAACATTGACACACAAAGTTTATTTCAGGCTCACACATAAAACCTGTGTACGGTGCTGTCTCGGTGATGCTTCCCAACTTGCAGCATATTATGCTGTTTCTGCTCATGGCTTGTCACATTCAATTTTACTCTATTTTGCTGTGTGTGTGTGTGTGTGTGTGTGTGTGTGTGTGTGTGTGTGTGTGTGTGTGTGTGTGTGTGTGTGTGTGTGTGTGTGTGTGTGTGCATGCTCATGTTTCCCATGGCATAGAAGTATTTAAGGAAGTACACTGGATGCTCAACTCAATCTCTTGTGTATGATTGGCTCTGGCAGGGTAGTGACCTCTTCTTGAGCTCGCGTGTCATTGGTCTGCTCGTGCCGTTTCACCTAATTTCCCAAGTATCAATACATGCATTGACGAGACGCAACACATCCACGAGAAAACCCCACGAGCTTCTGTTCCTTTCTGCCTCTCTACTGGGCATATCGTTTTCTCGGCACATACTGAGAATCGCAGCGTTCGCAGTAATTAGAGTTTGACTGCAGACAAACAAGACAGGACACACACCCTTGAGAATGAGATGGGAGAAGAGGGAGAGGCATAAAAATACCCCGTGAAATATCTTCCTCCACAATAGTAATGTCTGTCACTCCTTTTTTTCATCTTCCTGTCTCCGTCATGATTTAACTTGTTTTCTTTCCATCACTGTCTTTTAAATTAGCGAGAGGCACAAAAATGAATTCCTATCCTCTCTGACACAACATGTCTACATTAATTATGTGCCTGCTGAGAAAAGCAACCTCTCATTATTTTGGATATTTAGCTAATGCAATGCAGTGTTTGTTTGAGGTCCAAAGTGGAAAAGCAAAAGGACGATAAATGAACCAAATTATAAAAATATTCAAAATATTTTGGAAGTTGTGCATTCATTGACCTCTCATATCAGTTTCCCTAACTTTGTTTTTTTTTTTGTTTTGTTTCTGCTGCAAAGCCTGTTGAGCAGCAGAAAAACAGACCTGCAGCATTTGTTCTTATATAGCAACGATGAGCTTCTTGTGTTATGTTAATTACTTGAAGGAAAGGTGTTCGACCTGAATATCATTTTAAAATGTTCCTAATTTGTTTTATTCATTGCATCTAGAAGCAGTATGTTTAAGTTTTAAGGTTTCAAGACAATCAGGGCTCACTATTGAATATAACCCTGTCAGGGATGAGGTGTTTGGCTGGAACTGGAGTGTAAACTTCTCCAAATCCAATAAAGCGCTGAACACATCCGCCTACACTCTGTTGTAAGATCACATCATCCAGCTTCCAAACAGAGTGCTAATCACAATCAGGGCTTTTTATAAGCCTTAACCCTCCAAAATAATAGCATAAGATGCTCTTTTAGCATCAGTAGTAAAGTTTACTTATTACTCTGCATGTACTGAGACCATTACAAGCATTTTCCAGTGTTTACAGTTTACATCACAAGAGACAATTTTACATTTCTGCTCTTATATGTTATGTTTATGAAAATAATGCAGAGAATACACCACCATCCAAACACTACTCAATCACAGGCCAGTGCACACCTCGTCAACATGTGGAGAAAGCCAAGACTCGACAGGTCTGCGGTGTCTGGTTAGTGTTGCTAAGCTATAATTGTACAATTGCTTAATGTTTAGGGGTTTAGCAAGCCCAGTTCAGTTCAAATTGAATTATTATCTCTGGGGAGAAGAGTGTTGATAAAAGAAACACCACTAGGAGGTCCGTGGAGATTAGAGGAGGCTCATTTTGCCTGACCTGTGCTTTCCTAGAAAAGATCAATACACAGGGATGTCCTAAGCTCCTGGCTGCTTTGAAATAATGTGACAGTATGAAGAATTAGAGGCTTAACATTGCAGGAAGTAGAAGTGGAATTGATTTTTGCTGGTTACGCTCATCAACACTCAGGATGTAGTAATGACCATCATCAATAGACTGTTAATCAGTCGGAAAACTTCTGATTAGGGCCATGAAGGCAGCTTATAGATTGAGCCAATAAAAATCAATAGATGTCAATAGGGGCAAAATAACAAACTATTATGTACTTGCTTATTAAGTATGGCTATTATGTGTGTGTGATGAGGTAGAAAGAGAGACAAGTGCAGCAGTGAAGTGATAAACAGCAGCTGTGGGAATCAAAGTGTACAGAACAGGACACTTTGCATTGTACCTGTCATAGTCTCCATTGCAGAGTGCTCTTACTGGGATAGTGAAAGGCTGCCACACTGGATTTAGTGTGTTCTTCACCACTTCTGTTTTATGACAGATAGTAAACCTAGAAGAGAAGAAAGGATTTTATGCAAAAAAACATGTTCCACAACAGGCAGAGAAATGAAATCAGTAATTATTTGTCAATTATATAATCCAAGGAGAGCGAGTGAGAGAGAGAGAAAGAGAGAGAGAGAGAGAGGGATGCAAATGAGGGGAGGAGCATTTCAAATCGTACAGTGTCTGGGGAGATGTTTCAAAAAGGGCTGTACGCAGCTTTGTTTACTGATTGGGCTGTCTCCCAGCTACATTGTGTTTTAGACTACAGAGAATAATTTAATAATTCAGTCCAGCTTTTAACTCCGATCCCTTGACCACAAGTGTGACAGTGAAATGCAAATGGGTTGCTCTGATATCTGAAATGTTGCTCAGAGCATAGCCACATAAATTCCTATCAAATAATCCTCAAATATCCACTTGAAACGCAACAATGCGTGTCACTTTTTTTTTTTTTACTCAAAGCCTTGGATTACTTGTGTGCCACTAAGTGCCTCAAACCTTTTAAAACCCAGTGAGTCTTTTAGCCACACAGCCCTCTAATTTGTACCCCCCTCTGGCACCAACAACAGACACTTGTAACATGTCTGTAGGGATCCATTTCCCACCACGTTATATATTAAAAAATACAGAGAAAAGCTGGAAGACTGCTAACGAAGCACTTGCTAAGGCATTTCTCTCTAGATGGGGCCAGCTATGCCACAATTGTACAGCCCCTTGGGAGGCTGAACAGCACTCTGGGAAAGTGTGAGGAGATGGGAGAGCATTACGCATCCACATGTGAATGGCTTCAGAAACTGACAGTGTTTTTTCAATTGATGGAAAATTCAGATTTTTTTTTTTTTTTGCTTTTATGCTTTCTCAGTTAACTGCCTATCTTTCATATTTAATCTTCTGCAGTCATTTGTGTAAGGTACAGTCATGGGAGCTGTGGTCGCGTTTTAAACAGGGTACTTTCTTCTACATGCATCCACCTCACTAACCACTGCAGCTATCGTCTCATACTATAGTTTCCAGTGTAGTTTCTCTCTACTACATTGTACCTCCTCTGATGCCCTCTTTGTTTTGCCTCAGTATCGTTCCTGGATGATTTCTCTTTAATATATTTGTCATTTTTCTCATATCTCAAACCTGATTCTTCAGGCTCTCATATAAGCTAATTTATCTTAGTTTTAGAAAGACAGCATAATATCTGACAGCACCTTTTTTCCACAGACATCAGCACAAAATGCAGCAACTGGGGTGTAAGTGTAGCTGTTGATACCAGTTACTCCACTGTACAAAGACTACTGCTCATCTCTTTGGAGTACACTATGTGCATAACTGGGGCCGTCCTCAAAAACCTGCAGTTTCATGCAAAGCACTTGGAATGAAAAAACAAAATTGCACCAGGCACTTACGTTCCATCCTCATTGCTTCTGTAGAAAACCATGAACGGGTCAGACTTGCCAAAGAAGTCCTTCTTGTCCAGCTTGTTGGCACAGAACTGCATAGTGGCGCTGTCCTGCAGGAATGCATGGAAATGTGAGGAGAGACGTGAGAGATTTCAGGTTTTAGGCGAGTGAAGGATATCATAGGTTCTCCACAAGTAAGGAATGAATGGCACTTTTTATGTGCCCTATTTTACTTTTCTTCCCCTACTTCTTCTCTTTTATCCCCACAGCTTACAGTGGGACAGCAGATGGAGGCAGCTGTCTTATCATTGCACAATAAGATTATGAATACTGCATGCTGAAAATGCTTCTTTCAGTAGTACTGTGCCATGTTTGTATGTGTTCTTATCCATGCAGTTTAAGAATATCTTATTTTTTATTGAGGAGTTTAGTCCCCATATATGCACTTCAGAATGATAGTTATGTGTACATAACGATCTGCTCACAATAACTTACACAATAAGAGCGACTCTAGCAGATTTGTGATGCTTTAATGATCATTACACAACAGAAGGCATTAGGTGAACAGATGAGAATCAGCTTTGATGTTCTTTTATCTTTCCTGCTAATGAATTAAAGAATATGTGGTTTGGCCCCAGGATGGGAACTAATCATTATTATATTTCTTTTTTGTTTTCTTTTTATTTCAACATAGAAATGCAGAGGACCAAGGTGTGGATTCACAGTGTGATTAGCAGTAGTGAGTCCTTTGCATTATTGGTAAAGATTCAGTGCAAAGAGATAAGATAGGATATTGCTTAATGCAGACCTAAGCTAACCACTGAAATGATCCTCTTATACCACTGTGAGGGAAAAGATGTACACAGTGGCTGGTAAAGTATATGATTTGAAATTAGCTTAGGCTAATACAGGTTATTTAGAGTTAAATTACATGATTCAGCAGAAGGCCCTAATCATAAACATGATGAGCAGGAGACTATAATAATAAATGTTCACTGGTTCAGTGTTAGATAGTTATTTAATCATGTATAGGTCACCATGTCACATCAAATTCACCATGAGTCACCAACTCACTCCTGGAGATAAGTATAACCTTTTATAGTTTTAGTTGAAGGAAAGTAGGACTAAATGTTCTGTTCAGCACATCCTTGCAAGTACATCCACGCTCTCTATGCCGCTTCTAACAAATGTAAGGCAATAAAAGGTCAGAACATATTTCCATGCATTTTATATAGAAAATATTGAAGTATTTTGTACTTTTTACTAATCTGTGTGAGGTAGAGGATGCGCTTAAGGCTGTTTGTTATTTGTGTGTTGTGTTTGTGAATGTCACCTGCTCAAATGCTCACTAAGAACTGCTGGCAGTCAGCCTGCAGTGCACTCTAGCGTTATCTACACAAGCTAATGGTCCATCAGAGTTGTGTGTGTGTGTGTGTGTGTGTGTGTGTGTGTGTGTGTGTTCAGGCATTTCAAAATCCAAATCCAAAGCCATAGTACTCCATGACAGTGCCAGATGCTTATCAAGTCCAATTCTAGCATGAGTAATGGTCATGAAGCAAACTATAGCAGCTGGAAAGCATCAATTCATTTCAGCATCATAGAAGCATCAATCGCAGAGCACCTTTGTTCTGTTGCTTTGCTTTTCCAGTACATTTAAGGACTAGATCCATATGTTTGGGATGTTATTTAGATTGAAGTAATTTCAGAGAAGCGTGTATTGTAGCCCATTTTGCTCCAATATTTCTCCAGCAAAATTGTTAAGAAATCAATTGATGTCATTGTGAAAAATATTTTTAAGAAACTAACTCTACAGGATCTGTTTAATAACTGATTGTCCGTTATTAATCATGGTTAGTTCCCACAATATCCTTAATTAATAGGTAGATACGGTAGGTGAGGATAGCTGTTCCTTCATGGTATGTGGTTTAGCCCTTGAAGATTGTTCCTTTACTATACATTATAGTATCTTCTGTATGGTAGAAGTGTTCATTTACATTTTTGCATAAATTCGGTGTATTAACGTTTCAAATTGGATTAACAAAACAAACTAACAAAATAGCTGTTTAGTAAACCTTGGCCATAGTTCAGGTCACTGACATAAAATACAGTGTAGAATTCAAGTAATACACTGATTTTGAATTAATATTTTCTGATTTATTTAACCGTTTTTTTTTGTTTGTTTGTTTTTTTTATACAAGTTTCAAACAGGACCAGCAGAATATGTCTTATTGTAAGGTTGTGATGAGCTCACACTCAGTAGAATTAGCTTGGCAACAATCAATCAGTTACCTAAATTCTTTATGCACAGCAGTATATCTGTCTGAGGAATGTATGTGTCTGAGAGTGACCTAAGGTTATTGTGGGAGAACTATGAAATAGCATCAACACATTACACAAACCTCAAATAAATCAAAGAGCAGCGCCAGATGCTGGAGATGAATTCTCAATTCTCTACCTCTGTCATACACTAACAAATAAGCCTGATTGTGCATTTCTTCCCCATTTTTTAATCATGAAACATAGCGCTTTTACCAAACCCCAAATATAAATCACTTGTGTGCTGTTGAGGCTTGTACCGCTTGTTCCCTATCACCCCTCCCTGTTCTTCGCTCTCCCTGTGTGATGGCAGTGCAGCGAAGGGACCTGACTTATCTCTGGCATATGGGCTGTAGCCAATCTCTGAAACACAGTGGGTTCATTACAGTGCATTCAGATGCCATAACAGTAGATTGCTGTTGTTGTCAGAGCCTGAGGCCTTACACTGGGCAGCCATGGCACCACTAATGACGGCTTAATAGTTTTTTAATGTTGCAGCTTGCACCTCATGTCTGGCTGCATGCCAAGTGGCAAATCAGTAAAAGAATGTGTGTGAGGTTGTGTGTGACAGACGGTGGGACTGTTTCTGCGCACATATGCCGATTTCCATTTTAATTGATGTATGCCACAGTGTCCTCTCTGTGTCTTTATCACACACATTCAGGCGGCATGCAGCACATACTTCCCCCTCAACACATCCCCTACACGTAGCACCAAATGGGACTTCATCTGTATTCCTGCCCTCACCCTGTGGGCAGATACACACCACATGTGTGCCATTTGACACATCCCTCCTACACCGAAGATCATACTTCACCCTGTCACTCTGTTTCTTTCTCTCACAAACACTCCTTTAATCCTCCTGAGAAATGTTGACTGCCACAGTGCTTATAGATTTGGATTGACACACACGTAGTAGAACGCCTATACTACAAGTAACAGCTCAAAGACTGTGCTCTTTCTACACATGAGAACAGTCTTCCAGCTCAGTTCGGTTCAGTCTTGCAGTCTTCAAATTAAGGCTGCACTGGATTAGAGCACTAAAACTCTGAAGACATAAAGTGACTAATGTTTCTCGCTGCACCCAATAAAAGCAATTAAAGAGACAGTCGCAGGCTCTGTTTTTCAGTCCTTGGAGTGAAATGCAACACTGCTATGAGATTACAGCTTCTTCACTCAGACAAATTTTCAATTTTAACCCTTCATGCATGCAAGCACTCCAAAAATCTAAGCAGTAGCCTGTGTTTGGTGTCTGTTCTCAGCAAAATTACATGTGTAGAAAAACTGGCTGGAAAACTGTAGGACGGACTAGTTGTTGATCAATTATTAACTCTGCAATAAACTGAATCCCTGCAGGGGAGGAATCAAGCTTGGTAGTTACTGAATGGACTCTGTTCTCTGAAATCTACAGGTACTATCCTTCTGCAAACATTAACAGTAAGGAGTGCTGTGCATTCATTTGTTGCAACTTGACTATGACTTGAACAATGAATTAAAGTCATTAGTTATGTTGGAAATATAAATACAGTATGATAATTTTTGTGATATGTGTCAAAGTGTCACAGTCTTTTATTCATCTCCATTCATGGCAGCTCCCTTTCCTAGGCAAGCTGAAAATACATCTTTATCCTAAAAAGCCCAACGATGATCATCACAAGTGTGGGATCCTTTGAACAGAGACCTAATTAAACGGTTCTCTGCACACTTTGAACTGTAAAATCGAAAATGGCCAAACGTTACCACAGCAGCACAATTGCTATGCATGAGCATCACACAACAAAACACAACAACAACCATCCGGCAACCTCAAAATGATGAGACAGTAGCATTTGTTTGTTTGAGTTTTGTCTGATTGTTGGTTGGTATCAGTGTCTGCAAGTTTGTATCAGTGCTTGTAAGAAGTCATTGCATTCTTATCTGTTGTGTTTTAGACAAGTGGAAGATTCCCTAGGGCAGAAGTAGTATAAGTTAGTATGGCAATGCTGCTTTCTAGCACATTTACAAGTTGTAAGCAGTTTGATTTTGCACGTATGGGCCTGTAAGGTCCATTAATGTTGTGCTGTATGTCGGTACAAATAACCTTTTGCAGATAAATAATAAGTGCATCAATTCATAGATTATTAGAATCAGCACTAGTTTTTTGTGCACCACCTTTACATCATCACCAAGGCTCTCATGCAGTGTTTGTTGAATACGTTCAGGGACCATGCAGAGTGTAGGTCATCTGCGGATCAGAAACAGCTCACACATTGTTTTACTAGTTTCTGTGACTTGCTGATAGAGTTATTCACTAATTATTATGGATTTCAAGCAGAATTTGGCAGTGTTGCTTCTCTGAGTCAGCGGGTGGAAGGACACACCAGGAAATCTCTGCGGAGCTATTAGACACATGAAAGCATTTATGGTGATGTAATGTGTTGGAGATATTTAATATGCATCTGCTCATGCCTTGTTAAGGTTCTGTGGCACGAACACACACTCCTGCAAAAGGTCTGTGATCAACAGACATTTGCTAATATGAAGGGAATTGGCTTATCAGTATTTAAAGGGGGGTGGCAAGGCGGAGACATTTTCGCACCCTCAAGGGAGTAATGAAGGAGTGTTTGTGACAGGAGAGAAGAGCTATGGGTGTTACTGTGAAAAGCCTTATAATACCATTAATTAAGACAGAGGAAGAGGCAAAGACAAAGGGAGAGGTGGTGTAAACCATTTTTAGGCAGCTTTGCTGCAGGCAAAATGGACAGAAAAAGAAGCCCAACAAACACAGAGAAGTCAGAAATGGTCACGTCTTTAGAGGGATGTAATATTATTGAATAGTGATCAAGAGACTTGAAGCCTGAAACTTTCATAATTTTCCAGAACCGTCCCTTCAGACTGATTTGTCTAAGGTTTGATAGAAACCAGTAATAGAAAAGAAAAGTGGCTATGTTAGCTATGTTTTGCTCATTTAGACACTAATGAATGGGACAAAATCGGCAAAAACATTTGTTGTTCATTGTTAATAAGTTAATATGTTAATACAATTATATTATTTGTTCAAACATATTTGGTCCTTACTGGTTTATGATGCACTTTTGGGAAATAAAATAAATTCTTATCCAGTTGCATAGCATCAGAATTGATATATTTTCTCTCTGAAACAGAAACATCTCCTGATGGTCCTTTAAAAATGAACCTGCGTAGTAATGGTGCACATTGTGAAAAAGGGGCCAAACCAGAACATTAACATTAGTCCTGTAAGCATGCAAACAATGTTAGTATCAAGTGTGTTTGTTTCTGTGAAGATTAAATGTGGAAAAAAAGGCAAAAAAACAACTTAAAGGCCAAAGTTATGAAGCTGTGAGGAGAAAAATAAGATAAGGAATGTCATACACAATTATGAATGACTCCCTGCTGTTTTGTATTGATTTCCTCTGTGTGTTCACAATGTACACACAAGTCTAAAGGCAAATTTATTAAATCTAACATAGATGATATAGAGTGATCAGCGCATTTTTCTACATGTGTGTTTGTACGAATGGAGCTTTCCTTGCCTGGAGTATCTCCCTCGATATGGTCTCTTGTTGGTTTGTAACATTTAATAAGGATTGCCAAACACCGTGAGTGGAATACAGCTGCAGAAATTGCTGCTCCACTCTGAAAGTGTTCTCTGATCACTCTGCACTCGCAGCCACTCCAAGTTTTTAAATTTCTGTATTTCATACTTTCCATTTTCCACTTGTTTTTAATTCGAGCTGTTCCCGTCTTCTCTGTAGCAAACAGGTGAGTCCTGCTCTTGGGAATTACTGCACGATGCGAAGTGGAATTTAGAAGAATCAAAGTAAATGGAAACGCGTGAATTGAGATGATCTGTCGTTTGAAGTAAGACAACTATTCTGTTCAAAATGAGAAAGTTGCATCTAGAGCTGAAATTTGGGATTTTCTTTCACAATGACATAAATGCATAGCCCAAAGAGAAAACATTAAGAAAGAACAGAAATAGCTGGGATTTAGTTTGTCTGGAAATCTGTGTGTATGGACTGTCACAAACAAACTCACAGTTCACATTTTGTGGCCAATACACAGACTGCAAAACAATCTAGTGTTTAAATTTGAGTACATAAAGCACAATTTAAAAAATCCTTTTGTGGTTGTATCAACTTGTTTGTGTGATGGAGCTTTATCTTGAAGAAGGAACACAAAAACACGCTCGGGGCAAAATCCCACTGCTCTGCTCCCTCTCGACATTTTTCACACACTGGAACTTGCTGCAGACATGTTAGAGTAAAGAAAATCTGTACATCGACTAGCTTAGCTTTGGATTTCTGTACTGCAAGTGGCCCCCAATCCTGTTGGTTTCATAATACAGCTGTTACAGAAATCTTACACAATCAGAATTTAAATCAGGCTGCTTAGTGAAGCCTCCCATACAAAGATTATTTTTATCATCATTATATTAGTAACATGGAGCTGTAGCCACCCCTGCTATCGGTTTCTTCAGATATGTTAATTGTTTTTTGGGTGGGAATCAATCAACTTCATGACTGAACTCAATACTTTGATCGCCAGGTGTTTAGGTAACTGCTAAACTTTTAACAGCCAGCACGTGGAGTTGGAGATGTGTTTCAATATCTTTCAACTGATTGCTTTACTGTACGCCTCATAAACTCGAACAAATGGGAGAACAATCTTTCCCTAATTGCCAGTTCTGTTCCTTAAGCTCTTATGGTATTTGGCCATATGGTTTAGATTTATCAAAGTCAATCTGTTCTGGAAACCAGTTAATTCAAAATGATCACAAGTGTATTCTTATTCCCTTACATGTGTTTGTTGAACCTGAGAAATTATTAAAAACAGAATCAATGACTCAGATAGATAGTGCATGGCCATTCACCATGGGACATTTGCTCCAATATTCATCCAATTAATGTTATTTCCTGGTTATGTGTGTGAAAACTGGTGAGGGTACTGCATTTCACAAATCAGTGTTATATAAAAATTACAGGTACATCATAGGTTCCTTTAACATTGAATAGACTGAATACAATACCAGATGAACTGCCAGTGAGGAGGTCTGTAGCTTCAGAAACCCTCCCACTTATGTGATGTCAAAAGACAGTCAGGAGAAGAAAGTATATGTTTTTGCATCGCACATTTATAATATATAAATACAGCTATACAAAAGTTTTGAATGTCTCCAGAAAGAATTTAAAAGACACAAACTAGAGTTGTTTAATGCAGACCCCTTTTTAAAGTGGTTGAAGACAGCAGTACTTTCCACAAGAACAGAGAAATAAAAACTGCACACCACACACTTTCTGCACTTGCTGCATCACAAAGCAGGCTCAATTTATGCAGAGTTCCTGCAAAAACACCAAAGTTGGCCAGTGCTGCAGCGACTCAAAGGCTTAGTGTGTCGACATGATGAGGTTTAATCGGGACAATTTACAAATGCATTATATTTTCTTACTGCAGGGACTGTACTGTAAGTAAAACACACTAAACACTCCCCTCTCACATCACATAATGACTTCTGTTGAGAGGACATCATGAATGGAGACTGGTGAATAATGTCAGCCTCATGAATGCTAAATGCCCTTTAACCTCTTCAGCCTGGCCAGATCCACATCATTGCAAAGTCATGTTGAGCAGATAGTAACTTTGCAAAACCCAGAAAAGTTTATTTTAAATTCTAGTCAAGATCCTAATGTTTCCAAAGAGACCAAATGTGGCAGGCTGCATTGCGGGGAAATGTATAAAATTATGCACAAGGAATCATGGATTTGAATATTTTACTTTGAGTGGGGATCGTGTAACTGCAGCAAAGTGTTGGAACAAAAGTAAGTACAGAAAATGTTTTTTGTCATTAAGTCAGGATATAATTACTTCAAGTTAGCAAAGCTGAGTAAAATTAAGAGTTCAAACTACAAACTAACTTGCTGCATTATTTATTGTAGGAGTACCGTGTAGAAAAATGTTTGTGGAGCCTCAAATCCTTCCATCTCTGTGATGGTCTGAGCAAGATATGAAATTTTAAAGAGCAGCCACCACTCAGACACGGTGAAGAAGACAACGTGTAGCTGGGTTTAGTTTTAGCAGCTTCATGTTTTCTGGATTTGACAGGAAGTTACAGATTTTGTAGGCAAACAGTGATACAGCTATGAATACATTTCACAATAATGAATCAGAGAGTTGGCACATTCAGTCATGGTCACGTGTGCCAATGGCTACTGTTGTTGCCCCTCAGTGAGTAAGAATTCATTTTTCACACTAGTGTGACGAAACCAAATCAGGTGCGTCCATGTGAGATCCGGGTCAGTGTGTATGTAATCCTGCATCTAACTCATATTTAATTCCTGCAAGTGATTGATAGTTGTTTGCAATGATGTGACTATTATCGAGCACACATTTCAGATGGAAGACAGGAAGTGAAAGGCAGAATGGATGAGACCGTGGACAGGGAAAAGCCCATATTGAGGTGATACGAGAGTGAGTGAAAATAGAAAATCATGACATGCGTTGGACATGTTCACTGTGTTATGAAGAAGAGTCATTTTTCAATTGCTATCGACTGTCAGGTGTTCCAGACCAGGGTTTCTGTTGGCTGGCAATTACTGGTAACATTAATAAAAATGTTGAATTTTCTTGGCAGGATAAAATGTCCAGTAATAATGCTCGTACATTTATGAGTTCAGTGAGCTGCTCCCCCAGCTACACTGGTTAGAGAAAGGAAGACAGCTCACGCTGATGCTGTCTGTTTAAGGATGTTTAATGAATAACGTTACTAAGATTCTGTGTAACATGCGTTTAGAGTTTTCTTTTGGGAGCCAGCTGAGGAAAGCCGACAGATTAGGACAGAAAATCCATATTCTTCACAAGTCAAGTTCACAACGTTTCACAGGAAAAAAACGCAGAGTGGCGTTTTTGGTGATCATATCAGATCAGAGAAAAAAGAATGATCGATAAGGACGTCAAATGGCATAACTGTTTGTGTTTTTATCAGCTTAGGAATATTTTGTTAGTTGATATTTGGGACTTCAGGGACGATCAGATCACATTTCATGATCAATTAATGCAGGAAACCAGGAAATTGAAAATAGTTCACTTTCATTTTCTTGTCACAGTCTATACCTTGGATTGAATTTGTATGGTTAAAGCTTACAAGGGACAAGGTCAAGCAGGACTGCATTTTAATTACCAACGCTTGGTCTATCATCACCCAAACAGATTTTATAGCTAAGGGCTGACACATGCTGGGCATGAAATCCTCTATTGATTCACTTCACCGTCTGTGTTTCTGTTTCTGTCTGTCTGAGGTGTTCTTTCTCTCTTCTACACACATTCGCTCTCTTTCTCGCTCTCGCTCTCTTTCTTTCTTTGTGCCATTTGCTCTGTTGCACTCTCTTGCTTTTCAATATCCTCTTCTAATCTGCGTGCTGGGAGCCCAGTGAAGCATCCAAAGCTTTACACCACAGTGCTGGTTGAGAGGGGGAACGTCAGCACTCACCCCATCATGTTCCTGGAGCATTTCATTAGACTGCTAGCCAGTCTGCAGAGTGAGCGCAGCTGCCCTGTGTGTTATATGAGGGGTGTGTGTGTGTGTGTGTGTGTGTGTGTGTGTGTGCATGTAAGATTTCAGTAGCTAGAGGGACAGACAGGGAAAGAAAAAAAAAAACAGGTACTAGACAAAATGGTATTAGGAAATATTACAATGTGGAGCGTCTCTGAGTTTTTCAGATCTCTTCTCAAAGTGCTAAATGAAGTCAACAGGAAGTTTCCTTTGTCCTTTGGCCGCTTGCCTACTCTTCAATCCACTTTTTGGGAAATCTGTTTAACAAGGCTTTGTTGACAGATGTTTGCCTGCTAATGTGTGTTTGGCAGGGGAGATTATTGTGGCTTACTCACTCGACAATTGCTCAGCTCCTCTGCAGACAGGATAATTGTTCCACATTTCTTCCCTGGGATCCCTCTGTGGAGGAGAAGAGAGAAAACAACAAACATTTAACAGAAATAAAAAGAAAACACGTCTTCTACTTGTCCATTTATGTCTCTTCTCTCATCAGTGCCGGCTACAACGAGAACCCAGTTGGGTTCCTCTCGACATTTTTACTGAAATTCTTGCACAGGTTTATTATTTTTTTACATAAAATGTTCAGGCGCTAATCTGGACCACATCCAGTGAGTTTAACCACTTTGATTGCAGTTCCAATGTTGTGAAAAATCCTTTCTTATGATTCCTTGTGCAGCTAATGAGTCTTTAAAAGAAAGGTAATGCATGATGAGTTTTGGTCGTATTAACGGCTCAGGATCAGTGCTTGGATGTCAGATTGCATAGAAAAGCCCAGAAAACTGCACCTTACTATGTCTTGCATCAGTGACCTGCTAATTACCTCTCATCTTGTCTTCATTATACAACCTCTTACATAAAGTTGTGGTAACAATAAATTATTGACCTACTTGGAACAGAGGAGCAAAGGTGTTTAACCTCCACTAAGAAAGAAGATCGAACCCCATTTAAAAAAACAAGAAACAAGTCCAGTATATCTTACAACCATGTAGTGTAAGTTTTCTTTTTTCTTGCTGTTCTTGTAATAATATATATTCTGTATGTTTATGTTTATATGACTGACCTGCGCTTAATTGAGGTCAAAATAATGTGTCAGGAAAACCTGAATCTTTAATTATTCTGCCTTGCTCTATAATCATCTAACGCAGACTGAGGTTGGGTTGCTTATTCATGCCCCTTTCATGCATTTTCATCAAAGTTGAACCTCAAAAGAAAAAAAGGGAAGGCAGCATTTGAACATTGGGAAGGCCATCAAAAGCACAGCCTCCTAGTCTAATTACTGTACACGTGACTCTAACAGAGTACCGAGGAGTGATTGCAGAACTTGCCCATTTCTTTGAAGCCAGTCTCCAGACTGTTGTTTTTTCTTTCTCTCTCTCTCTCTCTCACACACACACACTTGACATGTCCTATTGTTCAGGGTACAGTAAGAAATCTATTTGTCTTCATGTCTTGTAATGTCTTTTAGTGTGTGTGTGTGTGTGTGTGTGTGTGTGTGTGTGTGTGTGTGTGTGTGTGTGTGTGTGTGTGTGTGTGTGTGTGTGTGTGTGTGTGTGTGTGGCTATGTTTAGGCATTTGAAGTGCTGGCAGCCTGTCAAATAAGACCAAATCTCTTCAGTCCTTTAGTCTCCTCAAGGTGACGGGTGAAATTGGATTGTAATGCTCAGGAAATGGAATTCATATATTAGGACATAGGAAGCTGGGAGTGGGAAAGAAAAAATAAAATATAAAATAACAGCTTGGTGACAGCTACCTCCATGTGATTCAAAACTAAAAACATTTTTACTGGTTTATTGCACCCAAATATATCAAGTTTGGAAATCAAATGAATTATAATAAACTAAAAAAACAGAATAGGACATACATTTTAAATGCAGGACAGTCAAGACTGTTTGCCAAGCTTCTTTCCGTTTTCTGTTCAGTGGCTCATTTATTTCTCATTGTCAGAGCAGTACATCATTTCATTCAATGACGAGTTAGTGAAGTGTGAGAAACTCTCCAACTCTCCCAGCTCTCAAACTTCCAACTGCTGGCTGTTGAGAGTTAATTAGCCTGGTCAGCAGTAGGACACATTTTACACAGTTAATTCAAAAGACGTAACCATTAACTCCTGTCTGAAAACTTGTCAAATCATGTCTCACAGCTGTTTATGCTCAGATAGACGTCGGTCTCACTGCAGTGTACTTTCCTCCATCTTTAACTCTCCAGCTCACCGTTCATGTGTGCCTGCAGTCCTGTCTCCTGAACATTACATATTTAAACAACTAAACTGTAAATGTGGATTTGTTCTTGTTGTGAATGTGATCATGCAACATTTATGTTGTGATGCAACATGCTCTTTGAATGAATGAAGAGCTGCATTGAGTAGCATGGAGGTGGTACGGATGGATGGAGGGCGTATGACGTGCAGAACTGATAAACTGCAGACCCAACTTGAATCCAGGGTTTCGTGTCTGATTGAGTTCGGGGGTGAAAAGCACTTTGGAACGAGTTAGAGAGAGAGACTGTGTTTTTGTTTAAATTTTAAATGTGTGCCAATTAAACCAGAACACACACAGCAAGTGCTTTAAGTGCCTGAAGCCAACCATGAAAACAAAACGCTGGAAAACATGTATTTTGTTTCCTCTTAAATCTGTAGCATAGGACGCCCAAATGATTTGAGATAAGGTCCACTAGAAATTTGAAGGCAGTAGCCGTATCCATCAGTTAGATGATAGTGACAGTTCAGCGACAAGGTTACGAAATTAAGGCTACAAAGAAGCGGTGCTATTTTCAGCTGCAATTTTCCGACAATTTCCAGAAGAGATTGATGGACTTGACTTGATGGACTTGGGTTTGGCGCACAACATGCTAAGGTCAAAAGACCGGATTAAGTGCTTTCCAGCTGTGTATATAAGTGCTTTCTGCTCTTTGTGTGTGTTTTAAGAGGTAGATGGAGACCTTTGATCCACACTAAAAGACTCTCATCGATCTTCAGGTGGGGAAACCATCCTGGTCGCTTGGATGAGCGATGCAGGAACCTGTGACAGTGTTTATCACCTAAAATCTTACACACATGCATAGACGCTCGGCACCCCATCAGCAACTGGCTTAAAAGTGCTGCTTTAAAGGACAAATGTCTCCATATCTACATCCCTGTCTGCTCATTCCTGCACCTCCTGTAACTGAATCTATTTCTTGGAAGATCCGAGAGAAAATTGACTTTTATTTTATGACCAATCAAAAGCTAAAATCAAGAAACAGGAGTTTGAGTTACACAAGCAAATCTATGCTGTTTTAACAAGCTGTGGAAAGGCTAGTCGCAGTAAACAGCACAGTATGCAGCCACCACAATTTCTGAGACAACACATGTAAAAATTTGTGTGTAATGCATCAATGTTTCACAATGTTTACATTAATCCCAAATTATGGTAGCTCCTTCTCCTCCACCATTATAAAAATACATCCTGGTATCATTACAAGTGTAGGATTCTTTACGCAGAGACCTAATAACATTGTGCTCTGTGCTTTGTAGATCTAAAATGGGCTGACGTTACCACAACAACTGCTGTGCGCAAGCATCTCACAGCAAAACATCCTGATGCTTCCGACCTCAAAATAACCAGAGAGGAGCATCAATATTTATTACAGTAGGCTTTGTCTGATGGTTGGTATCAGTGCCTGAGATTATTCTTTGTATTCTACAACATTAAATGAAGTTAATTCCTGTTAACATTGCGCTGTATGTTGGTGAAAGGAACCTTTTGCAAATGAATAATATAAGCACATTTCTGATTACAATTTGCACTACAGTGTCTATGTTAGCATTAGTGTTAGCAGCTTCTTCAGGACTGTTTATTGCGTTTAGAGTAAGTGTAGGTTGTCTGCATCTGTCAGAACCCAAAAACTGCACTTAAAATGTGATTCCTGTCTCCCACGCCTCACAGGCCAGATATATGGCAATATATGTAACAATAATAACAAGACCTTTCCAAATTAAGCCTACCATACAGAAATCATAGCTTTTATGATGAGCAGTATTATAGGGTGAAAGTTTAATTTTCAAATGATTCCTTTAATCATAGAATTCATGTTAAAATAAGTGATAAATACACCAGCTTTTCTGACAGAAGTCATGATTATTGTTTACAGTATTTGTAAATTAACCAAAGGACTAATCAAAGAAATTCACTGCTGGATTAATGAGCTCGTCAGAAATAGATTTTTTTTTTAAATGTTAAACTGAGCTTTGCCAAAAAATCTAAAGTACATATCAGATTGTTGTAAACAACCATATTTCCTAAATAACTCCCCTCTGCATTGATGCTAGAGTGCAGTTGTTTCCTGTCTATTTGGTCCCTCTAAGAATCTATTTTGTTTCTTAAGAAAATACTAGACGAAAAAGACCAACAATATCAAATAAGATCTAATTTGCACCTGGCCATTGATTTTCTACAGCAAAAAAAGAAATGACTTGACTTGATTTAAAATGTGTCTCGGTTTCAGAAAGAACTCTCTGAGGGTGCCACGTAAGATACTGCTGCCTCATTACTGAAAACTTGAAACAGTAATCTAATAAATGTGTCAGGCTGGCAGTAAGTTTTATTCTTTGACATGCACCTGGGTAAATTAGAAAGCTATTCTTGCAATAACTTAGTATGCCTGAAAAGAAAGAAATACTTTCTTTTTTTTTTTTATTAGAAACAAAGCACTGGTGCATGCATAATGTAACCCATCCATTAGCACAGTGCTTCAAAGACCCACAGGTTATGCCCAGGAGTGTTTTTGAACCTCTGATATTAAACGAAGGAGGCCTGTATAGTTTTAATACATGTTCTGTCTTTGTGGGAACACTCATTCACATAATGCATTTAATCATCCATCAGCTAAACCTAACCTAAGTGATAATTGTCACAAACTGAGAACTGGACAAAATGTTTAAAAGTTAGTCTGGTCCCCAAAAAGATACATACAAATGCAAGCACACAAACACTAACGGAGGAACAAAGATGTATTAGGTGAATGTAAATTTAGAAAATTATCCTTGAACAACATCACTTAGAGTGTAAAGGGACGCACACACATATGCATACAGTGCACCATCATTTTCATTCACACTGGTGAGAATCGGTAATTACGGAAATCTTCAGGGAGTCAAAGACGAAAGCAAACTAACAAACCTGCTGTGAATAAGGAACAGCCTAATTAATTTTGCAGGGAAGAAGAATGGAAGGGGTGTAACTACTGGTCAAATTTAATAGATGTGTTAAAAAATCAGGCTGCTGTTTTTTTTCCTTCAGCATGAAATGTGTGTCACACGAGAACCACTGAGTGAGTTTATAGCTGTACCAGTGTGGCACTAGCCAGCTCACACCAGTCCACTCCCAGCAGTACTAATGGTCTACCTGACACTGGCACAAAGTTTTGATTAACTACAGTCATGTCATGAGATATTGTGTTAACCCGACCATCTAATCTTGTTACTATTGCCTGACAACACTGACTATAGTCCCCGTGAACATAACACTGTTCAGATAAGGACACCATCCAGCCAACTCCTTGGACCTCACATTTTATTTATAAATGTTGAGCTTTATTCACTACACACTACTCTGTCCAGAGCCAAGGACCATTAAATATAATCAGACTTCTTAAAAGTGAGATTGGGCTGTGGACCTTGCAGAAGAGCACTGTACTAAAGAGCTCCAGTAAGGAATAGCTGCTCATTGATTCACTCTTAGCAACAGCTCAGCTGAGTGCATGGAAATTTCACCAATGATTAACACAGACGAATAAGTGGTTTGAACTGATGGATGACAGCCACAAGGTTAAAAACAAGGACAACACAGTGGGTAGACTCTAATAGGTGTTTAAATTAAATTCAAATTCTTGTATAAAGGAATAAAAACAACTCTTTTATCTCACACGCATTGAAATGAAACGACAGTCAAAACTTATACAAGACACGTGGCACTGCACGTCATGTCACCTGAGTTCCCAAATGTTGTGGTTTGAAGTTAAGAAAAATAATAATAATGTACAATTCAACGTCATCAGGGAATTTAGACAAAGTTTCAATAGAGATCATTTTAAGATATAAGAAACACTCGAATCACCTAAAATTGTCCTTTAAAAGACTCAGGAACTATTTCTGTTTCAAAAGTCTATAACCTCTGACTATGTCCACTTCAGGCAGCAACACTCCAACATAATGAAGCCCTATTTCCTGAGTCCTGCCTTTGAATATGTCTCACTGCCACTATTTGCCTGCAGTTGGTCTACTACAGTCAGTACCTAATCAGCTTTGGCCTAGATTTTACCTTCACACACCAGAACACCCCTTTCTCCATGCTTCAGTCTCAGTGCCTTACTAAATTATCCAAGAGTACATCATCCTTCAGTCAAGTGGCAATTTCTGACAGAATGAAAGCAATTTATATAGCCACAGTCTTGCAACAGAATAGGTTTATCACCTTAGCTCCATCTACACAAATGATTTTAGTTCATGCACAGGGGACAAGCAACTCTCTTTACAACACACGGTGCTGTCAGCACCTGCAGTTGAATTCTTGTGAAGGTTTTCAGACATAATTAACGTAAAGCAGAATCCCTGTGCTCATTTGCACCTGAAGAATAATGGCTATGGGAAGAAGAGGACTATGACTCAACCACATACTTATGTTCCTGTGGACTACCATCAACGACCTCATTAAACAGCAAGATAACCATCACTGGCTTAATCAAGAAAAGGAACTTTCCCTTGCTGGTGGAATAATGTAAAGACGCTGAGATAATATTGGTCCAGTTTAAATCACTTGAACATCGGGTAGAACTGAAATTAACTGAAAGTTAAACAACCAATAAGGGACCGCATTACTTCAGATAACATAAGGATGAGACAGGAAAGACTGGCACCATCCTTACACACACATAGACAACCATCTGTTGCAAAAGCTCTTCAGGGGGAACATGTGCATTGGATGGAGATTTCTCAAAACTGAAGCACCTTCATTGCTGGCAATTTTTCTACCAGATTCCCTGAAGGCTGAATTTCTCTTCACTATTCCACAGAACCAGCTGTTAGCTAACTTATTAGTGCACATCAGCAGCATGCTCTTTTACACTGCGCTGTAAGCCCACCTTGGAAAAGCTACATAGTGCACACAGTCAGTTCAGTATGCTGCATTATTGTCAGGTTCCAGCAGCACCCGTGTTCCTGTTTGTCTCATTGCCAGGTTCCCACCTAATCCAGGTCACCTAATCCATTCCACTTTTGTCTATAATGGTGATCAAGAATAAAGGAAGGCAGAGCATTTAGCCTCCTGGTGGCGTTTACTGATGTTCGTGCCACATACCACACACTGTGACCGAGCCAAGTGGGAGGCAGGAAAGCAAAAGCACCATGGGGGTGTCCTTCAGGGAGCCTAGCATAGATGGTGATTACTGGCTGCCATTAAAATGGACCAAATGCTCATCAGTATGTTTTGGGAGTCATGAAGGTGAACGGGTGCTAGAAGTGAGGCTTCAGCTCTAGATGGAAACTGCCTGCTGATGAGGAAAACCGCCTGGTGTTTGGAGAATACCTATATACCTTATACCTTGTAGCAGCCTCATTTTATGCACATTCATCTATGATTTACCAGTTTTTGTAAACTGAGTGATGTTGTGAGGAAGAATAACACATTGAGCACAGATGGTGTTTATGGTAATGTTTTTTGGAAAGGGTGAAAGAGAGAGATTTGCTGGTCATTTCGAAGTGTAACATTTATTTTGCAAGTAACATAAATAAATAGTTTTTGTTCAGTGTGGGGGACACTCATTCCAGCGCTATCCAGCCCAGCATCCCTATAGGAACTACATCTATATTGGATGAGTGACACATCACGATTCATGTCCACTGCTAGTGCAGAAAGTAGTGTTCCCTGTGAAACTGAAACTAAGGGTGTTGAGTTTAATGTGGTGGATGGTGGGTGGGTAAAGCTTTGTGCTCTTACTGTGCAGTAGTAGATCTTGCCAAAACTTTGAAGAATGAGACTTAGAGGAGACCCCCAGTATTATGACACACAAGGGGGTAGCGTGCAAGCAAATCTTTTTACAGCAGAAAATAAAACAGGTTGCGTCTGTTTGTGTTTATGACAGACAAAGAAAAATATGTTGACGGCTTATGTGAGCATAAAATCAATAACTTGATCAATTTTTCAGGTCGTTTCAATGTTCTCATGTTTAATTTTGAGTTTTACAACTAATTCGGGATGAGGTTAGAGTACGGTTGACTCCACACAGCTTTTATCATCTGATCATTTCAGGATCACATGAGGGTCTGAGCACTGTCAGGTTGGATTCTCTCTAATAAATCAAACCACATCTGTGGCACGTCACTGTGCTTGGGTATATCTAAAAATCCTGCCGTGCAAATAAAATTTGTTCTAACCCACAGAAGTTAACTTTAAATTTTAGAGGAGTTGTCAAAGCTGTCAGTGCAATTTTGGAGTATCATGCATAATCAGATGCCAAAAAAGAAGAATATAATATTTTTATGTGGTGTGAGCCTGGCATCTTGGCTTTTAGCATTTATGAATTTAAGTCTGTTGATGTTTTCGAACTTGTACTGTCGTAAACTAAAGATTTACGTTAAACTTTCTGACAGCTAAAATAAAATGCAAGGAAAAGAAAATGTGACACATACAGTTCAAAACACTATAGTCATAGAAGAAGTGTATAATTTCAGGGCAGATGCCAATGCCCAGTGTTAGACAACTAATTACGGTATTTGTAGCATATAGCTATATACTGTAGGGCTCTTATTTGACTACTGACAAAAAGAACTGACGTAACTCTTTTGGCAGACCTGAAATTAACATTTCTATTAACGGTAACCAAGCTTTTTTTTTAACTATAAAGCATTTATCATAAAGTAGTTGCTTATGTTTTATAAAGTGAGACTTTCCAAAAGCCTGGCAATCAAAATAATCTAGGGTTTTGCCGTATTTTCTACTGTTAACCTCACTTCTGGTGATGTGGTGAGCTCTTGATACCTTATTGACCTATTTCCTGTTTCTTTTCTCTCATCCCCTTTTGATTGCCTTGGTGTTACACCCATAACACAGGATGACAGTGGCGATACCAATTAGAACAGATCGGGGGACAAGGCTTTGCCATTAGTGTAACTCATCTTTGCTTCCTTTCAAACTAATGAGCCAAAGAGGAATTACAATGGGGATTTAGTTTAAATTCACTTATAATTAAGGTTTGTCACCAAGTTCTGACTGCAGGGAACCACTATCTATAGCAAGCGCCATATGAGAAGTATCAACATGATAAGACACTTAAAAGTTGTTACTACTTTATCACACTAACTTTGTTTCTGTTCTTTTTAACAGACCGTTCTATGTGTCTTTTCTTTTCTTTTCTTTTCTTTTCTTTCCTGTTCTTCTTATTTACAATATTTAGTAAAAGCTATGACAAATGTAAACGCTAAACGGTCAGATTTTCCCCACTACACTGAGCACATGCAGCAACATGGCACCCTGACTTGATGCTGCGGACAGTGATGCGCAGTTGACTTGTTACAGAAATCGAGCAGGAGAGATAGGTGCCTCATCAGATGACATAACAGAGTTTATAAATGTCCTCAGTGTGAATGATGATGGAGATTTCGATTGGCGCTGTCACATGCTGACACAATGGAACAATGAACAGTCAGGCAGGTTGTAATGTCAGACCTGACACATTTATGAATTGCGTTTTTCAGTCTATCTTTAGGTCATATTGTGTACGTGGAGCTGAGCTTTGTTCACTGGGGGAATTTGAACCAAAGAGGCGGAGACTGGAGAGCCATATTCCACATAGGAATACAGTGTTCTGCTATATAGGACCTACTGTATTTCACGCAAACATCCTATGGTATCACAGACAATCCTGTCTGATGCTATGTATCCACACCCAACAGACAAAAAAAAAATCTTGCCTAAGGATTATTGGCTTTAAGGGAGGATTTCTCCTGAAATTCCTGAGACAGATTCTAGCGTGGGAAGTCAAACATGTCTCTGACAAAGGAACATCATTGTTGGTTAGAGCAGATGTTGTGGATTATGGAGTTTCTATTATCACTTCTCTGCCACTGTTTTGTGCCGGAAACAGACACACTTTGGTGGGTTTGGGGATGAGGCACGTTTCTTACTCACCACCAACACATAAAACTGAATAACTACGCAGCAAAGCAAGAGCTCTCTAACACAATTCCTGACTTCACTAACTCTGTTGAAGGGAAAGAGAAGCACCATTTCATTGCTATGCGGACAGAGAGCAGGCACAGAGCCCCACCTGAGACATCCACCTCCTCAATTACCTACTGCTGATTCTACAAAGCCTCAGCCATTTGAGACCTCATTTGACTTTAGTACAACGGCCACCAGAGAGACGATGCCATTAATCAAACAGATGAGAGAAAGAGTGTGCAGCCACCCAGAAAAGCAAAGAAATGAACTGAAAAGGCTGCTGTAGTTTCTCTGATCTGTGAGAGCAAGTCACCCAGCATCCATCGTGCCTCAAATGAAGAGCATAATGCATCACAACACAACACTGCCATGTCTTTAAAGGTAACACTGTAGTTGATGGCGAGATTCATTCATACCTGGAAATGAAGGCGGTTGGAAACAGATATTCTGTAATCAGGGTCAGTGCTATTTGACTGATGCACCTTATTATTCAGTTTGTGGTTAATATTTCATTTCCCTGTGAAGGCTTTTCATCTTCCAGAATAGAAGCTGTCAGAGCAAACATCTGGAAACATAATAACAATTAAAACAAAAACAAACCAGATGAGGAAAAGTGTGATGAAAAGAAGTCAATGTTCAAAGAGAGGCACTCAGCAAGCTTGACAAACTTCATTACATGAGTTTTCTCTTTCTTCTTTGTTTAAACCCACAAACACAGAAGGTGAAATGGGGAAAAAACAATGTTTTTCCCTCTCTGTTGGGGACCAAATGACACCTTGGGCAATTAGCATCGTAACAATGGCAGCCAATCTCTATAATGCTTTGTTTGCTATCAACGCTGCTGAGTCCTCTAATTCGTTTTGGAGCAAAAATCGATGCTGTTTGCCAAAATAGCTGTCTTCAAATGTTTAAGCAGACTGGGCCTATTGTACTGTAGGGGTGGTGCGGTCTGTGGATTTCCATCAGTCTGCTGATTCCCAACCTGATGACTGCAAGGTTAAGGTGTAATCTGATGAAACACTTCATTCTTAGCAGCATTCCTGACTTTGGTAATTTAGTGCAAGAAACTGCATCTGTCAAGTTGATTGAAAGCTCCAAGTGAATCCACCAAGACAGAAAAAATTGTTTTCCAAACAGATGGCTGTGCTTCGACAGAGTTAGCAGTGATCAATTGCTCCCTGCAGGAAGAGGAAATGGAGTTTTGCTCAGAGATATTAGACACAAGCGTATCAATACTGGATGAGCTCTCACCTAGACAGAAAATACCTTTATTCTGAGTCAAGCAGCAGTACAAAAAAAATTGTTTGCTATTTGCTGTGAAAGGGTGCGCAGGGGTTACCTGACCTGCTTCAGCATCCTGCTCACAAACAGGGTGAACACAGCAGCGTCTGAGCAGATGTGTTCAAACTGAATACAGCGTTGAGTGAAAAATTGTCTGATCAATCATACAGCGAGGGTAGCTATGCAGGACTGTCGAGCGAAGCACTCAACTTTTGTGATTTGGTCTCATCTGGCAACACACTGTGCTGGCCAGTGTGTGTGAGTGCACACTCCTTATAGATGATAAATGCTAAAAAAAATATTACTATAGTCATTGAAACTGAGGAAACATTATAAATCCTATGAAATTTTCAGCATGAATAATAATTCTTCTCTACTGTACATGCTGCCGACATGCTGCAGAGAGTTCTTGTATTTGCTGAGAGGCAAAACACATGTTGTACGCTCCTGTTATTGGGGTTACTGGATTTAAATGAGACTAGAGTGAATCTGCATTGAGGTAAAAGAATCAAACTCTAGGGCATGAAAACAAATTGAACTGTGCAGCCAGACAGAAAATTCTTGTTATCTTTCCAGTTCAAATGTTTTGTTTTTTATATGTGATCATGTTTCCTTCATTTATTTTCCAATTTGAATCATTTTTATTACATTTTGGTTATGGGATTTTTGTGTTTTTTTTTCAGTATTCTTCTGAAACAAACACCTGCTCCATGGTCTCCCACAAAAGGCTGAAAGAGACATTATGAGACCTGTCAGTCACATTTATCTTTTAGAAAATTCAAAATGAAAACTAATAATGTGTTTGATATGGGCTCTTGTTTAATATGGGCTGTTTTTAATCATGGTTATATTGCATATGTCAATATAAATTTATCGAACATAAACTAAATAAAGTGTCTAATAAGCCTTATATCTATACTGTATAAACAATTAGGCAAGAGGCATTTTTGATATGAAACGCATTTCAGCACCTTGCCAGTGTAATATGACTGTGTGATGTGATGCTGTGTTCATTTTGAGTTTATGCCAACTATAGCTTAAATTTAACGAATTCAACTCTGTGATCAAATTGGTGGTACAACTTTTAACTTCTCTCAGTGTATTTCCACTGCTAACTCCTACCTCTGTAGAACATGGAAAAAGTATCAAAGTAATCAAAGTAATAGTATAGTATATAGTATAATATTATTAGGATTACAATGGCTTGAGGCTCGAGCTCACAGACAGAGAGAGACAAACAAACCTTTTAGAATTTTCTCTGTCTCTGCAGAAACACAGTGTCATCGTTGACAATGAATAAGTGTAATGTTTTGTGTCATCATGTTTAAGTTCATATTTATGCAGAAATAGAGACAGTACATACACAGGTATTCTTGCCCAACTTTTCTTCTTTTACAACCCTGAAATGAATAACCTGCACAAAGCATTGTTCAAATATTTTCCCTTTTGATGTCGTTGCTATGAGAGAGGCCTCTGGATTAAGCAGGTGATGTACCTGCAGGGTAAAACCCTCTCTCTGGTGAGCACATTTCCATGGAGCTCAGCACCCCTGAACCATCCGTTTCACTTCACCTAGTCCCTCAAACATGAGTCGCCCCGGGTACTACAGCCGTCACTTCTCATCACAGCATCAAAGACTTCCCTGTCAGCTGTAGAGCAGGAGGTTGGGGGGTGTCCAGAAAATATCTTTTCCTTCTTTCTTTCCTTCCAGTTCTTCTTTTCATCAGGGAGACTCTGGTTTTTTGCACTTCAGAGATTAAAATGGAAGTAAATTAAGAACCAGACACAAGTTGACACAAGAACAAAAATGGGAATCTTGTTCAACCTTGCCAGTGTTTGTCACAAATAATAGACACACTTTGACAAAAGGGAGATGACAACCTTGTGGTCCCATCCAACTGACTGGTCACAAAGCCTCAGTCAGGTACTGTTGCTAAGCCTGTTGAACTTAATAATGAATAATGCAGTTTAATCTAAGACCTTGATTAATTAAAGGGTTTAATAAACGGTCAAAGGGATTTGTTTAAATCAAAGGAGTGTGCAGTACTAAATTTCAAATTCTGACACTGAAGTATCTGTTTATATGATTTAATAAAAACTCAAATTTGTCCTCCTCCTGCAAATCCTATTACTATAGTTTGTAAAGGCTTGAGAGTTTTAAGTCCCTCAAGCTGAAGAGATCTTGTGACTTGCAGAGGCAGCTGCAGCCTTAGAGAAAAAAAAAAAGCCCCACCAGCTTCCCATTAGCAGAGAGAGACAGAGTACAGGGAAAAGAAGAGGTTAGGTACTCATGTGGAAAAGGAGCCCTCTGGTAGTAATTACACTCTTAGCCATTATTCTTTTCTGACCATCATACCACCCAAAGAAAGAAGGTTCATACCACATATTTACTGTATGATCTTTGATGCGAAGGAAACCTGCTTCAGCAGTGCAGTTATTCCCAGAACAGACATCCAGGCCACCAATGAAGAGAACCGCACCAAAGCACTGGTCCTAGATCCAGTGCTATGTAGGCTAATCTGAGGGAAAGGTGTATTACTGTGTGTGTGTGTGTGTGTGTGTGAGAGAGAGAGAGTTGGTGTACGAGGGAGAGAGAATGAAAGATACATGACAGAAGAAAACCGAGAGGGATAGGTGAGCAGGTTGTGTTTAGAAGCTATGAATAGCTTCTCATAGCCTGAGCTGGGGCACACAGCTCTAATGTATTTGTCTGAGGTGTGTTTGTGTGAGCGAGAAAGAGCTCTTGTGCTAGCAGACAGAAGTCTCTTTGTGGAAGCGATGCCATTGGAGAGACTTGATTTATCACTCTGTGTTAGAGAAAGAAGTGAAGCAGAGAGGGAGGCAGTATGACAGCTTTATCAGTCCATTGTTCCAGACCTCCATTAGCACACCGTGCCAGAGGAGGAAAACACAGATGGATATGTGTGTTTGTTTGTGTCTTTAGACAAATTGGGGAGAGGGGGTGAATCTTTACCAGTGGGATTGTATTGTCTACACACTGGGGCTCGCATTTGCTCTTCTTGTATTCTTGCTTGTATTATTATTAAGTACAAGTTTCAAACTAGAAATTGTCTAAAACAAATTGAACTATTAAACAAACCGATGTCCTAGTGGCATCAATAACGTGGAAAACTGGTACTACTAGTTAAACTTTGAAGAATAAGCTTTAACTCTATGATTCAACGCAATTTTCTAAAAAGCTAGGCCCACTTATTATGGTAATAATAGTCTCAAATAGTCTCTGTCTGTCAGACAGCTACTCCAGCTATCTGCAGTTTTAAACTGCCCCTGTTTGCAGCAAAATAATTCAACCACAAAGGCAGCCAAAATCAAGGGTTCGCAAAGCTGAAAACTAAATTTTCATAAACAGAACAAAATGTCACTTTTTTCCACAGGAGCGAAAAATACACAAGAGTCTTATCACACAAAAATGTCACCCAGGGAAGATGCCAACTGGAACTGTTACAGCAGCGCTTGTTTTCAGCTCCTATGCTCGTGTGCATCTGCATATTCTAGATAGGTAATGATGAGGCACAGTGGAGCACTCAAAGCCTAGGTTAGAAATAGCTGGTAGCCATACCAACAAAAAGATATGTGTTGTTTCATGACAGCTGGCTGGTGCAGGGTGGGAGAGGAGGAATGGAGATATAAGAAACAGAATATGGGGGAAAGAAATAAGTATGAAGAAATAGTCAGACGGACACACCTGGCCTGCAGAGAGAATCACACTGTTCATTTTTAAACCTGCTGCAGACGTTTGGACTGATAAGGTGAATGAAACTCCCCCTCCCCAACAGCTACACTATCACTAAAGTGCTCTTGAGCAAGAAAGTCCCAACCTCCCAGCTGGATGCTCAGTAGCTAACATCTGAGGAGTGTGGTTGAGATGGGTGATTCAAAGCTGTCACTATGTATTACTGCATCTGTATGAATAACAATGCAGTGCTTTTGCTGATACAGACAATCTCTTCTACAGAGCAAAAAAAAAAAAACAAAACGCTATCCAAGAACTCACAGCTTCAAGGCCTGAGCTGAATGTTACAGTAGCTAATCTGGAGCGTGCCCTCTAAGAATGCATAAATCAATTGGACTAAGCTGGGAAGAAAGCCAATAGAATCCATTATTGTGACTGGTGTAAGTGGATCTCAAGCCCAAGCTCTGAGTTAAAATTAGTTCAGAGAAGTTGAAGGGGCACAGAGAAGATCCAGCTCTGGGTGTCATTGTGGAGGGCGTTGCAGAAGTAAAATGATCAGACAGTGACTGATGCACAACCAATATATTAGAAAAATATAAAATGCCAAGCAACAGAAGTGCTTTAAACATTTTAGTTGCTCAATCAGTGTAAATTTCAGACTTTGGATATTAAATCTGCGTTTTTAATATTAAACGTTTGTTTCTGACGCTTCCATTACACCTGTCTTGCACAAACATTGCTTATGACTATTTGAAATGTCTGTTTGAAGTTGAAGTGTTTCTCCTTCTCTTCTTTGACCACATGAGCTCAGACGCATCTCCAACATATTCAGCAGCACTGCACTAGAGGACTGAGACATGGCTTAAGGCCATACTTGCTGCCTCCATTCCCAGTGTGGCTTCTTAGCAGCTCAGGATGCTGTGTTTTTCACAAGTATCAGAGCAGCTCCAAATTTAGCACGCAGAGTTGGTGATAGTTTCTTGTACTGCACTTTTTGAATTTCATAGTACAAGGTGATGTACTGTTCAGATGGAAATACACACGTTGGAGACATTTAACCTTCTTGCACTTACACTGGCATCCAAAGCCCTGAACTGACTCACTCATGGAGCTGAGTACAGTAGCAAAGCTTAGATTGGTTAGTGCTTACTAGAAATGCCATCAAATTGCATTTATTGTGGTGATGTAAAGCTTTTATGCTGAGATTTTGCTCAACACTTGACATTTGCAGCTACATTTCATCGGCTCTACTTTCAATCACAGAAATAATTGAAACGAGAACAGAATAAAATAGCCAAAAACAACAATCATAGTATTTTGGAGTCATAAATTGTAGGATTTGGGAAAAGCAAACATGCACTTGAATGTTTAAATTGGAGTTATGCAGCAAACTCAAGTGAATGACAATAATTCCGCTCTTGCTTCTTGTCTATTATAAATGTGCCCCTGAGTGAGACACTTAATCCCCATCTGCTGCACTGGATCTGCTCTGTGGGCATTGGCTCGAAACTCTGTCTGTTTATTGTCAGCTCCAGGATCCGTACAACTATGCATGGAATGCCTTGGAAGAAAAGTGTGTTTGTGTGTGTGCACAGTATATTTAAATATCTTGAATATATAAAGCCAATAAAACATATTTTACCGCCTCTCTGAATTAGTCCATTTAAGTGTTCTTCCATTTTTATAACTCACTGTCTTATTGGGGATTTGATGTGGTTAAACTCCATTGGGCTTAGACATATTTTGAATTTCCACCATTTAATATGGTTTTGTCCTGTGTGCCTTTCTTTTATTATATGTTATATTATGGTGCATTTCTTGATGGTGAGTTTGGTGTATTTGTAGCTGATTGTAGACTGATGTGTGTAGTGTTAATATGTCAAATGTCAAAGAACGATAAAGCAAAATGTAAAGCTATACAAGCACACGCTTGTTAGATGCATGCATTGGACCAAGTGGTCTGAGGTGTTACTGTAAAATCCAAATCAAAGACATTAAAATATACAGGGACTAAGAGAATATGGCCACTGTAAGTATATGCTTATGCACAATAGTCTAGAGCTAAAATAGGTAGTAGGTGTAATGTTAATTATATTCCTTCTCTTAGTGTAGCATGTTGTCATGTTGTCATGTTAACATTTACTTATTAGCACTAAACACAAAGTAGGGAAATGCCATAAAATAGAAAAGAAAATTGAGATGTTGAGATATTTTATTTTGTGCTAGCACTCTAGAAAGTGTCAACGCCTCTCTTTGAGTATAAACAGAAATTGATTTTTATAAGCTTTGCAAAGGTGGCATTTATAGCACAACTATTATATTGAATTACATCAGATATGATGTAATTCAACATCAAGCGAGACCACAATACCACTCTGAGAGAAGAACAGCATAAATAATAAATAAGAAAAGCAGCTGAATGAGTGTTTTTGATTATGCACAGAGCCTAGTAAGCATGCAGAATAGCTGGTAATCAGACTGTTTGCATTCAGGTCTTTTCAGCAAACCTGCAACTAACTGACTAACTTTGTTTTGTTTTTAACTGCAAGCCCCTTAACAACTTTAGGATCTTTTTGTACAATGGATTTCTCACTTGTGTAAACATTTTGCTTGCAATTATACTTGCAGCATACTAAATTAGCTACTGGGTGGTGTGAATAATTGAAAGTTGTACTTCTCATGGTATTACACAGTAATAGGCCAAATCTATCTCTCAGTGAGGTGCTTCTGGCTCTTATTGCAGGAAAATGTTTTTTGCACATGAAACACACTGGACTTACTGACCAGCGTTTCAGCAACCTCTCAAAGTAATTATGGTGCTCAGGGGTGAAAAAAAACTTCACTCTTCCAAAGGAGATTCAAATAGGAGATTGTCTCGCATCATTACAGTCAGAAATCCCATGGGCGAAATGCATAAAACTTAAATACTATGCTTACAGAAATGTAGCCTGAAACACACTTAGTGCTCACACTTTTGTACAGGTTGTGGACATTGTTCTGTTCTTCTAAAAGGAGGCTAAAGAGAATAATGTTACTTAGCACGCAAACACAACTAATTCCTTGGTTACTGTCGACATATAGAAGGAAACTAGTTATGTTGCAAAAGCATATTCAGTTGTTATAAATATCTTCAATAATATAATAATGTTCAATTATTTAACACATCTTTTCGATATTTTTTTGTAAACTTTTCCAAACATTAAAGAGCAAAGTAAATAAATGACGCATGCAGCCAGCTGCTTCAATAATTTTTCTATGTCAATATAAATGACAAGAGAATTGTAATCTTTTTAATAAAATCTGCATTTGGGGCCTGTGGCATGAGAGCACCGTAAAATCTGAGGCAATCATCAATCATAAAAGAGCAGAGCGCCTTTGATGTTCAGATGAAACAAATGTCTTGTTTGGCGGAAGCGCTCTGCTTTTCTGTTTCTTCCTCTGTCTCACACACACACACACAAACACACACACACAATACTCTCTCTCTAGTTCGATTAACATTTTAGGAAATGAAGAAGTCACACATTGCATCAGGTTATAAACACAAGCCCCTTTAAATTAGTAAAAAA
This sequence comes from Anabas testudineus, assembly GCF_900324465.2. Taxonomy (NCBI): domain Eukaryota; kingdom Metazoa; phylum Chordata; class Actinopteri; order Anabantiformes; family Anabantidae; genus Anabas; species Anabas testudineus. The sequence goes on along the minus strand of NC_046614.1, from coordinate 10,117,583 downwards.
AGGCATCATACTACAGTTTTTTGGGTGGCTGTGACTCAATAGGTAGAGCAGTTGTCTGCCAATCATAGGATCGGTGGTTCAATTGCCGGCTGCCATGTCACATGCCAAAGATACTGAACCCCAAGTTGCACCTGGTGAATCAGATCAGCTGCATAGCAGCTCTGCCATCAGCGTGAGTGTGTATGGGTGAATGAGATGCAGTGTAAAGCGTTCGAGTACCAGTTAGGTAGAAAAAAGCACTATATAAGTGGAAACCATTTACCATTTACAATCATCCAAGAGCATTGGTGGTTTGAAAATCTATTACAATAACATTAATTATACCAGTGCTTTAAAACTTGAACTTTTTAATTGCATGATTTACGGGCATGCAGAGTCAGTTTTGTTGTTGTTGTTGTTGTTGTCTCAGTGGATGTAAAGGTCATTGGTGTTGATAAGGGAACTGATTTCGTTGTTGGCAGGCTAGAGATGAACCACTTGGCTGCACTTTGAAGAGCTGACATAACATTTTTAAAGCTACTACAATATAAAAACATTCCAGTGTCTAGTAAAACCAGTACTGTTTTTATATTTTATTATTAATATAATTTTCATTATATGAAATTGGTGTAAATTTGCTTTGTGACCTCTGCTATTAGTTTGTTACAATTTAATAAATTTTATATTAGATCTATATAAAGCTGCGGAAAACTGTTTTGAATCCTACCTGATCCATCCAAAGAATATAATCTGGTGTGGCTGTCTTCTTTAAAGGCAAATGATTTTTTTTTCTAACAGTATCACATGAAGACAGAGCATGCCTATACATACATACAGTATTCTCTATTTATAATCACATATGTGCTCTCACATGCTGGCATGTACATCAAATTAATCCCTCTGGTGCCTGTGTTTGTATAGCTTTGTGTTGTGTGTTTCCTGTGTGCCTGAGTGGCCTCAAAGGGAATCTGGAAATAATACAATGCAGTAAACACCACTGACAAGAAGCTTTGAGGCTGCACAATCTGATATATTCAGTCAGTGTTAATTACTCTGTGTTACAACACAATCATCTCATGATATAATATAAAAACACAATACAAAAATTAACAGGTGCAGCAGCTAAATCAATCAACATGGAGGCCTCTGCTGACATCATGATTTTGGGTTAAATTAAAACCAATAAATCAAATCAAGATATTTTTTGTCATGGCAACAATGTCTCATAAAAATTCACATTCCTGTGCAACAAAACTGCAAACATCACATTTTTGCAGCAAGTTTAATCATATGATGAGTATGTTCTGCTTCAACGTACTTTGTGACATATTCATTACCAGAAAGCGAGTAGCGAGTTGAACGGAGGTGATTGGGATTCCTTTGTGTGGTTAGGTTTAGGGAAGAAAAGCACTTTGGTTAAAGTTAGCGAAATCATTTTGTGTTTAACGTTTAAATGATATGTTGTTTATGATGTGAGTTTTTAAGACAGTCCATATTCTTTTCCTGACTGTAACTGTAAGTGCAACATTTTGGCAGAAAAGAAAAATGATTTGTTATAGATGTGATATTTTGTCAAGGAAAAATCTAATGTTCCAGTATCAATGTATTGCTGTCACCATATGCATATTTTTTAACACTTGAAAAGAGTGATTAGCAGATATAAAAATACAGTTGCACTGAGCTCAGTCGAGCTGAGACTTTACTAGCTTATGACTGCACATTGTTAAACTAAAAGCCATATTATATTATAAAAATAAAAACAATTAAAACTCAATTTAAAAATGAAAACTTCTGCTAAACAAACATTAGATCTTAGAATAACAAACACCTGGGAGTGTCTATAAAATCTCCTCCTCCAAAGTGGATCCACTACATCACATAGCATGAGTGACCACTCCTCACAGCAGTAGCACTGGTTAAGCATTCAGGGACAGTTTTTTTTTTTTTATACAAAAAATCGATACTCAAACTACTTACTTACTAAATGCTCATTTCAGTTCCAAATGTTGGTCTTCTTTGTACTTATTAAAATCGTTGTATTCTGTCTGATGCAAAACCAGAAAAGAAAACAACATCTCAGCATTAGCCTATATCTCAGCTCCCTGCTCTCTGACTGGCTTCAGCATCGGTCACTGAAAAAAACCCCTAACAGTCGACCGCTAAAACACAACTACTGTGGTCATTGATGTCACCTCTCCTCCTCTCTCTCTTTACCTTCAGGAGCCTTTTTTCCATAATGAAAGCCACAACGGCTGCTCCCTAATTAAACAAGCACTCATTTCAGGAAGATTAAAGTCATTGCAATTAGCCATGAAAATGGAGAGAGCAGGAGACAAGACTAAAATACACACTTATGCATTCATTTAACAAAGTAACTGAGGCACAGGATTTATCAAATCAATTAAATCAACGTGTATATTTCAGAATGTGTGTGTGTGTGTGTGTGTGTGCATATAAGGTACCTAGTAAAACCAATCTACGAAGAAGTGCAATAAATTAAGCAACCAAAAGTTAGATTTGTCATTTTTGTACAGTACATTCTCTGATGTACTGTACTTTATGTTTTGTACAATTTATTAGTATTTGTGAAAAAAATTTTATTTTTAAAGATTTTATTTATCATGCAAGGACAAACCAGAGAAGCCTATATATATAAACCCTAACCCTAACAACAAAAAAACAAATGTACTAAAACATTCTACTATTGTCTCAGCACAGCTTAGACAAGCATATGACTCGCTCTTCATTACCACCGAAACATGAAAAAAAACAAACTCTACTGTATAGCACAGCTACTAGAGCAATGCATCTGTGTGTGTGTGTGTGTGTGTGTGATTATGTGGGTGTCTTTCTGTGCTACTCCACCTCAGTGACTCACCCGAAGAGGAATATAACTATGGCTCCCCCCCACAAGAGATTATCTGACAGTGTTTGATTTGAAGATTTATAAATCCACTCAAATCACACCCCCACATTCTCCTGTTGTGAAGAGAAATATCTAATTGTACAGCACGCCCCTGGCAATTCTGATTCGTGAAACCATATCAGTCGAACATACACAAACACAAATTAAAAATGAAAATTTAAACCATGTGAAACTAATTTATGTATGAATGTAATGTCTACGTGCCACAAACTAAGTCAGAGGTTGCTCCCTAAATGCATAATAGTAGAAATAGCAAAATAACTTTTTCAAGATTTGGTTGCAGAGGTTTCTAACATGAGCTGAGCTTTATCTTGTCCCCTTTAAAGACAGATGAAAGGCTGTCACAAGAATAAAATTTGGCAAGCAGTTGTGTTATCTCACAGCTGCAGAGTGTCTCAAATTAAAAATAAACAATCTGGCAAGAGTTCTATTTCCTTTTTCTAACCATAGCACATAAATCCTCAGCTCAGAAGAAAAGGTTTGATATTAGACTTGTAATAACATTATTAAGGTCTATGCTCTCAATATAGAGGCTCTGGGAGAACTTGTACAGTATTTGCACTGCTAGTCCCCCTGAAGTAAACAACATTAGTATATGCACTAAGAGAAAAACACACACCAAGAGACTTTCATAAAATGTTTCACGCTCATTTTGCAACTGCGTCATCATTAGTACTGTGGGGAGAGACAGACATCTTTGATATACTGTATGTTATGATGGTAACATCTATATGGAGATGAAACATACTTGCAGAGGAGCCAATATGTGCGTCTTAATGCATCTCCAATGCCTTAAAGGTACAGGTCAATGAGTGAGAGAACGGCTGAGAGCTCAGCATGTTGTTTGCAGCTGTGCATGACTGGTGCATGTTGTATGAACATGGCGATAACAGTAAGAGAGAGCAGAAGCAGAGAGCTTCAGATCACCACAAGTGACCCATCGTTCACGCTACCATTGTTACACGAATGTCTTTGAACTATAGGACACTGAAAAGGCTACAGAAGAGGGACAGTTGGGAAAATCTATTTTATTTCTCTTACTGGAGACCACACATTTACAATTCAGGTAAATCCTAATATTTTAAAATTGTGATTAATCACAGCCTGTGACTGATTAATGGCATTTATTTTTTAACCATTGACAGCACTACAATGAATACACCATTTAAATGACCCCTCCTGATTTACACAATAGTCCAGCACACTGATGATGATGGATGAGCGATGTATGAAGACAGATTACAGGATACCCAATTTACACTACATTTTTCTGAGCCAATGTGAGAGCACAAGCTGAGGAGACGAGCAGTAATTTGGGTAATTTTGCGCCAGGCTTCACCCTTTTCTTTAATGACAATAATTATCTGTGGAAAACATCTGTAGGATGCATTGTCTCTCCCTCCCTTCCTCTCCCCTATGTCTGATTAATGTCTTTCCCTCTCGTTTCTTCCTAAATTACCCCTATGCCTCTTCCTCCTCCTCCTCCTCCTCCTCCTCATCCTCATCCCTTTGCCATTTCACTTCTTAACACTGTTACTCTCTGTGCTCCTACGTCAGCGTCTTTCAGTGTTATGTCTTCTTCTTCCTACTCTGCCAAACAAATTTATTACTTAAGTCTAACCTTGTTTCTACCGAGACTAGATGTCTCGGTAGGCAGTGAGAAAATTCTCTGAAACTGTTACTCACCCCAGTGGTTTCTCCAGTCGGCTGGCTGGTGATCCAACAATCTCCCCAAGGGTGCAGAATGCCTGGCCCAAAAAGTCCTGGAAGGAAGGAAGGAGAGAACGGAAGGAGGGAGGACAGGTTGGTGTATGTGGAGTAGAAACACAACATATCTAGGGTGTGGTCAGACTTCGTGAAAACTAAACTATATTCTTCCTGTTTTAATAACCAATGCAACTGAACAGTTGACTAGGATGTTTATGCCTGTAAAGCTTGATTCCTCATGTTCTTTCACATTTGGTGCCTGTGCATCAGGCACCACATTGTGGATTCAGGTGCTGCATATTTGTTAAATAAAAAAAAAAAGAAGAAGATGGAGGACATCATGGGAAACCATTTCATATAATGTTTGTAGGCTATCTGCTGCAGCATACAGACCTAATGACTTGCTGTCGTCAGAAATTGTGTGCTTCAGTTCTTCATAGGTACCATCACTGCAATGTGTTCTACAGTGTGGCGTCATGTCCAGGTTTGGTGCAAAATGTGAGACAAGTTTGTTGAACTGAACTCAAATTCCAGTTCAACCATAAAGGTTATGCACGTGGTATGCGTGAATTAATGCAGTGGTTCCCAACGGGTCTTATGTTCCACCTGGTAGTGGATTCGTTTACCCAGGAGCTACTTGCCTGGAGGAATCAGAGCAAGCTTAATTTTTATTTTACAAAATTAAAACTAAAGTAGCTTACAGTTTAACTGTGGGGGCTTAAAGGCAGAGTTTCAAAAGAAGCATTGGATTAGCAGTTGTAACTAATTTGGAGATATACATGCTATTATCCTAACCTGAACCTAATAGACAGGAAACACTATTCACAACAGGGTAAAAAACGGTACTTCAAAATAACAGCCTAACAACCCTTAACAGGAAAAGCAGTTAGGATAATGGATGGAAATTATTTTAAATTTTTTTGTTTGTTTTATTTTGACAAAGCTGATAAAAATACCAGTCCTCTTTTGAACCACACCCACCAGTTGGGAAGCACTGGTTTAATGAATTGTAGAAGAGACTACCAGATACGTGGGTGAAGATGAAGGGATTCAAACCACCATGAACAATGATAAGATACATGAGCCACACACATGTAAGGCAGTAGGACTGAAATAGCTTCAGTTACAATCATGTCTTTTACCAGAATCTCTCAGTGTCTCACTTGATCACTGACACGTTAGATTTACAATGTTTTATATGACAGACAAGAATGTACTGTTGATATGTTTTAGTACAGAAATCATAGCCAAACCAAAAGTCCTTAACTTTGGCCTTGGCAGACGGGACACACTAAATAATTCAACATCGGGCTGGAGTGAGTTTTATTTCAAAGAGTCTCTTATCTGTTACAGCCACTGATTCCCCCTCACTCTGAAAAGATAGATGCCAAATATTTCTTCTACCTTTCCATGTTGTGGCTGCCTTTAAGACTAAAGTCCGTTGTCTTATTTAACATAAAATTTACAACCCAAAGTGTATAGGGATCTAAAGATTTGGTAGGTTGACTTCAGTTGTTTCACTGTGTTCCATGATCCCCATCCTTGCTCCCAAGAGAAGGATCAGTAATGTGAGACAGCAGCCATGCAGTGTCAGAAGTGAGAGAGATGTTGGGACCTACGTGGAGTTCTGCAGGCTTCCAGAAAGGTTGGGCAGCAGCAGCAACAACAATAACAACAATAACAACAACAACAGAGCACATCATATACCAAGAACACAACAGTACCAAATACCTTCTCCTAGCACTGCTCAATATGACGAAGTGAGAGTAGAGGGACACAACATGCTGTGCCAGTATGAGTGAATTAAAGCAAGTGATGAAAAAATGCAAATCCCAGTCATCCAAATACAACAAATAATCAATGAGACTGATTATTTTCACGACAAACTGTTATCAATGCTTTCTGTCAACATAGTTTCCAGCAAAAAGAACTATTCCTAAAGTAATCTAATACAACATTAAAATGGAAACTAAGGTTTAAAAGCATTGTGTTTTTTCTACATGATTGAAAAGTAATGCCTATCACTGCAGTGACTACTACAACTAGAACAAATACAAAATAAGACTGTATAAGGCTTAATTATTATACAGTATAAATATAACTTGAGTATACAACACAACTATAACATGGATAACCGCAGTTTAAGTCTTAAACAAAGACAGTAAATAAAAAATGTATTTGAATACATCTATGATCAGGCAATAAAAAAGGGGTTTGCTTTATTTCATCAAGGAATCATGCAGCAGGCATCCATTCAAAACATAAAGCAGAACATAAACATTGTCACCATTAAACCACTGATTAAAAATGGTTTGGCCAAACTGTTTTCAAGCAATGCTTACTTTTTTTTTTTTTTTTTCTAATTTTCAGAGCCATTCAAGCCAATTATTTGGATTTTACTTAAGACTGGCCTCCATTTCTCTGTGGTTCAAGGTTAAAATAAGTTCATGCACTCACATGTTTGGACAGGTCTGGGCTTTTGGAGTCAACGTCATACCTGAAAGGAAACAAAATAAAAGCAGCGAAGCCATTTTACTTCTAAAACCATAGAGGAGACTCTTATCTAAGAGGGGACACTTTGATTGATATGCTGTTAGAGGAAAGATTTCAAATGAACCATGATAATCTGTCATCTCTGGGTGCAGAGAGTATATACCCTGAGCACATTTGTCTTATCTTTATTGAAATGTTTTTGTTTTTAATGTTTCAGGATATACTGCAACTCAAACATCTTGGTGAAGGAAAATAAAAAAGAAGCAGAACAGAGACTAAATGAGTAGCAGAATAAAATAAAATACAACACAATAATTAGGTGAGTTTAAACTTGGAATAAATAAACACTTGATTAAACATGTAGAGACATAAAGAAGATAAAGAGTCAAGATAAAAAAAAAATAGGGCAAGCTTTTTTCAGATGTTTGTATCAGATGGTCAGTGTATCTCAAGAAGGGTTCACCCAGAGCTTTTCTTCTTCCATAATAATGAGTGATGGACGTTGTTGGATTTGCATGTGAATATGAAGCAATTATAGTGAAGGAAACACGATAGATCCTGTTCCCCTGGAAATTAATCAGGCATAATTAGCCAGAAATGGAGTTATATTCTGACTAAAAGCACAAGTAAAATCTTTGCTCTTAGCAGTTTTTAAATTCAATGGCAAAGCCATAGAGGACAAAAAGGCAGGTTGTGCTAATGGTCAGTTTACTGTAAGAGTTATGAGCAAATCTTTGCTTGTGTGATTTGAAATGAAAAGTGTTGAGGCAGCATGTAGAAAGACTAGGTAAACCTTAGAGATAGCCAATGTCACAGACCATAATTAGAAACGATGAAATACATTTTGTTTTGTATTATAAAAGACTTCTGTGTCAGAAAGAGATTATATAGACTGTCAACAATAAGGCAGGAAACGAGGAGGATGCTGCTTGATTAATTGTGAATGGTTCTAATGAATATGAAAATAACTATTGTGTCACAGAGGAAATTCAACTTTTCGTTGTTCTGTTCTCCATAGGTACTTTTGGACTTTCAAGCACTGGGCATACAAGTTGCCCCCAGATAATCAATTTTCAAATGGTACGTTTCACTTTTACACAAACGAAAGAATTGTGGCTGAGGAATAATTTATGAATTTGGTAAAGCAAGCCTTGCTGGGATTGCTGGAGTGTAAAAATAGTGGGCTGTACAGTAGTTAGCTGGGCACACTAAACACACAATTAATCCATTTCTTACACTTCATGAGCTTGTTTTTGGTCAGACACAAAAAAGACAACACCTTTTGCACTGTTTCCTGTATATGAGCAGCTTCAAAAAGTGACAAGCAATAGTTGCAAAGTTTAGGTTTAGTTCTTTGCTATGACTAAGAAAACGCCACTTACTAACGCCAGAACTGTCAATCAACACAGAAAACAGGCAGGAGAGAAGTCAGTGATTCAATGATTTCAAAGGAAAATCGCTCACAAGTCGAAGCGGAGGTTCTGCTTCTCTTCAAAAAAGTAGTCCAAGATGTACTTTCTGACAAAGTCAGGGTTTAGGGTGTTGTCTATCACCTCTGTTCTGCCGAACTGTAGAAGGAGAAAAACAGATTGAGGTCAGCAAAGATGAATGATGAAAGGAAAAGCAAGACAACAAAACAAATACACTTAGAGGTGGTGCCCGCTTCAACTGTGTGTGTTCTCCATGTGTTTTATTCAAGGGCCTGCTTATTACACATGCATACACGTTCATTTACAGAGGACTGATTAATGGGGGTGCTTTCACATGCTGCTGCTGTGCACTGAATCAGGGGTGTGTTTCCGCGCTCCTTGATCCTCACTCCTCTCCCACATTAATTACAGAGGGATAACTCGCCCATCACCCCCACAGCGAATAAGAGATAAAGGAAAAGACTATGAAAATAGGTAGAAACCAAAAAAGACCAAAAGAAATAACATAGGTGGACGAGGTAAACCGCAGAAGACGTACGTCGAAAAAGGGAGGAAAGGGGGCAAAAGTGGGGGAGTGGAGGGATCATATGAAAAAGTAGTGGGAGTGGGAAAGGAGTGGGTTGGGAGAGGAGGAGAAAAGCAGTGATTAAGGCTTCCTAATTAGTGGGATTCTTACTCCCAAAGTGCCAAATGCTGGGAAATATGTCAGAGAAAAGGCTGGCAAAGACCCAGCCACACTTCATGCATATAGTGCATTAAAAGCTGAATAGTTTCAAAGATGAGATAGGGTGCATACATAAATCATGTAAAGCCTCCAGGACTCACCCTGTTTAATCAAATACCCCATCAAAATGAAACATGAAAATTTTATTCTTAAGGACTTTTTAATTACACCGTGATTTAAACAATGGCTTGAAATAAGCACAAATAGGGCACCAACAGTTAGTAGCACTTTGTGGGTTGTAGCTTACCACAATATACGTGGCATCTATTATTGATAGGCGTTTCTGGCGACCCTTTAGAGGGCAAGCAGTTAGGATGATGGATGGATAGATGATGGATGTTTGCTTAAGACATTCATTAGAACGAAGGGTTGTTGTTTTCTTCTAATTTTAAAACTGCAGGAAATCCAACCATTTTTGTAATTCTCCGAAAGTGACAATGAACATGCTACTCCATAGCATCTGTAACATGACCTTAGTATAATCCTTGCCTGTCAAACTTGCAGTTTGTAAAACAGGGTTTCTATTATAAACTAGAGCAGTAGTTTTACACATCTGTAAGTTGACTTGTAAGTTGACCTTTACGTGTAAATACAATGTACAATTTTGAATAATGAACTAAGTTCACAGTCCCAAAAAATGAATGAGATCACATTAATTTCTCTAATGTCATACACTAGAAAACATCTTTCACATATGTCCATGTTTCTTTGGCAGAGGAGCGTTATTGGATAGAGTCTACTCAGCTTTAAAACGCAACTAACCTACTCTCTGTATGGTCCCTGAATGCTGCAGATACAGTACACCAGGTGAATGATGGCAGAGATGTAGGATAAGGGAGAGCCGAGTGTACCATATCTTTACCTCTCTCATTCAAATGATTTATTCTGTTCACTGTTCACTAAAGAAATGTACTTGTTCATGCACAGCACAGGATACAGGAACCATCTGGGCACAATGCACATTGTGGAGCAGATGCTATTTTTCCAGATTGGCAGTCCAGCCTTGATTGTACAGTAGCTCACAAACATTTCCAGATATAATATATAAGCACAACACTGCACATGAGTGAATTGATTTTGTTATGACAGTTTCTTTTTTTCCCACATGGGAAAAGAGCACTCTTGAGCATCTCTTGATTCCAGCCATTAGCGCCTCATAATGATTAGCGTTTCTCTGATTACATTTGAGTTTTCCTATTGCGTTAAGCAATTATCATAATCAAAATTAACGTAATGAATGAATCCTTCATTAATTTTGTCACCACTGTTGGAGTAGTGATTTAATTTACACACTGATTAGAATCTGACTATATTGATGTTCTTGTGATTCCAGTTCATGATAAAGATGGTGCTTCATATCACACACAACTGTGCTTGAGCCAAAAATGAGCAGCTCATTGGAAGCTTGTCAAACTCAACAACTCAATCCATGTCAAAGATGCAATTAGAAGTCTGTCTTGATTTTCTAAAGTGTGGACAGAGGGTATGATGGATGTATGAGTAAAGTGAAGTAAAGAATTCAATTAATAAAGTACAAACAACAAATACAGGACACTATGGGTAATTAGACCAAACAACTCCTACTTGTCTATACTATTGAACACCTCTTTGAACTGTTATAGTTTTCTCTGTGTTGCCTCAATTTAAATTTAATTTAATGCCCTGCAAGGGAGCAAAGCAGAGAGAGAGAGGGACACTGATGTGGAAACTGTGAATCTGTGAGCCTCCCCGTCTATCTAAGAAACACTGAGGTGTTGATGAGGCTGTGAGCACATGTCAGTAACAAGGCAGGTAATGGCAAAGATGAGCTCCATAATGTGATTTCCCTGCTGAGTGGAAGAGACAATACCGTGCTGCAGAGTTCATTAGCTACTGCTGGGCTGCTGGAGCTGGCTAATGAGAATGTGGCAGTCCCTGACCTGTGTCCTTAACATGTGCACACACACACACACACACACACACACACACACACACACACACACACACACACACACACACACACACACACATACAAACTCAACTTCAGGCTAAAAACAACAGTTACAATACAGACCTGAAGAGACACACACATGTACTGTGAGTGAATATATGGTACTAGCACTGGAGAACAATAACAAGGCACAAGTCTAATCCTTGATTATCTTTGTGGGTTTTTATTCCAATGCTGATACAGATTTGATTATCTTCTTCCCTGGAGCGCAAACAAACCATCACTGGGGATTTGTGCCATCTGAATGTCCTATAGTCCTCTGGCCAACATAGATTTTTTTTATTTTGTACCCTTGTACCATGTTCAGTAGACAGTAACATAGTGCTGATATAATGAGCTCAGTGGAGTCTTGTGTTCTCACAGAGAGAGGTTGTGTGAATTAGAGTGAGACTGAGCTTTTGTGTCTGCTGTGGCCTTAAGTTCAGAGCACAGGAGTATGTTTAAAAATCCCCCAAGACCGAGACAGAAGAAGACACACAGTGTTGATAAAGAGCTGATAAAGTTAAGGGTACTTTAGTTGTTAGGGGAGAAGGAAGAGCTGAACAATCAGCTCTAAACCAATTCGTCCTGACGCATGCAGCATGCGTTGTGTGGCATCATGGGAAAATTAATCCTAAAGTTTGTTAGAGCTCTGAGCAAGAGCTGTGATTGTGTGAGAAAAGCACACGGCTACACACACGGTACAGTAATACAGAAGTAGCACACAGAAGCACACACACACACACACACACACACACACACTGGTGCAGCTACTCAGAGTTACAAGGTGCACTAAAACCAACAGCATGTGCTCTCACAAGCAAATGAGACAGTGGAATAAAGGAACAAAAAAAAGAAACCAACCAGTTAATTAGCACCATGCACCCTCTCTCTCCAACTCTGTAGCAGCATACACACAATAATGGAAAGTAAGATTTACACTATGTTGGTGCACGTGGTGGGGATCTGCTTTTTCTTTTCTGGCACTGACGTACACACGAAAAAGTATGTGAACCTTTTGGAATTTCATATTTTTTTGCATTAATTTGTCATAAAACGTGATCTGAACTTCATCTAAACCAAGAACATTAACAAATATAATGTGCCTAAAATAATAACGTGTGTTTCTGGGGCTGGTCCGCTACACTTCCCCTGACAGTTCCTTGTTTAGAGATATAGTGTTTTTGTGTACTCATCGCTCTACTGACGTTCTATTAGTCAATAGTACTTGAAACTGTCCAACAGTGTTTTGTTGTCTGACCTCGTCTCTGGTACAGTCTGGATAATTCAGTTCAGCAAATAAAGTATTGTACATTATGATGGATAGAAGTTATTATGTCATGTTGTTCAACTACCAGCAAATGACACCTGAGACAGTTTTTCTGAACTGCATCCAAGTCATAATCATCAAATCATAATCAAATGGTAACCATGTTTGACTGGTGTGCTAGAGGGCACTGTCAAGAAATGTTATCTAGAGGTCCCTAGTGACTCACCTGTTTGTCCTAGTTTGACCTGTCTGAGGTTTGTGAGTATCCAGTCTTGCTCACACAGCATCACCTGGAGCTACATCAGTCCCCACATCTTAACAATATGATTATGGTTGTGATGGCTTATCTCCGTGAGGAGAGGACTGGTTTGATTGTTTCTATTTCAGAATCTGTGAACATGACTAACGTATCATTTAGCTTGGAAAAAAAAAAACAAAGTTAAATGCTCATTATATTAATTATGTTTAGTGAGCTTGGACAGGATTAACAGCCTATCTGATGATCAGTGGCTTTCAAAGCAGAAAGACAAAGTGAGATCTTTACATATTATGTACGCCTAGGCATTAAGAATATTCATAGTCTTTTTCTCACACACACACACACACACACACACACGAGTCACCCACAGTCCCTTAGCAACATCCGAATGAAAGCCCACACAGCCATCTGTTATGAGCAGGTAAAGACACAAGCAGAACATACGGGTCATTTAACTGTATAAACACATACACATTATATTAAATCATGATTAGACATCTGCAATAGACCGGTTCTTTAACATATAATAACTATGGCCACTTTAACAATTTGCAGAGTGGAATGGGTGCTGATGTCAAACCAGCATACAACATAGGATTGCTAAAATAAGCTCCATCGCTCCTAGCTGCAACATTAAAGAGATTGCATACACTATCAATGCTCAAATTCATTCAGTGCCGTAATTAGTTCCCCTTTGAATGCAGTACTTTCACTTATAAAATAACATTATTTCTTCACTGTAATATGCTACTGAAGTTAATGATCTAAGTAATGGATCAATCAATGTAATTATTAAATATCTAGTTCAGTTCATTAGCACCTCATTGCAATATTTGGTCATTCTATTGATTGGATATCAGGTAATTGTTATTTAACCTACAGTACGCATTATAAAATAATGGACAAGGAAACAATATGGTCAGTTTACAGAGAAAATAGACAAACTGCTGCATGCACAGTCAGAGCTAACTTAATGCCCCTCAGTGTGCCTTTAGTTCCCAGAACGCCAACATATTGATCATTACATTGTCAAGGTTTTCTTTGCTGTTGCAGTCTCCAATTAGAGAATATTTCCCTGGCATTTTCAGAGAACAGATAACTGAGCAGCTTTAATGAAGTGTTAAAGCCCAATACTGCATGCTCAAAGTGAAATGAAAAATAGATGAAGTACTGAAACATCTCAACTAGAGCCTCACCCCTCCTCGATCTACACACACACACACACACAGCACAACAAACACGTGATGAGCACAGCAGAGCTTGATTGGACACCAATGTTTTCTGCATTTGTGTGTGTGTGTGTGTGTGTGTGTGTGTGTGTGTGTGTGTGTGTGTGTGTGTGTGTGTGTGTGTGTGTGTGTGTGTGCGTGCTCACCTCTCTCCACTGTTTCGTTTCCACACCTTGTGTATAAAGCACGCATACTGTGGATAAAGTACCAGAAAAAGATGAAACACCGCAAATGAAAAATCAGGAAAGAGAAAGACTCAATAGGACAAATGCATGCAGGCAGATTCCAACTGGGAAATCAACGTGAGGGTTTTAGCTCCACTACAGTGAACAAACAGCCATGGCACTCTGAGCAAAACAAAGATTTCCCAAATCACAGGGCGACATATCCACAAAAACAGACCAAAAAAAGAAAGACAAAAAAAAAGAAAGAAAGGGAAACAGCGACCAGAACAGATGGAGAAAAGCCTAAAGTGGAGCAGGTTAGAGAAGCAGCACAGCATTTTAAGAGGAAAGTATCAAAAGAGGAAAGACAGAAGAACACAGACAAATGTGAGGACGCAGCTTTTATACTCACATGGATCTGACTTGGAGAATGTGTCTTTATCCAGCAGATTTCTGGAACATGAAGAAAAGAAGAGGAAAAAATTATCACAGTGTAAATTTGATGTCACAGAGGTCTGAAGTGATGGAGTGTGTCTTCTTTTTTTTGATGAAATTCTTTCCAGTTCAGCACTATAATGAACGTTCTGACTTCTGTGCCATCGAGAACGGCACACAGATGCATTTTCTGATCCGATGCTCATAAAAACAGGGTGATTTTATTTGTCTGTGCCTTGCAAAATGATCGCGAATGATCTGTGGAAGAAATTTGTTCCTTGATGTGGCTAAGATAGGGTTAGGCACAAAGGTCCCAATACATCCACTAAGGTTAATGGAATTTCACTGACCTGATTACAAAAACATTTACCCTATGCTGTGTTTTGCAGCCACCATCGATAGTTGTTTGGTTTGAAAAGAAAGGAAAAGGTCTTTGGGGTGGTATTAAAATTACTCGTCTCCAGTCAGCTGGAGGGAGGGACATGTGGGTGTTTGACAGCAGCTGGCAGGCGACCAGATTGCCAGTGTTACACTGTAGGGAACAAGAGAGTAAACAACTTGCATTGCAAGTAATGGGCAGCCCATGTGTTGTTAGCATATTGAAGAGTAAGCAGTGACATTTACAGGTATTTTTACAAGCTGTTTTATTGCGCCGCAGCTCATTTGTAAGGCAGCTTGTTGCTTTTCTTGCGAGGCCTTAAATTACATAAGGTTAGTGAATTCCTGTAGCCGAACGATTAAGTGTTTAAGGTGGTTTTTGTTTCTGCCTGAACAGCTAGAGTCGGTGAGATGTCAGTTGAGCACTGACTGAATTTGCAGTCAGTTCAAACACTATGGTATCGGTGGGGCTATGTTGGACAGACCAGGTAGACATTTGGACCCAGTGGAAGTAAGTACTTACAAGTGAGTGTGTAGTGTCAGGAGAGAAGCCTTGTGGTTACAAAATCACTGGAAAGAAACCACACACCTGAAGAGAAACCTCGAGGCACACCGCTGCCCGAGAAACTAAGGAGATTTAACTTTGAGATGTTAAATAACGCTGGGATACTATTAAATCCATATTAAACCCAATACCGGTGGTGTAATGTGTGTGTGTGTGTGTGTGTGTGTGTGTGTGTATGCTACATTGCTTGCAGATGGAGGTTTAAAGTGTTTGGGAGCACACTTCAGTTATTTTTACATTTACAATCTCTTGCTTGTGAAGGTCTGAGCTCTGTAATGTGCTCCAACATAAATTTATACATTTGGAGACCACGAATCAGCAGCCTAGCAGGAATATCAGCACAGAAAACTGTTGGGTTTTGTCCCTCATACAATGGCAGCCTGATTATCAGCATGTCTGTGTGTGTGTGTTTACTGGATGCTTATCGCTTTCTCTGTCCTTCAGAAACACAACACGCCCCCCTCCTTCCAATGACATTCAATGTTCAACCTCACACTTTTCATATTAAAGTAAACAGTACAGTGCAGTAGTCGATGGGTAAAAAACTTTGGTGCAGTGTGGATTTTGTGGAAAGAGTTGTTGAAAATTGCTTTAATTGTAATTAGTAGCTTTGATTCCCAGGCTAATGGTTTTTATTAGCAGATGGTAACTATGACAGCTGGTGTCAGGGGACACATTATTAAAGAAATCCTCTGAACCTGAAGTTTCATTTATGCCTGCAACATTGATTTGCATGAAATGTTGGAGGCAGAAAATTATGGGCTTGTGTAATGCGAGGAGAAAGATCACTGTCAAGGGTCACCTTCACACTGTGTTCTTCTCCACCTATTTGTCCCACTCCACCCTCCGGTCTTCTGACATGCACAACAAGAAGCTCAGTGGCAAGAAAAAGTATGTGAACCTTTTGCAATTTCATGGTTTTCTGCATTAATTTGTCATAAAGTGTGATCTGTTTCATGTTCTTTATTGAGAACAACCAACATTTGTATTCATTTAACCTACTATTTAATTTGAAGATTTATTTGCTTACAATACATGCACTGTGGATGTGAAAATAATCTAAATAACACCGACTCAGATTACATTTTTTCTGTTGTGATAAAATACGTATGATTCTTTTCATATAACTTTGGAATTGGAATTCACAGGCTGTTTGAAGAATGACGACTTTTCCTCAAGTTTTCTTATTGACTTTAGTTGTTTGTGATCTTTAATTTAGAGGCCATTAGTATCAAAACATAGAATGTGTTTCATCGTGTTTGTTTTCTGTGTCATGCGTGCTCCCGTAAAGGATTTTAATTCAAACAGAGTGAGGTGTTCCCATCTTTTGAAGTTTGTGTGATGTGTTAAGATGGGAACATGCTTTTCTGGGCTGCATAGAAGTAAACATGCATCAGAGCCACTTTCCTTACAACGTTTTCTTCTATCACTGTATTTGCACAGACCCCTACATAGACATGCAATTAAATTGGCATCTATCTTTGAAGAACTATAACTCCAGGTTTATTGATTTGCTTCATTAGATTGAGATTTTAGATTGAGTTTGACTTTCTAACTCCAATGATCTGATTTTTAATAGACTTTCAAAGTATGTTAGCAGATCAATAAAAGTGCCACTATGGAGGGTTATAGACACAGAGAATTAAGGCAAGGACTTAAGTATTCCTAGTGTAACAAAGTTTAACAAATATGTGATACGTTTTAGCTGGATCCTTCATGTCTAGAATAAAATACATGCCAATGGAAACCAACTAGTGTGCCTAACTGTGATCAATCCCTTGCCTAGTCTTCTAGAAATTATATTGCTTTTTGTTTTTAATACATTTACAGACATCTCAGAATTTTTCACTTTGTCATTATTGAGTACTGAGTGTAGATAAATGAGAAAAAAATGTATTTAAACAACTGTAGCATCAGGCTGGGCAGCACAGTGGTGTAGTGGTTAGCACTGTCACCTCACCGCAAGGAGGACCAGGGTTTGAATCCCCCCATAGTTGGAGTGGGTTCTCTCCAGATGCTCCATCTCCCTTCTCCCACTCTCCAGAGACATGCATGTTATATTAATTGGTGACTCTGAATTGCCCATAGGGTATGAATGTTTGTCTGTCTCTGTGTATCAGCCCTGTGATAAACTGGCAACCCAGTTTATTGTACCCTGCCTCTCGCCCAATGACAGCTGGGATAGACTCCAGCACACCTGCAATCCTAAAGAGGACAAGCAGTTATGATAATGGATGGATCACATGAATTTTGCATCGCATTCTTTGGCTCTGTGTGACTGACTGCCGTCAAGCACAAGAGCGTGATTACTGTCTTTCCTCTGTCTTTGTTTGCACACTCTGTGTTTCTTACTTAATCTCTCAACCTCAACCTATGTTTTTCAAGTGCCATGCTACACTTCCATCATGCTTGCTTGACCTTTTCATAATGCCTGCCAGGGGCTACTGTGTACCCAACACTATTACCCTACTTTTTTTTTTTTTTTTGGCTCACTTGGTCATGACATGAGAGGCCTCACTTGAGATGTCAAGGCCTGCTGGTTCCCCTGATTCTTGTTTCTTTTTCTTTCTTGTGTCATTTTTTTTCAGCAGTTTCAGTTGTCATAAATCTTCAGCTGTGTACTTTCATCAGCCTAAATCTGTTTTGATCTATTCTCTGCTCCCGTAGTTCCTCCATTCTCTCTTTATAGCTTTGAAGAGCAAGTTGAAAAGAGAATTACTGGTAGAGAGAGAGAGGAAATGAGAGAAGAAAAGAAAAATGTGAAATCCTGAATTTTGTGTTTTTCATCCATTGTTCAAAGTTACAAAAACAATACCAACGCATGTTTTGTGATTATCAAAATGCTTGTGATTGGAGTGCTGCAGCATTTAAAATACATGCCCTAGAGTCCAATGGCCCAGGCGAAACTGCTTTTCATAACAGTTTGATCTAAAATGAAAAGAAAAATGAATGTGCTGCTACGAAACCAAGATAATTAAATTAGCAAATTGGAGCACACACTGTACTGACTTTAAAAGTCATTTCATCCTAGTCAGACACATTGCACTGCCACAACTCCAAAAAATAGGGCAGAAAACATCTGGCTATTTTCTGCATTGTTTGTAATAATTGGATGCTTTGTTCAGTCTAATTGATCCAAATACATAAGCAGTAATATTTGGACCTTTTCCATCCCCCAAGGTTACATTAGCACACAATGCGATTCCAGCCCATGTTATTTTTCACTTGGTACAGAATTAGTTTCTACCTAAACAATTTCAGCGTGTATTAACTTGAAATACTGAGTTTCAATTCATCACTTTTAGTATATTGCACTGTAACACTGCACTAGCATATTTGCATTGAACCCCTTGATTAGGGTTGAGATTACCTGTCCACAATAATTTCCTCAAGGGGATTAATAACGTATCTATTATTATTATTCATTGGTTGATTCACTCAGTTGTCTGGACATGGCCAGGCCTTGTTTCAAGACAGAGAAACTAACCTTTGTGCTATGAGCTCTCTTTACTGTGTTTCATGTTGTCATGAACTGACATCTTACTGAACTTATTACTCAGTGATTATGTTTCGTGGACTAACAGAGTTAATGCAGATAAAACACTTTTTCTCGGTTTTACATTTTTTCTTTATCCTCACTGGATGAATATGAACAAGTTTAACTGATGCCTGTTAATGCCTGTTGTGTGCACTCTTATCCCAAGTATTATTTCTTCTACTGTTTTACTCTTCCAATTATTGCTGTGGTTTCCAGAGTATCAATGAGCCGTTATATAACCAAGCAAATCAGAAATCTCTGCAACTCTATAAACATAGAATGTTCAATTCTATTTTCCTTTATAAATAGCCAGCTGCAGGGGTGGCGGAGGAGGTTGCTAGTTTTATCACAGCATGTTAAATTTATACATTTAATGTAATTGAGATAGTGTGGGAGTCTACCTGACCTTTCATGTGTTCTTTTGTTGTATTGAGAGCTGTTTGCTCTGAGTACATCAGCTCCTGTTTAAATCTCCATCATTGCAAATTAGAAAAAACAAAAGGCAGTGAGTGTAAAGGTTGACATCCTAGGCCTTTATGTTTTCATTGCGTCTATAGAGTAATCATGTATGAGGAAATGGTAAATGTCAAAGTAAATTTTTACTTGAATGAGATCAGTCATATTGTAGTGTAAAGGTCCGTTGTTGCATTGCTCATTGCTTGAGTACAACAGCAGCATGTGTGCATATGTTCAGTATATGTATATCACTCAACCATTCAAACAGCCAAATTAGATTTGCATCACCTCACTGTGTACACCTCTTTCCTAATTTAAGTCATGTTTTCATTGCATACTGGTCCAGAATGAACCCACATGTCATCTACTACTGCCTAATCCTGATCTTTGTCATTTGCATCTCTTGTTTCTCTGCTGACTGTGTATTATCTCTAATAGCCTCAGCGTTATTGTTGATATTAAACATAACCTCAAATTGCTTTCATCCCTGTGTCACTGCTCTTTAATTTCCAACGTACAGTCATGACATGTACTATATTTAGATGTAACCAGCACCTATTATACATTGCTGGATCCCAGTCAAGAATTAAATGTCAGTATTCACAGGTTAAAATCTAAGCAAACTGTGTAAGAAAAGCAGATTTTTTTTCTCTGTATTGTTATGTACTGTTAAAGCAAATATGTGAGATTTATTGGGTAACATTGGTGGGATAAAATATTTTCTATACACAGCCTATATACAGCATGTACTGTGCATACAGTACATAATGTATATAGTATAGTATACAGTACATACGGTATACATTTCTAATCTAAAGCTAAATTGATCCCAGTGGGGCTAAGTCAGTCATAAATTATGATGGCGCATATACTCTATCTGTCTGTGAGTTAATTATCTTCTTAATGTCTTCAGGGATCCGCTTTTTTTCTGCTTGAGGTAGAAAAGGTGCTGTACACCAAGTGCAGTTTGCGCCGTCACGTCCTCTGGGAGTGGAAGTGTCATTGTCCTAGAAATAAAATTGGTGAGGTGGATTGTTTTTCATATATATACCGTATATATACCTTACATCCAATAACCCAAACATGATTTTCTGTAGAATTTGATAGATGAGCAGCTTATGTTGCCATGGTGATGTACTTAAAATTCAGTCTTTCATTGAAGGATAATATCTCGGTTTAAGCCCATGGGTAGCACAATAAGCTACTGTAGTAAAAGAGAGAATCCTCATTACATCTTATTGCATCGGACGTGGTTCTTAAATATTGTCTCGTATTGTGAGGTTTCTTGTTATATCTTGCCCACTCTTGTTTGGTTCAGTTGGAAAATGTTATTATATTACTGACACCTGCCACAATTTAGATGTTTGATGTTGCAAAGATCAAACAAATGATGATTGCCATAACGGTGTTTTTCACCATCAAAGAAAAACTAGCTATGTCTGTCTGTGAAATTAAAATCTATTAGAATACAGGTATTCTTACGGGCTATAAGTTTATGTCTATTAAAACGATGAAAGGAAACAAAGAATTAAGTCCTGCTGCTTAGAGAAATTGTAAGCTTTATAGAACCCTTGAGCTTTGACCACCTATGTAATATAGTCAAGGATAGTTTTACCATAAAACTGCCTTTTATTAATCATAGATTTCAGATGTCTATTTTGTATTTTTTTACTTTCAAGATCAAAGGTTACTTTAAGTTGCTCATGTCATCCAAGGTAAAGAGAGTTGATTGGTTAAACATACACAAATTGAATGCACAAAATCTACAATGATGAGTCACAATATTAAATCCATTTGGTGGTTTTAATGTTGAAGGTGAAACACAAATACTTGCCATGATCATCAGATGCCAGAACACACAGTGCATCACAGCTTGCTGTGTTTGGGACTAAAAGCTAAAGACCCATCTGAGTGCTAATAATGACTCCTGTCCATGATGACATAAAACAACCAGGCAGCGTTCATGATGTGTCTGATCAATGTATGTTTGCCCATAGAGTAAACGGTACATTACAGATACATGGTACATGCAAAACTAGATCTGCTGTAAAAATAAAAACCTAATCAAAGCTATTATTATGTTGTGCTGTCTTAAGTGTAACCTCAAAAGCATATGTATTCACCAGCCCCAAGTCAACACCCTGCCCTAAATATGGATGGAAACCTCACCCAATATTTCACCAAATGAGAATCTTAACCAGAACAATATACAGCAAGGTCAAAACTCCATTATTACAAAGGTGCGTGGCCATTCTCGAATGAGCTCAAGGTGTTAAGAGTGTTAAATAAGCAGAGGCTATGAAAATGGTCTGGAGGATATCAGACTGTGATAATTACTGTAAAATGCAGTGATCTTACAATGAAATCTCCAGATCCTTTCCCACAAATAGTAATCTCTGCTGGAGCTTTAGAGAAACCTCTTATAATTTGAGGTCAATGTGTTTGGCAGAGCAAAAAAAAAAAAAAAGACACACAGAAACAAAGGCACACAGAAACTCAGAAAATGTTTTTAAAAAAGCTCCAACGTCTCACCAGGAAGATGAAAACAGACCTTTTTTTGAATTAGGTGCGAGCGAGGCCTAAATATGCCTTTAAGAACAAGAATAAACTTTTCACCAAGGCATCATTAACTACTGCTATGACATAAAATATTAAAAATGTGTCACTAGATTTGCATTAGGTGTTACATAATCCATTTCAAAGGGATTGGCAATACTAAAAGGGTTTCAAACTAACTTCCTGAAACACAACCTCCCTTATGTAAATGAGGCTATGAAAAGATCTGAGATGCGCAGGGAGGCGGATTTGGGTACGTGTGTCTCTGTGCACAGGGGAGTTTGTGAAATCAAGACAGCAGGAATGTAAGAGAAAATCAAATGTAAAAACAAAAAAAGGAGCAAAAAAATGTGTGTCAGAGACACTGTGTGTGTGTGTGTGTGTGTGTGTGTGTGTGTGTGTGTGTGTGTGTGTGTGTGTGTGAGAGTGAGAGAGAGAGATAGATAGAGAGAAAAAATGAAATCCTCAGAGATTAGATCAGAAATAGGCTCAGTGTAACGGAGTTCCTCTTGCACGGGGAGAAGCAACGAGCTCCTGTTAGACAGACACAGAGACGTAGCTGACTTTATTTACAGAGATCTGACAGAAACCACAATAATTAGACATCCCCTTCTCTCTAACCTACGGGAGGTTCCTTAGCGCTCCAACTCTAGCTGCTGTGAGTGCAGGCTGCGAAAAGGATGATAAATGTCTAGGGATGAGTGGTTCTTTTTGAAGAAGCGTCTCAAGACATGCACATTGAGCTGATGGGATTCTTGACTTGAAATAGAGTGTCAGCAAATGCTGCCACAGGCTCATAAGTAAAACTTTGGGATCTCATAGTTTTTTGACAGAGGACTTCTTGTTAATACTGTACACCTGTAAAATGATTGTAGAGGTTGTATTCATTCACTCTATTATATCTGTTGTGCATTGTTGTTGCATACCAGGATGCCTATTTAGATATAATTTCTTCAACTCATCCATTGTAGAACATTATTTAAGCCGATATGCCTGTAACCAAAACAAAAGATCGCACGCATCCAAAGAATCTTTCTAACCCAGTATTCCCTAGAAATGTGCATACAACAAAAGAAATGTGTGTACATCATGGGTGAAAGGTTGACACAGAGGGTGTATTTTTCTGGTCTAAGGAGGACAGATGGTGGGTGTAGAATGAATCTATATTGTATTCAGATAGCCCAGGCTCTGTGCTTGACCTCTCGCTTGCGCACAGTGCTGCTCAACTTAAGACTGTTGTATTTTTGGATGTTTAACAGTGCCAGTTCTATGCTTACAACCTCCCTTTCAAATTAATTTAAGTAAAAATGCATGATAGAGAAGATACAAGAAGGAAACAGCTTTTTTAGTTCCTGATAGTCTGATGTTTGGAAAATATGAGGTTTTCAAACAGCAATGACAATTTGTCAGCATAGAAAAGCAGAAACAGGCTGAGTGTTTTCCACAAGGACATTTAAGCTAAGATGGATTGTAATAAAAAAGGCTATCCTCACACCTCTTGAATGAAAAAGCATTGCTGGTGAGATAAAATGAAAGGATCAAGTGGATGGTACCAGTAGATGACAGAGGGAGGGAAGAAATAATGAGTAATGAGGAGAGAAGAACAAGGTAAGAAAGAAGAGCTTAGGGAGAGGAGATGGAAAATAGTAGAACAAGAAATAGGAGGGAGTGAACAGATGGGGAAGGGAGAAAAGAGTTAATGTAGAAGCAGCAATAGAGGTGGTGGAGGTGGAAGGAGTTTAATCTGTTTATAAGAGGGAGGGATGAATGTTAGCACACTATTATTAAACTTTCCACTGGCTCTTCATCACTGTCTATCATCTTATTGCTGTATAGTCATCCACATTTGCTTATCTAAATCTGGGTACCTGACCATTTGGCTAATACAAATATCTAATATATTACATTACATTAGTGCTTTTGATATATTATGGTGATATAAACATCCACATTGTAAAGTGTATAGTTGTCTACTAGTTGTGCTCTATCATCCTATAGCAAAACAACCAGGAGCAGCCATTCATATACAAAGCTCTCTCCATACCCTCAATTACCTTGTTCCAAACTGCACTGCTGGCAATGCTTTAGTGTCGGATCAATGACAGAACCAGGCAGGATCATTTTTCCCACCAGCTGTTGAATTATTCAGGCCAGGATTTCCTCTGGGGAGATTCCTGCTCTGTCTGCCAGATAGATACAACAAGCTTTCAGCCTTGCAGGGAAGCTCAGGATCTTCCCAAAATTCCCAACAGCGTGGATACTGTTTTATAGCCCAAGTCAACAGAGGTCAGTTAATGGGCAGCAGTACATACTTTATAGATAGGACCCTGGCAGACTGTGGTTCATTCATCATTTATAGTTTGCATCTTTCATTTTACTGTGAGCTTCAAGATGCGATGTAGTGATGGAGGATTTTTTATTTTTAACTGTCAGCTAAAACAATCAGAAACAATCATCTTCACAATGTGGTATGCATTGTGGCTGCCACAGTAAATAAAACACTTGTTTCTTTTTTCTGATTGAAAAAGTGCCAAGAGATTTCCAACTCACAGTCTTTATTTCTCAACAATGGGCGTAAACACAGCAAGAAGCTTGCGTTAAATAAATAAATGCTTATGAACCCTAACTGTGGATCTGAATATCCTGAGAGAAAAAAACCTTTGAAACGGCTTCAAAGTGGGTCAGTGTAAAATGTGTGATTGTTTCCATGAAGTGGGTCACTGAATAAGGAGTCTTGGAACCGGACGTCCCTCATTTGCTTGCCCCTAAGACAAGCTCCTTCAACTAATGAGCTAGTCTAGCTCTCACAAAATGTGGCTCAGATTTACTGTCATACCCATCATGTGTCAAATGTTTCAATTAAAATACAAAAATATCAAAATATGAATAATGTTTGATGGCAGTCTATTGAGTTTTTGTCATAATATTTCATTGTAGGACCAATCCACTGAATGCCATCAGTGGATCCATAGTTAATGTGAGAGAAACATACTGTATGTAAAGGATTTTGAACTAAGAAAAAAGAACAGTCAGACAGTTTTACCCTAATTGCTTTACAGAGCACCACAGGAGATCCTTTCTCCCAGTGGCCATTAAACTGTACAACTCCTCACCCCTCTGTAAGAGAGAGGGAAATGACACCATCAACATAATCATCATTTATGTCATGATTCAACATTTCGTAGATTTGTCACCTCTCTTCATCACCTGGCTTCATTCGACTCCTGACTAGTACAGAAATATTTCATCCATCTATAAATTTTCTTGAGGTGTTGTGCGTGTGATATTTTTGTATTTGTGTCGGTGTGATTCTTTTCCTGGATGTGATTCTTTCCTTTTGTTTTGAACCAGGAGCAGGTGTAACAGGCAAAATACAAAGGAAAGTTTCCCTCTGGGATTAATAAAGTCTTTTGAAATTTGTATCTTGAAAAAGTGGAAAAGGTTGCTGACATAAAATACTATAAATATACATATATTTACAGTCATGTTTAAATGTAAATCCACAACAATAACCTTCTTAAGTTGTCACAAATGCAATCACATCCTCATGAATGTAGCCAGGAGAACATGTTATGCAATGATAAAAAAACACACACACACCTTTTTCCCACTCTTCCATTATCTATTTTTCCTCAGGGTGTTGGAAGCTCCATGATCAAATCCAGTCATCTCACCCACACACTTTTCACACATCTCCATCTTTCCTGTACCACACAGGACCATCTTGCCCAATCATCCCGTCCTGTGCTGGGGGGCCCAGAGCCAGAGCTGAAATAGTGCTGTGAGCCCAGAATAGTCTCTAACAATCTCACATCTACTCTGAGGAGTGAACTCAATCATGCGTCACTCACCACAAGATGCTGTCAGGGCTGCAGTCGGTGAAACTGTTATTATAAACTGTGACTGCTTTGCACTTATTTCATTAATTTCTTAGTCACACGTGTAGTAAAAATGTGATGTTGTCAGGATTTATTTTGAGTGCCCCTAAATCATGACTTCATCTCGAAGATCTTGGCACCAACAAGCACTCTTGCTGTTGCGCCACCAAACCCTGGAAGTGTAAAATCGCCTGTGTTTGTGGCCATCACTTGCACGCCGTTCAAAATAAATTAGTTCATTGTATTCGATTAGGATGCATCACATGTAGTGGATGTGGTCCTAGTGAGGATGAAAAAGCTTCATCTTTCTAATTGCCAAGTGATGGTAGCTGTTCACAGCTGTGACTCACCTTCCTCAATAGCTCTGACTGGGAGCTTTTAAGCTCCCATTACTCCATCACATATGACGAGGACAGATGCTTCTACCGCAGCACAATGGGTGCTATTCACACAGCTAAATGACTGTTCACGCACCTGTCTTGTTTATCAAAAGAGTTTGGTGCTCAGAGTTTTAGCGCATTGTATTTGCTGTTTATTTTTAACTTTCGGGTGAAGAGGATTAAATCTTTGACAGACATGTCTTTGAGATGACTTTGGAAAAGTACCAAATGCTAATACCTCTGCTGGAAAAGATTCTTTATATACTCACACATTTATAGAACCAACAGCAATTCACTACAGCACAGTGGTCACAGCAAATCTAGGTTTAGATTTAGATGTAATTTTGTTTTTTGCATTTATAACTTATTTTCTGACCTGATATTTAGAAACAAGTATCTGTATATGTATTCACTATGAGCATCTACAGCACAATTTCCTGCATCTGCTCTCGTGAATGACTTATATTGGTGCTAATTCAGCATTAAAGACATACACCCCTTCATCCTTTAATAGAAAAGAGAGGAAGACGTCATTTAGATTTGTAATATACAGTCACTGGCCACTTTATTAGGCACACCCACTATGCCGTCCTGCACAGCAGCACTTCCATTAAATCTTCTTTTAAAATGTTGTTATTTTAATAGTTTTTATGATGAAACTTTATTTTACTTTACTTTATTTATGTTTATTATAGAGGTCATATCGTAGTAACATATCATAGTGGCCAAAACATTAGAACCACCACTTAACAGAATACACAGAAACACATTATCACCTTTTTTATAGTTTCAGCAAAAACTGAGAAATTATAACTTTGACAAAAGCAGAATTCATGGCACAGCTGTCATCTACCAAGTGCATTTGATTTGGGTGGTTTACTTGACAAAGTGGCCAGTTAGTGTGCATGATAACTCAAAACTTTAAACAGGTCATCCTGTTGAAAGGATCATCTGATTTCTTCACAGACTGCCTTAATTTGCTATAAACTCTAAAATATCCAGTGCCTACAGAGAAGCTGCCTCTTGGCTTTGTTTTATTTTTCAGTAACTTAGGCCCAAAAGCCAAATGAATGCAATTATACTATAAAATAAGAAGACTCCAGAGAGTCAGACAGCAGTCTGCCAGTGCAACTGTGATAAAATGCTAATGAGGAAGAAGAGACAAGCAAGTCGTACTCAGTGGTCAAATGTTAATAATAGTTCCACCAATTAGACAGATGAGTCAGGTGACCCATGATTCCTCCCATGAAGATCAAACATGGATAAACTCATCAATCCCTGACCCTGATAGGAGACTGAAAAACAACACTTTCACTTCTCAGCATGCAAATGTGCAAATGCCTGGTTTGAGAGTATTTATCACACACAACACATCTTCTTTTTTGTATTTTTTAGTTTTCCTAAGTTAAGTAGTTATAGTATTTCTATAACTACATATTAATAGTTATAGTAATTGGACTTTTTTTGTTCTTTAGGCTTTGTGTTTTAGGACATTCAGTTTCAAATGGAATAACAGATACTGCATAAAAGCACAGCTTTAATTTGAGTTGGTTTATATCAAGTTAGAAAGACGCGTGTGGGAGAAAAATCTCTTAACAAATCATTAAAGTTTAGTGGATCAAAAGTCAAATAAAATCATCATATTTAATGCAGAAAATCTTTTCAGTCACTGGCTGCAATCTTGGACTCATAGACATCAGCACATGCTTCGTACCTTCCCTGGTGTGGGGTCTCTCTGTTTTTAGTCTGGTCTTTAGCAAATGGAAGGCAGGTCATTCAGACGGAGACGAGGTGAATGACTCAGCTAGTCGAGGATAATCCACCTCACCGTCCTTAAAAGCTCTTTGGTTACTTTGGCTACATGTTGTGGATCATTGTCTTGCTGAATGATTAAATGACAACCAATGAGTTTTGATGTATTCGGCTGAATCCTAGAGACCAACTGTGTATGTGTATGTCTGTGCCTTCATCTTAATGTCATGAACATCAGTTCCAGCTGTACATGTCACTTCAAAACCCTCACCAGGTTTGACACAGAGGTTGGGCAGGTCATTTCCATCATCATTGTCCAGTCATAAACTGATGTAACTACTCAGATTAAGCACAGACATGGATTTCAGGTGGACTTATGTTTTGAATCCACTAGAGTTTGTGTAGAGTTTGCATATTCTTTACATTACATTCTTTACATTAGAACCACCTCTTAACATAACTCCAGGACGACTCCACCTCCCAATACAAGCTTAATAATAAACACATTATCACCTTTCTGACCATTTCAGCAAAAACTGAGAAATTATAACTTTGACTAAAGTAGAATTCATGGCACAGTGCAGTTAGGGTAGGTTTATTAGTGATTAACCAGTTGCCCTAAATGTGCATGTGAATGGTTGTCTGTCTATGCATGTCTCTGTGTAAATGACGAGCCGTCCAGGGTGGACCCCACCTGTCACTCAGTGACAGCTGGAACCACCTGTAGCACCCCTGCAACCTTTAACATAGTCGTGTAGATAAAAGGTGGATTTCAAGTTGAATGTGCTTGAGAATAGAGTCTAAGGAACATAACATTTCTAAAGTAATATTAATTTACTGTATGCTAACTAGTCTTTTTCAACAACTTTCACCATCATGGAAACGTCATTGCACTTCTGTAGCGTTTGGTTTTCTCATGAACATTGGAGCCTTCATCCATCACAATAGAGTACAACAAGAATGATGATAAGACTTTGATGCCAAACTGCCATGATGAAAAAATGGAATGGAAAACATCCAGCTTTTCTCCACAAACAGGAAAGTCTCTTTGAAGGTTGGCCTTTTAGGGTGTCAAACACAAAACACTGCAGTGAAATACCTTAGAAAAATACAGTACATTTTAGAACTGTACATAGCATACAATGTTTCCCCTCCAAAAAAAAAAAAAACTCTTGCTTCACAATCCAAGGTTTCATCATTTCAAGGCTTTTTAGCACCATACAAACGTCATAGCCTTCTTTCTAAAGCTGATGTTGAAAAAATTCATGTTAGGCCATTAATGTGTTTACTGGTCACACTATTTGTCGCTATTGAGGACAGAAAGCAATAAAAAGAGAGAGGGAGAGAATCTGTTTCGGTGGTCTTCCATTTCCCCAGTCCTTCGCCCACAAATTTGACATTGTCTTTCCATGACTCCTGTGCTCTTGCCAGTCAGCCAGCAAGCCTGTCAGCCAGAGAGCACAGATCAAAGCCCCACTTCAGCCTCTCAGCCTCTACAGCCAGCATGACAGTGAACCATCATTAACACTTGCAGGCAGCGTTACCCTTCTTCGTTTGGACTTAACATCACTTATGTTCAGTGGAAGTTGACCACAGACTCACCAAGCCTCGTTAGTATTGAAGCAGATTCTCTCACCCAGGCTTTGCAGCCGCAGCACCCACCATAGGACTGATATAACTGTGCAGGATGGAGGAATTTGATGGATACAGGAATGAGACAGTTAACTCTCTGCAGCAGGGCTGACAGAGCTGATTATAGCCATTGCTGTGTGAAGACACTGACAACTGGACAGTGCTGCTGTCAGAGCTGGAGGGGATTACTGGGTGTCAGGTGAAGAGTGACAAATAAAAATCAGCATCTTTTTAGTATGATGGTAATGAAAGCAATGCGAAACAAAAACTGGTCCTTTTAGGATTAAAGATTATGTTTTTTATCAATATTAAACAGGCAGCTCAAGGAAAATGTTGCTTTAACGTGTGGATGTAAGTGCTTGACATGTGCACATTTCATCTTTTCAGCATGCCCACAGTCCACTTTATTGATTTAGTGAAAGCATTAGACATAGCCTGTCAGCGTACAGAAGGTACTGAACACAAAGTATTTTAAATGGAAGAAAAAAAAAAAGCACTGAACAGTGAAAGATAGTAAATGGTGCTCAGAAATCATGTTTGCTGTATCCAGTGCATTCATCCAAGGTGTTAGTCACTAAGTAAGAGGCTAGAAAAACAATTGATTGGCTCTGCCAGGTCAGGAAAACAGAGTGTTTCATGCTGTAACTGCATCTGAATATCCTTTTGTATGCAAACAGCTTCACACAAACACGCCAACTTACAATATGTTTTCTGTAGATCAATACAGACTTGCTGGCAGAAAGAGCGAACTGTTTTGTAAACACAAGCAACAACTCTTGTGCATATTTAATATGCACTGCTTCTAATCTTCATGAGGCCTTTTTTTTTTTTTTTTTTAAACACCCAAATGGGCCACACTGCTGTGACAGACTGCTTCCTTCCAAAACTAGACTAGTGACCACAGCAAAGCACAAGAAGTGGGACACAAAGGTTGTGAGATGCTCTCACCAGTTTTTGTGTAATGGACCCCAAGAGGCCAAGTCTGTGAAGGAGAAGGCTGCGGTAAGATAGAAGCAGAGAAGCGGACTCATCACTAGTGCAGGCGTCAGAGTGCTACAGTCCTTGCTGCTACTCCAGCTTAATAACACTGCTGCTCACACAGAGTGCAACTTAACAAGTAAAAGGAGCAAGATCTGTGTGGAGTCAACAAGAAAAAAAAAAATCCCATAAGTGGAGACTGTTCCACTGAAAGTTTAATGCACAAACTAGAAGCAGATGATTACCGCAGCTTTACTGTGTGGGTGGATTTCATTAAAGAAAACTGTGCGTGTGTGTGTGTGTGTGCGTGCATGTGTGTGTGTGTGTGTGTGTCCTCGTTTGTCGGGATTGTGAAGGCAGCAGAAAAGAGGTAGAGGTGGTGGTTTGGTCTCCCATAGGACTGCACAAAGCTGCAGGCCAAACAGCAGATCATTTCTGCCTGTCTGTGTCTCTCTCTAGATATTATTTTGACATATTTATCTTTACAAGTGACTTTAGTCGTGAAAGATAAAATCAGTTTAGTTTTTGGTTTGTTTCTTTTTTTGTTTTTTAAATTAAAAACTACCTGTAGGTTATGGTTCTACGTATTTTCTCTCCTCTTCTCTCCTACTTCAACTACGGTGCAAGAGAACTAACAGCATATGCTTCGTGAAACCTATGAATTATTTTGCCATTCAACCCTGATAGAAATTCTATCACTGTAGTACCGAACTTAATATTTATGAGGTTTCATCAACAGGTTTCAGCACTTCACCTGAGTTTCAGCGCATGGTTTAACACTCGCAGCTTTAGTTTTTTCAAAAGTTAGGTTAAAAGCTTTAAAGGTTAACTTCAAGTCAACTCAAAAGGTTGTGCTCTCAACTTGTTTCCACTGCCACCAAGTGGCTAAATAAACTCTTATGGCAGGTTGATGTTGTACTTTCCCTGCAACACCTGGGTTCTTATTTTGAGAGTATCATTATTCGTATTTGCTCTCATTTATTATTCACTCCTGTTTCACAGAAAAGTGATTCCTTATAAATGACTGAGACTGGTCTGCAGCTCCTGTGCTGTCGTGATAATAAAACTAAATCACCTGCCAATAGCAGGAATGTAACATTAGTGTCACTCTGTCTGTAGGTTGTTGTATATTCTCAGAACATGCCGGTTTCCTATTTGCATTTCCTAATTAATTCACTTCCCCATCTTCCAGTTACTGTGCACTGACGAGGATGCCCACTTCAATATGTTTCTCATCTCAGTCTGTCTTTGTTCATCTGCTCTCTCACCATGCTCACTTCTTTCTCTCTCCCTCTCTGCCTCCATCTTCCCGTTCCACACATAATTCTCTCTAACCAGCTAAAGTCAGTTAGGTTGTGTTAAATTGAACAATGTTTCCACACGGTTGTGCTGCACAATGACTATGTGTGAAAAGGGAACAGTACTACTGGGGTTTGGGAGGGGGTCATCTGCAAAATAATTACTGCCATGCTCATGTTTAATACAGCACATTCTTGATATGGTTAATTAGCTGCAATGATGCTTGTGGTGCAGTAGAGATCCGTGCTAAAAATGCTCAAACCTAGACAGACATGACGCGAGAGAGCGGGGGAAATCGGGGTGATGATAGGCCGTCGCGCTGGATTTCCTGAGGGCTTTTCTACACTCTGTGTGATGCTTTCATATCTGTCCCAGATCCATAAGGAAGCCTATCAGATACGGAAACGAGGGTTCCCATAAGCACAGATCTGTATGCAAATTCAGACCACTCAGACATTTAACAGATGAAATGAATCAATGCCTGCACTAAGGAAACAAGCTAAGCTCCCCAGTGGAGGCTCGCATGATCATTATTATATCACTACCACAAGACACCAAATAGAGTCGAGTTCATCAGCTGGAAGATCCATATTCACTCTGTTGAAGATCTTAGATTACCTGAAAAAGACAAACCATTAATGGTTTAATTGCTTCTCTATATTCAGGGTTCAGTGGATGTGAACTTTAACCCTGTGCTTGGTGGCAGTCACATTTGTTTTTGAGTTGGTTCCTGTCAGTCCTTTCCACAAACAGGCAAAGGTCAGGATTTCCCAATGCCAAATCCTATATGTATTGAATTTGAGTATCCTTTAACAATATACTTTCATTTTAAAGGTATACTGACAAAAAACAAAAAACAAAAGTTGCTTACAGTCAACAACAAATTTAGATGGTGGCTCGACATTACATTTCTCCATTCTTAATTTAGTTTTTTTCTTTTTCAATTATTCATTTTTTAGAGAAACAGATGCTGAAATTACCAATTTAATCAGGTTCAATCATGGGTCTAAGTTGTGTTTGGAACAAACGTGAAATACTGACTTTTGAAACTGAGAATTTAGTTAAGCCTGTGGATTTCTTGCACTGGCTGTGTCGGCTCCAGCACACAGCAACCAGTAATGCCAGGTGAGCTCACTGCTTATCAATATCCCTTTCAGCAGCCAATTCTCCACCATTGACTGACCACCTTTTCAGAGTACAAGCCAGACAGTCTCTCCCTAGCTGGCTGGAGACACTGGTTAATGGCTATGGACACATTAGACGCAGAAGTACTTCTTTATATTGTTTGAATTGACTGGACAGACAGTGGAGCAGAAATGCGAGAGCAGACCTGCTCATGAATGGCGATGAAGAGGTTCAACAAAGGGTTCAATAGAGGACTGTGACTGGAGGATTTACACCTTTGGTTTTCTGTCCACATGCCACTTGAGGCCCCCTCCTTTGATTTCTCCTCAGGAACCAGACCACTGACTGGCAAACCCAGCGCAGGTGTAAACACAGTTTTAAGAAAACTCTATGTTGGATTTTTGACCCTAAAAAAACAGCTTTTCTTGCCGTTGTGTCAAACGGTTAAAGGTTTGAAGGCGTTCAACACTTCCACTCCATAAACTCAAAACTCACTAATGCTGAATAGCTCCAAATCAAAATGAATATAATTTTATAAAACACTGTTTGCAACTTCCTGTCTCCAAATCCTTCACTCTTCCTCTCCTCCCTGGATGAAAGACAAACCAATTCCTATCATTTTAGACCTATTTTACTGATCCACCCCTCTCCATTTGTCAATGGTCCTGATAATAATACCCTGTCAAATGCAGGGGGTGTAGACTGTAATAAGGGGTATTAACCCAGGGGGAACAGCCATCATCATGGTGTGGAGGGTTGAGAGAGTGCATATATTGCACATGATGACAAAGGGAGAAGAGAGAAGAAGACCCAACAGGGAGCCGCTTCTCTTGAATAGGAATCTGACTCACACAGCATCTGTACAAAGGCTTTGAAGGATTTGTGAGGCCTTGAATTGTTGTCAAGTGTAAGTTTGAATGTGACAGAATGATGTCTTGTGCTTCAAGAGTGCCTTGTATTAAATGTAGAGTACAGTAGCCTTGTATGAAATATTTATTGTAATGCCACAAGAATAATTGTGGGAAAATTGGAGACAAGGTGATGAGAACAACCTTGTGCACACTTGAGTTCTCTGTATACACCTCATTAGGCTCCAGTCCTGTGTCGAGCTTGATCACACTATGTCCACCCACTAATCAGTAAGATTGTTTAGAGTATGGGACGTGATTTTACTTACTACAAATTAGTTCATATTTTCATGCAGTTCATTAAAAGAGTAAGTTACAGTATGCATGCATCAAATGTATACTTCCCTTATGCAAACAGCTGCTCTTAATTTCTCATTGCTCTCTCAAACACAAAGCAGCAGTGAAACAGGAGAATGCATCGACCATCCCTTTTCGAATAATGATTTTTTATTTTTTTTGGCAGAAGATATCTGCACCATCCCTCTGCCTATCTCCCCCTTTTTCCCCAACGCGCACCAGCACCGAAGTGCACAGACATGGCCGCCTTGTCAAGATGAATCATGTGCATAAGTGCAGGGGGGGTTGTCAGAAAAGCACTCATCATTTACCTGAATAGTGCTTAATTGCGCATCACTGAGATGTAATCCCAATCTGTCCCACCGCTACAAGATAAAAACTGCAAAATCCAAATTCATGCAGGGCTTTGACTGCTGTGCAACACTTTGCTAGCTGTCCTTTCTCCATCTAAACTGATTCTCCACCACCACCCACAGTTTCCTACACAACGCAAACGTGCAATTGGCATTTCATTCAGTAATTTAAAATGCACTCTTTTTTTTTTTTTTTTTTTTGCCTGGGTCTGCTTTTTTTTTTTTTTTTACTCTGAGCTGAGAGATGTGGCAGTGAGCTTCTCTGAACGTCAGAAAGCCCATCAATAATGCACACGCAGCTTGTTAGAGCTCAAAACTCACTCTGCTTCGGTGGCTCCCTAACCTATAACCCAGCATCAAAGACTGGAAAGATGTATGTGTGCGTGCGTGCGTGAGTGTGAGTGCATGAGTTCACACATGCCAGCAGTGCAGTGTATGTCTGAGAGGCGAAAGGCGTTGAAAGCCTTGACTTTAAAACCTTTGCTAATGGGAAGAGGAGTGAGTGTTTGTTCTCAGTGAACAAGCGCTGTAGGGAGATTCATTTGGCAAAGGCAGAAGTATTTTCTCAAAAGGAAATTCCTTTGTACTGAAAACTTATAAAGAATGAGGCTAAAATTGAGGTCAGGGACACCGGCACTGTGTGAAGAAAATGTAAACCTTTGAATCTTTAACATCCGGCACTTTGTAAAGAATGCAAGAGAGAATGGAAAAGCTTTCAGTGCTGTGCTGGTGCTGAAAGCAGGTACTGGTTACAGCACATACTGTATATAGTTCAATATTAAAGAGGCTTCCTCCTGGAAACATGTTACACACAGAGATGTGTCTCATATATAAGAACCGCTCTGCATGCATGATACATAATGACACAGAGCAGAACACAAAGCAGCCTGAACCACACGCTCACAGTCCTAGATTGTTGCACTTTGGACAATCTTTATATAACAGTGGATATATCATAATAACAATGAGTTTTCCAGTAATAAATGCTCCCACTTCAAAGTGCCCACACACATTTTCCCTTTGATATTGTATCTGACAACAATGTAAAACGCCTGCATGCCTGAATCAATATCAAATCATGCGCATCTTCTCTCAGATATGAGCTGAACTCAGCCCATTAATCAAACGCAGACAGTTTTCTGTTAAGTCCTGGTAGAAAGATTGGATTAAGCGACTTCCTCTTCTCTGAATCTAATAAGTAAAGAGGAATGAGACATTCCGCAAACACTTTTTTAATACGACACTTGTCTGATTGTATCTCGTATCACACTCCCACTGGACAATCCGAACTAAATGCCAGAGAAAGGGTGGGGCGCCGTCTCAACTTTTCCACCACGCAGTCCTCGCACCGAACTTTGCTGACCGCAGCTCGCCCCTCTCCGCTCTCTGCGGACGCTTCAACTCACCTGCAGGAGACGGTGATTTCTACTTTTGTGGCGGGGATGTTTCCGGTGATCGGGTCGAAGTCGTACACCGATGACATGTCCTCCAGCTTGTCCATAACGTCTCCCTCCATCATCTCCATCGCCAAAGCTCGGGGTGGCTCGGGTCTGATCCGGGAAGCGCACAGCCTGGCCCCGACGGAGCGCGTCGAGTCTCCAGGGACTCCAGAGACCAGATCAGAGACCCGACGGCCTCCGGTCCAACCGGGTGAGGCAGCCACTTCACAGATGTTGAAGCTGGAGATGAGGGAGGGGGAGCACTGAGTGAGTGGACACCCGCAAACGGCAGAGGCGCACTTAGTTAACTGTCCATGCAGCATAAATAAAATGCTTCAAAACACTATCTGAGATCACTGTTGCGCCCTCACCGACCGCTTGCGCGTCACACAGAGAGGTGGACTCCTCTCTGCGCTTTGTCTTCAGTCTGTGCGCACAGCGGAGCGTGTGAAGAGAAAAGACTAGATAGACTCAAACCCACCCATCCTCCTCCTCCCACACGGAATTACGCTCAAGTGTTGGCAACCCAGCCCATGCCCCAGTGCTGCTGCTGCTGTCACCCTGCAACATCCTCTGCACTGAGTGTGTGTGTGTTTACCTGCGTTTAATGTTTAAGACTTTATGTGATGCGTGGTAGAAAAAATGACACTTCCCGCCAAAGCCTCTGGTTGAAACCTGAATTAAACCTTATTAGAACAGTAGAGTGTAAAGAATCAAACCAAATGACGTCGGTTTATATGTTTAAACTTTATTTAAGATCAATGGATAATGTTAATGGGCTTCCTGAAAGCACTGTATGTATGTAAAGCAGTTTAACTGTTCAACCTGCAGCTTACAGAAGGAGTCTCAGGTGGGTGTAGACTGGTTTCAGTGGGTTTACAAGGGGAAAAGTTTTGGGAAACATTGCTCTAAAGAGAGCCTGAGGAGTAAAAATAAGGTTTCAGCACCACCACACTGGACAGCTCCACAGGATGAACCACTCTGCTCAATAATGGTAAAACTCACGCCTTTAGCTTTTACTACCTACTGAGCAATAAGTTTACACTGACGCAACGTTAAAGCCAAATGAATTTGCACTTAAAGCTGTAAATAGGTCAAATCTGCAGCTAGTTACCCCTCCCATTGTCTGGAATTTAGTCATTTTCTGTCTTGGACCAGGCATGCCGATGGCATTTTAAGAAATGTGGTTACCAATTAAAATGTCTTCATGCTGGTTGATTTAAAATCAATATTAATTTCTGGGAGGGAATTACATAGAGATTTAATGGCCACCATCCATCATTAGCCTGTTGTATGCAGCTAAGACCTGCCCTGTAAACCACATTGTAATAAATATGCTAAACTGGTGCAGCTGCCTGCCAAAGAGGTGATGGGTTTGTCATTTTTTGGATAACTATGTGTTCCTACTGTAAATGCAGGCTCTCTCTTAGTGTTTCACTGTTTATCTCCCTCGTTCGGACTCTCCATGTCGTTTTCTTTTCTGTTTTTTTTTCATTCACACACATTCATAAAATGCACATAAACATTCAGTAGTCACGAAGTAACAAATAACCAGCTGTTTCACGTAAGCTGCTGCTTGTAGCTGGCGAGAAATCACTTGGAAAACTCACTTTTTAGTCAATGTGGAAACAGATAAAATTCGTACATGACCATTGTAGTTTTCTCTCTCACTCTCTCTCTATCTGTGTATTATTGTCTCTTGCTCACGTTCTCACACATACCACACAGACAGGCATGCACGCTACTATGAACGATTCTACCTCCTTTCATAAATGGGTGCAGAAGCACACATCTCATCCCTGCATAGAGCACCTAGTGTCTGGATTCTGGAAATCAATTTACACCAGCACAGGATGCTTCTGCCCACACAGCCCTCCAGCTCAGGATCAGGAAAACACACATTCACACACATACATTCTTTCATTTACACACCAATGGGCACATATGAAAACAAATTATTTTCTCACATGTCACTGAATGACCCATAAACAGAGATAAAGAGGAAAACACATCTACACCTCTTTTCTCTTCAGGATGATTCATGGATTTTAAGGGCTCGCTGTTTAGTGTGGGTGGGCACATTATTGCAGATGTTCCGAGGAGTGGGTTGGCAGGAGCGGGACCATAGGACATTTTTAAAAAAAGAAGAGGAAGAAGACCTTTACAACAGCTATTTTGCCTTGAGTACTATCTTGTAGTATCAGAAACTTTCAAAAAATATATACACATAAGTAGTTTCTATATCAGTTGATGCAAGTATCTTAACAAAAAGCATGTACTTCATTTATTTTCAATTATATAGTACTGTAGGCCTGTGTCATTTTATTAGACATTGACACAGTCAGTTTTATCCGTGGGATTTATGTAAAGTCATGTTATTTTAGTTTGGATTCTCTGACAATTTTTCTTCCTGGCAGCATTTTTCTATATTTGGGAAAAATAAATAACAAAACCGCTCGAAAAGATTTTTTAAATTTTATGAGTTGATGAATTACACAAAGCCAGTGTCAGATCCTAAGAAACAAAAACTACACCACGTCTGTCTCTGAATGTCTTCAGGTTCTGGCCTGTTGAGTGATCAATAGCAAAAGCCTCCAAAACCCTGAATCTCCTTTAAACTATTGCCACTCAACTGAAATGGACCAGGAGGTGGTCAATGCTTTGTATAGCTGGTGACATTAATAACACCATAGGGGATTCAGTTGTCCCTTTTCTTCCTTCTCTGTCCTGTTCTCTCGACTTCCTGTGGTTTCCTAAGCACTAATTACTGTGTTTATGCTTACTTGCGTCATGCTGTCCAAAAATATCGGCTTTCTGGAAGCAATTATGCAAAAACAGACAAATGCCCTGTCAAGCCACTAAAGCTCCTTAAAACAAAACATGTATTTTTTTTCCACAACCAACCTGCAAAATAAATACATATTTGTGTTTTTCTTATCTTTAATTGTTTTACTATTATTTCACAGAGAAGCACAATACAATCCACTAATTAGTGTCTTTTGGCAATCTGACCCTGGACCTTTTCCTAAATACAGTTGGTCATCAGCAAATACTAGTTAATTAGAGAATCTGTTGTTATTTTCAGCTAGTCTGTGACGCACACTTAAAAATGTAGTCTTTTACATCAGCTAACGATGTTTTGTCAAACCTAATATTACAGGGGTAATGAAAAAGATCAGGGGGATAGAACTGCGGTTATCTTTTGATGGATTAGATAAGATAGAATAAGAAAATAATTTCTTCCCATATTTAACCGTTTACCAATTAATGTGTTTTAGATCCAGGAATACAACACACACATCACATGAAAATCCTGATAGTTTGCACAGCATGGAAACACACACACACACACACACACACACACAGGGCAAAATGTGCACTGAACACAGTGCATCCAGAAAGTATTCACAGTTCTTATCTTTTTCCACTGATTGTTATGTTACAGTCTTCAAAAGTAGATTAAATTCATTATTATCCTCAGAATTTTACCAAAAATCCCCCATAATGTCAAACTAAAAGAAGTTTGTTTAAAATCATTGCACATTTATTAAAACAATGAGTCTATGTGTCTAATAGAAATGTACATAAGAATTCAGCCTTTGCTCAATACTTTGTTGAAGCACCTCTAGCAACAAATCCAGCCTCAACTCTTTTTTAGTATGATGCTACAAGCTTGTTACACCTATTTTTGGGGGGTTTCTCCCATTCTTCTTTGCAG
The DNA here is from genome assembly GCF_900324465.2 of Anabas testudineus. Lineage (NCBI taxonomy): Eukaryota > Metazoa > Chordata > Actinopteri > Anabantiformes > Anabantidae > Anabas > Anabas testudineus. The sequence continues at coordinate 10,077,746 of NC_046614.1, read as the reverse complement.
TACCTCTCATGCTCCATCAGGTTGGATGAGGAAGAGTTAGTGCACAATCGTGTTCAAGTCCAGGCTCTGGCTCGACCACTCATGGACATTCACAGAGTTGTCCCGTAGCCACTCCTGTTGAAAGATGAACCATCACCCCAGTCCAGAGCGCTCTGGAAGAGCTCCAGCGTTTCTCTCTCCACAGAGAAACGCTGGAGCTCTTTCCCAGTGACCATCAGGGTGTTGGTCACTGACTAAGACCCCTCTGTCTCAATCGCTCAGTTTAGCTAAGCGGCCCGCTCCAGGAAGAGTCCTGGTGGTTCCAAACTTCTTCTATTTACAGATGATGGAGGCCACTGTGCTCATTGGGATCTTCAATGCTGCAGATATACAGAATACCACTTTGTGCTAATTAAGTATTACCACAGTATCGTTTATTATCATTAATATTATTTAAGTCCACATAAATCCTTTCAAGCTTAGAGAAAGAAATGCTTTGCGATTTTACATTAACACCCATTTGATGCAGGTTAAGCAAACTGATGACCTCTGATTTCTGACTGAGCTGGATTTAAACTGACTGCTGTGGCTTTGTGTTTCTCTCTGCTTGCTGTAGAAGTAAGTGGGTACCTCGCTTGTATCGTGTAGAGAAGCAGGGGTTTTAATAAACCCCAACTTAAAAGGGCCACATGTTCCCTCCCAGAGTGTAATCCTGCTCTGTGGCTCAGTGGTTTAATCCAGAATCAAACCCCTTCTGAGCTGGAAACTACTGCAGAGAAACCTTTTATGGGAATGAATGCTCTGACGTTGACAAACAAACAGAACACATATTCAGTCTTTGGGGAGCGCCACAGCAGCCTAGGCAGCTGATTGACTGGCTAATGGCCCAGTGCTCCCTGAGGCTGCAGCGGGGGAAATTCAAAGAACTGGATTCTACAACTGAATTACTGACAAAATAATAATAATAAAAATAGTCATACAGTCACTTAAACTGATTATGAACTTCATGAGTCAACACCTGCAGCTGCTCTTAATCAGATGACTAGTCCTACAGGGAAACTGCCTGACTGCTCTGTGGGCTCCATTTTCACCAATGAGGCATATGTTGAGTAGGTTTAGCTCTTTGCTAATCGGGGCATTTTGTATGAAGTTAAATGGTGAACATAAAATCAGTAAGTAGCAAAGAATTCCCTACAGACAACATTTCCAAATAGCACTTTTAAAAAACATACGGCCTGCTCAGTGTCACTGCTCTGCACCTGGCTCAACTACTGCACACTTTATTCAGCCAATGTCGCCCCTGAAACCCACTTTGACACTATAGATTTTGTTACACCATCCTAAAAAGGGAAACAAAACAGTCCGAAAAACAATAATAAAAACTACTATTATTATATTTGAAATACAAACAACAATTACTGCATTGTAGTTTTTACCCTTTTCCAGCTTATGAAGTTGTAGTTTACAGACTTCAATCCTAATAAGTTTATGCATAAGTCACCAAGTGGATGTTTTGATGACAATGGGACCTGAATGAGGTCACAGTGACTGTGACCTTTGACATTTGAACAGAAAAATCGAATTAGTTGATTACTGCATCCAAGTGAACAATAGTGACACATTTGAGGAAATCCTCATCCTTGAGTGCAAGTGGACATTTGAGCCAAACTCAAAGAAATTCCCTCAAAGCATTCTTGGGACATTGTGTTCACTGGAACGGGACAAGTGGACAGACAACCTGAAAACATAGCATTGTGTTAAAGAGTCAGTCTTAAAGTACAAGTATCCATCAATGTGTCAGATATAAATATCACTGGACAACCACTAGTCAGCGTATGCCCTTTTATCCCTGCATGACGTTGCTGTAATGTGACATCTCAATAAGAGAGGATGTGTGAACACAAAGTTCAGGTTTTTACAACACAGTTAATTTATGACACGTCATTCAATTGACACAAGCCAGCTCACCCATGTTCTGAAAAATTAAGGTCACTTTGATGTAATATAGTTACGGTTTCAGTGATGAATGCCGCCTGTAGCTTTTATATGATACACATGAACGGACAATATAATTGGTTTTGTTAGGCTTAGTGTTTAAGGGCTGCTTCATTAAAAGACACCAGATTGTGTTTTGAGGGAAACCGGTGTCCTGATAAGGAATACAGTATGTGGATAATGTTTGACAGGACTGTTGTGAAGAAGGATCAAAGGTCTGTGTGTGTTTTCCTGTTTGTCCACCTTTACACTTCAGAGCGATTTCTGTGTGGGACTGAGTGTCAATCTGATCCAGGTGAGTGAGCCTCCAAATGTAAAAAAATACTTCAGTGGATCCTACAATTTCCCAGCACATGTGCATCTGTTAAATCCAAAGGCTGTCCAGTGTGTGGAAGCACCCCCTGTCCTGAGTGTCATGGTGGAGCTGGCCTTCTACCCAGCAGTGGCACTGATTTATTTTTTTGGAGTCATGAAAGCCACGCAGGACAATCGAGTGGAGCTGGACGACCGGGCATCATTGAACGTGTTCTGTCTGTTCGTGTTGGTACAGCCGCTGTGTCTGGTGCTGGGAGGATATACTGGCATGGCTACATACCTGCTCACAGCTCTGGTCTCTTACAACTTCCTGCCATGGAGGAAGACCAAACAGCCTGCAAAAGGAAAAGAATCAAAGAAGAAGATGAAGTAGGAACAAGGAGCGTACGCTGTCTGGAGATAAAGACGCCGAGTTCAAACTGGTTCAAAAAGAGATATGCAAAAAAAAAAATAAGCATGTAAATAAAAAATATTTTTCTTGGAATAAATTTAAGTGTATTTTATCCAGGGACATTACGTCATCTTCTACAGTTTCATGATTTCATACGAAAATAGGTGGATCACTCTGAAGTTTACCTTTAAATCACGTCTGAACCAACAAAGAGATCAGCAGCAATTTCATTTTAAATGTGTTTTTTTTTTTTTCACCATTTTGGGAAAATTATTCTTTTGCGTCTTGTTAAGGATGAAATAAGAAGATTGATACCACTCACATGGCTTTAAGGTGAACATAAAAATATCTGGTGAACATAGCTTAGAGTCAAAAGTGAACATATTAGCTACAGACTACTTCTGTCCAGAGGTAACAAACCTTTTCTATCAGCATGTCTAAAACTCACTAATTAACTAGTTCCATCTCAGTTATTTAACCTGTAAAAAATAAAAATAAATCAGGCTGATAAGTCCATAATAAATGGACAGAGCTCAACGGTGACTCTTCCAAACAAATGTAAAACTATACTTTAAGTGACTACTCATTGAGTAGTCCAAGGCCTGGACGGGCAACAAGTCTTTTTTTCTATCTCTGACAATCAGACAACACTGTTTATCCTAATATGAAAGCAAATTGCTCCTGATTGTATGAAATCATTGAGTGAGCGATGAAAAAGGACTGACTGCCTCTTCTCATCCTTGACATTAGACTGAATGACTGAAATGTGTCACTGACTTGATTGTTGACTTACAATAGACAGCCATTCCCACTGAACATCACAAGAACTCATTAGACACCTTGAACCAAATGAGTAAAATATTAAACGCATCACATGGACACACATTTGTGAGCACTTCTGGCAAAAAACAAAAAAAACAAAAAAACTCCCGCAAAAACATCCTCGGAAAAAGCATTATATTCCATTTTTTATTATCCATCTCTGCTCATGAATGACTGTATGTCTCTCTGATGTGGCTAAGCCTGGCAGCACAGTGTGTGCATGTGTGTGTGCATGAATGTGTAAAACCCGACTCAAAGAGAGAGTACATAATGGGATTAGACTATGTCATTTGGTTGATAGTCCGAGGCTTTGTTCAGCGCTTGTGCAGATGCTCGCTGTGTGTATCTGAGCAGTGGGACTTTTTTTTGAAGATGTTTATTACTTTCCCCTGCATTAAAATCCTCTCTGAGTTCATGTGGTATGAAGTGAATTTTCGATTCCTGTGTGTGTTCGACTCCCACAGTCCCTCTGCCTTATTTCTTTTGCTGTAGGTGTAAATTTGTGTTGGATAAATGTATGTTGTTTGTGAATGTATGGTGTGTGTGTGTGTGCAAAGCAAAGTCTTCCACTGGTGCTGGGTAGGTTTTCTCTCAAAGGAAAGAAGCTAAAACAATTCATAGAGCTGATGGGTGATTATTCTCTATGGTCTCAAGCAACAGGAGTGATTTAACATAACAATTCTAGTGGCTTTAAATACTTTGCCTCTACCTGAGGCTCCTGAATGTCATTAGCTTTGCAGGCATTTCATCACAAACCAAAGTGCTGAAGAAAGTGATGTTTTGTTATGATGGCATGCAATAAAACCTCAGCGTATCACCAACATTATTACAATTCATCCGCAGTGGATGATCTGTATCAAATTTCATCACAGCCTCTGCAAAACAGTGCGTTAATATATTTGTCTGTGGACTGTGAAAAGTGACAGAATGACCAGGTGATACACTGAGATTTCAATGTTTACTAAATAACAATATTTTCACATTTAATGCTGGAGGTGAATTTATTTTAGTTCATTCACCAGTAAACATAATGAATATGGGACGTTTACTGTTATCGTAGTGTATTTGGCTCAATTTCAAACAGATTTTTGTAGTTACAGAGTGATTGATAGAGTAAGACTGATGGAGCAGCAGGTAAGAACAGACCTACTGGAGCGTTGTAGCGTAACCAAACGAACACAACAAATGAGATTTCATACATTTATTATATGGAGAGAGCAGATGGAACACATACAGCAGGGACATGACATGGTTTGTGAATGGATGTTTATTTGTTTGTGAGTGGCATCTTCAAATTGTTTTTGCCTCCTCGGCAGCGGTAATGGCCATCGTACATCACAGTGCTTGTGCCACCCGTCGCGGCTAGGACAAGCGCAGCCCGACACAAGTTAATGATCAGAGTTTGCAAAGGAAATGAAGATGTATGAGTCGAGCCTGTAGCTGTCTCCTACCCAGGGGGAGAAAAAAGTGCATCTGGATGAAAACAAAAAAATGCCTGCAGCTCATCCCTTATAACCTGTTTGTTTAGGCTGAGTGACCTTTAAACTTTTTGTTCTTCTGTAAGCTAAGAATTTCTTTAGCTCCTTTGCTATTAATATCAGACAAAAGAATGCAGGAGTCAAGTGCTGCGTTATAACAAGCCCAATCATTAAATAAAAAAAAGACATAGTTCTTAGAAAAAACATCTTTGTCAGATAAACAAGTACGATCTGATTTTTATTTATGGGCAAAACTGGCTCTGCATGATTATTTTTATTTAAAATGAATATGCACATTAATCTTTCAGCTGGTTTATAAAATGTCAGTAAAATAGTGAAAAATACCTACCGCTGTTGTTTTATGCATCCAGCTGCTCAAAACAAAAGACACATTTATCAGTTTCATTAAAAAGTGACCCGAACTACCTATAAAAAAGTCAATATACAATAAAATCTGATTCGGGTTGTTGCATTTCAGTAAATATACCACACCAGAAAACAAGAAAGACAGTTGTTTTCAACTTATTTATTTTTTTGAGGGAATGTTGGATCCTCCATTAAATATGTATTTACATTATTTACAGTTCACATATTTTACATGGCTTGGTAACATGCACGCTGTTGTGTATAAAAAAAAAACTGTACACACATTTACACTCATAAGAGGGAGTAGTCTGTGCAATAAAAGGCACAAATGACCTTTGACCCTGCATTTATGTCCCATGAGTACATATTTGACAGACATTTTACTACCACAAGTGAGTTCAATATGACAACACACACACACCTGGAGGAAAAACTACTTGAGCAGCTGCAGACAGGCAGCATGTTGGTGTGTGGTAGTGATTCACTGCCAACAGCAGAGCAGTAAAGTGCGCTCTTGACTGTGTCTAAAAGCGAATCCCATCCCTCAGCAGCCCGAGGCAAAGTTGAAAGTCTTTTTAGCCATAATGATAAAGCAAGCAGAGACGTCCTGTAGGACAATCTACAATCCTCTGAATACATCTGTTCCAGATGCAGGACAGAAGGTGAATGATTATCAATGTCCTACACACACATTCTGTTCCTTTAAGGCAGTAAGGCCTGTTGGCTGAGGCACGAGGCTGAAGCTGAGATGCTGACTCCTCAGGTTTCTGTCCTGGGTAGTCATAAGATGGTTAAGCTGTGCTGGGTGGGAAGTGCTAAAGGTGGTAACTGCACAATCAGTTTCACAGGCAGCTTGACTCACTGGTCTCATCAGTATCAGTCAAAAGACAGACTGATTAAAGCCACGACACATTGTATGTTACATTTTTGTTTTCCCTGTTACATCGACATGTTGCTTTCAGCCAAATGAGCATTTGCTAAGCCCTGCCCCTCAACAGCTACTGTCCAACCATAGTAAAGGCAGCCAGGCAGACTGCAAGGGTGTGTAGGGGGCAACACTTTACATACAGAGAGACTGACGTATGTTAGCTTGTTTCATTAACGCTCTTGCTACCAATAGAAGTATCCCTGCATTCATTCCAAAGGTCATATTATTATTAACAACATTTTTATGTGGGATTATAAAACCTCCACTGCTCTGTCCTGTGTTTTTTAATTAGTTTTTTTTTTTTTTTTTTTTTGGGTTAACATATTTCAGGCAAACAATGTATTAAGTTACTTTACAATTTCCAAATTCATCAAAGTCATTTCAAATAAGAAAACAGGGACTTTGGAACTGTATTTTAATGTCTTGACTCTAACCTTAGATACTGCAATATTAACAGTACAATGTCAGTGGTTGACGCCTTGTATGAGACTCATGAACTGTATGTCTTTGTAAACTAAGTGAAGAACTGGGTATGTTTTAAACATTATTTGTTGACTATCATTCTACGTATACCAACAAAGAACCAAATCACAAATGGATGGTTATTACTTAGATTTTCTCTGATGAAGATACGTCTCACTTTGCAAAGGACAAGCAGTGGTTAAATACATTTAAATACTGATGCTCTTGTCCAAGGAGGCTTTTCTATAGTAGAAAGCTGCTTTTGGTAACTTGTTTTGAGATTTACTGTGAAATTATCACACAGCATATTATAAATATGCGCTGTGTGAGGATGGAAAACCTGGCAGGCGTAGCAACAGTAACTAAGGCTGGCAGGGATTAGCAAATGGTCAGTTTACTCCGTGGTGAGATCTGTGGGTGACACCGCTGTGCACGTTGCTTCACCCACATTGTCTGTTTAAAACTACCACTGGGAGGCACCAAAATCAGAAGTTATGGATTTCACACATAGCGGCTTCAACGACTGAACAAAATATCAGCTGTTCAAGTGATTTTTAGCTTTGGTCGATAACATTTACATTCTAAACTAGATGCTAATAGGAGCTACAGGAACCTATAAAGGACATTTTTCTCCATGCTTGGCTAGACAACATTTCACCGGCTGGTGCATCTATTCAGGACTGGAGGGGTGTATTTATCAAACTCAATCTGAACTCCTTACAGGAAAACGTTAATATCGGCCAATAAATTATGAATTTTCTTTGGACCTTCACTTTCACCATTGACTTCATACATCTTGAATCAAATCTTCTCTAATACAAGTGTGACAATATCCTTTTCTAATAGGACATTTCATCAGGTAGGATTTTCTGTAGTTTACTGTTGCAGGGGAAACTGATTAATGTTAGATCCTGTCATCATGGGTCTCCGATTATATCCGTCATAGAGTAATATGACTTGTTTGTGGTCAGTAATATTAAGAAAAAGGCCTGAATGCCAGCAAACAACCAGGGAAATAAGAGGCTAGGGCTGCTCAGTCAAAGTGAAAATTCTCATTCTCAACTAACACTTCTTAGTATAAGATAGGGGGATTTAGAGGCAGGGACATACTGGGGACTGTCTTTGTCTTACATCTTACTGTTATCTTACATATTGTATCAGCACTAACGTGATGAATCCTAAACCTACTATTGAGCTAAACAGATTCATTCTTTTCAGTACAATTTCAGTGGTGTAAGCCTTGTTGTTTTTTTTGTTTTTTTTTGTAAACTTAAGTCAGAAACTAGGCTTAATAAATATGTGGAAAACAGCTTGTAAAGTATTCACAGCAGTGTTCATTTTCCAAAGTGCAAGTGAACCTTAACTTGCAGAGATTAGACTGATGGAAAAAAAAAAAAAGTCAGTTTAACTCGACTGAATCTCTGCTGTAATATTACAAACGGTATGACACACTTATTTACACTCGATCAAGTAATGAAGTGGTGCTGGCATCAGCTGAAATGCTACCTCAGTGCTTGGGGCCCAATCTGGGTGGGGCTGAACCAAGGCCAGATAATAATTTAGGGTTTCTGTCTGGCTGTAATAAATCTGCCAGCAAAGCATCTTTTGAGAAACATTCTTTACATTTTTGTAACAAATTGTATGCATCATTTATTGACAGCCAATCTTCAGAATACCAACAAACAACCAAATCCTTTTGATAGTCAGTCCAGCCGGGTGTATTTATTAATATTAAGATTGGCAATATACATAGAAATTGCCCACTGAACAGCAATGTTCTGAGATGTCCAATCAACCGATGAGTACCACTGTGCATCCTTTAGCAAATTTACAAGCATATGGCACCCAAGAGAGTGCCTAAAGCTACAGTACTACATCTTCTATAGCAATAAGTTACAGAGTGTGGATGAGTGAAAAAAGCCTTAAAGCCTGTGTTAGCATTGTTATCTAATGAAACACACCATCACGTTGGTGAGCAAGGTCCGTTTGGCAATTTGGCACAGAATAAAGATAAATACATAGTGTACAGCGAAGGGCCCAGTGGGGTCTGACCCAAGTATACAACCAGTTAGGTCATACAGATTAATTTCCCTACTGACCACTTTACGTACCGCTCAATCCAAACTATTATACAAATACCACACTTTATACATATTTTAAACAAGTCATTATGGCCATAAAAGAGTGCATATCTTCTCAGAGTTCAAAGAATTTCAGCTTTGGCTACAGTGGGAAGATACACAATTTAAGATGTGTACATTTAGTACAGAAAAGCACGCTGATAATGATTAAAGAGAATGAAATGCAAAACATGAAACTGAGTGCTTTGCGAAAAAGATGATGCACTGATAGTACCTTTTTTCTCAAAGTAACAAAAGAAAATTCTCAAACAAGGCATTTGGTCGATTCTAAGAGCTACCCAAATTCACAGCGTCAAGTGACGACTAAAGCATGACTAATCTTATCCTTCAACAATTACCTGAGTTTCTGAGCATAGCGAAATATTAAAAACCAACAACACTTCAACAAACCTCTGTCCACACCTTTGCATTCATAACCTACAAAACCAAAATCCACATCATTGCTTTTGGAAAGTGAAACTCGTGTTGGAAACAGAGATGAGCAGTACACATAAACTTGTTAAAGGAGAATTTGCCCAAAGTATAAACTTCAGCACCTGCTGATGACTGCTGTTTCATGATCCAAGCTTTGTTTAATTAAACTACATATTTGTTAATGGGTCTTTTAAAAGTGCACAAGTTGCAAACTATTCTTTTTTCTTTAACACATGAAAACTTAACCGTGATTTTGTGATACAAACGGACATTAATTATGTTTTTATAATGTGGTAAAACGTCTGTACTGCTTGACTAGCAGCTTTTAAATGCTGTATGTACTTTTAAAGGGATACAAGAAATCCCGAGTTCAAAAACAGAAAGTGATGGGTTTGCTTGTTATCTGAACGTAGAAGGACAACAGAGATAACTTAACTGACACTTAAGTTATTTGATTAAAGTTACACCAAATCAACACGGCGAGGGATGCCAGGACCCATCAGGCAAGATGGACAACCAAAACATCCCCAGAAATCTTCCACAGACTGCGGATACAATCTGTGTCTGTGTCCGCAGCCTGTGCACATATACTGTACATGTTGCCACATAAACAGATTTGAGCATCAGTGCACATGCAACAAGAAGTTTCTTCCTGTCTTTAAATGTAGCAGCAAATAGTGGGTGGAAGAAAAGTGGATTTTAATAAGAAAACCCTCTCAGTTATGACTTACTTTCACCCAAGTAATCTTGCTTGAAAAGCAGCCAGTAGAGCGATGAGCGCTCTAATTAAATTGTCTTCCCGGAGAAGTTCTGCAGTTGGGGAGGAGGTGGACTCATCAACAACAGTGGTCAGTCTGATCACTAACCTCGCTAACCTTAAAGATCAGAGAGGAGCTCGAAGCAGGCGGGGGGAATCTGGCAGGGCTCCCATTACCATTTGCGTGGCAGTCAAATGGCAGGCAGGGGCCAAATACTGTACAGTATAATGATCTGGCACTTTGGCCTCAGTGGAGTACCTGACTCACAAATGTGTGAGGAGTGGGTACTTAGGATATGGACTGTTTGTGTCATGTGCATCTGCAGGGGTGTTTCTTATTTTCGCCAGTTTACAGAGCTGTTAATTCGATCCAGTCAGATCCTCCGGGGCCGGTGCTACCTTAGTTGTGCTACTGGATGTGTGCTTTGCTGTTTGCAAGGTCAGCAGCTAGACAGTCTGATAGCCAAAGGGCCACAGAGGACACATCCACACAGAGATGAAGAGCCAGGCATTAAATGAAGACTTCAAAATGTCGAGCACCAGGTGTTTATACACGGAGACCCGTAAAAATGTTCCCTCCCACCTCGTGCCAAAGTCCAAAACAACTGAGGTAGGGAAAATAATAAATTAGCAAGAGTCATAAAAAAAAACTTAACACGACTTGAACAGGGTAAAGTTTCAGTGGTACTGTACACTGAGAGAAGTGGGGACTTCAAGAGAGTGTTGCTGAAGTACAATGCATCAAGAGATGGTTGTAGGTTAGATCTTGAAGGGATGTCTAGTCAGGATCAGCAGTTATTTAGTGATGATCCACCACGATAGCCACACAATGTGTCCACAGTGGTAATGAGCACCATTTTGATTGAAGAACAGAGGTTCAATATGTGACAAAAGCACTTCTCTAGGGTCCCCCTTTGACTTTCATTACGTTGATATATGTCTTTGAGCGAATTAATTTCTGATCCACAAGGATTCTGAAACTTCAGTGAAAGAACAGAAGGACACTTTTTTCCTTTTAATACCAGGCTTTGTATGATTTCATGTCAGGAGAGAAACTGTACTGTGCTGCCCTTGTGTATCCACGGCTGGGAAGATTCGGTTTATCTTGTCCAAGCAGGATCACCCCAGAATGGCACTTTTAAATTGGCAGTAAAAAAAATCTAAAAGGCAAATAGTTTTGTTTGTTTTGGGTTTTTTTGCCTTCGAAAAATGTTGTACCCCTGCTTTGTCATTTGATCATGACAAAGAACACCTCGATTGCCTTGGAAACTGTGATTTCAGTGTCACATCTCATTGGTAGAAGCGAGCAGGTCACATATCAGTGGCTGAAGTTGCAGCAAGATGGCTGACAAAGGAATCACAGTCACTTCGGATGTCACCTCTTCCTCAACACCTTTGACAGCCAGATCTTCACTGTCTTGTCGCTGGAGATAGAGAGAGAAAGAGGTGGGATGATGAGCACAGGGAAGCAAGGAGAACACAACAAAAGGAGAAAATAACAGAACATCAATCAGGCAGTCTTCCTTTTCAAAACAACCCATTGTACATCACGCACTGACTTCAAAGTTCCCCTGACACACATATGCCAACACACACACACACACACAGTTCATTAAAGGCCCTTCTCCACAGTGTCAGTAGAAAAAAAAAAACATCTCTCCAACCTCACAGAAAAGCATGGAACTAAATATGATTCATAACTCATAAATCGAATCAACGTGCCCACAACTCTACTCCCAGCTGACCAGGTAATTTAATTTTCACCTTCACGCACATTCCCACAGTCATAACACCTTGTACAAATCAATTATGGAATGGCAAACTGTGGAAGTGAAGTTGAAATGCAGCATATTACTATTTAAACTCTATACAGTTGTAAAATGAAAACTGATGTAAAAAAAAAAAAATTATATGTATTTGTCTATTTGTACAGGACTTGTAAAAGTTTTGATTCCTGGGTCTGTAAAGGTATTACAAACTGAATAATCATTCTGACATGTGTATTGATTATTTTAGTTCTGTTAATTGTGTTAACTGTTCTGTTTAGATGTTTCAGTTCGACAGGACTAAGAGGGGGAAGCTAGTCGAGCGTCCAATGAAACCAATAATTAATAGTTAATTAACACGAGGTTTAAGAAAATGGCTTTACTTGGTTTGACTAGTATTAAATGTCAACTGAGTGGACTGTGTCTACAAGGTGCTGGTGAATATGTTAAAAAAATGGTTTGATATTTGGACAAATACGTCAAATGATTTTAAACCCCAAGAGAATTAGTCTTTCTTGACCAGAGATAGATGGGAACACTTAAGAAGCTGCAACCAGCAGGCAGTTACTGGAGCATTAACAGCGAACCTAGATCTGACCAGACACAAAAAATCCAACCCACCACCCGGCACCCCTGAACATTACTGATTAACAAGTTATTATCTTCCTTTCTCCAACATATATAGTAGAAACAGCTGAACATGTAATTATGCAGTATCCTCAGTATCGGCAGGAAAGACTAGAGCTTAAAAGATAATTGGAAAAAGATTGCATAAAGTTTGAAGTTATGGAAACTTCTAATTTAATTCAAGACACATGGGGTTTTAGAGCTATATTTACATTTTTGTGAAAAAAAATGACTTAGTAAGAGGATTTACACAAGAATAAGAATCAGTCAGATCTATAATTCAATGTCGTAATAATGCACATAAGTTGTTTGCCAACATCCGCCACATAAAAAACTGAAGAAGAAGACGCGCAGCATGGAACTTCTCATCAAACTCTTTGCAAAAATAAATAAATAAGCATATTTCTAAAAAATAATTTAGCAGAGCTATTAGTGCAGCAGTCAAATTTGACTTGCCCACATGGGAAAAATAAAAGTTATTCTGAGCGGACCCTTGTGAGTCAGTGTTCAGTGAAAGAGAAGCTGTTTGTCTCAGCAAATTAACCTGCAACCATTTAAGAAAAACTGTGGAAACAGAGCAGAATTCGAAAAAGATAAAACATTAGAAAAGGACGATAGAAGAATTAGAGCAAAAATGAAAAAGAAGATAGAAGTAGATACTGTACCACTGAGGTAAAGGAAGAGGGGTAAAGAAACACAACAGGGAAAGAAAGTGGAAATTAGTTAAGAGTGTACCAGAGGAGGGGAGGGTTGGTGAGCAGAGAAGAGGCATTCATGGGAGGCTGGTGGCTCGGCCCTTGATGGCCAGGACCCTTCGAGGAAGACACGGGGTCAAGCCTGGCACATAGCTCCACAACTTCACCCTGCAGTCACTGGTGTCCATAAGAGGAAGGTGGGAGTAGAGGAGGAACAGGAAGGTAAGGGTGTCCAACAGGAGGAGAGGAGGAACGCAGAGTTTCCCATAGACAAAGTAACAGAAGAACACAATGCGATGAGTAAAGAGAAGAGTCAGAGGGAGAGAAGACAGAAAGAAGAGGGAGCAGATGGTTAATCACCTTCAGTGAAAACCCACCAGTTAACTGAGAAGACAGACACCACAGTAAGTCGCACTCACAGACACACACAAACAAGTAAATACAGTACATGACATTACAGCATGTCAGAAAAACAGGATTTAAAAGAAGCCATTCTGAACAACACCAGTCAAGACACACATCTGCACATTAATGCATGTGATGAAGCAAGTATGAATCATAACCCAGCATTTGATGTTGGAAAAAAAAAGGACAGGGTTCGTTAAAAGCCTGACATTTCCTCTCTCTGCACATTCTAGTTTGTTCACAGGTTCTGAACCTCCAAACCCAATCAAACAAACACAAACCTGACTAGTTCGCACTATTCTGATAGTTTTATGTTTTCCAATTTGCCAAAACCCAACAATATACTTTCCACTCAGCCTCTCATCCACTCATTCATAAAGATATAAAATCTTTTTCAAGAAATGTATATTATACATTTAGTTTCATATTTTAAAAATGGCAATAGGCAACTTGAAACACCATTAGTTTTTATCACTTACACAGTGCTGTTTCTTATTTTCAGCAACAGATTAATTCTAATTGTAGTATTATTGTATTGCAAGTATGTGGGAGTGACTTAAAATAAACCCACATGCCCACGTACAACATAGAAGGAAGAAGATGAATAAAACTTGATGGACACTTCTATTTACAGGACGGTACTACAAGTGAAAGTGTGATTAATAATAGCAGAGCACAACAGCACTTGGTTTTTACCTGGATGCAGTGAAGATCTGTCTTGAATTAGTACATATGGCGTTAATGGGGCTCTCGTGACCTCTGACCTCCCCTATGGGGGTGAAGTTGTCCACATTCCACACCTTCAGCATGCCGCCTCGACAGCCGCTCAGCAACATAGGGCGGCCCGGGACGTATGCCAGGGCGCACACCCAGTCCTTGTGGGCATTAGGAATTTGCTGTGGAGTCAAGGCAGAGACACTTTAAGGGTCAGAGGACGAATCTGTAAAATATACTACAGAATAACAATTTAGGAACACTCAGAGTGGGCTGTCGGGTTCCTAAAATAGCAGTTTATATGAACATAAATGTTTCTTAATGTGTAAAAATCAGTAATGCTGCATATTTCTTGAGTGGGAGATGCACGTGGTTGCTAGGCAACATATAAGTGCAGAAATGGCGTGAGACTCACTAAAACTATATATAGACTCAATCCAGTCGTTTTTCTTAGCTCATATGTTGTCAGTGCTTTACAATGGCTTCAAACATGACTCCTAAATTAAAAACAGGTTGTGAAGACAGTCACTCTGACATGATCCTGATCCTCTGTTTAAAAAAAGCAACGCAAGAAAAATAAACAAACCAAGGCTGTGAGGAATTAAGAAGTTAATTCAGCCCAAAGGGCAGCCCTATTCTCTACACGAGCTTTGACTTTGCAAACAAATACATAATATGAAGCAGTTTATTTTATTTTGCCATCATAAAAAATATTCAGAGATCCAAAAGTCCCTGGAGCCCTTTAGCTCAAAAAGCACTGCTATTTTTGTAGTGATTTAATTGTTCCCGCAGCTTCTGCCGCGAGGAACAAACTATAACACACTGACAAATAACTTCTGCATGGTAATATGTTCTTTTTTTGTTTTTTTTTTTTTTGGATATACATAATTTCTACACTGAATTCAGGAGAAAACTGTGTGAACAATACCAGAGGAAAGATGTTTAACATAATCAGTCCAAATACTCGGTGCCTTAAATACATAACAAACACACAGACAAAAAAGTTTTATCAAAATTTTACTCTACACTTTTTGTTTATATGATTCAACTGCAGACCAATGTCCCAGTAAACGGTTGAACCAGTCTGCCCATCTTCTCTAGTTTGTTTTAGCTGTAAGTTATAAAATCAATCTATTTTGTCAAAATGTCCTAGGATCTTAAACAAAGAAACATAAATGTATAATAAAAACAAGGTTTTATTCTTCTGTTGCCGTCCTTCCTGAAGGTAATTTAATCCTTAAACAGAGCTCACTGTCTTTTTCTGTTAAGTGATTCTCACTGAACAATAGTTAAAGCCAAGAGCGACTGAAATATTATGAGTGACATTATCCCAAGGGCTATAATTTACTCTACACCACATAATCTGGTGCAGATATAACATTGCTTTGTATAAACAGGGGTGTTTTAACAGCATGACTCAGTAGTTGCATGATCCTCGAAACAATATCAAATCTTGTATTTGCATGTTCTCGTTCTTGTACTACACATTTAGAAAAGGTAAGCTGTTGGTTACTTTGCTGTCCGACAGACTATAATGTTGACAAAAAGCAGAATCAACCTGTAGATGTATGATGTGAAGAAGCCTCATTTACTGAAATGCCCTTTTTGCATAAAACTGATGTGTTGCATCTCTTCTGGTCATAAATGCCACTAACAAAATGATTTTTGTCAGTTTTGTCCATTAGCTATTAGAGATAGACTATGATAATTAGGCTGGCTCAACATAACGTCCAATATTAGCCTATTACCGTTTTATTGGCAGCAGTTCATCTTGGTCACAATTGTTAAAAGAACATCGAGGTCCTCTGCTTCTCTATGTAAGAATGAACACATTATAGATTTATAATTATTTCTAATATAGGTTTTTTTTTTTACTCTCATCCATTATCATTTTTGGCACTGATCTCAAAGTATTAGTCGGCCTCTATTCTCCATCATCCTTTAGTCACAGTTGCTCCGTCCTTTTTAACCTGTGAGCAGACCAGTGACTGTAGGCGATGCATATTACACTCTCATTAGACAGACTTGAAAACTAAATATCTTTCTGTTTCATTCTATTGCACCGTTTAACATGTGACCACTATCTTTTTGCCTTATGTGAACAGATTATTTCACTATCAAATGCCAACATTTGAACTCCATTTTGATCTATACGCCAGAGAAGTTTGAAAAATGCTTATTGAATGCAAAAAGGCAGCTATAACCCCTCTAATGTTGGTTTGGAGTGAAGTAGGAGCTGTAAATAGGAAATAGCAACTATAAAAATAAAGGAAAAGTTCTCACATACATCATATCAACCTCAATATCTGCAACAACTTTACACTAGTGTATAAAAAATGTGTTAATCATTTCCAACACTGCATGGAGAGCAACACCAAATTGTTGGAATAAGCAAGTCAAAAGACAAAAAACAGTAAAAAACACATAGAGTTGAATTTTTTTTTTTTTGAAGGTATATTAAGATATTTATCAAGCAACTGGGAATCACAAAACTCTAGTGTTGGGCAATTATAAACAAATTGCTTCACATATTCCCGCAAGAAACGCCCTATGGCGAGTGCATTTTAACAGCAGGGTCAGAACAGAACAGCTTGCAGCAGCAATCCTGGAGAAAGCAGAGTTTCAGAGTCAACTGTAATATATTCTATTATACCCTAAGCCACAATTTGATCCTATTACATAATAAGACCACTGAGTTAGAGAGGCTGTAAAGTGGATTTGGCTGGCTGCTTCTCAACTGAGGTTGAGGTCATATGCCACAGACCACAACACCCACTGTGTTCATTTAATTCGGCCTTTGAATGGAAATAATAATAATGTCTTATGTTCTGGTTTAGTCTGTTCTGATAAACAAATGCTCAATAGAACTTGAAAAATAACTTGACAATGTGCTGCTTAATATGGATATTACTGTGCATGCAAATGAGTAAGCCACATCCGCCCACGAGGTGTACTATTATGCATTATTAACATATGCAGCAGAGGGTACACACGCGTATTCGCAGCAGTCAGCACTGGCATACACTGACACAGACACACACACCATGACTTTCCTCTGTAGTACCTGTGGATGCGATGGGTGTGGGCTCTAGCGCCCTGATGTTGACACAGTGCTTTTCTGCCACATTACACATGGCGACACTTTGTTGACTGTTTCCACAGAGCAAACACTGGGTAAAACAAGACATGAATAGAGCACCAGTGCCAGGAAGCTGTCCACCGACTGAGCACTCCACCGGCAGCACAGCTATTCACTGTCACAGCTGAGCCAGGGTTGGATAACGAGTAAAATCAAGACTCTACTGGTATCGACACAGTGGGTGTTTCTTTAACATATGTGTCACTGCAGGAAAAATTATATTTGCAACAATATATTATGAGCAAAACAACAAATTCTCACATTTTCTGTCAATCTCATAATGGACGACTGTCCACTAGAGCTGCAATGGAGCTGTTGTTTGATTTAGTTATTATCACTGACAGGAAGGAACTTACCACAATAAGCTAGCAAAGCCCTCATTATTGGCCCTCTAGCTGCACTGCATACATCACATGGAAAGACTAGATTTGCTCACTGGATGATAAGAATCAAACCATTGTGAATTAATGGCCTCAGAGATCATTGGTCTCTCCATGTTTCTACCTGTAGGCACTCAATGTCATGAGCAACACATCATTTTAAAACACTAGCGGACCTGTGTGAGCTCCTGCTGCTCCAGGTCCCATTTCTTAATGCCGTTGTCCCTCGACCCGCTGAACAGCACATCTCCCTGCACAGCCAAGCACTCGATACCGTCATAATGCGGAGGCTCAAAGTTGTGCGCTGGACCTATGTTACCCAGAGTTCCCTCTGCTACATCAAACACCTGAGGTGAGAAAACGAAGGAGAAGTAAAAAAAAAAAGGTGTGATCACAGTTGGAATTTGACTCTCTGACACAGTATCTGGTGTAAATATGAGCGTGTTAGGTACCTTGACGTAATGGTCTTTGGAGCCTGTGATGACTTGGTCTTTGCCCAGCAGAGACTGCCCCACTGTCAGACACATCACGGAGCCAATGTGGCCTGTCAGCTTCCCCATCGCTTGCATCCTACACACACGTAAAAACAAGCATCAAAAGAGGAGAATCAAAGGTCTTAGAAATTCATCACTTGCTAAGATTTTCAAGGTGCCTGTTACACTGAATGAAATCACTTTCCACCTCGTGAGTGCTGTAAAATCACTGCGACACAGCAATGCCATAGGCAGAAATGATACTGAAGAAATGTTTAATGCATTCATTTTTCATTTCCAGGGGGTTCTTATGCATCATTAAATCGGTCTGAGACTCTCAGCATAAAACTGTCTGGTCCAATACTTAAATCATTTGCCTCTAGACACAAAAACAGAGCAAAAGACCACACAGCTAGTGAACGTCAGAAATGCGTTCCTTGTAGAAAACATGTACATGTTCATGCTTTGCGTCACCTGTACTGGGTTGCTGCGATTCATTTTCATTTCCTTTAATCTCTCCTCTCAGATGTTAATCAGTTTCCTAGTTAATTAACATCTGACAAGTGAAAATATAAAACTACATCCATGTATAAAATAATTCAGAGGTGTCTGTAAAGAACCTAACTGCATAAATGCACCAGAGATTGTGAGAACTAAACATCAGTAGAATTAATAGAATTAATGAATGAATATATTAATGCATGAATGAATGATCTGAAAACTTTAATCAATAACTGGATGAGCGGTTCAATGAATAAATAAATCTATGAATAAATTAATGAGTGATAGATTTACCTGTTGAGGTCCCACATGCGAACAGTGTTCCCAGCAGCAGCGTAGAGCACAGATCCTGACACATTGAGGGCGATCTGGTTTATCTGGCATTCGCCTTGTGCAAAGGTTATTGTGCGGGTGGTGGTGCCCGCACACGCATCGCCTGAAACCACCTGCCCTGAAGACCTGGGGGACAGATAAGAAACAAATTAAAAACAGGTGGGAATGGAGGTGTAGCAAGCTGCATTTCTGCAGTTTCCTCTAGATGCGTCTGACATGAAACTGTTCATGATTTAATTTGTCACTTTTCTGCAACTTGCAACACATCAGTGAACAGAAAAGCAGATCCCTTAATCTGTTCAATCAAATATCTCTTAAGCTGCTATTACCTAACAGCTCCAAACAGTCATTTCATCCGGCCAGCAGAAGGGAGGAAACTCACGTGAGCGTGCGGATACACTTGGCAGAATCGCGAATGTCCCACACTTTGATGTATGAGGTGGAGACGGAGAAGAGCAGACAGGAGGCGGGACAGTATTTGACTGACACCACGTTGTTGGGGTGGCCTTTGAGGGTGGCAATCTCCTGACCTGTCACCAGGTTCCACATCTTACAGGTACGATCTGGAGGAGGAAAATAAGGAGTTCCCCCACGGGAATTCACTTTAATTACTCTGTAAAAATCTTTTTACACTTAGCTTTTTGCAAGGACTGAACAAATCACATACAACTATACCACTGAACAGAGCCAAACTACTAGCTGTCCCCATGTTTACAGTGTTTATGCAAGGCTAAGCAAATCGCTTCCCGGTTACAGCCTCATACTTAACCCAAGTGCTGGAGAGGTATCAAATTTTTTTAATCTTTCAGTGAAGAAGCATATTTCCAAACATTTAAAGTAGTGCATTAATGATTTCATTGTTTTGGCATGGCAGAACGTCCAGTCAGCCTGTTCATTTGAATTTAATAAGGTCTGTTTTAGGGAGCTTTCAATTGGCACATGTAGTGCTATATGTTATAAAAGGATTATTTCACAAACCAATCCACTGCAGCACACTGTACACTGTAATTTAAGGCTTATGTGAAAAGCCCTCTAAAGGAACTGCTAACAACACACTGAGTGGTGTGTGTACCTTTTGATCCAGTGAACAGCAGCTCGTCTGTAGCATCGACACACAAGACCGGCTTTGAATGGCCCTCGGCTACAGAAATGCACTGCAAGGGTGCCGTCCTACCACCCTTCACACCCCCGATGGGATTGATCACTCCCCTGAAGATCACACATGTAGAGTCACTGTCATGAGTATCACACATTCTTTCCACATATCTAGAGATGTATGCATTGTCAGACACAGATAACACGAACTTCTTGTCATTACAATACAAACCCATACAAACCTGTGAATACAAGATTACTTACTCCTCTACAATTACACACACGCATGCATGCATGCGTAAACAACCACAATCACACATTTCTGTTGGTTTAAGCCCACCTGCTCCCTCTCTCTGGTCTGTCCCCACTTCCCTCTACAGTACCTCTGTTCTCTTTATTGTGGATCTGCCTAATTAAGGCATTACAAAACACTTACAACTTACCTATTCAACCTGTATTTCTGTCTTTCTCACACACAAATACACTCATATACACAAACACACACAGCTTTTCCTTCTTTCTTACGTTCACTCAATCTCTTGGTGAACCACTACCCCCCTCCCACCCTCCCAATCTACGTCCCAGTGACAGGCCAGAGTCCCAGAGTGCCTGGAGAGCAGTCAGCAGAGTGAGACAGAGCAGGGAGAGGGTGAGAAGAAGAGGGAGGAATGTGGGAAAATTGGTCCCTGGTGGGCTTCCTAATAACTTGAGAGGTGGTTAGTGTGTATGTGCATGTGAAAGAGTGAGGTACAAAGCAAAAACTGTGAGAGAGAGAGAGCCAGTGGATGTGAGGAGGGAAAAGAGAATTTGTGATTACACACAAAACTTGGGACAGATTTGTTTGTGCACAGAGTGAGCAAAATACAAAAGTGTGCACTTGAAACTTGTCAGTGCTTCTCTTCTGTGCCCACATGTACACTGATGTCCCGGTGTGAAAACAGAAACACAAATACACACGTCAAATAAAAAATTAAACACTAAACCATACTCTGAGTGAAACTTGTTTTTACAGTGCAAAAAATGCCAACCAAAATCAAAGACTGTCAATCACCAGCCAGTACAAAAGACTGCATGCATGTCTGCCAAATGTCACAAAACAAAAAAGGAAAAAACCAACTTGCACAGAATAAGCTCAAAACAATTGTTAACAACAGCCACAGCCTTGAAGGCCAAACTCCAAAGCGGCCTTGAACTCAAAAATAAACTGCAGCACAGCGTCCTAAGACGTCAACATCACCGCATGCAGCATCCGTTCTCTACCACTCAGGTGGGAGCTGACCCTCAGGTCAGCATCTCCACAGCCAATTGCCTTTTGAGGTCCGGGGAAAAGGATTGTGGTACATGTGGGTAAATGGAGAGATGCAACAAGATGGAAACCGACTATCACATTATCAGCTTCTGCAGAGCTGCAAACCTGACTGTGATAGCAGATTCATGGAGTGAACACGGCAACACATGCAATCTTTCCCCACCCTCTTTGTGGTGCAATTCAATTTGCAGACTGGTGAAGGAAAAAAGGGCATTTCTTCGATAAAAAGAGGAGAAAACCATAAAAATTATGGTTTTATTCATATGATTTATCAATAAATTGAGAAGGGAAGAATAAGTTGGAGCGCTGTTTTAGCTGAATGAACCTCATCACTCTTAGGGCTGTACAGCCAATCATGTTATATGATTAAGGCATCAGTTAGGCTACTGGTAAAGGAAATTCTTTAGTTACTTTATTTTCACTATATTACTCTTGTTAATTAAATACATAAATACCAAATAATTAAAACACATATATTCATTTACTTCATTAATATACTATCAAAACCACGTGACTTACAGGACACCATTATACTAAAACACTCTGAACACTTTCTTTTAATGCAGGTTCTCTCACCTCTAAGGATGTACGTTGTTCTTACTACACTTTAATGCAGCACTCTATTTCTTACATCAGTGTTCTGCTCCAAATGGCAGAAATTGTTTCCTATCTATCAGAGTCTGCAGAAGATATCATAGTGTGCTGTGTTATGCACTATGTAAGAGCTGCTAATGGATGTTGCAGGGCCAAGCACCAAGAGACCAGGAGACTAATGAAAACATGGAGGGAGATCAGTGTGTACTCTTCAGCAGACAGAAAAACAGACATAAGGGCATCAGTGAAAGGTTCGTCTATTTGTGTGTGTGGAAAAAAAAAAAAATCACAAAAATAGGAAGAAGGGGAGAAAATTCTGTTCTATCATTATTATATAAATTATATTCTATTTGTTTCAAGGGAGTAGTTTGACGTTACGGGAAATAAGCTTACTGTCTTTATTGTCAAGTCAGATGAGAAGATGGATACTGTTATTATGCCTGTGTGCTAAATATGAGGTTATAGCCAGCGAACCTAGCTCAGCACCAAATAACAAATTAAATTACAAAATTAGTATCTTTTTAATGCTTATAAAAACTAGAGGTAGTTTCCCTCTTGCCATTCTTTGAGCCAACCACGTGACACATATCAAAACTGTTATATATTTCCAAACATCAGCACCATGTTGCAGTCTCTACAGAAACTGTAGTCATATATTCAAGAGGTGGTCAAGCATATTGAACATCCAGGTGATTCATCAGTTATGAGAGGTTTAGTTAAAGTTATATTTGCACCATTAAAACGTCTATTTGCATTTTCCTAGTACCGATTAAAAAAAGTGATGAGGTTCATTCAGGTCTTTCGTGCAAGTAACACCACAGAGAAAGACAACAGTGGGTGGTTTACCTTGTGGATCAATGCAGTGTGTGTGTGTGTGTGTGTGTGTGTGTGTGTGTGTGTGTGTGTGTGTGGGTGTCTGTGCGGAGGGTGGAGAGACCAGGCGAGCCACTGACTACTAGCGAAGGTGAGATGACACCAGATGAGTTAACAGGCAAATGGGAGAACAGAGAGCGACAGACGCGGTTCCTCTACCTGAGCACCTCGGAGAGCGAGGAGTCGCTGTCATCCGACCTGGAGGCAGAAGAGGAGCAAGGAGAGGGAGGGGTAGGGTGGGAAGAGGAAAGGGTTAACCACGCTTAGGAAAGACAAAAGGGTTACTTGCAAAGGGTTAAAGGACTAGAGGGGGGATTTTAGTTATAAAGCAGAAAGCAAACAGGCAGGAAAGCTCAGTCAACAATAAAGCTTGTCCAGTGATTATCAGCAGCTTGACTGAAATGTGCTTTTTCTTGACGGTAACCAGTGAACAGGCTGTATTCTTTGACCAACGTCTGCAGATGTTTTACTCGTTTACTGTAGGTACACCAGAGCTAAGCAAAGGCTGATTTCTGTGGATTTTTCCCTCGTTCCTTTAGGGCTTACATTGAAAGTTAGGTTTAATGAAAGAGTTTGACATTGTGCGAAGCATGCTTATTCAATTTTATTGCTGAGAGATGAATGATACGATTCATACCGTTTTACTGTCTGTCCATTCAATAAGCAGCTATGGCCAGCAGCAAGTTAGCTGAGCATGAATACTAGAAACGAGAGGCACGTCCAAGGGCGAGCTCGAAATGTCTCTCTTTTCCAGTCTTATGCTACTGTAAGCTTACAGCTGCTGGCAGTAGCTTCATTTTTCACATACACTATACAAATAAAATTAGTTTCAATCTTCTCATCTAACTCTCAGCAAAGAAGTGAATTTGTGTATTTCCCAAAATGCCAAACAATTAATTTAAAACAAAGTAGAAAAAGGGAACTGAGAGTTAAAAGGAGGTAGTCAAGGAGGAAGTCACTGATGCCAAGAGAGCCACACACAGAGTCAGTGTCTATGCTTTTCTGTCCTCTATGTACGACTCCTGTCAGTGTATCCTCCTGCATCTCCTCACTCCAGCCATAATCAGGGAATTAGTACAGGAATAAGGCATAAGGGATCACAAACAGGGTTAACAGACAGGAAAAATAGTCGACTGGAGGATAAAGGTGTCAATCACACATGCCTGCTCAAAGGTGTCAGGTTAAATCCAGTCCACATCCACAGCTCCACTATAGCTCAAAGGGAAATGCTGCTATGTGGGTAACAGCGCAATAAAAGTGTTATTATATCATAAGTATTTTATACCCTCAGGTTTGTCACTATGAGAGCCTTTGCTTGACACTGTGAGCATAAAATAATAAAACAAAATGGCTCTGGATGTGTCTGGAGGGAACAACAGTGTTAAAACGTGATAGAAATTCCTCCATTTCTTTGTTTACTGCCGGTCACGGTGGCTATTAACATCGTGATACCAGACTCTCGATGCAAAATCCTTTTAAAATTCATTGGTTTTGGAGGATGCAAATGTAATGTGAAGATTAAAAATATAGATCTGGGATTCGCAGCCTCTTTATCCAACAAACAACAAGAAAACTTTGTTTAAAATACATTTTCCAAAAATAAATCCTCATGAAACACTCAATCGCAGTCTTAAAAGCAACCGATCTACTCAAATATGAATCCGTGAAGAAAACAGAAGCAGAATGTGTCCACACGAAAACATCCTATTGTATTTTACCCCGATTCTTACAGACAATTCATACTAATTTTATAATAAACTGTCTGGGTTGTTTATCTGAGTGTTCATTCACTACAAAAAATAAATAAAATAAAATAAAAATGTTGCTTCAAATGATGAAACTTCCATAAAAACTGCTGTATTCAGTGGGAAAACAGTAAAATCACACCCCTCACTTAAAACAGAGTGAACAAAAAATGTATGTTTTATCATTATAAGACCTGAAAGATAAATCTGTTCTCACGCTGTCACCCTGAGTCAATTCAATATGGCTACCAATGATACGGAAAGATGACAAGAACCAACTCAACTCATTTACCTACTGCTCCTGAAAATGAGGATCCACAGGCTCCGACAGACACACACACCTTAGGTTGTTCAATCTAATCTAATGTAAACCAACACAGCAGCTCTGCCATGAATTCTACTTTTACAAGGTTATCATGTCTCAGTGTTTCTTTGTCAGTGTGGCCAAAACAAACAGAAACAGCTCCTAAACTGCAGGACGACTCCACCGCCCACTATGACCTCAATGATTAACATGAAGCATCATTATCACCTTTCTACCAACAGAAAAGTAGAATTCACGGCAAAGCTGCAGTATTGGATTGTATTAGATTGTACAGGTGTAGCTAATAAAGTGGCCATTGACTCAGACACACACACAAAAACAACACCCTAACTTTTATTTTGCACAGCAACCTTTGCTAACAATTAGGGGTCAATAAAGCTGAGAAGTGTTCCGGATTAATAAAGATTACAAAACAAACAACTTCGGAGCCCAACACTGAGTGAAATTAACTGCTGACATTTGTCAGAGCAGAAAGCTGGAATTGATTGTGAGTAGGAAGAGAAAAGGCAGGCTGCTCATTCACGCTGCAACACTTCTGAAGCCGACATTAAAATGCGTCTTCCATCCACTTGTGACTATGTGATGTGACTGGATTTATAACATTTTTTACCTTCACGCATGTAAACATGACAAACGTACACCATCAGTCAAAGCTGTCGAGTCCAACACCACAGCACATTTGACCACTACCTTCAAATTTACAATTAAGTTAGATGAACGTCTCTACGGGAGATATATTGCAGGTTGTTTTTTTATTGGCTTAGATTAAATTGCATTTGTCTTCCCCTTGTAATAATGCAAATCATGTATATCAGTGTCAGTATGTTTGAAAAGAGGATGTGAGGATCTGAGCTGCTTCCCTCCTTGCTGTGTCTGTTTCTTGGTAACACCTACAGACGGACTGAAAGCATTTTGCATTTTGTTGTCAGTGTTGCTAAATACAGTTCAGAGTAGCCTATGGTTGAGGTTGTGGAATAATCAGACCTTCAAAATATACTGAGTGCATTTAACAGCTGGATTCAAAGAGGATGTACATTAATGCCAGATCAAAAGTCTTTTTGTCCAACGAAGAGGATCCATTCAAAGATGAACTCTTATCTACGCCTCAAACAAGAACACTTTCCTCTTAAAAGACCCGACCTTCAGCCAATCTACATACCAAGTAAAGACCTTAAAACACTGCTGAATAAAAATAGAGAAAGTGGTGCTTCAATGTACAACTGAACTGATCAAATGGACCAAAGGAGAAAAGCAGCATGTATGCATGTGCAGTGCGCAGTGAAGCTGAGTCCACCTCAGGTCAATATCACTGAAATATTAACTAATCAGTTCCTTTTGCTTTTATTCAGACAGACAGAAATGTAACTAATTAAGCTATGAAGTAAAGAGCCATATTTTAGAACCAACTGCAGCAAACCTCAGTCCACCATTGATTAGTGAGACTTCTTGCTTTTACTTTGTAATACTTATAATTATTCTTTACATCTCTGCCTTTGATGGGGCTGGTGTAGCATCATCTCCAGCTCAACATGAGTAAAACAAAGGAGCTGGTGATGGACTCCTGTCGGTTCTCTCTCTACCTGGAGTGACGAGGTGGAGGTTGTTTACACTGTCTTTTAAAAGCTCTCGTGTAATTGTCTGTGATGTGTTTGGGATCAATGTCAGGTTTGATGTCCTCTCCTGTCAAGCATCTTAAAAGTGTCATATTTCCATTTGTAACTATACAAGCTTGTGTTTACAGTGGATCTAAAGTCAGAAAGAGTTTTCACAAGCCGGTTTCTTACTCATTACAAGCTATTCTTTCCCATGTGGAGACAAATTGCTTTAGACACAACCCAGGCTCAAACTCATCTAAGCATCTACCGTAATCTTCGTGTAATTAGTCTTACTATTAACACAGAGTAAACACTGCAGTGATCACAGGTAAATTAGCCTTTGGTGTATATTGTAGATCCCTCTACAGGTATGTACTCACTTGTCCAGAGCAGAACCCTGTGTTTGGTTGCTAGTAAGTCTTGAGAAGACGTTGCGATCATTCCTGGTCCTCAGAGGAGGGGAGGACGGAGGAGTATAGCCATCAGTAGGCCTGACGCAGGTAGAAGGGTGAGGGAGGTTAGAGATGTGGAGGGACATAAAAAATAAACAGAGACAGAGAAAGAGTTAGAAAACACTGCAAGCAAATTGGACAGTTTAAAAAATCCAATTGCACAGTCAAATGATACAGATACAGATCAGTTTGCCTGCAAAATAGCTGGAATGTGAGGTTTACAAGTACCTGTATGCACGGTCGTAAGACTTCCTCCTTGTTATAGGGGAAGTTTCATAACCTCGAGACTGCCTGGGACTGACACACACACAAACACACACAAGGAAACTAAGCAGACTTTCATGGGAGTGCACTGGTGATAAGCAGAGAAGGATGATACACATCTACATGAACTGCTGGAAATCTATAATCAACAAGGATTTATGCAATTTGACAGCAATTCAAGCAGACAAAAGAAACTGGCAGACTCATTTCTTTAAATATCAAATCACACACAAACAGGCTTCCAATCATCACAATCATCAAGGGCAAAAGCAAATTGCATTGACTTCTTCTTTTCCCACCCTGAAGCAGATTCATAACCTATAAGGTTATAAGGCCTCGGGCAGGTTTCGAAAATATGCAGCATAAAACAGAATTAAAGTATTTTAAACCAACTTTGTCTCTGTCATCAGGAAATGAAAAATACATTTCTAAAAAGATCTCTGTGAAGTTACTTATGGTTATGGTTTGTTTGTTTATTTCAGTTACAAAAATTAACCTTACAGTAGTATTTTCCAGTTTTTCCAACCCATGTCACCATCCAGGGATTCTGTTAGTCTTGTTCAGCAGAGTAAATATTTACCAACATGTGGATTCAGGAAGATATTCTCTTCTTAAAGAACACTAGGCCACCCTGCTGATTTGTACAGTAGCTGAACTAATTTGACAAAACATAAATTCAACAGAAACTCTTGTCAACAGGGCCGTGGAGATACATCACACAAAAATATTATGAACCACTGCAGAGAGTGCAGTAATTATTACTTGAGAGATGCTGTCATAATTCCACGCTGTTAAAATATAAGCATCAAGCTTCATACGCGTTATTCCCCCTTCTCTGTAACACCTAACTCTGTTCTAATCCTAATCCGAGTGGTCACTATGGTTTGTCAGGAACGTTAAAATCTTCATAACTCACAAGGTGTGTCCCCTGACTGGGAGACTAATAGTGCGCGATGCTCGGTCCCTGTGGTAGGTGTCTCGTAGAGCCAGGCTGAGACTCAAATTTCCTGTCACCAGACTCAGGCCATCCTCTTGGATGTCGGTCAACGAAGCCAGAGACTTTGTAATGTGCTGCTGCTTGCTGCCTGATGAGGGGTCCAGGATGGGACCCAAATACTCTGCCGACACCGCCTTCATCTGAGCCGACAGACGAGGCTCCATCTGGGTGAAAAATGTGCACCATTTGAGTTACAGAGGATGAAATGAGTAAGAAGGAGGACAGTGGGATATGAGAAACTGGGACATAAAATAAAGATAAAGACTGAATTTAATTAGGGCACAAGAGGAAATTAAGATACAGCCTGAAAACATCATCCAGCAGGGAAAAAGGGCAAAGAGAATAAGAAATCAGTAAAACAAATAAGTTAGAAAAGAGAGGGTTGTCATTTTGGGGTCACAGAAAGATTGTGGAGAGAAAAAAAAAGCACTGAAACACATAGTAAATAATAGCAAACAGAGCATTACCAGCAGGAAAAGAGGGATTGATTTTTCAGGGCTTTCAGAGTTGCATAGTTGTTTGGTTTGCTTTTACTGCCATCTTGTGGTTACAAACAAGAACAGCAGCTACTGAGACGAACGGTGGCATGTACTGTTAAATTGAGAGGAAAAACCAGGGCAGGCATCCAAACACAGGCACGACAACAAAAATATTGTCCCAGGGAATCACATATGGTCTGATGCACCTGAAGTTTTAAGACTAACAGGAAGAATTTAAAGCCACAGTAGGGTCTCTCTAAACCTGCAACATCTCTAACAGAGCTAAGTGGAAACTATGCACTTTAACAATACAAAGATGCTGTACCTTTATCTTGAAGTCATCTTGGCTGTTGGATTCTTTCATTTGAGATACACTGCAAAAGAGAGAAAAGGAGTCAGGGTAACGTGCCTGTCAGAAGGTAAGGGCTAAAACCAATCCAGCAATACAAAAGTGCAGTAAATGATTTTAAAGAGGAGGTGGATTAAATCTTTGAGAATGCTGCTATGAAGGCTGCAGTCTCACCTGCTGTCAGATGCTTGGCTGAACTCAGAGGGCTCCTCGTCGGTACTGGCGTAGCCATTTTCTGGAAGCACACAAAACACATCACTTATGAGCCCAATGCAAACCAGAAACAGCCGCTTTGTGTGTTTGTATGCACCATTGAACATGTCAAATGCCAACTTCCACAGAGGTCAGCAACCTGTTTTTCATGTGAGTAACTATTGCAGCGTTTCAGGTTTCTGATGATACAATACAGCATCAAACACTAACAACCAATACTAAATAAATAGGGTCTGAAAACCCTTACTTTGCATGTTTCATGGTGCTAAGAACTGTATTTTCACAAATTTAAAGAAAAGGGGGTAAAAAAAACAAAGAAGGACGAGAGGAAAGAGAAGATACCCTATGGCGTAAAGATACGTAAAAACGCCGCTCACCCTGCTGTACATTGTGGATGAGAGCCTGGAGTTCAGGGATGTACTCTGCCTTTTCTCGCAAGGCATCGAGGATCATGTGATTGTGGGACGAGCCGATCACGTCTGTCTGTCTCAGCTGTCCCTCAAGCAGTCTGATCTGAGCCTCCTTCTGGGCCACCTGCAAGCTCTATTCATGCATAGTGACCAAATTAGATAAAAATTAACACTTTACACATAAACACACAGAACAACTAACACTAGTTATGCAGCACACAATAGGAAATGAGACAACCTTGCAATACATAGATATATCACTAGATGTCACCACAGCCATTTACTCAATCAGGTTTAGGACAAATTAATACTATGACTAAAGTTTTGACAGTTGCACAATACGACAACACTAAAACATAATTTTCAGTTAACAGCCAAACTACTTAGAATAATGGCACTAAACTATATTTAGTACGGTTTTATTATTATTATTATATTAGGTCAGTGTATGTATTTTATGGCGAACTCACTTTGTCTATGGAAGCCTTCAGGAAGTGGTCCAGCAGGTGGCGTGCTTCAGCCAGAGAGCAGGAGCTAATCACCACTGAGGTGTCCACTGAGTCCAGTTCATCCTTGAAGAGAACAAAACCCCAGATATTAGAAGAGGCCTTCTGTCATACTGTGTATATGTGTGTGTGTGTGTGTGTGTGTGTGTGTGTGTGTGTGTGTGTGTGTGTGTGTGTGTGTGTGTGTGTGTGTGTGTGTGTGTGTGTGTGTGTGTGTGTGTGTCTTTCTAAGATAGTGTAGACAAATTTCAGATTAATTCCACTGTTGTGAAGACATTGTGGACAGTCCTCAAAACATCAAATATCAATCTGAAGGTTGAGACTTGAGATTTTAGGGTTAATATGGTTAAAGTCAGGTTAGTTGGTTAGTTAAGAGTTGAAGTTAGACATTTAGTTGTGATAGTTTATTTTAGGACTAAGGGGCTAGAAAGCGTCCATTATGTCAGTGAGTGCCTCACACGTAGGCAAACATGTCCGTGCGAGTGTTTGTACCTTGGTCTCCTCTATCTGTACAATCGTGGCCTGGCAGTCAGACAGGCTGTCGTTGATGTAGTCTATGTTGGCGTTCAGAACCTCAATCTCCTCATTGATTTCCTGAAGGAGGCGGTCCTCTGCCTCAGGCCCCTCTCCCTCTGCCATCAGTACCTCTCTCTTATGCGAAAGTGCTTCCTGCTGCACTGTCAGTTCCTCTCGTTTCTGACTCGACCAAAACAAATGCACAAACAGCAAAATAAAAAGTTACCAGTTGTCTCTGTCATTTCAGTTGTCAGCTATTAGACGGAGCTAAAACTGTTCATCTTTTCTGTTGAATTCCTTGAAAAACTAAATGATTCATCTCAAACGGTTTTAATATATTTAATACATGTTCTCATTCAAAGACCTAATTTTACTCAAGCACCACATGTAATCCTAGATATTTAAATAGTTGAGCCATTCCTACCTTGATAAGCCGATCCATATCAGCTTCCATGTTAGCTATGGTCATCCTCTGCATGACAATGTCCAAAATGCGACGCTCGAGGGTTTGCCACTTCTGACGTGCTGACTTGGAAACGTTAGTAGCTCTTCCTGCTGCTGCAGTGCTGCCCAGACCTGCTGGCTTACGCTGCAGCTTCTTCCTGGTGCTGGAAAGACAGTTGATGAGAGACACGAAGGGGAAGGCATCAGTCAACACTGTGTGTGTCACGGTGTCGTTAAAACACATCCCATTCCAAGCCAGCTTACCCAATGACCCTGGTTCCATCCATGCTCCCCTCGCTCTCTGCCAGGTATCCGAACACACTGTTCTTGTTGTTCCACTGCTTCACCAGCCCGCTCACAGTCCTCCCAGTCTCAGGCTCAGAGTTGCTTGCCGTGGTGCTGGCTGATAACTCAGCTCCAGAGTCTGTAAGTGATGGAGGCTGGTTCCAGCGAGCCACACGTCCAGCCACGCGGTCAGACATAGGTTTGGTTAGGCGCCGGAGGGCCGTAACCTCCTGGGTCTTCCTGCGTAGCACCAGCTCTTGCTGACGCTTCTGGGACTCCAGCGCTCGAATCTGGTACTAATGGGGAGGATGGAGAAAAACACACAGTTCTTTACATATTATTACTGATTATACTTAATGTTTATTTTTATTGATGTTCAAATATTAATTAGATTCCTGACTTGTGAACGGGGCTTACAAGGTGTTAATTATGTAAGGATTGTAAGGCTTAAGATGAAACCCTAAATAAAAGGATTATGAACGAAGCCCAAAAATGACAGTGTTAATATTTTCATGCTCATTAATAACCACTCTACAAAAATGCATAAAGACTGAGACTGAAACAAATATATTACATACATACAAAAAAATATACTGTACCACAAACCTGTCTGCTTTATGTACATTAGCAGTCAAAAGTGTAGGCACACAAAAAAAATGATCATGTTTTTAAAGGAAAAGCTGATTTTAAAACATGTAATTGATCAGAATACAGTGTAGACATTGGTAAAACTGTAAATGGCTATTGTAGCTGGAAATAAAAGGAATGTTTATATAAAAGCAGAGAGGCCTATAATCAGCAAACATTACTGTGCTGTCTTCCAGTAGCACATTGTGTTTGCAAATGCAAGCTTATGAATTTAAAAGGACAAACTTATTATTAGAAAATCATTTTGCAATGATGGTAACACAGCTGAAAACATGCATCGTATCATGAAATACACTGTACGTTCTATGTGTCTACACAGACAGATAAATGAAGTTTCAAAATGTTAGGCTAGCAAACAGATGGAGACCTGGCAGAACTCACAAACATCAGTCATTCCTTAAATACAGCAGTGACATGGGATTTTTGAGCACGATGATTATGTTTCATAATAAATATGAAGTTGGTTTTCAGTGAAACTGAGAGGTGTAATAAATGCTATTTGTGAAACTGCTGACACAAACAGAGAAGCAGCCTGACCTCCTGTCGTCGCTGTTCCTTCTTGAGCTGGGCGATCTCGCGGTTCCTCTTCGCCTCCACCATTCTCCTCCTCTGCTGCTCCTCCTTCATTTGCTTCATCAGCGCCACCTGGAAACAGCAGCAAGGTCAGACTTCCCAAACCGCCGCTGCCACTCCTGCTCACAACGTCACTTTCATCCACACTCCGACTCCCTCTTCTCCTCCGCTTACCTTTGCTTTCTTCATCTCGTTGACCTCGGCCTGGAGTTTCTTCAGCTCCCGTTCATATCTCCCCTGGTTCTTGAGGAGGCGTGCATGCTCCTTCTGTGCCGCTTGTAGCTTCAGCAAGTCGCGGTTCATCTCCTTAAGACGCTTCTCATACTCCTGCTTGATCCGGTTGGCCTTTTCTTCCGTGTAGTTCTCCATGGACACTGCGACCACACATTCATGTTAATTGCCTACTTTACCTTTCTGTACTTTTTACCCACTGACCAAGCTGTGTCAACTCACTGAGGTTCTGCAGCACACGGTCTCTCTCCAGCTGAGTGTCTCTGATCTTGTTCTGTAGCAGGATGAGCTTCTCCTCATACTGCAGCTTCAGCATCATCAGCCTCCGCTGGCTGTTCTCCAGCTCATCTATTAACTTCTGTTTGATCTCAATCTCACAGGTAAGTTCTGCCAGGTCCGCTTGGAAGTTGGCTGCAGGTTGGGGTCAAAAATAGGTAGTGGATAACTGTCAAAAACTGTATGTCACATCGGGTCTAAATAAATGTGACTGTAATTATAAAGTTTCCTTAAATCTGCCAAAACAATCCATCTCACTCTACACCTTAAAATTATTTCTATATATATATCTTTTTGTTAACCAAATTTAAAAGTCTGACAGATGTAGATGAGGCCGGACAAGTAGAAAACAAGGCGTACAAGAGAAAGAGGTGTGGTCATTTAGTAGAAGCAGCTGTCAGAAACGCACCTTTCTCATCCGAGTCCGAGTCCGAGTCCACCAGGCTCTCATCGCTGTCAAACTCATCTTCTTCCCTGCCCTCCTCCTCGTCCTCTCCCTCATCTTCCTCACAACCACTCTCCTCCTGCAGCGGAGACATGATGTCCTACACAAAAAAACAAGGACATTAGACTTTAACTCTCAACTGCTTAGGACTGCTGACTTGCAGCCCATATACCTCACCTCTGTGTAATTCTCGTCTGAATCGATCTCTCCGTTCTGCCCGTTCTGCCCGTTTTCCCCATTCTGCCCATTCTGTCCGTTCTCGTGAGTGTGCAGCTTCACTCGTTTCTTCAGGCCTTTCTCCAGCTCTGGACTGCAGAGGATGAAAAGCATGTTGAATTAGCCAGACTAGATTTGCTAGCGGACAAAAATGCACAAAAGCCTCAAATGTGTTAGAACGGCAGAGCACAAAAAGCATTGAACACTACTGTACCTATAACTATTCCAACCTTTGATAAGCTAAGATCTGGGGAGTGTTTCTAAATGATGTGCTCATGGCAAATATCAGCCCTCTAAAGTCATTAGAAAAGTCTTCTTCAGCTCATCTACTCTCATCTTGCCCTGTTAGCTTTTTACGTTTTATTACCAACTTAATTCTTCCCGTTGCTCCCTCTTTTAAAACCCATCCTGCTCTTTATCCATCCTATCTCTAAATTACTATCTACCTCCATCTCTAACCCATTAGACCTCAATTAGCCTGTTAGGCTGTGTACTCTTCTCTCTCATGACCCACTGGCCGACTGAATTAGACCTTTTTGCGTCCATGCCAGAGTTACTACTCAGCACTGGCTGCATCCCAATTCTATTTAGAAGCCGGCCGCCTCAAAGCCCTAATCAACTTTGTGATGTTCTTAGGCCAACAGAGAAGCAATGATGAGGAAAAAAAGAAATAAGTGCACTCATCATATTCTCTTGCTTTTAAATCATGCACAGTTGACAAGAGATTTAAACATACGAGAGCAGCTAGAATACTGTGTGTATCTCCTGATTCACTTTATACTTTATACAAATATGTTTATATAAGTATATATATATATATATATATATATATATATATATATATATATATATATATATATATATATATATATATATATATATATATATATATATATATATATTGCATGTACCTCATCCTCCTCTGCCTCCTCTCCTTCTTCTTCAGCCTCTCTATATCCAGCTTAGCTCGACGTAACACATCAGTCATCTCGGCCTCCATGGACATGGGAGCAGGTGAGGATCCAGGAGGGTGGCCGGGAGCGGGGCTTAGACTGGCAGAAGGGAACAGGGGACGAGAGGAAAGCCGGGCCAGCTGCCGTCGCAACGACTCGTTCATGGACTCGCTCTCGAGAAGTTTGGTTCTGAGGATGGAGGGGCGGACAAAAGAGATTTGTTTCATGTTTTCTCCCTGCTTGGTTTTGTGAAGCTACAAAATGAGGTTGTACCTCAGTTCTTCAACCTCTCGGATGTAGTTCTGGATCAGAGTCCCAATCTCCTCATTGCCCTCACCTAGAAGAGAAAAGTATAAGAAAGCCCAGGTCATCTTAGAGCAATAATGATGCAACAGTGGAATTAACACATATTATACATTAAACTGAATTTTAAGCTACAACATGCAAGTTTTGAGAATTAAAAAAACAGACATACTGTCGCATTAAAGACACATTTATAATTGTTAACTCAGGAGAAACATGTGACGTTTGGACAGTCGATGTAATTACACATTTCCATCACTTACTTGACTTGGCCAGCAGGGTGCTGACCTCATTGGCCAGCAGATGTGTAACACGGGTGTTGAGGTGGTCAATGGTCTCCTGCATGGCTTTTACTCTGAGACGCAGTGTGTCATTCTCTCTCTGCAGCATGGCGTTCTCCTGATACAGGTCGCTGTAGCCCTCAGAACCATCCTCACATGCCACACGCTTCCCCTGCACAGATACGCAAATAGATAGCAGGAATGGTTAACTAGCCCAGAGCTAGAACAGCAAAAACATGTAGGGAAAATGACATTTTTGGGGTTAAAAGTCAAACATGAAAGACAAATATACACATAAATATCCACTCTTACTTATACTGAATGTAGCAGTCCAACCAGACAAAAGGCTATTGTTGAAACTGAGTCTCTCTCAAGTGACTATTGTTGTATTCTGAATGATCAACAATGAAAAAATCCTGTTGTGCAAGCCTCCAAACAGAAAGTCACTATATAATCCACTGGCAACTCACAGACATCATTGCCTCCACCAATCCACCCCTCTATTCCTGCTAGACTCCAGTCACATCGCATCCTTTATTACCACATCGAGGTCAGCCACCAGTCCCTTGTTACAGTCACGCATTCACTTCTCTCTAGTGACTGTGGTAGGCCCCTTAATCACACAATGGACTGACAATCCACCTAAACGACTGCTTGTTTCTTGCAGTCCTGAAGGTCAATGCCGTTTTTTTTTGTGTGTGTGTGTGTGTGTGTGTGTGTGTGTAAATGCAAAACCTCTAATCCCAAGTTCATCCTGCTGAAGGATGCATTAAACTTACAATTATCTTATATGATTCATCTGATTGGTGCTCCATCAATTACTATTCCTGCAGCATAAGGCATAAAAGGATGTGTGTATCCCAGTAATGATCTTTAATTTGATATAGTAGTAACCTGCTGCTGCTGCGTGGCCTCTGCTTTTGCTTCACAACGATCTTCTCTTACTCAAATCAGTGTTGTCTTTTTTTCTCCCTCTGCTCATTTATTACCACTTTCATCCATCTTGTCACCCCTTTCAGCCCTCTCTTACAGCCTCATTGCATTAGTTACAGTGACAGCCATATGTTAGCTCTCCTCTTTGATCTTCTTCAATCTGTCACGTCTTCACCTACCCCCTTTCATTTATCCCCTCTCATCTTTATCTCTTCCTTGTCTTTCTTTCTTTTTTTTTTTTTTTATCTTTTTGCATCCATCCATCCCTGCATTTCTCACCGCCTTGTACTCCATCAGCTCCATCTGAAGCCGAGCTATCTCAGCACGCATGGCACTGATCTGCTGGCTGGTTTTGTCTTGGTTCACCACCACCTTGTTCTTGATGTTTCGGGCGCGGTTGGCGTACTTCAGTGTGTTCAGAGTCTCCATGAAGTCTCGATCGGATGGGCTGACGCAGGCGATCATCACTGTGCGACTGGAGAGGAAGAAAAGATGGAGGTTGTAGGTAACTGTTAATACAATAATATTAATATATTATTTATTTAGTCTATACAATCTATAAACAAAAACCCAAACCCAAAATGACCTGTTCAGATGTTTTGTTTTATCCGACCAAAATAGCAGCCAATTCATTTTCTGTCAATCAACTTAATGACTGATCAACTAATAGTTACAGCTCTATGCACCAACGTCTTAATAAGACCTCATATGTCATCTTTCCACTGTTATAAAAAGGTTTTCTGTTTGTACAGTATGTTTGTGTCTGTGTTTACCTGTTTCCTCCAAGTGAATCTTGCAGCAGTCGCGTGAGTTTAGAGTCTCTGTAGGGGACGTGCCCTCCCTTCTTGGCCTGATCACCTAAAGCACTGATCACATTTCCCAGTGCCAGCTACAACACACACACACACACACACACACACACGTTCAGAAAATAAACACAAACTAGTATCATTAACAAATTAAAGCAGAAGAGAGGTGTAAACGTGTGTTTACAGTAAACTCACTATAATTATGGGAGACTATACTAAGAAATGATGCATGATTTTTCATTTCTTAGTTTGCATGTTTAGCACAATACCACCCACAAACAGACACATGCATGAGTCTATTTCTATCTGTCTCACCAGTCCACAGTTAATAGAGATTCCCTCGCGGGCTCTGTCTCCTGTAGCTCCTGTGCGTTTGAGTCTTTCAGAACCGGCCAGATCCACAAAGTGAAACTTGGCCATCAGCGTCTCATACTCCGGCTGGGCAATCGGAGTGGACTCCACGCCATTCACCTCGCCATTCTCCCCTCCTCCATTCTGCTGGCAGGGGTGGAAAAAGCTATTATTGGAGATAGTGGTCTAGGAGGCAGTTCATGCGTTTCAGTGTATTTTTCTGTGATGATGTGTTTCGTCCTAAATTACTTCTCTTTCATTTCTAGTTTTCTTTTCCTTTTTTTTTTTTGTTTCATCATACCCAGCCTTTGTATTTATTTCTTTATATATATATATATATATATATATATATATATATATATATATATATATATATATGTTTTTCACATCCTGGAAGATTGTTTTGATAAAAAAAAAAATTAAAAAAAAGCTGTAACAATGCCCCTCTCACCCCTCCATCCTGTGTGCTTGTCTCACCATTTGCGGCTGTTGGCAGACTCTCATCTGACACAGGTGGATGGTGAAGATGGCGTGAGAGCGGGAGCTTTGGGCATTCATCTGGGTGCTGGCCGTGGTGCGGGACAGAGCGCCAAGCTTCAGACACTGTAGCAGCTGGAGCACACACACAATATTGATGACATATGGTTAAGGCTGAAGACTGTAGAAAATGTGCACAATCAGTAACAACAACAAAAGATAACTGCAGATATTGAGCTACTTCTCTTTATCAGTGGCCGAGATCATTTTTCCCCGTGTCAGCTAATTTCAAGAAGGTACAAAAACATTTGGTTGACTTCCAACTGTCGTCTTTCTTTGAGCTTTTCTGCATCTCTGCACAAATATCAGACAACTGCGAGATTTCCCTCTTGTTTTTATCCTCTTTACTCTCCCAGTGTCTCACCATTATTTCTATCTCCTCCCTCACACTGTTTTGACATTTTCCCTCCTCTCTCCCTCAGGAGTGCCCATCTGTCTCCACTTGTCTCTCAGCTGTCTGAATTTTCTGGAAATTTTATGCACAAATGACCTGACCTGACTTTTTCTGTTCTCCTTTCTTTCTCCTTCAGTTTAACAACTTACTCAAAACTTTCTACCAAACTTCACTTCACCACCTTTTTTTAACAGAAACCATATAATAGTATTCAGTAAGTGTTTTTTTCCCAGCCAGTATTTACTGTAACCCTACACCTTAATCACCACCTGTCTCCTCTATTAACGTCTTTGTCACTGGCTCGTCACATCTCTACTGCCCTTTTGACCCCGTCACAGGCCCCTTTCTGTCAGACTGTCACTGTTAATCTTCTTCCCCCTCTTGACAACCGTTACTCAGTTTGATACGTAAGTGCATAGAAGCTGCACTTTCCAAAAAGCAGAAGTGCACATATATCATGTCAAGACAACAGGTTCCTGTGTTTAACTGGTCTGACCTAGATGCAGCACAGTAAAGCGAAATTTCAAACAAGTCATCAGAATTTAAATCCAATGTGACATTTAAAACAAAACTAAAACTACTGTAGCTCTGTCAAAGGTTGTAATCCACAAATAATAAAAGGTAGAACTACGTCCGCAGATGTCATACGGAGTCCAATCCAAAGTATGATTTGACACAAAAGATGCTATGTTCTATGTTTAATTGTGTTTAGGATCTTTGGTCTCACATTCATCTTTTGACCTTAATACCAAATGTCTTCAGGGCACATTTGCAATTCCAATATCTTTGGAGGGGACTGTATGGTACAAACATCAGCACACGCACCAACACACATGCACCCACCTCTTCCTCAGAGTGTACCAGCCGGGATGTGACTCCAGTGGTGTAGATGCTGCCACTGGAATCCTCGTGGATTTTAATATTGGACTTCCTGCTGCGACTTTCTGGATCTCTGGCTCCATCGAACAAATCCAAGACCTCTTCATTGTACAACTACGGTAAAGAAAAGCCACACATGCATATTCATCAGCGTTCAGTTAAGCCAACCAGATACTAAGGTAATACCTTCATCTTTAACAATCCAGTCCAACGGTATATCATCATCATAAATCATCATAATTTTAATATGATTCCTGTTTTCCACTCCCCTCATGTGTGTTAAACGCAGCTTTGCAGCCTGACAGGTCAATTAATGACCTCTTCAAAACCATTGAGGGCAAAGGGCCACAAAGGTCAGCAGCAACTTCAGCTGTTCCCACCTACTGCCAGACACACACATCCATCTGTTTGCCATTAACAGAGATAACATTTTGACCCGAGAACCTACCAAACGCATTTATGACAGAAAACAGGACAGACAGAAAAAGCACATTTAAAAAAAAGAAATAAAAGAAAAAAAAATAAATAAAGATGAATATTATGTTATCAGAACTGTTATAACAGAATGACTATTCAATTAATAAGATCACACACACACACATAAACACAACTGTCCCTCAAGACAAACAAAACATGTGCATGACAGAAACTTCAGGAGGAAATCATTATGTCATATAATCTCATTGCTCCCACACAAGCATTCCTGCCTCCCTCTCCTCCCTCCCTTGCTCACTCTTATCCATCTTCTACCCCACCGTGATGAGGAATAATGTCAGAGGTAATGGTGAACATTAATCAGGCCCAACAAAGCACAGACAGGCATTCCTGCCCATCTGTCACCAGGCTGTCACTTCCTGTTTATAGAAGAGGGGACCGATTCCCTTGTGCCCCTGTTTTGTCCCATCTGGTTGGAGTTAATAGGGACCAATATCCATCCCAGCACGCACACATACACACAAACACAGTGTCAGAGTGTCAATAATTCACTATTTAAATAGGAGGTCATGCAAGGTCATGTGGTTGTGTATGTCTTGGACATTCATTCTCTACATCCTACATGTTTCTGTCACCCACCTCTAAGAACTGGGCGCTGACTTTAAACTCGGGAGGATGGGCGCCAGTCTCCTGAGCACGAACCCTCCTGTTTTGGATCCCTTCAAACAGCTGATGAACAGCTCGTGGGATGATGCCCTGCTCCTGTTGACTCAGAGTCACATTGAAGCCCGTCCCCATGGTGTACGTCTTCCCCGATCCCGTCTGAAACAGATCAATCAAGAGCACTTTAATAAAAGAAATACTGAATACACTCGATGTGAAGTTAAAATCCAAGGCTTGCTATCATACCTGACCATAAGCGAACACAGTGGCGTTATAGCCCTCGAAGCAGCCCTCGATGAGCTTGTACACACAGGTCTGGTAGATGTTGTGCTGCTCTGAGTCGACGTCAAACACAAAGTCGTAGGTGAAGGCTTTGTCCTTTCCCAGGAGGACTTGTGGTTCTCCAGGTGTGACCAGCGTGCACACATGGCAGCCCTCTATCTTCTCCTTGGCCATCTGAGGACGAATCCTGGGAGGAGACAGAACGAAACACTGAGTGAATAAGACTGGTTAGCATAACAATCTGATCCATGTTCTAGATGTGACTTAAACAAGAGACGCTGAAACCAAAGCTTATTAAGAAAGATTTAGAACATTTTTTCTTTTGCTTGTGTTTGCGGTATTTTCAGCATTTGCTGCAAATCCTTTGTTGTCTTTTGTGTATGTGAAGTCAGAGAACATGCAGAAATAGGTGATGTGGCACAGAATGAACAGCTCTCAGAAAACCTGTGCATTTACAGACACTGATGATGATAAGAAAGCAAACTTCTCGTAAGTAATTATTCCAGCGGGTGTTAATCCTGCAGCTCAGGACTCGGAGTTCTGCTGGGTTTTCCATCCTGACAGGTAGTTCACTGCAGTTAATTGCTTTCACCTGACATCCGAATTTTCAGATAATCCCTGAGTTAATGGGTCCAAAAGGAGAGCAGCCACTGTGCCAGAACATCTCCTAACTCACTGACAGAATGAGGGCCGAGTATTTAAATTTAGGATCACTTTAAGTTGTTGTCAGCGTGACGGCAGAAAGCCTCACAGGCAAGATTGCTGATTAATGGTACTGTAGCTGTTAAAGATGCTACGCGTTTTACATGATTGTGCTGCAGTGCGGGTTACTAATGAGAAAAGAACTAAAGACAACTGAGGGTCTACTGCTCTGCCATAGAGCTATGTACATAAAACAGAAGATTGGTCTCGTAGACCAGTGTTAATCTTGAGATTTCAGACATACAGTGCAGACACTGTGGGGAGGTAATCACTTTAAGCAACAGAAAAAGCCATGAGCCAGCAGTACAAGACAACTGGGCCCACCTCTACACGTACTAAAACCCCAATCTTCACGGGATGCAAACCACCTCCCCCTCATACAGAGACCACATTAGAAACTCCTTATGGTATGCTGCAACAAAGACACACACACACACACACGCATACACCCACACACACACACACACACAATGTATAAAGCTCTAAAGTCCCTAACACCACAAACAGCTGTGAGGATAGTGGCTTCACCACAAAGACACACACTGCATCTCAAAAAACAAATACTGTACACACACAGTTCAAAAACAACCTTCTCTACTATCTTCTGTTCACACATGGCTCCTCTCAAGCATACATTAAGAACCACACCCACCACAAGCACTCACAGTAATTTCTTTACGTAAGTGTTTATGGTGCTATAGAAACACACACACACACACAAACAGCTGACAACAGCATTTTATTTCTTTAAGGCTTTGACAGGGTCTCCCGTAAAGGAATTAAAGACACTGCAATAGTCGGATTCAGCTCACAAACCCCGGACCACCTTATGACAGACGGCGCGACACAGAAAGCAGCTTGCAGACAGATGAGACCCTTTTAATGCTAGAGATGACCCTGACACTGAGGTTAATTTATCTCAACCACAGATCCCATGCGAGTGCCGTTTAAGCCAATTATCATCACAAAGTAGATGTGGCAGAGGAGGAGAGCGCTGGCTTCACAGCGCCGACTGTGTTGTAAAAGAGTCGGGTACTCAGAAGAAGTAAATAAGGTATGGCAGCGAGCCAAAGAGCAGATTGTAAATTTATAAAGCATTTCAACCATGACATCCATTCAGAACCTCACCATGAGACACCACATTTTGCAATTCTCTGTATTGTATATACAAAGTGCATTTCTGTTTCTTCCTCCCCTCATCTTATGCTGACCACTGAATAACTCAGTTACATCTCTGCTGAGCTCGTCAGAACTCACTTCTGCTGCTGAATGTCTGACATAGTGCAAACACCCTAGTCATTGCCAATTCGTAGTAGTAGGATTGTTACTTCTTAAACATTCCAATAATGTATAATGACGCATGTTGTGCAATTGAGTTTTAAAGAGACCAGAGTGCTGCAGTTCTGTTTGTTGGTTGGATGTATTAAGAGAGCTGGATATGGTGCCACCACTAAACCAAATTTTCCTCACAGCTGAGCACACGTGGTCTTTCAATTTTTGGCCTGCAAGGATTGTTAGATGACTATTAAATGACTAGTTTATTTGAATATACCAAATTTATAGGAACTATTTTGTGAGTCCTGCCTGTAGTGTGCTTTTGTACAGTGAACTACATTTAAACCCTTTAGCTCCTAAATATTTCTAGAGCTGATTAGTTAATTGACAGAAAACTTCCCAACATGTTTGATGATTTATTAACACTGGATTATTTAGATAAAAGTCAAATATGAAGCTAGTTTGATACAGCTTCTAAAGACAAAATCTGTCAATTTGAGCTCTACAAAAATTGCAGTGAATATACTTAGTGGCTGCTGCCAGTATTGAATATCATACATGTATAGATTTAATGTTTTACACTCTTCCTCTTCTGAGTGTCCTCACCCTGTCTTTCTCTCCACCATCACAGAGGAGTCCAAAAATTCTAGTATGGCTGAAATCTGGAAAAGTGTGACAAGCTCTGCATCAAACAAGAATAAACAAACATGCCTGACACACACAAGTAAAGCATACACACACACACATAAACATACATACATACAAAGGAGACCCAAAAACAAAGACAGCCTGTCCACAGGGACAAGAAATGGAACAGCTATAAATAAACAATCATACGGTGGTCGGGATGGATGAACGTTTAAGCCAGCTGAGCCAACAAAAGATCTATAACATTGATCGAAGCAGCACACATCGCACACACAAAGATCTAGACTCAGACCACACACTCACCAAAAGACATTTAGCAGCTAAAAATAGCCAGCAGCAAGTGTGTACGAGACAGAGCAATAGAGAGAAACTCAGACTGTGGCTCCCTGATGCGGTAAATTAAGGTGTTTCTCTTTTCTCATCTTTGTACACTAATGGGAAAACGGTTTAAATACCCGGGGGACTAAACAGAGTGACTGAGAGAACACACACACACACACACACCTCTACTGTTATATATTAGATGTTCTTCATGCAAAGATGAATGTGAGGTGCGAGAATGATTCCTTCAGTCATTACCCCACCTGTTTTGGCAGAAACCCGAAACCCAGTTCTGTCAGACACAAACACACAAACACACACAGTCAGAAAACTCATTATCCACAAGCTCTGAGGGAATGTACTTATTATAATAATCATCAAACCCAATAGCGCTAATTAGGACAAGGCTAAAACGAAAAGGCAAACAAACACACACAGACACACACACACACACACAAGTGCCACATCAAACGTTTGATAGCAAAATTCACTGATGCATGACTTGAGAGTGAAGTAATCTGCAACATGAGGGAGGAAGCCGATCTCGCTGAATACTGAAAGCAATCCTCTGACATTTTCAGCATCTCTCATCAGATTCCAGCTTTTGAAACTGTATATAGGATCATATTTCTTTAACAAGCAACCAAACACGCATCATGTTTACATCAAACAGTTGA
Source organism: Anabas testudineus (assembly GCF_900324465.2). Taxonomy (NCBI): domain Eukaryota; kingdom Metazoa; phylum Chordata; class Actinopteri; order Anabantiformes; family Anabantidae; genus Anabas; species Anabas testudineus. The sequence goes on along the minus strand of NC_046614.1, from coordinate 10,033,382 downwards.
ATGAGGAAAGCACCACACAAACAAAAAAAGCACCAGTGCCTCCGAAATTTGACAAATTTGGCAGCGTGTACTACATCAGCCAGCAAAGATCAGGACCGCTGCACGGTGAAGGTATGTATGAAACCATTCAAACAACACAGGTGTGTTTCACTTGGAGAACTTTTGAAGACTTCAAAGTGTTTAAATCTCTCACAATTCTTCTGTACACTTTGATTTACTACCCAGAATGGGAAAAGAAAAATCTGTATCACTGTGCCCTGCGCTCACACATGTGGAAACAGTTAGCAGGGTACCCTACAGCTGCCAGAGGGACTCCGGGACGTTCACAACATCAAAGCTCAGGTCTCATAGCAGACTGTAAGGCTTATGGAGATGCTGCTTGGTCAGCGATAGATCAATAACAAACTGGGGCAGCAGGAGGTGAAGATGGTGTCACACATGCTTTTAGTAGAAAACAATTAGGACACAGTCAAATGTACTGTTTGTATATAGAAGTGGGTGTTAAACCAAACTCGTGGCTGAACTGCATGGCATTTTGATTAAATATTTCCTGATAGATCCCAGTACACACAGCTGTGTTGAGACAAAATTATACACACATATTGACTGTAGAGTTTGGCATGAAAGGAAAAAAAAGAATTTGTCAATAACATGAATCTGCAATTTTGAGAATAAAGAGAAATTTGTATTGTTACATTATGAGAGGTCCCATTAATACAAATCAAGAAAGACATCATGAGATTTTACCAATAATTTACAATTTTAAGAGAAAAATGTTATTTCAGTAATAAGTCAAAAATCCTCTTCTAACATGAAATAAAAACACATTTCAATAATGACACAATATTTTTACAATGCACTCATACACACACTCAAAGAAATAGAGAGTCTTGAGCTATTTTCCAGTTGTTTTTTTTTTCAGTCTGCACATTTTAGGAGGGTCCAGGTTCCTTGGGAAATACACAAACTGCTCACAGACTCCTCATATGAAATGATTACAAGTGTGTGAGCATATGTTTGTGTTTACATGGTATGATATTATGCTTCTCAGTGTGTGCAAATGGCAAGTTACAAATGCTAACAGTTGTTGATGTCCAATAATACGGTAATCATCACGTGCAACGTAATTGTTGACCTACTATCCAATCACAATCCAGAAAATAGCCTGAACCAAATGCCGAGACTGTTACCAACGAGCCCCGTGTACCAATAAAATCAGGCAGCTGTGATTGCTGCCAGCGTGCGTGTGTGTGTGTGTGTGTGTGTGTGTGTGTGTGTGTTTAGGCTCAGTCAACCTTCAAAGAACAGGTCGGTAATAGCCAAAGATCTAATTTCCCTAATGTAAACACTACAGTAAAGCCACAGCACACACATAAAGAGACAGAGTTGATGGTTTTCTCTCGAGCTTCCAGTGTTTCAGAGCTCTGTTGTCTCTTCTGTGGTTTTGAGCCAGTGGAGGAAGACAGCTGCTGCCTCCATATTTCCTTCTACTCATCAAATTTCTCAATCTCGGACTATTTGAATACGACCTCCTTCCCATCATTACTGCTCTGTCTTTCCCTGTTGTTTCTTTATGTTTTTAATCACTGTACAACACAGGAAAACATCATTTAGCTCTTCTTCTGTTTCTCTGCTCTTGTCCTCGTCCTCAAACATCTGCCAGTCTCTCTCAGTTGGTTGCCAGTGAAAACAGACTAGGACAAAGGCATAAATGTCAGAAACAGCAGAGGGGCCTGTTCTATTTCCTTTTTCTTCTGATAACAGCAGAAACTAATCACTAATGTGGCCTTTCACCTTGCTGCCCGACTTCCTCTCCTTTTGTTCACTTCCTATTGATCAAATATCACCTTAACAATGAAAAAGTAAATACTGTATATCCATCATATGCTGTGGGACACCAGTGCATTATGTCTGTTTCTTAACAACTGTGTTACATGCAAACACACAGCCCCCACCTCCTCCCGAAGCAGATCCAATAACTGTTAACAGATGACTCAACAGTCCGTCTGCCAGGAAAGGCGGCGCTGACAGGTAGAGAATCGACGCTCTACAGGTGACTTACTGTACTCAACATACCCTGATTAGTGGGTTATTTACAAAGGCCGACACACACGCTCCGTGAAGGCCCTGACACGAAACAGCTCACTGAAATGTATTTAAAACGTTTTTTATGGCTTATGTATGCACTACATGTAGGTCTGTATCCTGAAACCCAACCCTGCCCAGTGTTGGTGTCCCGCTCTCCCCTGTCATCTCCACACAAACTGATAAAGTGGGAGGTGGTGAGACTTAATATGCCTCCGTTATTAATAACCACTCAGCAGGGGGAGAAGTGTAAGAGCTGTCATCCTCTGCCATCCTCTCTACTACACTCACGTATCTCATTTGCTTTACATGATGAATACTGGTTCTACAGTGGCCATTAGACAAAGATACCCAACAGCTCATCAATGCTTCAAAACAAGGGAGGGAGAAAGGATGACAAGCATCCTTCCCAGACACACTTTCTCATTAGATAAATGGATGCATTTATGTAAAGTCCTCCAGCTTGAGGACACTGACTGTGAGGAGAAAATACAAATCTCCATTGTACAATATCAAAGCATATTTAATTATTCTTACTAAGAACATTAACTAAGGTGTTTCTCTGCGATTCCAAGCCTGTCCGTGCATGTTGGTGGTAGCCAAGTGGTTTTTCAAACCGCTTCAGGATCCTGCTGATCTCTCTGCACCACAGCTCCACCACACTGTCAGCTGCCAGGGTGGTGGCTCCCCACACACACACACACACACAAACACACACAAACACACACACACACACAGGCTCAATTTCTCATAAACCCTAACGGCACTTTGCCACGGAATAATGCACACTTGCAGTACAGCAGCAGCAGCAGGCTCCATTTATCAAACAAGCCATTCAAACTGATCCCAAAATGAACAAGAATATAAAATTGCCTCTTGAACTGCTGCCAAACTCAAAGTTGTGCATATTTAAAAGCGTCGAGGCCCATTGTTTGCTAAACCATACATGAAACCCTTCAGAAATGTCTCCCTTGTTACCTCTGCTGTTAACCTGCTGAGGCAGGTATGACCTGCGTACTTTTATGAAACACAGTGCCACCAGCTGCTCCTTTTTATACCAGTCAGAGATGATGTTTTATTGGGACAGCAGCAGACGTGGGAGGCTAAACTAGCAACAACCGAACTTAATCAAAGTCATGTATTACATTCAACTAAAGGAACCTAACACAATCGCAGTGCTGTAGCGTCGTTCACCGAGTCTGAAACTGTCTTTCGCCTTCTGAAAGGGATTAACTTCATGTAACCAGCCCAACTGAGATTACATAAACAGGAGCGCAGTGCCTCCATCTGGTTCTGTTCTGTTTGCTTGTACCATACCTCCGATTAGAGCTTTGTCATTGTCAGAGTTCAGCTTAGGATTAACTGAGCTGACACATCCCGGTGTGTTTGTGCGTTTGCACAAAACTGACATGGGAATACCCCGCATTTTGTTTTTTGGCTTATTTTCCTCAAAGACAGAGAGCAATGGAGATTATAACAGCAAAATGTCAGTGTGAAAAGTAGTCACAAAAAGAAGATATGAGGTTCACTGCCACTGAAAGCTCCTCAGTCATATATTGAAAAATCCTTTTTGGAAAAACTATTATAAAAGCTTAGAGAAAACAGGTCATAGCATCATAACTCCAACTGAGTTACAGTATAGTGTGAGCTGGCTCTATTTCACATCCAGTGACAAACCCAGCTGCGCTCTTATCACTGTCAATGTCTTTATACTCACAAAGAAGTGAGTAAAAAATACTACATTAAAAATACCTTTTAAAAAAAGCTGTTTCCTGCTCTCTACACTGACCTTTCTTCCTGGAAATGAGCACCAACCTGGACCAGTGGTCAACACCTTCACCTTGAGGACCAAGCATAGTAAGCATCTTATGTCAATGTGACACAACATAGTGACTGATGTGATTTTTCATCTAGGTGACTTTATACTCGGCAACAAATGTCATTCAATAGTTATTCCATTGGGAAAAGAGTCTGAAAATCTTTGGAGTCGTCCTAGTTACACGTGATAGTAGCCTTTGTCACACTGCACACCTGATACACAACTTCTGACAACATGTTGAGGTGGAGCTGCTTAACACTCTTTGAACCACTTATCTCTCAGTTGCTCTCTCACTGTATCCACCCTCTTCTTGTTGTCAAGAGTTGAAATAGGAGGGCAGGGGGAGTAAAGGAAAAGGAGAACAAGAACAGGAGACGGAGAATAAAAAGGCAATTCATGAATATTGTTGCATGATGATGTTAAAAAAAAAAAAAAAAAAAAGCCCTGAGAACTCAGGAAATTGGTTTGGCCCATTTTGGGTTAGGAGCTCTGGGCATATCAGTGACTGCGGGATGAAACAAGAGAGGCCCCCCAGGATGAATAGATGGATGGAGGGATGGTGGACATCTCACTGCTGGTGTCAAAAACTGGAGAAAACTAGATTAATAAACAAAATGCACCAAGTATGAGCAAAACAGTGCAGTTGTTTCAAGGTCAGTGTTTGTTCAATCTAATTGTTCCATAATTAAACCTAAAATGCATTTCATAGCATTAAAATGAATGTGCAGTGATTTACTTGACTGAGAAATGAGGAATTCATTAAATTAAATGAATTCTGACCTAATGAACACCTTGTTTTCATTTCATTAAAACCTATTTATCAGAGAGCTCCTGTAACGCTACCGTCTTCCGTGAAGCAGGGTGCTGCTGATAGGCACCATTTTTGATTTTGAGCTACAGTAGACATTTCTGTCCTGCTGCCCATTTAATCAGTGCTCCCATTGATTTCCTAGAACAGCCGTCTGCACTGATTCCACCCATAAAACCATCAACTGTCTCTGCCCCCGAGCGATCGACCTTCTCATGTCTCCGTCTCTCCATCACAATCCATCTAAGACACCTTTCCCCTAACGTCCATGCTCTTACACTAATCAGTATCTGTGCATGTGAGTGTAATAACAACGCGCACTCTGTCATAATGCGCTGTGGAAGCAGGCCATTCACTACAAAATCAGTCTCTCGCTTAGGCCTCCAATCCTCCACATGGGCCCGGTATCACAGCAGGCTAACAGGCTGGTAGCCAAACACACACACACACACACACACACACACACACACAACTTCATATGCCGGCCCAGTGCTCTCTAACTGGATGGCAGAAATAAGAAACAGGCACCTGACTGTGTCTTGTCCCTGGCAAAGTAGGGTCATGTTAGCTATGAATGAAATAATCTGGCATCAACTAGACGTGAAGGTGAGAAACGCCTTTAAGCCAGCCCTGACCTTGGCATCTGATTTCGGGAACAGAATAACAGGATGAAAAAAAAAAAGAGAGAGACAAACGCAGCATGTTAATGATGGTAACTGAGTGAAAGTCAGGTGGGAGCACCGGCAGAGAAAGCACCAACACAGACCCACTTGGACAAACAGAAGCAGTGGTGCATGCAGTAAAGGGAGGGCAGAGCTGAGGGAGTGTGAAATGAGGAGATGGGAAAGCAAGGAAGACAGTACGCATTTAAAGCAAACACTCATGGGCACATGTGGAGGAAGTGGGGCAGCGGTCACAAGCGGCTGGAGCTGGGCGTGGACAGCTGGCTCGCCCAGGTGGTGGCGGGCAGACTGGCAACTGTCTGCCACTCCCATTTGGCGTCTGCTTTACCGCACTGATACAAACATCCCGATGCCCCCCAGAGCACCACGTCTGGTGAAGTTCAAGGGTGCAGGTAGATGTATGTTTAGTTGTCAATTCGCTGGTAAGAAGATCTCAGAATATTCACAATCTGCAGTGAATGATCATAATTTTTCAAGTTAAACATTCGTCCGTCCCAGCTGCTACACTCTGAGGAGCCTTCGATCATATCAGAGCAGATGTTGTTTACATTTTCATCCAAAGCTCAGGCTTAAATGTAAAACTTAAACTCAACGTCGCACTGGAGTTAAGAATGTTGCTTGGACAAAACTGGAAATTAATATAAGTTTCATAATTCTATCACGTCTCTTCTGTAGCCACATGAATACAATAAATAACTATGACTATGCTATTTTTACAGTCTACCACCACTTTATACGCTGCCACACACAGACATAAAATACACGGGAGCCACTGTTCAAAGCTTTTGTGTTTAACCTTATCTATCAAACGAACCTCACAGACTGTGCAGCCCTGTAGCCAGAGGCACCGCTGCCAGTTGGTAACCAGTGAAAGGAGAGAGCAGGCCTCACATACTCTGTGCTCATTGGTGTGACTGGTTGTGTTGGCATTGCAGTGTCGCATGCTGGAGCAGAAATGAGCAAACTGGTTCATTGGTGTTAATATGAGTGTTTCCTTAACTGAGCCAGACTTCAAGGACAGAGTTGTCCTACATTGTCTGAAAAAAAAGCTAGGTCGACTGTTCAACTAACTCAGCAGTAGTCTCCCACTGTCTCCATCAAGAAACACACTGTCACCCTAGCTTTAAGTCCTGTCTACTGTCCTTAAGTAGACGTATCATGGTATCAATGAATCAGAGGGAATTTAAGTATCGATTCATGACAACAAACCACAAACTGCTGTATCACATCACAGACAAACTGAGCGGTAAAGTCAGGATGTCAGAGAGCAGTCACTGGGACTTATCTGAACGCTGTATAATAGTATTCACACTAATAACAGCAGATCCAGTGCATCTTCCTCTCAGCTCAGCTCATTGATCATCTCAGCATCAACTGTGCCACTCAGCAGGAACCTCACTCCTCGCCACTGTCAGAGACATTCAATCATTCCCATTTCAGATGAGCATCCCTCACTGTTACAGGGACATATCAGTCCGCATCATCGGAGCTGATTCTGGGTCAATCCCCACCCCACTTCCTCATCACCCACCCCCTACTCATTTCCCCCTCCCTGCCCCCTGTGTCTGGTGCTCCATGGGGGGGGAGGTGGAGGCACAAGAAAGAATCAAATTAGCTTCCTTTTCTACGTTTTGATGACAGACGGCCTTGTCAAGGTTGCAGGGGGGCTGGTCAATTTCAGCTGGATTCCAATTAACTTCAGCGCGCTGAAAGAGGAAGCACTGGCCATTAAGATAGCATTTATTTTTTATGCTTTTAGCTGAAGTGCTTCTCAGCACCACGGCTATGTATAATTTTACTATACTTCCTGATAATCTGGATACTCTCAGGCACTGACTCAACAAACTTTGTTGCAAATTGATCCAGTGTTTCACTACGTTATGGCAGTCCAGCAGTGAGCTCATTAAAGGAATGAATGATCAAAGACAAAAGCAAACAGGCAACAATAAAGTAGTCATTTAGTTATAAATAAGCCTAACAGAGACAACATGTGTTCACATTTTGTTTTGGTCTAAAGTTTTTTTAAAGCGCTTTAATGAAAGCACATGTTAAATCTGTCATGTGCTGGTTGGGTTATTTTGTTTTTATGTGACATGCTACCACGTGACCTTAAATGTTCCTTTAATAGACGTGAAATATGACGGGACAAATATGAAACATTTGATATGTCGTTACATTTGAAGCTGATGTTTTCATATCATGCTTTGTATTCTATGCCAAAGGTGATTTAGATGAAGAGGCCACACAAAACACTGTTGTTGGTAGTATTGTATCAAGAATAGACACATACCTACGGAGAGTTGCCAACATGTGTGATTGTGTTCACCTTTTTCTTTCTCACACAGGGCACAACAAACAGCGTCGAGCTGCAGACTGCTGCCATGACTCTGCTTGTCTGCATGCCTCCCTGGAGGGCTGGGGAGCAATAGCACCAGCCCAGCCTCCGACAGTGTCTGACAGCATTTAGCATGAGTGCTAATGCAGCCAGACACCCTGTCTGTCTGTCTGTCCGTCCGTCTGTCTGTCTGTCTGTCTGTCTGTCTGTGAAGAATACACACATGCACTGTCCTTAACACAGAACAACAGGAATAAAGCTAACACATAAGAAATGGGCTATGACCTTGGAATGATGATTATTAGTCTGATGAACCAAAATAAATAAACACAATAAGCTACAGCAAAAAAAATGGCTTAAGTTTAAAGTGTAAGTTGCAAAGACAAAGACGTCGAACGCTGGCCGCAGCTCGACTCTACTTAATCTAGCTACTTGATGATATACTGATGATGATACTTATAATTACTATAACTTTTCATCAATAAATGCTTTAATGCACATTAAGGAGACTTCCTGCCAGCTGATGAGCACAATCTGGTGACGTGAAGACATGAGAACCTGCTCACAACAAGCTCGAGTATCGAGCTTCGAGCTACGTGCTGACATCAGCATGCTGACATGTGTTTGCATGTCAACGTTTAGCATGTTTACCGTGTCCACCATATTAGTTTAGCGCGCCAACATGCTAACATCTGCACGGAGCAGCTGTGTCTGAGGGGATCGGTTTTGCATTAGTTCTGCAGTGATTCGGTCAGAAACCTGGAACCAAAACTATGCTGGAAAATTCTTTAGATTTTCAGCTCATCAGTTTGATATTTCATGCTGAATTCAGCAGTTTTAACACCTCGTCCTGCTGTCTCTCCGTTCACACACAATACAAAACAGACTCAGAGACACAAACTCCAGCAGTAATTAAGCTACTTAGCACTGAAGGTGATTATGGGGCCAGCTGGTCTCAGACACACACACACACACACACACACACACACAGACTTCATATCTGCACGCCGGACGCTGCCTACAGCTCCACAGAAGCAGGAAAACAAACATACAGCCCATATCTGACACGTATTTGGAGATCTAAAACTAGGATTGACACACAAAGATGAAACAGAACTCACTAAAATGAATCTGAATCATTCGTCTTCAGACCCGGACAATAGGAGCACAGTAAAGCTCTTTTCCAGACAAAGACCCCGGCCATTTTAGCAGCTGAGGAAAGATTTGTATGTCTGTGTGTGTTTAAATATAATAAAGCAAAGACTTCAATAATAAGAATATTAATTGGAGGAAGCAGAATTCTTGAACTTCACATTCCTATTAGTGGTATTTGCTGGTAGTCGGGTTATAGCTCTACTTTACATGGTTTAAAAAAAGCAGAAGATAATATAATTTTAGTTTAGGAAGAACATTCATCATAAAAAAGACAGAAGTAAATAAACTCTTTACAGTCTAGACGCAACACCTGAGGGCCTCCACTCCTTCCTCCCTTCACGGGAATATGGCGAGCACGTGCAGCTGTGGCCATATTATTCATACACACGATGCTCAGGCATACGCGCACACACACACACACACGGATGCGCCCATGCAGACACATTGACTGCACGTTCGACTACGAGCTCATATTTGCACGCTACAGTAGCCCTTTTGACAACAGACGAGACACTTGCTCCTTTTTCCACACCCCGCTCCCACCCACCCTTTGTCCACCACCCTCCTCTGTCTCTTTTCCTCTTTTGATTTTTCTTTGTATTTGTTCTGTTGAATCGCAGGAAGCATCGCTATTTTCATTAGGAGAGCGGTTGGTAAAACAAAGCCAAAGACATCAGCGTTTGACTCTGCGAACCGCTCTCCTCTTTCTTTAGCCCCTTCCTCTTTACGGCGCTCTCTAAAAATATAGCCTGCGCTTCATCCCCATGTACCCTCCAATTCTTTGCTCTGTGTGTCTTTATCTGCGTATGCAAGCTCAGCACAGAGCACAAAGACCTGCAGTGACATCAGACTCATTCACACTGTGTCCTCTGTCTATGTTCACCCAAGAGGTGCTCTGTTTAGAGGGCCTCTGCTACGCCTCACCCCCCTCCCACACACACTTACACAGATCCCCTGTGATTTCCACCACAACACACACAAATTGGTTATATGGTTTATTGAAATATGCCGACCACAAAATGTATTTAGCTCTCACCAAAATGTCAGAATAAGGAAATTAATTATTTTCTGTATTCTAGTATCCAGGCAGCATAAATGATAACAATTAGGACTGTTTAGAGGGCCTGCCCCAGCTGACATATGATAAGACCATGATAAGAGAAAAATGCAAATATTCAGACTGAAGCTCCTTTCATTCCTTACTGAATTCAAATAGATGAATTCAAATAAATACAGATCTGTTGTGTGTGTGCGGGTTTGTGTGTATGCGTGCACATGCAAGAGTGGGCGAAGAGGAGGTGGAAGGAGCTGGAGGGGGAGCTGGGGACATTCCAGCATTTTGGTCACAGTTTCACGCTGTATTTTTCTGCAGATGAGCCCGAGCAGGACAAAAACAAAAGGATGAGGCGAACATTTAGAAGGAAGTTTGAGATGGCGTGCCGTGGTCGGAGGACATGGTTAACACACTGGATGCTTGTGTATTCTCCATCTATTAATGAGGAACTGCAGGCCTTTTATTGTCACGGAAGAGCAGAAAACTGTTGTGTTTTTTTTTTTTTTTTTAAAGCAGGAGATTCAGTTAATGCTCTCGCTCAGGCCAGCAGACGTATTCCTAGAAGGTTTGTAAATGAAGGGCCGAGGCTCTAGCCTGAGGTGATTTTCAGTCTCAACTGAATCGCGTCAACAGGCTCATCAATAGCTCACAAAGCAGGAAGTGAACAGGAAGTGGGGATAGTCCAGCAGCCAGTCTTACAGGAAGTCATTCTGCAACAGCAGTACGCCATTTGGGAGTGCTGATGCACTTCATAGGAGGAAGTTCATTAACAGCCCGATTGCACGATGAGTTTTATTAAATCTTTAATAAAAGATTTAATAATCTTTAATAAAGATTATTAAATCTTTAATAAAACTTTCACCCTGTCGGAGCCCAGATATTCAGCACTCTGACAGCTCCTCCCCGATAACGTCACCATCACAGAAACCCGATCATAAAGCTCTATTCTTCACTTGTCATAGGAAAGTCACATTACTGTTAGGGGACGAGGATTACGAAGTGCAGCTTAGCAACCCAACCAGACTTTTCTCACCTCCCAGGCAGCTACAAGCTCCCGAAAGCCGCAGAGCCCGATTACGCAACAGGTCGACTGTTAGGAAACCAGTGACGACCATGTGTTTAAGCTCGTTGCTGTCATGAAATGTTACATTCAGAAGTCATTTTACAGACCTCTTCTGCACAGCAGTGACACAGGCACTCACGCACTGTGCTGAGCAATAGCCAGGTGGGCAACATGCCATTAAAGACATTCAGGGAGAACTTTGGAAGATCTTCGCTTTTAAGCGCAACAACAATAAAAAATAAAAAAAAAGCCCATGATCAGCAAGCACGAGGAGGAAGTGATGCACAGCTGTGGACTGCCAACTCGGGCGTGTGCTCTGTCATGTTTCCTGCTCCTCTTCCCTCGTTTGAGTCCGACTCACTGATTAGAAAGTGCTTCAGCTGGGACAAAGCAAAACTGCTTTTCTTCACCGGCGGCTGTAAATGTGCAACAAGCCGGTCAGCAGGGGGATGAATGTTGAGGCCGAGTGTAAGAATGCCTCCATGAGAAGATTAGATTGCAGCACTGCCCTGTGACAAGCACATATAGTATTGCAGGCTGATGACCTACTGTAGGCTCACATAAACAGACACACAGTTTCCCACCAAAGCATTTTTTTTTTTTACAGACAGCCCCCTGGGGAAGCGAGTAACCCAGACAGAGCCTGTGTGGCAAACTATTAACACACACAGGAAACAGGCGAGACTGGTAGCCTACACAGGACATACGTCCAGCAACAAAACACCACCTTTTTTTTGCACTCCCATTTAAAAGCCTTTGTGTATCAGCTGTGCGGGGCCATTTCCGCAGTTGTATTCTTCTACTCCGGTTTTGTTTTGAAGCCAGTGTTTTGGTCATGGAGAGGCAAAACGCTAGTCTGCAAACTTCTAAAGAAACTTTTTATGTTTCTGTTTTGGGAGATAAATGCTAAAAGTAAAAAAAAACAAACTATATTTTCCTTAGTTGAGCTCTTGCCACCCTTAAGCCAAACTCTTCTGCGTCACTAAAGGCCAAAAATACCCCGGCGATCGACCTGTAGGGGCTGAAAGAACACTGAATATTTTGTGTTATATTTGCAAAGCTTCTTTTTTTTTTATCCTATTTAATCTCATCAATGTCCATTTTCTGAACCACAAAAGCATGAAACACACAGGACTGAAGACAAATCACTTCTTTGGTGGAAGAGAAGAGCCTCAAGGTGAAGCTAAGGTGAGGACACACAGCAGTGATCACAAGGTCAAAGACAATAAAGGCAACAAACAGATTTGTCTTTGTGTCTATTTATGCGCAGAGAAGGAGGCTGACTTAGCACTTTGGTACAAGACAAAAGTCACTCGCTGCATTGAGCTGCAGAGTGGACAAAGATCAATATGCAAATGGGCATTTACACTCTGCTCATAATTCTTACTTCACTTTACACCCAACACGCATGCATACAGAGAAGGCATCAGGGAAATTTATAGGATCTCAGAGCCAGTCCTAACATAAAGCTTTCAATCTGGAGCACATGCAGCACTCAACATAAGATCAACGAGAGGAGGAGGAGGCGCTCACAGTGAAACTGCATGCATGTGTGTGTGTGTGTGTGTGTGCGACTGCGATGAAATGATCAAGAACAGGAAAATAAGTCGGGTCACTCCTACAGCCTATATCAGACTAAGCTTATGTTGTAAGTGAGTGCAGCGGTATGAAGCTATTTAACAAAAGCTACTAACTAGGGCATTACACGACATGCTTCTCATCATGTTTGACTTGACTGCAATGCAGAAATGTTGACCTAAGTGTGTGTGTGTGTGTGTGTGTGTGTGTGTGTGTGTGTGTGTATAAATCAACTGCTGGGGCAATCCTGCAGGATTGTAGGTCATGTTACTAGTTATAGGGACACTGTTTGGGAAGTGCAGACTTTCAGGAAATGGAAGCCTGCGACTCAGACTGTGTGTGTGTGTGTGTGTGTGTGTGTGTGTGTGTGTGTGTGTGTGTGTTGCTTGGCCCTCTCGACAAACTCACCACATGCCCACACAAACTACTTAGAGACGTGCACTTTTTGCAGCCCGCCTGGGGGCAACACAACATGGGAGCAATTAAACACCATCCTCTCTTATCAGCAGCCGACTTTCTCTGGGAAAAAAAAAAAAAAGTGCTGGCTGGTCATTGGGAAAACTGTCACTTATAAGGCAGGAAGTTATCTTTCTCTGCGTGTTTATTTGTGTGCTTCCCATTTCCTGCAGAGGACACGGACACGTTCTGTGGCACTTTTGCGGCATGCAAATGCACACACAGACCGCACATGATGAAAAGGGGCGAGCTCGTCCAACAGCGCAGTCGTGTAATTACACAAATTACCATGTGAAACGTACGCCAATAGGTTACAGCTGATTTTAAAGTTTGGAGCTGTGAGGCTGAGGCCATCATGCCCTGTGTTCTCTCTTTTGCCAAAGTAAATGTCAGCTTAGCAGCTGGTCACAATGAAAACTCTGTCTTACATAGCTTATACATTAGTGATCATGTGAACGTTGCATCAGCAGAAGCAGATGGAGACCGTGGTGTCAACTTCACTCATTCAGTTCCACTCCATCAACAGAGCTCAGAGCTAAAGACTAAGGATCAATAACTTCAGTCGAGCAGCAGCTACCAGCTGTCTCTGTGGCTTGTCTTTTCACCTTTTTTTTTTTTTTTTTTTTTGCTCTCTTGTCAGCACCTCCTTCCACCCAACTTCCTGTTACCATTGTCGCTGTGAACGAGCACAAAAGGGATTCACTCAGCGGCTGATTGACAAGTGATTCTGAAATCTCCCCTGGGGGAAGTGGGGCCATTGGTTGTAAGGTTCATCATAAAAGGCTCCTTCTGTGCATCAACCCCCACTAGGTTCAAGCAAATGACTGTAAACTGGGATATGAGGAGCTCAGAGGGGCCCGTGATGAATAAGCTAAATTGCACCTTTACTTTGGTGCAGTTCCTGTATTTGCACAATAAGAGCAGACACAAGGATGCTGTGTTGATGTTTCATTCACTCAAGACAATATTTAGACCCATTAGGACACAGTATGAAGCAAAATGGGATTCCTTAGTTGATGTGATAGATTTTGGGAGGGTCTGTCCGACCACCGCCTCAGCTTCACACACACACACACTGTAAACTGAGCATCATTACAGACGCAGCCCCCAATCACACTGAAGTCGTGCCTTTCAATTTCAGAGTCTGTCACCCAGCAAGTGCCAGCACACTCTCGCTTTCGATCTGCATTTAGTACTGGTGATAGGCTGCTAATACACCCTCATGTGAATCCAGAAGCTGCCGTGCTGCCTGAGCTTCAACGTGCATTCCTAACAAAAGGAGTGAATGTCCCAGCTCTGAAGGAGAGCATCTCTTTGTGCCTGGTTCAATTGCAAGGACAGGGAGGGGGGGGAGAAAAGCAGCTTTCAAAACCAGTTTATAGAGCTAACTCAGTCATCCACATGTGAGATGTTCACTTGACATTAGGTTAAGGTGAGACTGCAGGTAGCTGCCTGCAACAAGAAGAATACAAAACGCGGTGTGCAGAGAAACGCCCATTCTCCATCCTGCACCTGGATGCATGTGTCCTTAACCCAACGTTACATCCTGAGTGCAGGCTCCACACAGCACACACCTAAAGCTGTGGACAACTTGTGCCCTCTAACAAAAAGCACAGGGCGATAGCGTGACACCGACACATGCATGCCCTTATCAATACAGTGCAGAGCACCACCCACCCCTAAGCAAGGTGCAAGGCTCCTCTACTGCATCCTGCAAAGAGCAGACACATGAAGGGGAGCTAATGGTAAAAACCGGGCTGTAGGTGCGCAGGCTGCATTTAATTGATCGCACAGGAGGCACAGACACAATGTGGACCGCTAAGGTCGGCAGATTTCCAGCAGACAGACGTCGGAGGCTTACCTCAACGCAACCTTCACGCAGCAGTCGCCCTGGCTCGCCATTATCTTTTTTTTTTTTCAAGGTTCACCGACGGAATGTGGAGTATTTGGGCTGTGCCGGGTGGATCAGTGCGTCTTCACCGTGCGCTGCTGCTGCTGCTGCTGCTGCGTCGGGGCTGCGAGTCTCAGGTCAGAGGGACCTCTTGTCTTGTTCTCCACCTCCGCTGTGACGGTCATTTCTGGCCCGGTGCTGTCTTGTCACATCGCAGAGTTGAACCCACTTCTGTCTCTTTCCGCGCTCCGTGTCAGTCGCTACATCCTGTTTGAAGCGCGTAAGGGTGAAGCATGCGAGCGCTTCTGTGGAAAGCGCAGCGCCGCCGCGAGAGACGCGATCACGCTGAATGAGCCCCGAGCGTAAACTGGAGAGGGCGGTGCCGCCTTCAGGGGCTGTGGGAAACTTAAAGTTCACAGTTGATGCTTCCTTGCAGTAGGCAATAACCTCGGATGCCTAGGATTATTCAGCAGTTTGATAGGGCAAAACATCCAGTCATCAAATTCTAATAAATAATGCATCCTCTGTTATTAAAGGTAGTTAGGAAGAGCATCCCTCACTTGAAGAAATCAATTATCAACTCTTCCAACTATATTACTTCTATAAAGTCTGGACACTCACAAGCAACACTGAGGAAATATAAAAGGTCAAAACTGCAAAGGGGGAAACATAAACATAAACATAAACGCTTTTATTCCTCAAAAGGCTACAAGTCAAACTCGGAAACCACTGGCTCCCACATTTCCTGTACTCTAAAAAGGATTATTTTAATGGATTATAATTAAACATGCATTAGCATGGACGCTCCATTTGCTGATGCTGTAAAGTGAATTTAACTATTTATCATGAAGGTTAATTTATAACAACTTATCACACTATGCTCCCTGGTTTCTCTGTAAAATATAAATATGTAAAGTAACTAGTAAGGCCCGGACAATTTACCTCTAGGATTCTAAAAGTCTTTTTTACTTGACTCCACATGTAGCCCCATGGTCTTCCTCAATTTATCTGCAGTTTCTAAGACAACATAATAATACGGGCAGTCCCTGAAAGCAGCATAATAGCACTTGATGAGCAGGCACTACAGCCAACAGTCAAATAAGTCCCGCCTTCCTGTTGCACTGCCGACCAATCAGCGAGCGCTACAGGCCTGTGTAGCCCCGCCCCGTGACACACCCACAGCGGGCTGTAAAGGTGGTGCAGACCAATCGCTGAGAGACAAGTGAGGTCCGTTAAAGAGCCATAAACACAGACGGGTGGAGGGGAGGGGCCGCAGGTTCAAACACCTTCAGGTCAAAGGTTGGAACTCATGCAGAGGTTATTATGATCTTGCTGAAGATGGAGCTAATTTGCTGTGGTGTGAATAGGAAGTTGCACTCAGCTCACTTCCCACTCCAGAGTCAGATTCATTTAAAAAAAAAAAACACAAATGTGTTCTTTCACCTTTACTCCCCCCATACCTCTCGACGTATCTTGTATGCACAGTTTTGTTCAGGTCGTTTTTTTTTTTTTTTTTTTTTTTCTGGTGGACAGCATGAAAAGAAATGCAAATGACTTCACCACATGTCCTCTGGCACTGCAGCTATCAGTGACGCTGGCAGTGTTTCACGCAGACATGATTCAGATACACTTGCACAGAAAGCTCCAACCTTTGCAAACCATCATTTTCCACATTATCCATGACTCAGGCAAACAGATCAAAACTGACATTTTGCCAGTTACAGGTCAAGTCTGAACTGCAGATATTATTTTCCTAATATAACTAAGTCTCTGTAGACGTGTAGAGCTTAATCCAGCTGGTACCGTTTCATTAGAGATGTACAGATGCCACCATCTTCATCTGTATCTGTACTGTTGACAGATTTCTGTCTGATTGTAGAAGGCCTGTACGCTCACAGTACACTCTTACAAATAACTATATGTGCACAGAGGAGCTTATGACTCTACGTGTGTGTGTGAGTGTTTGTGTGTTGGTGACCCGAGGACCAGGTGGTGATATGAGTGCTCCACTGGGTACGTTGCTCGGAAGCAGTGCTGGATTCCACACGAGATTAACATCCAGTTATGAGGATAAAGCTGCAATCCTCCTAGATCTGCTGGGAGCGCGCCACCACAGCGGGGGCAACGAAACACACAAACAAGGACGGTGCACAGTCAAACACACCTTTTTATGTCTGGTCCAACTCATACAAACTATTAGAGAGTTTGGTTGCACTGGATTTCAAAGCACGTTTTAAATCATTTCCATTTTTCTTCAGGCATGTTTACAGTTTTCAAATGCGCCCTTTCTGAGTTTGGCCCCCGTACACCACCTCCTCTTCAGCACTTTACAATGTAAAAAGCCTATTTCGTAACAGGACTGTGTGGGTTATGAAACCCTGAAGATATTTTAATATTGAAATTGCCAAACTGAAGCATAATCCCTATATTTAGGGCCGCATATAGTCGAAAAAACAGCACCCTAATTGCATAAGAGGCGTTTCAGTACAATCACTCCAGCCACCCTCGGGTTCTGTCAGTCACGGTGAAATCGTCAATTCTTTCTCCAGCTCAGATTTGACACTTTCCTTCTTTTCCAACAACACACACACACGCACACACACACACACACATAAATCCACTTCGTGAAGCTTTCTTGACGTCCTCCTTCTTATTTAGGCAGCATGTGATAATATCCTGTCCTGAAAACATGGTGATGACTCATCCTCACAATTTTAATGTGCCACAGTGTTTTGGATCCTACCTTTTGGCAATAATATACTTAATAATGTAAAGACAGTGCAGACAAACACTACTAAATCCACAGGATGTCACATAAACCTCACATATCAGATAAAACATAAAACTGAGATGAATGTAATCCCAGTGTACTCCAATCTTCTATTCAGATGCTCCACCTCACCATCATATTACCACCTTTAGTGACAAAGACAAAAAGCAAGACAGAGGGAGTGAGATGGAAGATGAAACTGCACCCTAATGTATTCTCCGTTCTTTGATGTGTCTATAATCCCTCACATGCGTTTCTAGATTTGGCTTTGAAGCTCCATAAGCTAATCCCCCATTCTTTACCGTAACAAAACTGTTTCAATTGGCCAGGATTACGCAAACGCACATTTGACGACTCACTGGCTGGCAGAGAAAGAGGTGCTCACAAAAAAAAAAAGAAAAGTCAGGCACACAAATTATGCACAGTTATTTCACGTTTATTTTTTGCCTCCCTCTGCTTCCCTACACGGTGGAAATACACAGCTGAGCCCATGCACAGTCATTTGATGATGCCTGTTTGATGTTTGCGTGTGTGTGTGAGAAGCTGCTTATATTTCTTAATGTATGTGCATTAACAAGTAGCCAGTTATCTTAACTTGCATGGAGACTACAGCTAGTGTAGTCCTAGTGAATGTTCAAAATCCACATGCCATCACCTAACTCTATACACTTTATACCATATAACACTTTTTACTACAGTTTTTTGTACAGATACAGAAGGCTTTAACATAACCCTAACCTTCTTCGCTCTAGATCCAGTAAAAAATAGTTGGACTCATGATGAAACATTGGAAAAAATATATATATTTCATTCCACATGTTACAAGGATGAACCTTGTCAAAACACGGTGCCCACATTACCCACAATGCAAAGGATTTGGATGTGTTGTGCTACTAGTAACTAAAGTAGTCTTGATGCAACCAGATGTTTCAGGAATCCCTATGACATGCAGTCTTACACTATATCATTATTTGAATGTAATAATATTTTAAGAACATTTCAGCATTTGAACCTAAAGAATTCAGCATGCCGATCATCCAGGCTACACTGTAGATGTTCACCATAGTAAGGGATCAATAAGTAAGTCTGTAGAGCAGATCTAAAGTCCAGCTTCCAGCCTGAGGGCACACGTTGACCCACACTTTGCACCATCTCCAGCCAGGCTCTGCTGCTTCCTGCTGAGCTATGACCAGGCAGCAACTATGGTGGAGGCTGGAGGGCGGCTCGTGGAAGCTGCTGCAGCCTCAGGGTGTTTCAGAGAAGCAGTGACACTCATTGACTGAGTTACTGCTGCATCACAGGGCATGAGGCCAGGGAGAAGGTTAACAAGGAGTGCCTGTTCTTTGGTCCTCTGCCCCAAGCCCGTTGCATGCTTTCACTCACATGCAACACACACACACACACACACACACATACATAATGGAAGCCATCTGTGTCAGCTGACAATAGGAGCAGAAACCCCTCTCTCATAGAATAAACTGCCCGGGTATTAAAAACAAGAAATGTCATGGCTTTCATGATATTTACAGGGTTTTCATATGCTCAGTACACATGGCATGTACACCAATGTGAGAAATAATACTGTGAAACAATGAATTTTTTATTGGAAAATTCAATTTATTGGAATAAAACTAAACCAAATGTGAATTGACTCCAGCTGTGATTTTAATAGTTCATCGCTCGCTCTTTTCACTGACTCACCGCATTAGCTATCGGCCGATAAATTAGTATAATTACCTAATTATTTTGTGTGCTCGACTTCTCTGCCATCGTACCCCGTCACCCACCCCCTAATCTCTCTGAGAGCATCCTGCACCTCGTTTCTATGGGAACGGCCTCTAAAGAAGACGGGCAGAAAGGGACAGGAAAAGATGCTGAAATGGCAGAAAAGCTCCTTTGTGCTCTCAGATGTTCTCAGAGCAAATAGGCCTAAAGAGGGTGTAAAGGGTAAATCTCTCCCTCTCACACACACACACACACACACACAAACACACACAGACAAACACACACACACACACACACACACACTGCTGCTCCTGAATAACTTGATTTTAAACAGCCTCCCCTTCACACTGGGGCGGTATAACTATCATGCTCACACTTGTACACAGAAAAACTAATGTTCACACACACACACACACACACACCACATCTATATATCTATCTAACACATCTATTCTAACACCTAGGGGCGTAGTGGAGAGACGGCAAACATCACAATCATTTCACTGAAAATTATGCATTTAAGTAAAAAATGTGATCTGGGGCTAACACTTCATTATTTATTTAGCCAAGTGTTTTGTTCACGCAGGTTTTTGCTGATTGAAATAATAATAATAATTATTTTGTTTAAATAAATGCAGCGAATGTGGTTTTCATGGCTGATGCTGACGAATTTTCAACAGGACACACACATTTTATATCAACGATGGGCGAAGACAGCATCAGAAAACAGGAGGACAATGTAAAACTATAGCTTATGGGTTTGTGCTGCAAAATACTTTACAGTCACATAACAGATTAAGGTATTAAGATCTGTTCATAAAATACTTTACACCGGGCAGCACAGCTTCATACACCAATCAGCTGCAAAATAAACTCCAGCTGCTGTTTTTATAAATTATCATTATACTAAAACACCCCTGCACAACTTTGGGATGTCTTTGAAGAGTTATCTGGAGCAAAATAAGAAACACGTTGAGAAAAGGTGATGTACTTAGATTACAGCTCTTTACCTCCACCTAGTGTTGGACTGTAGTACATACAAGTAAGTTATTCATCACAGTAGGCTCTCATAGGAAGACACCTAGATAATGCCTTGATTTTTTAATTTATTTTAACTTCTTCTTCTTATTATAATTATTATTATTTTATGCAGTTTTAGTATACAAAATAGGAAGAGGGAATTTCTTTCCATATAAGACACTTTAGGCATTAAACATAACAATGAAAAGTCTTGAAGTGGGTTATGTGCATCAACTGTATTCTAAATATATCTTAAATAAAAAGTATTATCAATTAAAGTAATTCATTAATTACCCTCTCCGTTAAAGTGAAAGGGGAATCGACTTAATTACGTTTACTGTGAGAGGATCTTTTAACCATTCATCATTGATGAGGCCTCTCTGAGGACCGCGGCCTCCGCCTGCAGAGACAGTTAAACACCTGCTGTCGTGGAGTCCAGTTGTGCAGACGCTTCTAGTTCCTTTCTGTGGAGCAGGGGGAACAGGACTGAGTCTCTCTCGCAGCTGTGGTTTTCAACAGTGGACGTCTCCAGTCGTTTTTTTTTTTTTGCTGCAGCGCTCAGGAAGGAGGATTTTTCCAAATGTGCATTTTGGCAGCAGGTCGTTTCCAAACTGGAGCGCTGTGACTGATCCACTCGTTAACAGCTTCACAAAGTCGTGGAGTAGTAAAAAAAAAACTTTTCACACTATTCAAAGGGTGACAGCTGAGCTGAGCCATGCTCCCGGCTCAGGAAGCAGCTAAAATCTACCACACCAACTACGTGCGTAACGCCCGCGCCATGGGCGTGCTGTGGACGGTGTTCACCATCACCTTCGCAGTCATCACGGTGGTGGTGTTCATCCAGCCATACTGGATCGGAGACAGCGTCAACACGCCGCAGGCCGGATACTTCGGCCTCTTCCACTACTGCATCGGGAACGCGCTCACCTCGGAGCTCACCTGCAAAGGGAGCGCGCTGGACTTCGGCTCCATCCCATCCGGTGCGTTCAAGACGGCCATGTTCTTCGTGGGGATCTCCATGCTGCTCGTGGTGGGCAGCATCGTCTGCTTGAGCCTCTTCTTCTTCTGCAACGCGGGGAGCGTGTACAAGATCTGCGCCTGGATGCAGCTGGCCTCCAGTGAGCTCCAGGGTTCAGGGTTCAGGGTTCAGGGTTCAGCATGGGAACAGTGTAAAGCTGCACATGAGCCTGTGTCAGTCACAGTGGCCATGCTGACCCCTGTCAGCCACAATATTAAAACTACTGTGCCCAAAACAGTTTATATAGTTAATATAACGCACATTAGTTTTAAATTATGGCCTCATAAATAGCAGCAGGAGTCCTCTGACGCGCGCACACACAGACGCGAAACATGATCCCGTTTTTGAAACACGAGGCAGCTTGTGAACAGATGTAGCTGCAAGTGAAAGGATAATGAGACAAATAATGAGCTTAACCTGGAGGTGTGCTGTTACACTTTCTCCTCTCAAACACCAGAGTGTGTGCAGGAAGGTTTGTGAGGACCAATCCGAGTCTTACACCTTGGATGTGAGGACACCTTTGCAAAGTGAGGCTTCTTTAGCCAGTCCTCACTTTGGGACAGACATCCAAAGCAGTTGTTTTAAATGTGAGAATTACATTTAGTGCTATGGTAAGGAGAGGTTTTTGGATTTTGCATTTAGTTTTGATTGTTAATGTTAAGGTTATGTGCCTGTTTGGTATTTAGTATACATTAAATAGATTCTACCTTTGGGCCCCTGAGGTAAAGACTTAAAAAAAAGCTTGTTTTGCAGTACAGAGTCTCCATGTTTTCAGGTAGTATAACATATAATTAACTTCTTGATGTATCACTAAGCATAGGAGAAGCTGCAGTCACGCAGACACGAGAGAGTAAATAATGTTTGTGTTTGGCTCAGAAAGTGAAAGAGACGTGTGTGTTTATGTGCCAACGTTCCTTCTTAGGCTCCACATGCTGAGGTGGGACGGCACGAGGCAGTCTGTCAGTCTGCAGAGTCAATAATGGATGAACTAGTTTATCTTTCTGGAGCTGAGAAGCTCTGGAGTTGCTAAGCAACTTACCCGTGTGTGTGTGTGTGTGCGTGAAGTGTTAAAATCCTCGGGTGGGTCCTCTGTGTTGTTATTTATTGTTGCAGCAGTGGAGGTGGAGAAGGTGGTTTGTGATATTACCCTTCAACAGCAGTGAGATGCTGTCTCACTGGTTAACGTGCCAATATATAAAAAGACAAGCTTTCAATGCCAACTCACAGGTTCTCCACATCTTTTAAAATTAGTGTGTCAGAATAAATTATCAGCTAGTACATATCTTCCAAATGAAAGGAAGTAACTGATGAACTGAAATCCCCGAAATTCAAAAGCCTCACCGTCGCGTGCCGCTCTCTCTCCCTCTCTCAGGTACATGCATGGCCATTGGTTGTATGATCTATCCTGATGGCTGGGATTCAGAGGAGGTGAAGCGCATGTGTGGCCAGCGGACTGACAAGTACACCCTGGGCAACTGCACGGTGCGCTGGGCCTACATCCTGGCCATAATCAGCATCATGGACTCGCTCATCCTCTCCTTCCTGGCCTTCAGCCTGGGCAACCGACAGGACAAGCTGCTGCCTGAGGACTTCCAGGTGGAGGGGAAAGGTAACAGAGTTACAGGAGGGTGGAGAAATGCTTTGTCTGCAGAGAAAATGGAAATAGGTGCAGCAGAGGCTGGGCAGCCTTGAAACAGTAGGAAGGGTCAAATCACCAGGGTGTGAATAAAATGAGAACAAAATGATCAGAACCCTCCACCATGTCTTGATTTTCTGTCACGTCCTTGTTGTGGATGCACGGGTCAGTTGATGAGGGGGGAATGCAGTGATAAATATTATGGTAAATATCAATATAGCAGCAACCCTACCAGTCTCACTCATTGTTTATTGCCAGCGCCCAGATGTCAACATTATGGGGATCCAACAGCTCATAACACCATAGCAGAAGTTGGCACATGTGACACACTAGCACAATGTTACGCTGGTTGTTTGAACTGATTTCACCTTGAATTTTCAGTAATGCTGCTTTTCTGTCAACCACAGATAATGAATAGATCTCCCGTGGGCAACAGCGACACGGGATGGACAGGACCTGAAGAGGACTAATGCTGAGCTGGTGAATTAAAATGTATCCCAGGGCTTTGGAACAGTGAATTAACATAAAAAAAAGATATCATATGAGGCTGCTCATAACTTTAGAATGAATTCTGTCCTGCTAGCCTCGGTGGTAGAGAATATTAAACAATTTACACTGACAAAACAAACATGGAATTTGTCATTATATTCATCTGTATTTTTATTTTTTTGAAAAGCGAACAGTGTTCAGACCATCATCTTGTGACTTCCTTCCAAGAAAAATAAACATTTTCACCTAATGTATTGTTGTCTTCTCTCTCAAATTACAACCTAATATACTGTATCTGACACTATTGAGAATAAAATATGTGTAGAACCCCTGATAGCATAGTTCTACACCCATCTTGCATCTAAGGATGTATGGAAACACGTATTACTGAAAATATTCAGTTGAATTAGAAATTAAAATCAAAGGTTCTTTTCTGTTGAAGGGTGTCAATGCATTTAAGTGTGTACCACAGATCTTTCACACAACAGTGCAGATGCATGAAGCCAACACAATCCAGATGGACTTTGAAAAATGTTTATTTTTATTACTTACAGAAATCAAATGAAAAGAGAAGTCATGGACAGAAGGGATCTTATAGAAAAAAACAATTAAAATGGTTCAGGAATTCAAAGCATTATTACAGCATTTGTTTAGTACAATCTATTTATTTTCAAATCCAACACCTCAATGTGCAGTGGAAACTAAACTTTCAGACCCACGGAAAAAAATCATCTGAATATTTTCCAAAACATTTCCAAAAAGTGTAAAAAATGTTTGAACCTCATATCTTGTGCCTTCGATCTAGAGTGGTGGCAGTCTCTTCTAGAAACTGTGCAAAGCTAATGCTGCAGAGAGGGAGCAATTAAAGGCCAACTCTTTGGTACACTGTACTGTACACACAAGACAAATAGTTTGACTAGCGCGAGGACTGACATAGGAAGCCATTTTTTAACAGGCAATGATTAATAAAGGTATGAAACAGCATTTGGTAAACTGTCTTTTGCCAGGCGGAGAAGAAATCTTAATTTGTTCACATTGTATTGTATCAACTGCCCCACCCCCCAAAAAAGCCAACATGAAACAATGCTTATTCTAAAAATAATACCTTTAACAATAAAAGTTAGAGATTACACAGTTTGGTTCTCCTGAAAAATAAAGTGTGATTTTAGAGTATCTCTCCACGCTTTGTGCACAATGTTGAGACGTATGAAATCTGTTACCTAACCCCATAGTGCTGTCTGTATACAAATGTCCAAAAGCGTTTTAGGATAAAGCTAACGTAATACTGCTAAGAACTTTACTAGCCACGCTGTTAGCATTATGCAGTTATTCTGAGCACTTTGCACACAGTTGACAGCCAAAGGCAACAAAGCTGGCACAGCTAAAATTGGAACTGGCAGATAAAAAGGGATGTGGCTAATTAGTGACCTAAATCCTATTGACATGTAATTTTGATGATAATCTTCATGTTTCTGTTTATGTCCTGCCTTCTCTTGCATTTGCAGACAAGTGCAATTTCCTTTTAAATGAGTTCTTTCTATAACCAGTGTAATCCAGAACAGGACAAAGACTCAGCAGCAGTCTCTCTTTTTATTGTTTGGATATTTCAAGGTATGCGTACGTAGCCCCTGAGAGCCACGATAGGAGGGTGCAGGCACAATGCAGCCACAGGTTCTTGCAGATGTGAATGTGTGGGTTTACTTTATGTATTTTTGAAGCCTAGGATCCTCAAACCCAAACTTGTAGTGTGCAGGAGTCACTTCTAGGATGCTAGCCACGGATGGGAGAGGCACTGGGCCGCTGTGGCTCTCCTTTCAGGCACCAGGTCCAGCATGGGCAGAAGGAAGCTGCTAAAGCATTGGGCCTCCTCTTTGGACCACTCGTACTTTTCTACCAACACGTCAAACAGACCCCACGGCTTCAGCTTGGTGATGTGACGCAGGTCACCTGGGAGACAATGATACAATTCGTTAATTGAAGCGGGGAATTTATTTTATATAGAGTGTAAAATTATATAAATGCACCATTTCTATAAACTAGAAATAGCTGCACTGAACTTCATTCTTCTGCCCTCAAAGTGAGCAGATGGCTGTTCTCTTGAGCCATCAGGTGCTCAGTCTGAAATAGAAACATTTGCACCAAATACCTGAGCATATTTTAAGGATGTACTGTATTCAGCTTCAAGCAGACAGCTGGTTTGTAGGGTGTTAGGGTGTTTGCGTGTGTGTGTGTGTGTGTGTTTACCTTTCTTGGTGAAAAACTCCTTGGAGTATTTGCCTGCCAAGATCAGCTTCCGGGGAACTTTACCTAACAGCTCAATAATCAGTGCTATGTGATCTACAGGGAGGCAGAGAAACACACAGACACTGAATTAAACAAGGTAAACACAATTACACTAATAACAGAGATGGTATTACCTTCTACATTCATCAGTGAAAGATATACACCAGATGTGCTTATTATTTTCAAAGAAAAAACAAATATATTTTCATTGCCTGAAATTAATTTGCATAAAATGAAATTTCACTGCTAGTTTTCCTACTAATGTATCTGATGTTCTCCCTTTAGATTTTGAACACAAGTCCTCCAATGAATCTGGTGTTTACACTTATGTTTACTGTGTGTGTCTTTTCCACTGGAATTCCCCTTTAGTTAAACTCTGATATCAGTCATTTTGATAACACTGACCTTCATCTCTGGAGTAGTCTTCTCCAGAGTGGGGCTCAAACAGATAATCTCCAGTAGCAAGTTCAAAGGCCTGAGGACACAAGCACATCATGACCTTAACAGCAAACGTCTCATGCAGTTTACTAATCATGTCTCCACTGTTTCTATCTGCTTTTCCATCAAACAGCTGTTCGTTTCAGTGTCAAACACATGAGTTTGTGTATGTTTTACCATGCAGGCTGTGCTCCAGATGTCTGCTGGCGTGCCATAGCCAGCTCCTATCAGCACCTCGAGACAGCGATACTGCCGTGTCTGGATGTCATCTGTGAAATGTTTATGCTGAGAGAAAGAGGAGGGAAAAACCATGACTGCTGATACCGAAATCAAAAAGTCTGATTTAAAGCACCCAGAAACTCCACACTAAACAAACCTTTCAAGTTTTGAGGAACTGTCCTTGAAAAATTGTTAATGTAGTATCTGCACTCACCACCCAGCAGGCGTTGCCCAGGTCAGCTATCTTGACCTGCAACTTGTCAGCATTGAGAGGCTCCAGGGGGTTTACTAACATATTGCCTGATGCACCTGTTAAAGAGAGAAGAGGGAGACAAAGACAGAGGAGAATAAGAAGAATGCAATGTAATCTGGCACCCATTGAGACAATATAACAACAGGGGAGAAAACCCCCAGGATCGCATGAAATTTGGCAACTTTTTACAAACCGACTTCTGAACTGAAATTTGGTTGGTGGTAAATTTAAACTCAAACTGGAGACTACTACTAGTATTAGGGTTGTAGAGGGTTAATAATATGTTACATTATAGGGTCTAACGCAGGTAACTTGTCAGCACAGATCGTTATTAATTGTGTGTGACATTTTTAGCCTGGTCCTAGAAACTGTGAAACGCACTGAAATCTGAAATATTTAAATTTGTGCGATTATGCAGCATCACACATTTGAATACTCGTAATATATATCAACTTAATTGTGGGAGCGAGAAGAAAACTAAATGTATATACAGTCATATATACATCTGTGTCTAGAGAGGAAAATCAGGGTTCTTTTTTCAACTAACCATTCTGGCTGTCTTTATCTTCATCCCCTCTTTTAGTCTCGCCTTGCATGTCCATTTCCTCCTCCTTCTTCTCCTGCTTGTTGACTCCTTCCTTTAGCTCAACAGCAGCAGAGTTTAGGCTGAGGGAAGCGGGAAGCTGCTGCAGGTCAGTACTTGAGTCTCCATCTGAGCCATTGCAGGTCAGATGCTCTTGTTTGTTACTTAATGTGTCGTGGGCCTCTGTGTTTTCTGGCTGGTTTGCGTTCTGTTGGTCCTCTTGCTCCTCTGTCAGCTGCTTGGTGCCATGTATCTCGCTCTCTGGGCTTGCCTCACTCTCTGGTGTGGAGGCATGACCATTGCAGTTCACTTCCATCCTGTTCTCCTCATTGGCTACACCATCCCTCCGTTCATGTAGCTCTGGCACCTGCTGGGCCTGCTCATCAGGTGTCGAGTCTGGGGCACAAAGGAGTGTAGATTCTTTAACTCAACATGTCACTGAATATAATATATAATATATACAGGATATAACAGATTTTTAAACCCTTCTCTAATTAAGTGTATTCATTTTTAATTTCCCTCTGATTCATACATCTTATGTGACCACTCACTCACCTGTGATAGTATGATTAGAGATGTCTTGCAGGGTGGCAGACATGGAAAGGGTTGCTGAGGAAGTTGTATCCTCAGTGGTTTCTGTTGTTGTTGTCGTCTCCTCATCGTCCTCCTCTTCTCCTCCTTCAGGTGTTGCTCCTCCTTCCATCTCCTGGATCCTCTTCTCCAGCAGCTCTGCCTGCTTCTTTTGCTTTTTCTTCATCTTCTTCTTTTTGTTCTTTGACATTTTGGCAATCTTCAGAAAGAGAAGAAGAACAGGAAAGAAATTTAACTCTGAATTTAGAGCTGAGCTGCACCAACACTCACATTTCAAGATCTGATCAAAAAAGAAAAACTTACTGCTTTGGGTGGGGGGGCTGTACTCACTGTAGGAAACAGGAAAAGTCAGAGGATTACATTAGTAAATGACATATGTGGCACATCCTTCGTCTCTTTATAATTAGTTTTCTGTTGGGGTGGCTGAGTTGATTCACACCGAGCTGTACTAACAGACTGCCTCTACAGCGGCACCCGAGTCAGTGGGAGTCACATAATCCTATGAGCAAGCTGGTAATTTCCATAACCAATTCGGTGGTGACTCATAATGACACACAGCTAAGCTCTCCACTTTTATTAGAAACTTGCTCATGATTTAAAGTCAGAAGCCTCAAGTTTCTGGATGCTTACATCACAGACAAAGGATGATCAGACTAAAGCAATGAAAAGGTATGGTAGTTTGTGAGTAAAAGAGTAATAAAATCAAATGAAAAACACCAAATATAATCATATATACAGCAGGTAAATACTAGCTATTAATGATAAATCCCATATTTTAGCAATATAGCAAATTAGCAATATCAATAAAATGCTGAGTCACTGTTAACTGCTGTAAACCTCTTGCTTGTCTGCAACATGCTGATCAAGCCACAGAAGTTGCTTAGTGGACAACAGAGTAAGAGAAAGGTTGTGACCTGCAGAGCCCGAGGGAGGTGCAGCGCCTGTCTTCTGCCACTGCGTAGCTTCAGCAGCCATTTTCTTGATGTAGGACTCGTTGACAGTCAGCAGAATGTTCTCTGGTTTGATGTCTGTATGGATGATCCTACACTTGGTGTGGAGGTAGTCTAAACCTTGCAGAACCTGAAGCACAGCAGAGAAACATCCTCAGCGTGAAACATTATTCCTAAACAAGACAATTAGATGTTGTGAGGACAACTTGTTTCCGTGTTGTATACTACCTGTCGAATGATGCTTTTAACACAGGGTAGGGGTAGGCCTTGATAATTTGACTTGATGATCCATTTGAGTAAGTGGTAGCCCAGCACCTCAAACACCATGCAGACATCTGCAAATGTGCGTGGTCAAAGAATAATTGGACAGGACTTCTTGAATAACTGACAAAACCTGGGTCTTATCCACGTCTACATGCTGTAGATACTTTGACTTCTACGTCATTTCTATGTCTCTGAACAGGGAGCTATTCATGTGCACACCACAAAAGTTAACTTCAGTTTCCAGAAGATGTCTGGGCATGCTGCCTGAACACACAGCTGTAGACTGGATTGTGTGGGAGAGAAAGGCATGGAGTGAGTGTCACTGCACCAGAAACAGAGACACTGAGATGTGCCAAAGCACATACATACACTTGGCATAGAAGTCAGATGAACATCTGTTAGCAGTAGAGCAGAGTGTGCATCTGAGGGTTTAATAAACATTGCAGAAGACTTCAGACTGACAGATCATCGGCACACTGATTGTATCCGGTCATTGCCATTTTCAGTACAAGTCAAACAATTCTTATTTCCTAAAGGTGACACTTCTGGCATTCAAGTACAATAACAAGGTAAACTGAAGTAAGTTTATTGTCCATCCAGAAAAGATTTACAGTGCTTAACTTTTTCCACTTTTTGTTATGTTACAGCCTTATTCCGAAATTAATTTAATTCATTATTTTTCCTCGGAATTCTTCTAAAAATGTCAAATTTAAATAAGTTTGTTTAAAGTCTTTGCAAAAATGTCATTTAAAAATAAAAAATAAAAATAAATCACCTGTACATGAGTACTCACAGTCTGCTTAATACTATTAATGTTAAACCACCTTTAACATCAATTATAGCCTCAAGTCTTGTTGAATATGTTGCAACAAGCTTGTTACACCTATTTTTGAGCAGTTCCTCCCAATTTTCTTTGCAGTTCTTGAGGTTTCCGTCTGGCCTCTCTACCATACAGGCCCAATTGGTGGAGTTCTGCAGAGATAGTTGTTTTTCTGGGATGTTCTCCTGTGCCTCGATATAATCCTGTCTCAGAGGTCTACCGACAAATCCTTGGACTCATGGCTTGCTCTATGCTCTGACATACACTGTTAACTGTGGGACCATACATAGACAGGTGTATGACTTTCCAAATCATGTCCAATCAACTAAATATTCCACAGGTAGATTCCAATCAAGTTCATCATCTCAAGGATGATCAGGGTGGAGGAGCTCAATTTTGAGTGACATGGCCGTGAATATTTATTTACATGAGATTATTTTCATTTTTAATAAATTTGCAAAGATTTCAAATACAATTTAAAAAAAATTTTATGGAGTATTTTTTGTAGAATTTTGAGGACAATAATGAGTTTAAACCATTTTTGGATAAGGCTGTGGAAAAAATTAAGCACTGTGAAAAATTTCTGGATGCACTGTATGTAAGGTGACCGTGCACTGTAAACTAAGGTGACCGTGACTTCCCTTTGGATGTTCAACAGCAAATGAGTGCAATCAATATGTCCAAGGCATCAAACTGAGATGTAAATAGTGGCTGTGGTTGAAGTGGAAGCTGTTACACACAGAATGACATCACTGGAAATCATTCACACTAAGATTCGGGGGAAATTTTGTGCATAGAAAAAGAAAGTTAAACTAGACTGAAATTAACCGTTACATCTTGACAAAAGAGGATACGAGTGCCATTCATGCCAGAAATTTTGAAGTCATCTAGTAGCTGCACCACTTTCTCTCTGTTGGGGTCACTGGGGTCTGTGTTTCTCACCTATAAAACAAACACACACACACACACACACACACACACACACACACATTGACTTTAAGAGTAACTGCAGTATGAACTATCTGTGTAATAATGAGCCTTGTGATTGTGCCTTACAGATCTGAGCAGCTTGATCTCATCCAGAGCTGTCTCTGTGTAATGTTCAGCACTTTTTACAACCTTCATTGCCACAAAGCGCTTCTCCCTGAAAAACACAAACATGTGCACACAATCAATAACATAACTAATCACAAAATGGAATCAAAGATTTTATTTGTGCGGATTATATAATATACTTTTTGCATGCACACTTTACTTCTAGGCAACATTCAAAGATCTAAACAAGATTTTACAGAATTGGAAAGGGAGACTTTACTACAGCTGGTGAAGTCCAATTATCACCTATGCAAATCTGCACACAATCGGCACAGTTTCACAAATTCAAGTTTTGAAATCAACTTACTGGATGTCCCAGGAGAGCCACACAGTTGAGAAGTGGCCCCAACCAAGCTTACGGATCACATGGTATCTCCCATTGAACAGATCTCCAATCTTCACATGATGATATCCACCTGACATAAGACAGACACACAGGGCTTAACAATTGTATGTGGGTGTACCCAGAGAAAACTCAAGCAGCAGTTGATAATAAAATAAATAAGATCTTATCCAAGTTCATCAGTGCATTAGTTTGAACATATTTGCCACCAATGATGAACATGAACATTATCTTTAATTAGATTTGAAAATGCACATGTGCTTTCTGAAGAGGGACACAGAAGTCCTACCCCTGCAGTAGTCATTGGGGTCCTCCTGCTCATCATCATCAGAACCCAGGATCTCCTCATCCTGCTCTGGGAGGGGAGAGTCTGCCTGACCTGGCTGAGAACCACCTCCACGACCATAAGGCTCTGGTCTGACGAGTGAGAAAAAGAGAAACAGAGTCAAGCATGATAAGAGAGTGGAACAGTTTTTTTGCAAAGGCAATGAGACAAAGGAGCTAACATTTAAGAATGCAGTTTCTATATCATCTAATTTCCTCTAGCAATGCTTTTTATCCCAACATTTAGAATATGCTTTAATCCAGAAAAATGCACAGGCAAATGCATAAGGCTACATTCGTATTTCAACAAGAGTGCAAGTAAGCAAAGATCAGAGTCTATTTAAAATTTCTGAAATGACAGAACAGTTGTGTAAGCACAACAGGACAGAAGGAAGCAGCGAGAAACATTTTTAACACAGTGGAGAGAAAACTGTGGAGTGAACAGCTCATACAAAAGATGATTTTTAGTATATAGGGATATTAACGCTGATACCAGATTTCACAGCAGTTACACCAGGACATTAATACTAATTATTCAACCAGTCATTTCAGGATGAGACTTTTTTTTTTTTTTACATCCCAGAACAAAAAGCTAATATCCAATAATCACAGCAAATACACCGCACTGGAAAAAAGAATCACTTATTTAATGGTGCTGTCTTGTTTTCAAGTTGTAGAACACTTTTAATCAATTTTAAATACCAGGAAATGTTGGTTCATCAGTCTGAAAGAAAAGGACTTGGCAGAGATTTTGCAGCAGCAGGTCCAAAACGGTATATAAATAAATAAATAAATAGTAGCTTGTGGCGGTTGGATTTTCTAACTAACAGAATTATTTGGAGATTTTATCAGCTCTTACTGTGCATTACTCAGTCCCTCTTGAAAATAATCAGTATTTAGTTTAGGCCCTGTTCAATTATTATTATTATTATTATTATTATTATTATTATTATTATTATTATTATTATTATTATTATTATTATTATTGTTGTTGTTGTTAGTTTAGTGTATATAAAAAAACAACAACAAAAAAACAACAACTAAAAAAACCAAACACTGATATTATGCTCTGCAGGTGTACAGCTGCCAGCTCACAAAGTCCTACAGTGAAGGACTCACGTGTGAAGGACACAGAAAAAGTGAATCGGTAAAGTCAAGTGTCCTGATTAACAAAGCTACAGCAGGGCAGAACATTTTCACCTCATAAATCCTCGAACACCTCACCTAAACTCCTCACCGCAGAGCACAAAGTCAGTTCAGAAGTGACCAAAAATTGAAGTGGGCACTAAATTAGCTCAAAGTGACCTGTAGGGACAGTACACTGCCCAGTTAACAACTGAGGGAATTATAAATAAATAAATAAATCATGGTGCCGCAGTGCTGCCAGTCATCTAGACAGCAAGTACCATTGTTGGCCAGTAAGGCCAGTAAGAAGGGGAAGGGAAGATTTCTCTTCAAACCCATCTTCACAGGCTCGAGCAACACCACAAAACCAAACTATGTTAAGCAACCACACTCCTTAGACCAAGACCTTACATCATAAAACATTGACTGCACTGCTGAATAACTGATGTTGATCCAACAAAACTTTGGTTCATGTGATCCCAACATGGAGGAATTAATTATTAAAACCAATCTTCCAGTTCCTCATATACAACAACTTACTGAAAAGTAACAGAGCCCATGTTTGTTTACATGAAAAGTCAACACACAGCATATACGTTGGAAATCAAACAAGAAAAAGAGGAGACCCCCTGCTAATGGAGAGGAGAGCTTTGTTGAGCTCTGTCCATGGTGCTGAAACAAGACACTGCCCGATTGCTGTCCCTCACTGAATCTACAACACCAAGTCACAAACACATCAACAATAAACAGTGCTGACACCTTTCAGGCTACTACTACAAGCATGTATGATACAGGATGCTGCAACCTCTTCCTGCATATTTGACATGTTAATCCAATACCAATATCTTGCAAAGATCCACATATCAGCTAATAATAATGCCTGATGATATATCCGTCTGGCTCGTGTGTAGGAGGCATCCTCCATGGAGAAAGAGCTGAGAAGTAGATTTTGATTATTCATTCTGCTTCTACATTTTTAGCCATCTGCTGTGAGATTTTCTCTTGATTCTTCAAAAGAAAAATCTGTCACTGGAGAGGGGACTGCTCACATTTGCTTAGACTCTTCAACTGCAACAAATGTCTGGGTCTCCCTACAATCTGAATATGCAAAAAATGTGCTTCAGTGTTTTTAGGTTTGACCATTATACGTCATGTCGTCATGTAGTATTTAAATATTACAATTTATAACTTATAATAAATAATCACTTATAGTGATTGTGGCAAC
Organism: Anabas testudineus; assembly: GCF_900324465.2. Lineage (NCBI taxonomy): Eukaryota > Metazoa > Chordata > Actinopteri > Anabantiformes > Anabantidae > Anabas > Anabas testudineus. Next base: position 9,999,284 of record NC_046614.1, on the reverse strand, counting down.
AGCAACACATACTTGCAACAACTGTCAGTACACACAGTGTGGCAAAGGCAAAACAACAATATATTTGTTAATTTACTATTATTTTACTAATATTTGTTTTAGTATTTTAGGTTTTGTTTTTATTTGGTTGGTTCATGTCCTGTCTTGCTTCTTGGGATTATTACGGTTTTGTGTAACGGCTAAGTAGCATCTAGTCAAGGAGCAAATGTTCAGTACAGCACAACTGAAAATGAGCCTTGTAAAAATCACTGATGTTGATTAATGTGCAATGTCATTTTGTTCAATTCAATAAAATACTACCTAGTTAAATTTATGCTCATCCCTAATATTTCAATAGTAAAAGACAATTGCCCCCTTTTCTACTGGTGCTTCTGATACAGAAAAACACAAACCTCACAGATACTTGTAATGAACAACATGAAAACATACATTTGTTTTGCATAAAAAAAGGAAACGAAACACACACACACACACACACACACACACACACACACACACACACACACACACACACACACACACACACACACACACACACACACACACACACACACACACACACACACACACACACACACACACACACTGCCTGTCCAAAAAAAACAAAACAAAACAAAACAAAAAAGGTCATCACCTAACTAAGACAATAGATAAGAGCCTCCAATTGGATAAATACTGCATGGATGATTATTTTTCAGCTGGCAACTACATATTCTTAAACAACCATGTCAAAAGACACATCCTGTGGTCGTGAAAAAGATCTGTTTCAGAAGGGTCAATTTATTGACATCAAACAAAGAAAACATCTAAGTTTTGGGTTTGGGTTAAGAACTGTCTAAAGAAAGAAGGTCACGTGGTCTGATGAGTCCAGATTTACCCTTTTCCAGAGTGATGGGTGCATCAGGGTAAGAAGAGAGGCAGGTGAAGTGATGCACCCATCATGTCTAGTGCCAACTGTACAAGCCTGTGGGGGCAGTGCTATGATCTGGGGTTGCTGCCGTTGGTCAGGTCTAGGTTCAGCAGTGTTATCCAAAGAATGAGGTCAGCTGATGACCTGAATATACTGAATGATCAGGTTATTCCATAAATGTATTTTTTTCTTCCCTGATGGCACAGACATATTCCAAGATGACAATTTCACAATTTATCAGGCTTGATCGATTGTGAAAGAGTGGTTCAGGGAGAATGACTTTATTTTCACACACTGATTGGCCAACACAGAGTCCAGCGTGCCATAATCAAAGCTATAGGTGGTCCAACAAAATATTAGAGCCTGTGAATTTTTTTTTGGACGGGCAGTGTATGTACGTACACGCAAACACACAAACATACACCTTTGACCTAGACATAGCAGATTAAATTAACACTATGTTTAGTATGGAGGATAGAGGAACAAATGTCAGAATGAGAAGGAAGAAGATCATTCACACATTTAATGCCACCAGACAGCAGATGATCATCGCTTCAAGTTTCCCTCCCCCTTCACTGCAGTACATTGACAGCTGGGCAGAGACAGTTCAATGTCCTCTGATCACCAGACAGGAACATGGACAACAATCGGGATGCTTCAAAGACTTCTAGAACACCTGGACATCTCAAGATAACCTACACACAAACACATACACACTGTCTCTGCTCTTACCTGCAAGATGCACGGATGCCCATGGGATGTGATGTAGGGAGGAAGACAGGACAGGAGAGGACAAAGTGCAGGTGTTTAAAGATCCTCTTACTCCATCAACAAGGAGGGAAAAAAACGGGTTAGAGGACCAAAACGAGGAAAAGGAGAGGAAAAGTAGAGTGGCGGAGGAGTGAGTGATCAGTTTTAATAACTGAAAAGCAGAGATTATAAGAGAAGGTGGTGGCAAGCAGAATGAGAAGAGGCAAAAGATAGGAGCAGAGTGGGGGGAAGATGAGCACAGAGAAAAGAGGAAGACAAGGAGAAATGTAGAGTCTCTGCTGCAGGCTGAGTCCTGGAGCACCGGGCACCACTGCACACTCGCTGACTCTCTCGCTCACTTTTTTCTCTCTCACACATTCACTGTCTCTTTCTCTCCGTCTGACCGAGAACTCTCCTTGGCTGTCGTCAGCCTCTGGCCCGGCCCCCTTTACTGACAGCTGGGAGATGATTGGGTGATGCAGCCCAGCACTGCATTGCAGGTGAGGGACGACATCAGCCCCCCTTTCCTCATAGTCTGACCAAAACAACACGGTTTCTCCTTCCCCTCATCTGTCTATCATCATCATCACCATCATCATCACAACCACCCAACCAACCACCATCACTACGACTCATCCCATTCTCTTCAGCACAAATCTTAGAGAAGCCAGAAGGAATGTTCCCTTTTTTTGTGTTTCATGTCAGATTCAATTTATAAGGTTATTATACTGACCTTATCACTGCCATAAAAATCATTTTCTGTTTTTGGAATTTTGGACTTCGGTTCGGCAAGATCCCTAAAAGTCACTTTCCGATAGACTCAATGTCTACAGAAGCAAAGATCTCTATATATTCCCACAGTGATTTTATCAAGTTTATTTCAGGCAACAAGAGCAGCAAACTTAAACACTTTCCCCCCTAAAACTAAGATCTTGTCTTTGGCACTGTGAGTGGGAAAAAAGTCTGAGATCGCAGCGTTTATAAAGCGGTCTAAAACGGTCAGTGTCAATTGGATGCTACAAGTGGAGTCCAGTGGTGATGTTGGTCTGCTGGTTAGTATGTTCAGTAAGTCAGCATTTGAATCTACCATACATACAAGTAAAATGGCTAAATCCTACCTGGAACCTATGGAACTTTTTTTTTTTTTTTTAACATTACTGCTTTCATTCTTAACTGATTTTGAATATCCAAACCATGTCCATGTCAGAACTTAATGTATGGCTTTAAAAGTTATTATTTAAAACTAATTTTTAGTTAGTTTGTTATTTTAATTTATAAATAGCTTGCTTTGTCAAAGATATAAAGAAATAATTAATAGGATGTAATTGTCACAATTCAGCTACTAAGGTAAGTAACAAGACAAACTGAACTAAAAATTGTGACTGTTAAAAGACCAGTGGAGTCAGACTACCTACCATTTAATGCAACAATAAAATGAAGTTGAAGCTTTTCAATTATGTAAAATTGACCGTGCTGACAAATGCATTTAAAGCTAGAAACACTTGATCCAACATAGCAGACTTCATGATTATCACCAGTGTTGAATAAACATCTTTCGTAGTCTAAACACATTCAATGGAAATATCTAATTCAACAGTGATAAAAAGCAAAAGTGGAAACATGAGAGCATCTACAACATCTATACCCGTTTCAACAAATTTCATGAGCGTTTGCGTAAACTGTCTTGCACACAAAGACTCGTAAATTGTTAGTTTAACAGCAGCCCAGGCCACATTTCCTTGTGGGACAGAAACTGTACCAATGAGGATTAAAATTTAATACACAAGCACAACCACTTGACATCGTCATCTTTCCTGAGCACAGATCTGACATGACAGAGGTTGTCACTGACTCCTGTTTTTTCCTGGCTGTACTGTTTCCGCCCGTCCAGGTGTATTAGATTTCTGGAGCAAAGTAACCAAGGGTGCACAGAAAGAAAGAGCTCTTGGAGTGTGGCCAAAAAGTTTACATCTACCCCTCCTCCTCCCTCCAGATAAAATCAATGCATAGTGCATGGGCAGCAGAATAAAACAGCAGAACTAGGTAACTGTACTGAGAGGCTAAGGGCGCAATGCACACAAAGTGTAAATGAGTGTGCTGCAGTGCCTTTATTTAGGACTCCAACAACCGAGTGTGTCTGTGTATCCTTTAAATGTAATATGGTGTTTTATTTACATATTTGATTCACTTCTTTTGGTGCTAGGCAATATAGGTTAAAACTGAATGTATACCATACACAGAGGGGATACAAACACAGAGAGAGCACTACAGGTTCATATATTACAGCATCAGCTAAACCACTGCAGCGCTTCTTAATTCACACCAACAAAACTCTGCAGAATGCTGAAAACCTAATACCTTCATGTTCTGAAGCAACCCCCTTCATAATCAACACACACAAACATAAATTTTTGTCACTGTCACGATGTTAAAGAAGGCTAGTGGTTAACCTGCAGGGTGAGGACAGAGAGTGAGAGAGGAGGAGCAACGTAGAGGGACAGAGAGCTGTAGTGGGCTGCAGATGATAACAGATTTGATGGGTTATGTAATCAACTGCAGCTATGGCTGGAAGAGAAGAGGGCGAGATAAAAGCAAAATACAACAGAGTAACTATGCTGGTAAATACTCTGCAACACTGCCTGTTCTGGTTCAGTCCCTCGAGAGCAAATGTAGTCCTAAAATTACATCTGAGCCCCAGAAACGAGTGGTTTCATGTCTGAAGTAATGCAAAACAAAGCATACTGTAATCCAGGGACAAAGTGAAAAAACTGGTGAGTGATAAGCTCTCTCAAAAGCTGGCAGCACAAATACACCAGAGACATCATCAGTGCTGTATTCAAACACTTGCACACAAACAAAACACACGTACATAGTGGAGCAACAACAGGAGAATTTCCTGTCATAAGTCAGCCAAGATCTAAGTAAACTGGTATTTGGTGAACACATATACTCCAAAACACCACAACTCTGACCCCCATCATCAAACAAGCAACAGGCAAAAACCGAGACATAAGCACTTTTGCTTGTCCTTGCCTCAGTCTGGCTTTGCCTCCACACACACACACACACACACACACAAATACAAGTAAGAATAGTTGCACTACTCACTTGCATGTGAGGCCGCTGGCTAGTTTCACCACAGCTGTATTGATGGAGAAGAGCCAATCCAGGAGCCACATGACCCAGACAACACCAGGCTAAAGCCGTTACAACAGTGTGTACTTAACTTGGACAAAGCGAGTGGCCCAAAATGACCTGGTACCAGGTCTGTTCTCCCCTCCCCTGACTCTCAACTGAACAGTGGTTGCTGCGTCCCCGGCAGTCACAACAGAGCGACTGACACAAGAGAGTGGGAGGGAAGGAGCGTGATGGGTACAAGGGCGAGAGAGAGAGAGAGAGAGAGAGAGAGCGAGAGAGAGTTGATTCATGCTTGGATGCTTGCCCCTTGGTTGGTGGTATCAAGCAAAATTATGCGTTTTCAACTAAAAGCTGCTGAACTTCATCGTCGCCGGTGTTGGATGTGTAAAATGTTGTGATGTGGCGGAAATGTTGTAAAATGAACAGGACAGTTTGATGAGAAGAACGATATATAAGGTCAAAGGGACAGGTGCATCTCAGTGGAAAGCAATGGTTAGGTAGAAAGCGTACTTTCATTTGGTACATTTATCAACATTCAGACCTGCAGCAGAGGCTGACAGACAAATATGATACTACGATCTTTTAGCACCCAACTGTCCCAAATTGGAAAAATAAATTAATAAATAGGAGAAGACCACACTCCTCCTGTTCTGGTTGCAACTCACTCACACTTCATAGTTTATCAAGCTGCACATCATCAATAACATATTTGCAGGTAAAACATGGGTGAGTGGGAACCGAATGCATTTTGTCAGATATGATTAATGTTTTTGTTGTTAATCCTATTGAATACATTTGGGTCACATTTCCTGCTGTTAATTTCTGCCTAAAAGCTACTGGTGCGTGAGAATATTCGATACATCCGCAGAGAGCAAACACACAGTCACATTACAGAAAAATATATTCAATACATTTCCTACTGAACAGGTGCCCTTTTCCATGATCACTTAGAAAAAGTCTCATTTTTCCATTCCATTATTTTTCTACTGTAGATTCATCATCCATATTTCTTGTTTAGTTTTTTTCCCCCACCATTTAGTTTCAGTCAGCAGTAACACGTTTCATCCAAAAATAGAGGAGACTACAACTCTCAAGTGCCATTACACCAGCATGGCAAACTTTAACCAATACATTTATTCTAATTAGCTCCTTTGAATTGATTCTCACAACTCAACTGAGCTACAACTGCTGTCCTAAACAATGTAATGAAACTTGTTCAGTAGGCTGAACTACAACAACAAAACATTGCCTGTGACATTTACTTTTGGAGCCGATACTTTCGATGCCCACATATTTTACTGTTACAGCAGCATCCTCAGAGTATTTCCAAAAACATTTAGCAGTGTGCAGAAATAGTTTTGCCTCATTTATACACAAGTACATAATTTACAACAGCTTTGCATACTCTTTACTACGTACACCTGTACAATCTAATTAGATCCAATAAAGCAATTCTGCCATGAATTCTACTTTTACAATGTAATAATTTCTCTTTTTTTAAACTACATTTACTCTTTGTAAATAAGGTATAGTAGACTTATAACCTTTTTTACAGTTTTAAAAAAGAGGAAATTATAAGCTTGTAAAAGTAGAATTCATGTACTGGACTGAATTAGACTGTCCCTGATAAATTGTCCAGCGAGTATGCAGTCGGATGTATAACAGAACCCCTGATGACTGTCACAGTACATCGCGGGTATGTACATTGATATATACATATATATATTTATATACATATATATATATACATATACATATATATATATATATATACATATATATATATACATATATATATATATATATATATATATATATATATATATATATATATATATATATATATATATAAAAAGGTTTATATATATATATATATATGTATATATATACACATATATATATTTATATACATATATATATATACATATACATATATATAGTAATCTATACAAAATAAAAATACTAAAATGCAGAAAACACGTTTCTCATTTAATCAAGTGTAAAGGAAGGTTATTCTCTAAGAGATACAGCCAAAAGATTTCTTTAAAACATGTAATCTATAGTCTTTAGTGGCACATTCAGGAATGAAGGCCTGAGAGCACATCTCTCCAAGAAGACAAATACTTACGCGGGTCCACCTTGAGAAACAGATGCCTCCCTGCTGTGTTGTTGACTAAAACTAAGAGGTAATCCAGTGTCCAGACACCGTGGAATACCAGAGATTTGTCAGGCAGTCATTGCTGCAAAGGGTGTTTTTGATCAAACTAAAGTTTAACATGCAAACTGACTTGACCATTATTCTGTGTTCAGACATGTCAAACTCTCACTGTGATTGTGCATTCACCAAAACCTCTGTCCCACTGACAGCTGTGTGCTGGTACGAGGGAAACTTCACATCATGCCATTTCATTTTGCACAGTTCTCATAAGTGAACTGTTCTGTTTCCGGATTAGCGACAGAAAACTGCGACATGAAAACAAACTTACTTTTTGCCAGGCTTCCTGGGCTTTGTTCTCTTCTTTCTTGCCTGCATTGCGAGCACTAAAAGTAGAGACACACGGGTTACACACTGTAAAATAACACTATTCATGTCCAAGCCTCACAGCTGTGTTTCTAACGCGGCTCAGAGCTGTTGATCTATGATTTCGGGAGTACCTGGTGAGGCCCAGGCTGCAGGTGTAAGGAAGAAAGCCTCCTAGGTGCAGGTTACATGAGCAGCTCTCAGCAGCTAGCAGGTGACTTAGCTCAAGGAAAAGCCTCTGAGGGAAACCGGCCTTGGCGCTGTGTTGCCCGCAAGACGCATTCAAGTTAGCTGCTAACAGCGACCTGCTCATTTTCACTGCGAGTATTAACTACACACTTAGTTCAGTATAATATATAGTCCTGGTGAAATAATGAGTGGTTTTCGGAACTCATTATCCACTTTAACCTGGACAAAAGTTTTGGCGCACGACCAGATGCTAGTCTGACGGCTACAGCTAGCATACTGTTAACACACATACACACACACAGGAGCGCATGGTCCACTTTTACTTTTCCATCAACTGTTACGTGGCTTGTTACAGCACCAGTTGTAATAATCCTGCATTAGTCGGTCGAATAAATGACCGGGAGAAAAGCGTGTGTGTGTTCCAAGTTACACAAGAGTACAAAAAGGCATTTTGGTTTGGTTAGCAACGTTACCTTTTCTCTCCATGCTGGTAACCAGTCAAGGAATCAGCTGCGTTCACGGACTGTCGAAATGTCGAAACTCTAAGAAAAATGAACGACCCAACCCATGGTGATGTGGGCTGTAGGGGGCGGAGTGTACAGCAACTGTCAACATCAGGCATTGATGTGATGACATTTGTATCTTTATGCAAATACATTTTAACATTAATCACCTTAACAGCTATTGCTAATGATAATAATGCAACTCCCACATTAGTTACTTGAATTTGTGCAAACAAATGTGTTATTATAAATTAAATCAACTGCATCACAGTGAACTTGTGGCCCTGCTGATAATCCAGACTTAAAAATTATTAACTATTTATTTAATGTCAGGGCTGTTGCACGGATAGATACACAGATTCTTCTGCAAGTTATAGCTTTTTCTTTAAAAAAAAAAAAAAAGACAAACCCAATGACTAATTGATATTACATTATCAGAGCAGAGTCATGAAATGAATGACATAATGTCTATCTATTTTACAGAACTAAAATTTAGTAAAAAAACAAACTCCTAGTCAAAGACAGAGGAAGCTGCAGCTCATCTGAAACAAGAACCAAATTAGATTTTACATGTGTAACAGAAGAGTTGTGCTATTTCTTCTTGTACATATGTATTACCATTCAGAACCGTTCATCTGATTTTCTTTACTTTACTTTATGTGTGTCCATAGATAAGACGCATAGTTAATCTAATTAGTTGAAGCGATGAGTCCAAAGCATTCAGTAAGAAACCTGGTTTCTGTTATTGTGGTATTATCATTGGAGTGTAATTCCACCCATGTAGATATCCTTTGTTTGTCTGCTATTAAACTTATTTAAAAAATAAGTTTAATTATGACTTTTTCAGATTACTGAACTATCTACTTCTGTTTTTCTTCTACTTCCCTCACTACCATACTGCTCATCTTAAATGTTTCCCTCTACTTGTGCTATTCTGCCCTCCAGTGGTGGCACACTGACAATTAAACTCCAGTCACTGTACATGTTTACAGGTTTGAAAAATAGTTTATTTTCTAATGGTGGTATTTACAGGTGGCGTGGCCTGCTGTCTTAGTACATGTGATACACATCATCAAGTGATATGGACAAACCCCAGGCAAAGAAAGCATAACCAATAACCAAATTAACTACTGAAACTGGGATATGGATAAGATGAACATCTTATCAAATGGACACAGTTGTTTGAAAATTACCACATATGAGGCATCAACATTGCCCTTCAGCACTGACTGAGTAAATGTTTACTCTATCCCACAAACTTTTCCAACTAAATTATTCAGTGAATGACAAATAGGTTCCCAGCTGTGCTCATTAAAACAATCAATATAACAAATTCACAGAAGAACATCAAATCTTGATTTAACACACAAGGAATAAAATACATTAGAAAAAGCACTACATGAAAACAAGCTGTTGAAAATGATATTCTGAAGACACTAATATAGTTTGGTTGACATTAGCCAGAGCAACTGTGGATATAGGTTGTATGCCACATCAGTGTCATTTGATTTCTAAAATGGTTGGCATATACATTTTTTTTTAAATCACTATATATATTTGCACACTTCAGAATTACAAATCTACAATTCAGTCGTTTGTCAAACAATGTAAGGGTTTACTTACTTTTAACACAAATGTTTTCTGATATGATAATGATAAAATTATGATCACTTTGGAGGGAAGTACCTTGGGGAACACTGTAAGATGAATACATTTTGAGTAACTGTAAACTTAGAACTAATGAGAAGCAGTTTGTAAAACTGGTTTAAACTAATATGGTTGTCCAGAGCAAGTTAATACAGTTGCTGTTTCTGATACACAAGCTACAGCGGCAGTCACTGTGATATGAGATTATTGGCGAGACATTTGGTTTCTGATACAGCAAGCTCTCCATAAATAATAAAAAGAACCTTAAATTCTGACAAATATTCTTTTACATCGATATACAAACAACATAACAAAATCATCATAAATACAGGGCAAACTGGTGCCCCCAACATTCGATAAACATTAGTAGTACTGTATCTTATAAATGCAATATGATTAAATTACATGGTCAGTTGATGTTGTGATGAAAACATCAAATTTCAATAAACTAATAAGCCAAAAGTGGCTTCATCATGCTAAAGTGGTGCCGTAGACTCAAAAACAAACATTCTTCGGAAGCAACAGAAGGGCTAAAAGACAAATGGAGGAAAGGAGTGGAGACTGAATAAAAGTGTTAAATAGGTGAAATGAAGATATAAGACATACTTTCCAAACTGATAAAAAGGTAAACTGTAAGCCTCCAAATCCAAGAATAAGAACTATGACACCTTGAATTTTCCATCTGGAGTTCAATATTTTACATATTTTTGTCTATTCTATACATGTAATAAATTATATACCGTGTCTTTTTATATTAGCCATTTTAGGCTAAACTCTATTCATACAATTTATACTGCCACAGGGGTCAGCTGAGCTGTGTCTCAGCACATTATGACACGGACAAATGGTAACTGCTTTGTCTGAAGTGCTTGACTGTGAATACTGTTTTCTTTCATATTTACAACATTTGTGCTCCGAAATAATTTAGTGTGGAGGAAAGATAATGTTTAGACGCATGGTTTCAAACTTTTCCAAATCCAACTTTTTATCCTCATAGTTTTAATTACTGTTAAGTAGCACAACCTTATAAAATACATATCAGCAGTTCATTTTCCTTAACAGGCTTTAATATACTGGTGTGTTATTTCTACTTTTGTGAATCAACGAGGGGCACAATATAAACAGCTCTATAAAAATAGACGGATAATTAAACTCTGCCTCAGCACATTGGGATGCAAGGTAACAAAAACAGCAAAGTGGGAGTCGGGATGAACAGGATGTTGAGTTTTATCCCTGATTTCACAGCGTCCCCCACATATGAATGATGGCAGGCACTTGAATGTCATGGTTGTGCATGTGTGTGAGGAAAGTGGTGGATAGTCACATGAGACTGATAGTCCTTAAAGAGTGTTTCTGGAAAAAAAGAGATGGAAGAAAAGGTGTTTCTTCCTCAGGATTCCATCTCATCTCCATCAAATGACGGCGGCACAAAGCTGACTACCTCCTCATAAGTTAAGCCTGAAGAAAATAAAGAAGATTTATGATCATTTATTGCATAACTTAAATCCTCCTATTTTCTATGTAACAAATAAAACAGCTGATACACCCACAGTGTGCCAACTTACTCTTCCATTCCTCAATTTCCAGCTCACGGCTTTCAAAGCTCTGGTCATAAGGGTCAGCTTCAGGCTCGTCATCTGGATCATGGTACTGGGCAAAGTAAGGGTGTGCTAGAGCCTCAGACGCTGTGATTCGCTTGTCTGTGTCCAACACCAGCATTTTCTCCAGCAGGTCCACAGCTTTAAGTAAAAAAATGGGCAGGGAGCAAATTTCCCACCATTGAATATCAGTGGTACAGAAATAAAAAGTGCTTAAACACTTGAAAATATGCATCATGATGCAGCATAACAATCTCCCAAAGTGTCCAATTAACAAATTACCTGTCTGTATGACTTTATATTTACTGCTCATGGTATAAATAGTTGTGCTTTTAGCTACAGCTGTGAAATCACCCTGGCATAATCTGACAAATGTTGAAACTGCCTTACTGCAGAGAGACATGCCTTACTTTCGATTCTGAATGTAAAGTAATTAAGGAAAACCTTCACAAAGAAGTGCCTAGATGATACCACTAGAGGGACTCAGTGAGCCAGGCGTAGCATGAATCCTGTGTGACTGTGAAAAGGGAACTTACCAAGAGGGTTAGCGCCAATAAACACATCAGCAAAGTTTCTCTTGGGCATGTGGGGAAGTGAGTTGATGTAGTTCCTCGCCTATGAAAATCATGAACAAAAGAAGAAATAAAGTAAAAAACCATTAAGACATTACATTTGCCTGATGCAAAAAAAACACTTTAACTCCTTCCACTCTGGCATGCTTCAAGCACTTAAACACATGCATTACAGAGTCTCTGTGTTAATTTGTAGAATCAAACAAGTCTTATCACTGCAACAGGTAGCACATCAGTGGCTGGACTGGCAAAGCACCCTGAGAAGCATTGCTGTGACAAGCACAGTGAGTCAGAAGACACGGGGAATAAGTGTAGTGAGAGCAGAGGCTGATATGCACAGAAGGACTGTAGGAAAGTTTCTAAAACAATACATCAAGTCTAGCAGTATCTGTAAACAGGACTGTGGGTATTGGCTGGTGGACGGCTGCAACTCAGCCCTGATTCCAGCTGGGGTGTGTGGGAAGGCAGAGGACACGTGTCTCACCTCATGGCTGGGCATCCTGCTTATGAGGGAGGCTGGGGGCGTCCCCGTCAGGCGCATTATCTGCTGTAGCTGGTTTATATCTACAACTTCTGAGTCAAGGGGTGTCATAACACAGAAAAGCATGGCAAAAAGCATAGGTGGTTAGAGTGGTTTGTGTGTGGTGGGGAGATGGGGGGTGCACACACACAGGGTGAGAATGGCAAGGATAGAAGAGGGAAGAAACCGTTTCTGAGCTTTGAAATACAGCCACCCTTGGCTGACAGCCTATAATGAGATTTAAGGACACTGTAACCCAGAGCAACACTAGAGGCCTCTTACTGTCATATTAAAAGATACTGTATATTGTAAAGAGCATATTGCAGGACGTTGTACTAGCAAAACAGGAGCAGATAGTAATAGCAATACAAAACAAAGTTGTCATATAAAGTAGCAGACTGCCTAACTTTTGCCAGAGCAACACGGAGGCAATACAAACACAGGCAGGAGGGGTGGTGTAACAAAACTGGGTGGGATGGTACTCGACACTCACAGACTCTGAAGAGATTTTCATCAAGAACTCAGGCCCTGGGGTTCCGACGAGCATCATTATAAGCTTCAACTGATCAATGTCTACCACACTCACATGAAGGAAAACAGGAAGGATGAAAGGTGCTGAACAACGAGAGAAGGGTGAGAGGTACAACAGTCTCAGCCGTCGTCTTGATTGAAAGAACAGAAGGATGGAAAGAAGAAATTTCAAAAACCACTTGATCATTTATTACTAAGAGTTAGATAGTGCTTTTAATAAAAGCAAACATAGCATGTCATGCGATGTGAGGGAAGGAAAATGGCAAAAAGCAGAAATGTCGTATTCATTGTTCATCATTATTATTTAATTTCTTACAAAATTCATAGATAATTAATATATAAATGATTGAAGCTCCAACTAGAGAATGTTTCACCTTTTTTGCTTGATAAACACGTGAAACTATGAATGAATTGTCAAAATAATTGCCTTGTAATTACCGTGAACAAAGCAAAGTCAATGAACAGATTCTCAGATAAAATGTGCAGTGTGTGAAGAAAGAAGAAATTATTTACAGCAAAGATGTCAGAATTTTTTCCCCTTGATTATCTATACATCAAAAGAAAAAGGCACGAATACTATGCACAGTTCTTGCACATTGTATCTGTAATTACAGTAAATTCTGCCAGAGCTTATTAGATAGCAGAGCTCATGTTGCACTTCTTGCTTTGTCAGATGTCCTCCCACGCACATGTGAAACTATCACCTTTCATTGAGACAGGTAAGATGAGATTGACCAGAAAGATCACTGCGTATCCTACTGCGCTTTGTAGGCGGGTAGCTCCACTGCCTCTCTCTGCGATTTGGATTCGGTGAGAGTGCACACATTCAAACACACCCCCCCAGAGCATGCAGTGAACGAGTGGATGCTTTGATTGATCATTTAGAGCAAGAATCACAAACACATTATGCAACAGCCTGCTCATGCGTTCGATCTTCCATAGGGCCACGACCTCAGTAGTTTGTGTGTGCGCGCGTGTCTTTATTTCCTTGTTTGGACACATTTTTTGTTTAAATAACACTCTTGTGAGAACATGTTAGTCCTTTGAGGACAATTTAGCCGCTCCTCACGAGTTCAATAGGTTTTAGGGTTACAATTAGGTTTTTGGTTGGGATTAGGCAATGCATTATAACAACAAGTGTCCTCTCAAGTGGAGTGAGACATAGCCGTGCCCGTGCCAACGTCTAAACCTCAAGATGTGCGTGTCCCAACTGCACAGAGTCTTCCCATGTGTTTTTATACTAACACATCTGAATGCTCTGCTGCTGTGTATGGGAAGCTTTGTAGAAGGGAAACAGGAAGGTGGACTCTATTGTGGAGAGGCAGCGGAGACAACAGTGGGCAGCGCTGAGTCATAGACTACAGGGACCTCTAACTCTATCACATGCACAAACTCACTCAATGTCTCACGCACACTTCCTTAGATATTCTGACATGCACCTCACAAAATTTAATACTCAGCAATGTCTTTGAGGCACCATGAAGTAATGTAAAATATGTGCGTTTGAAACACTGGTGAGAGCCCAAAAGTGCAATGAACAAAGAAAAATCTCATGCAACTATTTTGTAAATCCAATCACAAGTATACCAAAAATCGCAGACTGCATCCATTTACCACCTTTTCAAGATGTACCACAAACCTACAAGTTGACCCCCCAAAAACGTTGTGTTATGTATGGCAGTGACAGCAGTGAAAGGATACGGTCTGTGCCAGGGAAGAGCGTCCGTCCAGTGAGTAGTTCAGCCATGATGCAGCCCACTGACCAGATATCCACTAGTAATTAAAAAAACATGCAGCATTGTCAATAGCATACTAAAATATAACAACATAATTTTCTATTTCCCATAATACATGTATGTTTGTTTAAATGTTCAGTTTATCTGCTTCAGAACAACTCAAATTATCTAAGTAGAAACCTTTGTTTTATTTCTGCTTTAGTGACATCTGGTTTTTGGAAGCTGGAGTATAAAGTGGAGTAACAGGCACTCCATTAACAGCATCTTAGCAGCAAGTTATTTATTTTACTGATTATTTATATCACCACCACCAACACATGTAAGACAAGTGCAAAGCAGAATCAAATACACAGCAACATCATGCTGAAGCAACCAGAACGCTAAAAAGCTGTTCCAGTTTTTCTAAATGAACCATCAACATCTCTTACATAATAAATGTGTATCAAGAAATACCACAGAAGAAAAAGCTACATATAACTGGGGAAATGATGTTCTATTCTTATCAACAAAGTACTCTGCAAACAACAAAAAAATTCAATGTTCTTTTTCCGCTATTGTTCAGGCCCTTTTGTCAAATTGAATGGTGAATTTTGTAGAATTGCAACAATCCTAAACAAATGACCGTCAGCAGACTATTTCAGCACTGTTTTAATTATGTGAAATTGCACATGACGCTAGATTGAGCTGTGACCCAAAACATTATGACTGAATGTCTGTGTTTTTACCTGTCATGTTGTAGTGCATCCAGTTGAGCATGATCTCTGGGGCTCGGTACCATCGGGTGGCTACGTAGCCTGTCATTTCATCATCTGTGTGCCGGGCCAATCCGAAGTCCAGGATCTGCGGGATGAAGTGATATGTGGAAAAGAAATAGTGAGATGAGCAAAGAGAGAGGAAAGCGAGACAACATACCTCCATGTTTAGCTGTTTCTTGTATAGTGAATTTAGTTTCAAGTTGTCCATTTCCTCACCTTGAGCTCACAGTCTTCATTCACAGCCAGATTACTGGGCTTCAGATCCTGAGAATACAAGAATAGAGGGCTGGCATTATTATGCACATCGTTTCCTTCTGTTTACCAAGTACCTTACAACTGGTTCAATTTCAATAGTTAGATCCGGATAGGACATGTCTTCTATATTCAGCTGCAAGCACATGTGGGTTATCACTTACTCTGTGGATGATATCTGCAGAATGGATGTACTGTGGGGGAACAGGAAAAAAATTATGATTACTTGAACACAACTTCAGTATATGCTGCTTGATCATATATATCTAGACGAACAACACAGGATTTTATCAGTTCAGCGAGCCAAGCAGTCATGGCAACAAGCCTCAAGTACCGTGTCCTGTTAAAAAAGACTTGGATCAGACACTTGAGGAACTTGACCTTGATCCTTATTACTTTGGAGTTACTGTGCCAGGTGTCAAAGGTCAACAGATAGCTTATTGCCAGGAAACATATCTTCAACCGGTGAAAGAAGACTTTTGACTTCCACTCTCTGGTAAAAAAGAAAAAAGATTGCATCACAGTGGGAGCTTCACCAACCTTTAAACCTCTGAGAATCTGATAAATGAGGAACTGGACGTGGTCATCAGTCAGCTTCTGGCATTTTACAATGTTGTTGAGGTCTGCTCCCATTAGGTGGGTCACCAAATACCTGCAAATAATAACACAGGTGTATTCTCCAAATGAGGTCTCTTCTGCAGATTTGCTGCATGTTCAAGTTTTACGGTGTCTCTTACCAACAGTGCTAAAATAACTTTCATTACTTTGTGCAAAAATAATGTATAAATGAGTGAATGAACAAGTTGTCAATGTTACAAATCTGTGTAATGTCTATAGACAGAAAAGCTGCTTGTCCAAGAATAACTTGTGCATTTCAAGAAAGCAAGAAAGAAAGAAGAAGAAAGAAATTCATATAAAACAGTTGGAAAAAAAGGCAAGGTTGTCTTTTATCTTTACTTGACAGAGGTATATATGTGACACCTGTGTACGGTAGAGCATCAGTTGATATCATTCCACTACAAGAGACGACTTCCAAACTAGCCTATGACCACTATGCAATGTGCTCCTTTTTGTAATACACTCTAATGATTCATTTCCTGTTCCTGCTTGTATTACTGGTCACTGGAAAGTCAAGAGTCTCATCATCAGTGCCGGGTGTGTCTGTAGATTTATCTCAAATTTACACCAATGTGCAACACGCTGATGACGCCACACCAAGAAGAGAATTCAAGGACACCGACGGAGTATTTGGTGCACACACACACACACACACACACACACACACACACACACACACACACACACACACACACACACACACACACACACACACACACACACACACACACGCACCGTCCCACCAGCGACTGCCAGATGGCCGTTACCATGGAGACTAACTGTGATGTGTGTAGTGCACGTGTTCACCCAGCATTCACCTTGTTACAACCTCACATATGCTGGACTCCATGTTCTGAGTGGCAGGAATATGAAGTCTAGTTTCACTACTGTTTTAATCTTGCTATCATCTGCTGACATGAAGAGTTTTGTTGTGTTAGCACAAGGGAAAAAGAAACGAGGGCAAATACACTCAAAAGAACAACGGAGGCACAAAGAGAGCAAAAACTACATGACCCTGGAGAAAGAGTTAAGAGCCGACTTACACATCGTTGAACTCCTTTAGGCTCGTCGCTGGTGTGAAAACATCTAATAGGCCGATCACCTGAAGGTAAAAGGAGGAGGTCACATGTCAGAAAGAAAGTCCAAATTTATAAAAACGCAGATGTCTTGTCTTTTAAAAACAACCTGACAGCTCAAAAAAACTAACTAATAATATAAATGCTTTTAATGCATAAACGTGTCGTTTTCATACTGGTCAACGTACTTGTTATTCTTGAGGAAAACAAACTGACAATTAACAATTTTCAAAAACATTTCTACAAAATTAAGGCACTTGATCATGATATTATCCTGTTCTGCAATATGTCAAGTCTGATTTGATTTAGTCAAACCATTAGGCAATCCATGCTTTTCAAGGACTCATCCTAGCTTTTATGTTTTGTGACGTACACTAGTTTATCTTTGCGTTCTGTTTTGGTTACCAAGCCATTAATTACATAAATGGGGCTGATAAAAACTGTAACAGATATGATTTCAGAGGAAAGAGCAGACATTATCTAGGAAACTATGTGCATCAAGCTGGCAGAGCAGCTGCAACAGTTTGGGTGTATGTACGTTACATACATATGCACACATTCATGCATGTACCTATGCATGCAGACCCCCTGGCAGACAGCGGCTTTGTGAGTGCCACCCTGCCCCCACCCCCCGCAGAGAAAGACTGGTGGATAGGCAGGGTAAAAACAAGGTGGCAGCCCACCCACACATGGCACAAACCCACAGCTGATTGGTGGGCAGGAGTACCAACACACAGCTGATTGGTCCACTCAGGCTTTCCAAAATCAAAACCCGGGGAGTCTCCTGGCAACAGCGTGAGCAAAACACAAAACCCCTAAAGTATAGATAGGGATTAAAGCACTTTTACAACACTATTTAGAAACAAAAAAAATGAAGCAACAGCTTTTTTGCAACTGTCCTGTTGATGAAAGAGAAACTCCAAATCAACTCACTTATTAATAATGACAAACAATATCCTATTGTAAATAGGACCACACCACAAAAAAGTGGAACATATGTAGATTTTCTAACAAGTCAGTTTTAATTGACATTTTTAGACAAATCTCTTCCATAAAGCACAGCGATACAGTCCTGGATTCCATATAATCCTGTCTAATCTCATGTAAAACCTGTTTCTCCTATTAATGCTCTGAGGTATTTTACCAGCAGTACCAGTGCAAGATGCAGCACAAATTCCCAACCTGCTCAACAAGAGTGTTCCAGTGGTGAAAACAGGGTTTGTGCAGAAAACAGGATCCAGGAACAGTATGTGTGAGTGTGTGAGCTGAGTGAGCATGGACTGGATCACAGCTTGTTTAAATTATGTTTTGGCACAAGATATAATGTTTCATATGGAACTTCTTCATAACATAAGGAGGCCTGGATTTTTTCCAGTATGGTTTGGCAATACCACGCACTGTTCTTTATGTACATTCCTTCCTCTTGGTCTTTCACACAAACATGTTTGTTTTATCACATTGTAATAATATCTCAGCAGCTCTAATACTGCATGTTTTAATCTAAATGTGCACCCGTAGTTTTAAAATAGACCTATTTTAAAGAGAGATCCATATATTCTTAGTAACAATAAACCAAAACCAAAGTTTTTGCTTTGATCTTTATCTCAATAATATATCACATTGACTGCCTGCATGGCATGATGCCATCTGGAGTTTCAGAATAATTGACACATGAATTCCAGGGTGTGTGTGTGCGTGTGTGTGTGTATAATGAGGCTATAAAGTGATGTAAAATAATGCTCACAGAAAATCACAGGGTTTAATTTTACTGTAATTATTTTTTGTAGTATTAATCTTTTTGTGCTCCTGATGGGTTTTCCCCTGTGATTTTTCAATGCTTGTTTAAACTAGAGTTTATTTTATTTTTTCTTTGTACATGCATCATCTCTAAGTTTCACTTCACTGCGCCTGCAGGTTGATAATACTGGAGAATCACCAGTGTGTCCTGTTACTCACCAGTAACCTCTCATAACAGGCTTCTTCAACCTATTACAATAGCTGACAGTAAACTACTGAGCAAAACGCCCAACACCAACAGTAGCTTCTAGTCTTACTCACGCACATACATACACATACACACACACACCATTCACTAGTTGACTTACTCCCACACAACACACAGAACAAATCTATCACACGCACTTTAGCTTGAGAAATCATAACCACTACCATTACATAACACAGACCCCTGTTTGGTCAGTGTGTTAGCTGGATGCAGTAATAATACACAGGAAGTAGTAACTGTGTTTTTGTTTTGTATGTAAGCCTGCATGTGCATTAACCACACACACACACACACACACACACACACACACACACACACACACACACACACACACACACACACACACACACACACACACACACACACACACACACACACACACACACACACACACACACACGCACAGTGATTGAACTAAAGCTATTCACAATATCAAAAGTAAAATAACATGAATCAAAATTGATGCAGCAACAAAATAAGATAAAAGGAAAAGATCTCTCTAAAGTTGATGAGATGGCAGTTCTAAACCAGCTTGGTGACTCACCACTTACTGACTGGTGCCGTACAACATACTTTGATCATTCGCAAGGAAGGCCCATTCTAACAGGACATCACACCAACTGCAGACCTCAATCATGATCAAAGAGTGTTTATAATGTCAGACATAAAGGTAACAGAGGAAGCTACTTTAAGTTTCACCCATTATCATCATTTCATACATCCACCTGAAGCGTTCAGCTCCTGCCTCCTGTGGTAGGCATGATGAATTTTATGACCAGTTGGAGTGAGGTGTTAGGTCACACACCCATCTGTTCCAATCTGTGGATGTTGGCAGACTGGAGTCTGTTTACTGATGTAAACATTATGGACATGTACATATGGGCGATTAAATAGTGACTGTAGATAATTATGACTGTGTTAAATGCTCAGAGTGGCATTATGGTGTCTTCAAATAGGGTTGTATTTACTTTGCTCTCAAAGGAAATCATGCAAATACAGAGTGGAACCTTTCTTATAGCCTACAAAAGATCGCTGAATATGGACTGATAGTTCAAACTGGTGGGCAAAGTTTCAATTTCTAGTTTTAGATCCCCATTACCTCCAATGTCAGGTGGATGGCAACATATAGATAAATAAGCTTATATGGTCATTATATGGTACAGGTAAACAAGAATACAGAGTGTAACAGCATAAGCAGATGTGAGTAAGTGCTTCTGCATGTTAGTACAGCTCATGTGCAATTTCATGTGTGAACACGTTTATATACAATTCTTTCTTAATGCACATATAGAAGAGTCTGACACTGGCCAGAGACTTAATGTCTGGGGGTGGAGATGGTGATGAGCTGCCTGCGGGATACTTACATTCTCGTGCTTCATGTGTTTGAGCAGCCGCAGCTCTCTGTAGGTTCTCTTTGCATGGATGATGGACTGGAAAGGTCTGGATAACTTCTTCACTGCCACCTTCAAGCCTGACTTCACATCATACGCTGAACTGGAAGACAAAAAAAAAAAATAAAGTATTTCAGATGAGTTAACCATTAATTGTGGACAATAAATTCCATCAATCTAATAACAATGGTCATAACAAAACCTGACTCATGTTTCTTGGACAATGACATACTTCACTACAAGGTGTATGTGGCAATATACCAGAAAACAAAGCAAATAACTGTACAACACAGAGTGAATGTTTTTGGTACTACTGTAACTCTGCAGCCTAAGGCTGTTTAGAGAACATGACTAAACGTGTTGTCAAATATCTGCACCAGTGTGAAATTGTTAACTAGTAAAATAATAAATAGGTCAGATTATAACATGATGTACACTAAACTTAACACAAAGACATTTTTTTACATTCGTATTTACAAGTTCCTGACTGTGACCCAAACTCAGCTTAGCACATGATGTGCATCTGACACTGTTGACTGAACATTATTGCCATTTTTGCCATGGATTTGAACAACTGATGTACTAAAAGATATTTCTGAAACTGGAATGCAAATGCAACAGATGAGTTTAGCCTAACGGTTATGTTAAGTCATGTCCATGTGAGTGTGCATGGGTGTGATTGCTTTCGTTCTCATTCATTCTTTCATTCATTACTTTGCTCATTTCATTGTAATGATGCAACAGAATACCTCACTGGTATTGTACAGCCAGTGCCAGAGAGAGAAAAAACACAAAGAGAGAGAGAGAAAAAAAAAACAGGTGTGGCAAAAAGAACATAGACAAAGAACATGCAACATAAAAGCTGAGAGGGAATGTGCTTTTGCTGTGTTGCTGTAAAATACACATCAAGTGTGCACTGTTCCTTAAATCAGCAGAATATATACAAAGAATAAAAAGTAACCATCATCTGTGAGGAGATAGGATTGATCAAACTCTACACAGGACATAAAATCGCCACTCTTGTCTACACAGACACAGAGACATAGTGAGGGTAGTAGAGAGAGTGAGACTGGCCTTGCCACCCCAAGACGTATAATATTGCTGCATTTCCTGTTCTGTGGGGGAACACTACCCACTTACAATAAACCACATTCCTTCTAAGCCAATCACTCGGGCTGCATCACAAATGGATGATTGCAAAATCATTCAAAAAAAAAAAAAAGAAAGAAAAAATCTGTGTTCCATGTAATGGTGTCTAACTAGGTGGAGGGGGAAACATTAAAATAATTGTTTGCTCGCTCTGCTTTTGCAAACTGCATCATATACAAACTGAATCCAGAGGAAGAGCTGCTGAGAGAACTTCTATGGAAAACTACTTATGCAAAGAACCAGGCTAATAAAACAATGTGAAACTACTGAGCCGGTCTCAAGAGTCATTTCCTCAGGACCTACTTCACAAACTGATCAAGAGATTTGAACTGTTGACCTTTTAATTGCATATGCCTGGGAACCCCTGTTCTTTAGCATATAATGCCAACAATGAAGACCTCAAAAACAATTCTGTGTCTGTGACAAAGTTAGGATCCTGAGTTACACGCACCCGTTAAAAGAACATTACCATGAGCAGTGTGCTTTTTTTTCCAGTAAGTAAGAGATAATCTCCCACACCCAGTGTACTCTATGTTCCCAGCTTGCAGCAACAACTTTTATATGTGTCACTTGTGAGGGAAAACCCAAACTCAGTAAACAGAGGTTGTGCATAAAGCTAAATGACAAAACAAAGACTCATGCACACACTCTTTAATACTGCTGCTAATCTGCAGGACAAACAAGACAGCTCTGAGCATACACCACCCAATTAGTCTATAATAAATGGAAGTGCAATAACAAATGATAATAAAATGTGGGCTGTAAAAAGTGCAGCATTATGAGGCAGGCAGCACAAGGAAGTGCTGATCGTCAGCAATATGTTGACTAGCACACAGAGTGAGCATACAGTCAAATGTGTACTATTAGTGACTTGTTGAGATGTCCGTATGAATTGTCCGGTTATTTCTCCTGCCATCAAATCAGAAGTGAAATTTGCAAAAGATTAAAGGGACAAAGGATGGAGGCTGTCACAATTACTTCTTCTTGGAGACTGCTGACACAGTCATGTTTTTTTCTAGTATATTGACCAATATGTGCACACGTACATGCATTACTTCTAAGTAACATGAGGAAACACTTATGTCAAAGGACTAGAAAATCTTTGGAGATAATAGGAACCGTGTTGCTTTATCCTGAGTAAATGTAACTTATAGAAGTGTTGTTATAATCTTGCAAACCATTTCCATGCCTTCTGTAAAACGGTGAGCATCTCAACTGTCACAGATCTCACTAAATACCATTAGTCTATTCTGTGTACAATTGATAAACAGGTTCCCCATTAAATCTGATGTCCAAGTACCATACTGGGGTGATACTGACAGTACTGTCCTTGCAGTGCTGGTCTATTAACAAAATGTATGTTCATGCATGTTAAACTTTAAATTAATGTAACAGTGTGTTAAGAGTGACAGGACTGAAAACACAACCTACTTATACCAACACTTAACTACTCATCCATACAGAGGTGACAAGCACATTTAAGCCTACAGTTATCAACACCACTTTTCTTTTCCACATTTGTTACATTTCTGTCAGGACAACAAACAAAAAAGCAGCATCCAGTTTAGCAACCTCACATCCATCTACTATACTTGCTCACCATGGAAGCCAACTGTCTATCACAGGTATCCCGTAACATTTTATTTTTTTGGTTAGCGACTGGTAGAGGTTTTTTTTTTCCTCAATCAGATATGAGTTGTTGTAACATTGGTTGATGACATATCAACAATCATTTTTAAAACACAGTATATTTATGCAATAAGCTAAAATCAAGCAGCATATGAGTCTATCTCTACTAGTTGCTCTGGAACAGGATCACATGAGAATAGTAATGTTTTCAGACACAACTGAAAACAGCAAAAACTTCTCTATTTAGGTTTCTTAACCTCCATTATGTCTCCATGCACAGCTGTTTTGAGACTCTAAATCCTGATCCCAAATGACTGGTTTTTACTTTTTTGACATCACAGATGCATTCAGTCGTGTACCTCACACGACTAAATGCTGGAGATTAATGTAAAATTGCTGGTTTTAAACTTAAGCCTTGTGTTTGTTTGGAGAGCTGACAAGTCATTGCACACTTTTGAGGTTAAAACCAAATGCGTCAGCCAGAGCTTGCCACAGTATCACACTTTATCACCAGATTACCCTTATACATTCATTTCTCAATCAGCAAAATGTCTATGGCTACATGTTGTCTTTAGAAGGAACATATAATGAAGGCTAAATGATACGAAAGTAAAACACCAAGAAAAAAGCTGCTGAGGGGAAAAAAAAAAAATACAAGTGCTGCTGGATACTGAAATTGACCTCAGTTCAAACTGAAAAGAGCTAAACACAACTGTGAGAGTTGTACTGTGAAACTGTGATAGGTAACAAAAATGAGTAGAATCGCTTTCAAGTGAAGTCATGAGAAAGTTAAGTATACACAGAGATTAAGCGAGGCACATCCCTTTACTGACGGCACCACAAGCTGAGGCTGTGCACGGAAAAACCTCTTTGCCCTAAATTTGACAACTGCTGTCTCAACAAATCAATAGCAGGAGAGCATTACATTCCTGTACATTGTTCATGCCGTGATTATCAATAATCAAGTCGAATTATCAAGTAAAAAAATAACGCTTCTTTTTTTGTTTTAATAGGCCTGATAAGCTTGTATGGGTTTCATGCCTGTTTCTGCTTAGCAGAGAAACCAAAACTACAAATCAGGAGCCACTCCAACACACAGTCCACACAGCGAATCCAGCCAGCAGCTTTCACTTTCCAAACACAACCCCTTAGTTTTCTTGCACATTTGACAATTTACAAAATAAAACAAAGGTCAGAAATTAGAGGGAAGTTGTAGTGTTGCATTTGAGTGACACATTTATGAGCAGAATTACTTAAATACTCAGAGTACATGATGTCCATGTTCAAAAGTTGGGAAGAATTTAAGATGAGATCATTGCAGCAACGACAAAGACTTTGCTGACGGAGACGGTGTCCAGCTGACAATCTGAAGTAGGTGTTATGAGGTTATTTATACTTTACAGATACCCTGTTTGGACGCTTTGGCCTACTGTATGGTGTAGTACTCAAAAATCTTACTCGTATAGTAAAATAACGATGAAACCCCAGAGGAATTCCCTCAAAGGCAACTTTGAAGTAGCTGCAGGTGACAGACAGAGTAATGTAGATGGCCTTTTTTTTGTGCAGGGCAGAGCAGGTAGGCCAGACATAAAGATAATAATCAGAGGGAATTCACTTAGGAGAGGATAAACCCATCTCTTACATTTTAAGCATTCCTTTGGGCTTCACATCACAGGAACCAAATAGATCTCCGTTATAAAGACTCGATGCATATTTCATGTTGTGATTTGCCTGGTGATTGTCCAAAAGGCCAAACTAGGCCACGGCTCATCCTTTATTCAGAAACAATATGAGCCAAACAGACACATGCTCAACAGCTGAACAGTGGATCACAATGGGCAGTGAAGTTGTAATTACGGTAAAATGCCATCTATGACTTCTAAAAGTCGTCAGGACTGAGGCCACTACCTAACCTCGGGACTATGAGTCATGGGTGTACCACTACGGGAGAAAGGGTGACATCATTCTGGAGTCATCCTCGTCGTCGGATGGGCTCCTATAGAAAGCTCTCACTATGCACCGAGGGGGCCTACTTTCTGAAAAACCACGTGACCTTCTGGTACTCTGCAGGCTGCACCCAACTGGAAAATGCATAATGCATGCAATTTGCGGATGTGTTAAGTACCAGTTTGTACGTGCAGGACTGTAATACTACCCCTCTAGAAGGTGACTGTTTTTCTAGCTCTTGGTTAACCCCAACTGTATCACGGGCACCGATAATATCTAATGAGGAGGTACCGCTTTGGCAGATGATGCAAGCACGGGCATGCCACTGATGAGGCTTCTTCGGAAGACACAAGGGTGCACGATTTAAAGAAGCAGTCGCTCTGCACGTTTCACACTGGGGGACGAATTGATTTGACTCTGGGTACACTCACTGGAAACTCCTGATACACACACACACACACACACACAGGTGTTGGCAGGACGAGAGCGCGTCCGCGTCAACTCACACGCCAGCAAAAGCAACGGCGTGTACACAAAAACAACAGTCCCCACCCGCCGGAGAGACGCGAGCCACCGCGAAGCGTGCACGGTGTTCGTCAAATCATGTCGTAGGGAAACGTAAACAAAAGGCACAAGTGGCGTTTTCCACCTCCTGCCACCGGCCCCGTCTACAGACAGGCGAGCAGCCCATGCGGAGGGAGCTCCTACGGGGCCTCTGTGGGTGGTGGGAGCCCGTCTGGATGTTGTGCAACCCTGCTGTGTGCTCTCGCTAGTAACGCACTCTGCAACAACTGCTTACCACACGGATCCGTAGGCACCGGAGCCGACCGGGGACAAGTTCTGGTAGCGCTCCGGGACCTCCCACACGGTTTTGTTGAGCTCCTGTCGGTAGAAAGTGGGTCTCTCCTTCTGCGACATTCCTGCGGATTTACCAGCCCCGCAGTGACAAAACAAGCCAGCGGAAACTTCTACCCTCTCTGCTCTGCTCTGCTCTGCTCTGCTCCTCCGGGCGGCACGACGTGGTGCGGCTCCTCGCTGCTCCCCCCCCCAGCAAAAAAAAAAAAAACTCGAAACGGGGACGTGCCCGGAGCGCACACGCACAACAACTTCAGCAGCTCGGTCGTGCAGATTCGCTGCAGTTGTGCAAAAGAGATCCCCACCTTTCCGTGCAAGTCCGTCCGCTTGGAGACAACTTCCTCTACTGGCCGCGCTCCGCTCAGGAAGCTCCGTCTGGACTGGCCGTCGCTGGAGCTCTCGCCGTGCTCTCTCTCCTCGCTCCGCTGGGCGCGCACTGACGTAAACGCGCACGTCTCCTCCGTCACTGCGCGCTGACTGGTAATTAATTATCGCGTTTTCTCGCGAGATTGGCGTTTGCGTTTGGGGAACCGGGGGGGCGTCCCGTACACGCTGTGGACATCACGAGTGGAATCTCCCTTCGTTCACAACTCAACACATTTTAACCAGTTTAAATGTGGCTAATGATTAACAATGTAAAATTCCCACTAGTGTTGACATAAATGATATCTGACTAATGACATCATCATATATATTCTGTAAGGTCTTCCACCTCACACTGTAAGGTGCCTTGAGATTCCTGTTGTTGATATTGGGTGCTATATAAATAAATTAAATCATGTCCCATTTGAAATATGCAGCATTATTGTACAGCTTCAAACTACACCATTTTAAAGTAATGTACGGGGCCCGTAATACTGAATGATCAGCAAACTGGATGTAATCCACCTGTAACAAGTGAGTGTAAGTTGATTGCACAGGATGTTAACTTATACTAAGGAAAAAGAAACATGACCAACAGGATTCTTTATGGTAGAAATGTTGACATGTCACTGTAAGAAGAGCACATGTTGGATTTAGCTGCTTCAGCTTCAGGGTCTTGATATTGTGCATGCTGGCTCTCTGCTCTGTCATGCTGTTAAGGCTTACTGGGACACTATAACAGGGCAACTACTTTCTACTAATAAGTCTACTAAATTAAAATGTCTGTTCTGAAAAACATCCAGTCACTCAGAAAAAGGATCAGTTAGGGAATGAACATTTGTTCTCCAAAGCACTGAATATCCCTCCTACATAAGCAATGGAAGTATTGCACAGATATGGTTCATCTGAAAAACAAAAAAAAAAAAAGACACCAGAAAACTTGTGACAAGTGTAAATAATGCTATATATTCTACACACCATATTCAAGTCCAACACTGCACACCTGTAGACATAAATAGTGGCTACAGTGATGCACGGTGGGGGCAGCAACATGCTGTGGGGATTTTCTTCTGGGTTTTTTGTGCAGAAGGTCCTAGAGGGCATATGAGGTGACAATGAATGATGAAAAAATACAGAGACATATCGGAGGAAAAGCTGAGATGAGATGACGAGAGATGATTTATTTTACAGTAATACAACAACCTCAAACATGACGTCAAAGCTGTGCATAGGCGGTTTTAAAAACAACAATTTTAATGTCCAGGAGTGACTAAAAGAGCTAGTGGCAAAAAGTTCACTGAGTGTTCGCCTGATATGACAGAGCTTGAGCAGGTTTGTGAAGAAGAATAGGGGCAGAATTGCAGTGAAATCTGACACAGCTACACCCAACTGGAGCCTGATCTATTTCTCATTTCTGTGATAGATTCGAGGCAGGTATTTCTGATTTGTACTGCATTTGGACTAATCTGCAGGAGTGTTTTTCTTTGTATGTTCTGCTGATGACTGCCAAGCCAAACATGGAATTAACTCCACTGTGATTCAAGGTTGAAAACCAAAGAAAGTGAACCAAGCGATTCTAACCAACAGTCAAACTTATAGGGTAACTAGAGTGAATATAATTTATAGGCACTGTATGCCACTTGATAGGTGACATTTGTTTCATATTGACAACAAACACACATATTGTCTGGTCAAGATTTTACTCAAAATTGCATTACATCCCCTTTCCAACCTTCTCTTCTTTTAATAATAAAAATAAGGTGGCAGAATTAAACTTAGAGTAACAGTATGTGATGAAGATGACATCAGAAGGTCAATCCCTATTTGGCATTACATTTAAATCTTCAGGAAATGTTCAAAACTTCTCGAATTACATGTCAGTAAAGGAAATAGAAAAAAAACCCTCTAGCAACGTTTCTTTCCAACCTAAAAAAGGGTTAAGGGATTCCAACTACATTGTTAAGAAAAATTAAAGATAAAAAAAACAAAACAAATGTGTACACAAGAAAATGTTTATATATTAGCTTTGTTGATCTTTCATTCCACCCTTGACAGAAGAAGTGATACGGAAAGACAGATACGAGCAAGCAGAACTGATCAGTTGGATCACACATAACCTCTGGCAAATCTCTATTGATCATATGTTTTATTTTTATTTTTTCAAATATATACAGCTAGGCTAAATGTAGGTTCTATACAGATATAATGTATAATGCACACACTGCCCTTTGATCCTGCATCATTCAATATAAATTATTATGGGTGTGGACTGAAACAACAAACAGTGTTACCCAACAACAGAATGATACCGTGTGACCAAACAGGCTCTTTCCTCTGTAATAACAGTGGAGTAGATTCAGGATGCCCTTCATATCTGTAGTGCACAAACATTTTTAAGGGAAGGAGTTATGTACCCAGTCACCAGTAGTGGGCAGCACTGGCTAGTCTTTCATATGAGTCCGCAGGGTAATGGGGCTTCATCGGTCACTGAATCCAAGAAGTGTCCCACAATAAGGATGACCACTGAGATGAGTCCATCATCAGCCTGAATCCGCCCACTGCTTTCCAGTCCAGTCTATCATTTTAAGAAGATCACATAGAAAGCCATGACCAGACAGGATAACGCCACGGCAATGTGGAGCCGCGTCCCAATTACTGCAGCTGTGAAGACAGAGGGTGGATCAGGATGTTAAGGAAATTACAAGTCAACTGCAAATATACAGAACAAGGAAATTATAGCAAATGGTGTAAACAGATGTGCATTACAGAGGTGTTAGTTGGTAGACTTGGTAAAAAACCTACCCAAATATTATTATGTGGTCTGTACATATTTGGTCAGTGTCACATTTTCTGTAGTTTTGACTCTGTACTAGATTACACTCACATAAGCCAGTTCAACAGTGTACATTCTTACTTTTTATAGAAAAAAACCCAGGAAAACTACAACCCTGTGTACAAAACAGCTGGGCCACTGTAAAATGTAAATTAAAAAACAATATAATCATTTACAAATAATTTAAAACATATATGGGAGACTGGGGTTCAAATCCCGGCTGTGGCCTACCTCCAGTACTCCAGTCCTTAGGCAAGACCTCCTCACGCTGCCCTGCCTACCCTTGTACCTTTTACTGACTTGAAAGTCGCTTTGGATAAAAGCGTCTGCTAAATGACTAAATGTAAATGTAAATATATTATAACTAAATAGATTAATTGGCTTCATGACCAGTATAAAAAGAGAATCCAAGAAAGGCTAACTCTAAATTCTTTTTGGGAATAATGAATGACGCATCTTCTGGGCGTAAGAGGAGACTGACCGTCTGACTTGCTTTTAGCACACAGTTCTAATGCCAGTATCCGTGATAGTATGCATTAGTACACATGTCTTAGGTAATTCACACTTCTGTGAAGGAACCATTAATGCTGAACAACATAAACAGTTTTGGTGCCAATGAGAAATATATTTTTCAAAAGACAAATCAAATTTATCAGTTTTAGCATGTGACATGTCTGTGTCTTACTTTTTATTACATTGAATACACCTTAAATAGATCCAACTAAGCAAATGTGGCTGAAGACAAAACGTTTTCAAAGAAAGCAAGATGCGATAAATAAAACCTAAAATGGCAGAATATACATAAAGAGTTCAGCAATTTTACACTGTTAAAAGAACTGGATGACAGTTTGTAACACGCAGTATGTAAATGCATTATATATCTACCTTTGTAGAAAACACCCCACACTCCCTTCTTCTCTGAGAGCAGCCAGCTGTTGAGGCGAGGTACCTTTTTGAGGTACGCACAAGTGCAGATGAACAGCAACCCAAACACCAGGATGCCATCCAAAGAGTATGCTACCAAGGAAGTGAAGGACAATATCACAAAAATTGCCTTTCATAACAGTTACCTAAATATGTTGCTTAACTTGTTCTAACGAAACTAAAATACTGTTAAAATGTTGAGCTAAATAACTCAACACTGTCAGTAATGAAATACTACTGTACATGAAAAAGAAAGAAGTTGCATGTACCAAATCTCATCAATCGTAGCATCAAATCATCTGAGACCTGAGACCTGACTACAGGTATTGATTTTGTGAATTTGGAAAAGCAGCTTTGTGAGAAAACCAGAGACAAAGAGCGGAAATTATGTCATGTAGAAACAAACACTACTGCTTTATAATCGGTCAAACGTAAAGCAGCAGCTAAAATAACAACTGAAATTAAAAACTCTGTATTAAACAACCATATTGATTTTGAAAACACGGGTACAAACAAACTTTAATGTTAATGCTACTGTTGTCTCATATTGTACGTCAGCTATTTAAAGTAATTCAAACAACAAAACATACATTTTGTCTTCAGGTAAATTCTACCTTTTGATTTCCATGTATACAAGCTGTGGTGTTGACTCTTTTGAGTCCAGAGCTGCTGCGGTAGCGTGAATAATTCAACACACGGGTTGATGTGAAAACATCAACATCAGATGAAGATAAAAACCTGTGAAGAGCTTCTGTTGTCTTGTTACATAATTGTTATGGTAAAGATACCCTTCTGGATTTTTTAGCACTGGCTACTGATGCCATAGATAATGCTAGTTAGCAAGTTGTCTTGCAGCCAGACTAAAATACACAGATCCCGCAATTAACAGGTCTGAAGAAAACAAGTTTAAACTACGGACGAGAAAAGTGAAATTACTTGTAATAGTAACAAGAAGTGATACAACACTGATAAAATTAGCAAGAATCGTTTGTTTTGGTGCTAACAGACCAACAGTGCTGACCAGGGCCACGTCTACAGCTAACCTAGCTTCCATGTTAGCCTTGGAGAAGTAGTTAGCCTAACTTACATGTTCTGCTACCGACAGGTCTTAACTAGGTTCATAACAGAGAAAACCTACCATTCGTCATGTTCGCAGCTTGCTTCTTTGACGATGTTATATGGCTGTTTTTTCCTTTGAATTAGCAATCCATCATGTATTATAAAGAGATGTAAGGTAGTCTTCTTCGTAGTCCCTCAGTTGACATTTCCGGTTTCACTGGCTCACATTCTTCTTCTACGCTGCATGTTTGTTGTTGTCCATCGAGTCTTGCTGCCATCTACTGGAATATATGAGTCTGCAAATCTCTCTTTGCACCCAGAAAGTCGCGTTTGCACATCAAATTTGCATCCTGGGAATTTTTCCATCCTTTTATCTTACCACTAGGAGAATGCACAACTTCCCATTGTTCACATTAGCGTTTCATAAAGAATCTGACCAGCACACTACTGTAATGCAATATAATAACACGGTGGCTGCATCTATAGTAGAAAGAAAACAAGGGCAGGAATAACAAACTGGTAAAAATTGCTGGCTCTGCTGTAGCTCTGAAAATGGACACACCTTAAATGGTGTAGCAGAGGGAGCTGACCTTCCACCCACACCTTAATGAGCGTTTTTTGCAGACTCTCATCAGTCATACAGCACTCACACCAGCGTGCTTTCTTTCCAGGTAACATTGGTCTCCGTCAGAATTTTACTGAATTGAACAAGGGGAACAAAGGTAGAACAAAGGATTGTTGAACTATTAATTCAATCTGATCACAGGACGTTGTGGCGTACCTGTTCAGATTAGCTTAACTTGAAGTGCAGTTTGCTCTGCATCCTGAAAACAGTAAGTCTCTTCTCCTCCTCCTGCTCTTGGTTCTGCAAAAACATCACTAATTTCAACACAGATAATGTCACCATTGGAAATTGTGTTGTTAATATAGTGCATTTATGATAATAGCAGATAAAATGTAGACCCTGGTTTAAGATAAATTTTCTAGTTAAAAGTTAAAGTTTAATTATTAACATATGCAGAAATGTGAAACAATTGCCTGTGTGCATTTGGATGTATTAAACCTTACAAATAGGACTCTATAAAATGTCTTTGTGCCATTACAATATATTTTACACAAGGAGTAATTGCACCTCAGCAGGTGACTGGGAGTTCCGAACAAGAAGATAGTGACCTAGTGGCCAGGAAGCTGCGAAATCCTGTCCTGGCCTTTCACCAACACTGACCCCTTCACCCTGTGACGTTACCCTGCCACAGATGGAGAGACAACACTGAGCCCCATACCTGCTGCCAATATAGGATCAGATCACACAGGCAGGTGTTGAACCATACACACACAGATGCATTGTCAGTAAGGAAGTGATTGTGTTTTGCAGGGTCTTTTTTTTTTTTTCATGTAGACTATTTCCTGTTTTTCAAACAATATCTTCTATGAATGATGGGTAGTGAAGGCAGGTTTAAACTGATCAGAAAGCAGTGATAGTTCTCTTGCAATGTGAGCTGGAGGAGAAGAAACAGAATGTACAGAATGTACCAGTTTGTCAGTGTGAGGGGAACAAACATGAAACATATCCAGACTGAGCTATCAGTCCTATTTTGAGAGTCATTTTTAATACTATCAAACATCATGGATAATGTGAATTCACAGTAAAGTGTCAACAAAAATTTCACTTTGTAAAATGCAGAAAGTATTTTCCCTGAAACCTGGCATTTTCACACTAATTCCTAACAAAAAGACTAGAAACACCCCTTTACTTTCTTGCCATTTCACAGTTCTGTAATATTCTTTACATAAACTTCCTCTTGGAAGTAGTTCTGCTTTTTGTTACGCATTTAAATGTAAGAACTACTTAAACACAGTAGTGTACCAGAGTATGTAGAAAATATTGATAGATTTGTGATCACAACATTGATTTGGGGCAGTCTGTGGTCTATCTATTTTGTACTCTTTCGATGGCCCCAACTGCTGTGGCAGTGCTGTATAAAAGAAACTACACTTTTCTAACTCAGATTTTATGCATATGTTGTCCCTTTACTAAAAATGCCATTCTTTATAAAATCTGATTTAAAAAACTGCAACATATTTGTCATGACACATATTATCCCACATGCAGTTTCAGACAATAAATCAATAGAATGAGAATATAAGAGGGATACAGTTAAAATGTTTAATAAAACATCCAGGGAAGTTGAAAACAAACACTGAAAAGTCAGTTGTATTGACTCAGAATGTGATAGTGACAACAGTGAGAAACAGTCATGTCATTATTCACATAAAACGGTAACAGCAGTCATAACAATTTGCTTGGATGTAGCTCGTTTTGCAGCATTCTTCACCTTTTTATTCTCCAATGTGTTGCTCCCTTTAATCAAAGCAAATTAAAACTGCTTGAACCTAACGTTATCACTGAACAGTGACTTGTGGACTTGCTGTATGTTACTAGTTTAAAAAGTGACCGAGTGCCAGCTGGTAGTCTATGTCAAGTTTCTCATACTGAATCTGGGGTGTGTTGCAAAGAAACATTCACAAAAAACTTGATAACTGTGCACAGTAAAGGTACTGAGCAAAATCTAGAGTGTGACTGTTACTTAGGAAATGTAATATCATCACAGACCCCTCACATAGACTCCAGTAGAAGGAATACGAAGGCCTGCTAAAAAAAAACACATTCAACCATTTTGTTCTTACACATTCTGTACAACTCCAAACACCCAGAAGTAACATTTGACATTTAACAGTGAACATTTTTTGTCCAATAATTATGTGAATCACATGTGATCCCCCCCCAAACATGTATATAAATACAGATTTTACTCACACATCCACTGTGCTTCAGTCTGAACAGTACCAGTGTGTTGTGTTTTACTTCAGAATAAATTAACAATAAATAAAATACAAAACAAAGCTTTAAAAAAAAATGTAGACATTACGGCAGGGTAAGAATCTCCCATCTGTGTTTCCCTGTGCTACGTACTATGTTGAACTAAACCTTAAAACGTGTTATAGTATTTGAAAATATTCACTAAGAGGAACAGCAGCAATAGCACAGAGAAGAGAAGGGTTGTAGTTCTGGAAACACTGACTTATGTTGGGTCCAAATAATAAGGCCGAAGGAGTTTAGGATAATTAATAATAATAAAAAAAAAACACACCAAGCTGAAGCTGGCTTTTGATTTGACAGGTAAAGGGGAATATTTCTCTGCCAATTCTCTGATTCTATTGGCACACTACTTTAAAATTATTTCATTATGCCATACTGGATTAAAAAAATATATCTACTGGACTTTTGTTTGTCTAGTCCAGGTTTGAAACTAGACAAACACAGACATTTAGGCTTGTCTAAAAGCCAGTTTCATTAAATGCTTATAATGTTTGTGAAAAGAGACTAAGCAGGGAAGTCTACTGCTTTTAATCTGTCCAAGTCAAACAGTCAAACCTGGACGAGATTAACACTGAGGCTCTAAAGCCCAGTTTCTAACAGCCTTTAAGCTTTATTCCCCTATGATGTTAAGTACCTGTTACACAACTTTAAATTATGTAACTACAGAGAATTGGTTGAAAAAGATAATTCCTTGATTTACGCAGGACTCAGAAGCCAACGTCAGCTGTGTAAAAAGGACACAAATTAAGGAATGCCATCCTTCCTTTGACAGCACTGTGAGGGGGGGACACTCCAGTCATACACATATGACAGTCGTAGCTTGACTTCCTCCTTACAGAGTCTGCCCTCACGCTCCAGAGTCTGATGTTTTTCCAACATGTCTTCCAAACTCTGCTTATGTGTAACCAAATATTTGTTGTTGCAACCACGTGATTTATACTCTGTGTCAAAGCGTGGGTCATGTGTCCGCCGAACGTCCACCGGCGCCAGCCAAGCACCCAGTGACACGTCCTCACTCTGCCATGTCTTGAAGTAACCTGTATTCAGATGTATGTAATGTACCAGGTCAGCTGAGAGGATGTAGCCACCACCCAGTGCGTATGGTAGGTAGTAGTCACAGAGCTCCCAGGAGCTTTCCCTCCACTTTCCAGCTGTTTTCACTCGGCCTCTGCCTGAGAAAAAACCCCAGTACAACCGGTTGGGCTCCTTCCCTTTGAGTTCCTCTTTAAGGTGGTCCAAGCGGGCAAATGTATCGTCGTCTGCTTTGAGGACAAACTTGAAGTCCACATTCTGGTCCAGCCAGGAGTACATGTGTAGTAGCTTCAGTGTTAGGTTCTCATAAGAATCTCGCAAATCAGGCAGCAAGAGCAGGTCTTTGTGCCGCCCCTGCTCTGTGTTAAGATTCTGAAGGTCTTCATTTGAAAGCCCCTGAGTTCCTACAACAAACATGGCCAGAACATCCGATTCTCGCTTGGCAAGCCAGGTGTTGCGAATGATGCTTCTCCGCTCTGTGTACTTTGGTCCGGTTGTGATGAGGACCACCAGGAATGCTGACATGTCTTTGGATGTGGAGAAGGGATTACGGTGTGGTGCACGGGGCTCCAGAACACTGGCGTGGGGGGCTAGGCCTGGAGGATCCGGGTGGCCCTGTTTCAGGGTTTCTGAGGTACATTTGGCCAAGAAGACGAGAACAACAGCAAAGCTGCAAACAGTGCCAATGACCAGGGCTGTTTTGTGGCGGCACACTAGACGTATCAGATTCATGGCGCTGAATCTAGAGTGAAAGACACAAAAGATTAATGTGATTCAAGATATCAAATAAATCAACTAAACATCTAAATTAGGATGCTGCAGCCGTAATCGTCTGCAATCAGAGAAGTTGTATTTTTCTCATCTTGTGATAAATCACGTTTATTTATGAATCATGGTAATTACATTGCAGTATTTACTTCAACTTAAATCACTGGTGTTTACAGATTATTACAGATGAACAGCAACTTCAGAGTAGACAGACATTCATGTGTTTTAAATGTTGATAGTGATGTTACCATTTTTTGAATGCGGATCACAGGTTTTCATAGCTTACAGAAGCTATCGAGAAGCTTATCAGTGCAAACTCACATCTGCATCAACACCCACGACTCTGTAGCATCACCTGCTTGGCCCGAGCCGTACACTGAATATGCACGTCGCATCATTGTCATACGCAGTAATAAATGGAAGAGGACTTGTTAGTTACCTTAGCTAAATGACAAGTAGTTCTCCCGTGAACGATACGTGTAGAGCGGGTCACAGCAGCTTTGCAGAGCTAACGTTATGTTAGCTAAAATAAGACCCTCTGCGCACTTAGTGAGCTCACTCCACTGAATACAAGCACACACACAGAGCACATATTGGTCCAAACGGGAGATGGGAACCGCCAAGTTCAGCGGCGTCAGCCAGTCAGGTCACAATAAGCAGTTTAAATCGTTGACTAAGTGAAAAGAGACAGTCCAGCTGTGCGCATTTTTTCTGTCGTAGTGTAACGTTGAACCAAATCACGTCTGTGTGGCCGTGACGAACAGGAAACGGAAGTTAAACGGTCCCGAGAAAGATTGATTAAAATAAATACTCATATAAAAATAAATACTCATATCGACACCGGGTTGTTTTCCCCGTATCACTGTAATTATTATTAGGAAAAAACAAAATAACCAAAACATAAAGAATTCACTAACTCCACATCGACATATCAATGACTGGTCATTTTCTAAAAATAAGACAGCTAGGACAACAACAATGACTTAGTTAAATGCTGCACCTGGGATAAAAAAAAAAAGTTATTTAGAAAACAGAATGTCAGGAAACGACGAACAGCTCATAGATTTATACATCTATAAATACGTGTAAATATTTATGCAGGACAGCTGCTGTCCGGAGCATGCGCAGTAGTCCCCGGTGTCAAATCAATCTCCAGCGCTGAAGCATCAAGTTCTGAACCAGAGCAAAACCGGATTTTATAAAGGTTTAGTTCGAGATAAAAGAATAGAAGTAGACGGAAATGTGTTGTTTGTTTGTTTGTTTTTGTTGTTGTTGGGCCCCCACTAAACCTGCATGGCACTTTTAGTCTTTTCTAAGTACTTTGAAACCAAACAGAAGCCAAACCTACTCCTGGGCTGAAATGGTTAAGTGATTAATTAAGTAGTTGACTGCAACAACTCTGATAATGTATTTTATTTTTATTTAATGTATATATGTGACAGGTGACAATTCATGTTAGCAGGGAATAATGATTTGCCCTCTTAATTATTAGGCCTATCTGACACTATACACTGGCCAGTTAATTTAATATATAGAAAATAACTGAAATAAGCATTCATTAAATGAATGATGGATTATAATCATTCCTTTTGTTTTATTTTTAATATTAATATTTTTAAACATATTTACATTTTACACCTCTTAAACATTACTATACGATGTTTAAAAGCAAGAAAACTCTTGTGTGTTAAACAGACGCAACTTGATGCTGTCAATAAATAATTCTCAATGGATAATTTTGTTTAGTTATTATTTAATAAATAAATAAATAGGGTCAAAGATCGACAGTTACGTACAGAAATATGTCACTACTTTTATCCATTTTATGTTCTGACAGGTGGTTAAGCCATAGTATTATGTTTACTAATTCATTGTTATTTGTTTTTACATCTGCAAAAAGTAACTAGCATGGTAAATATAGCTGCAAATGTAAACGTAGTTGAGTTAATGTAAATATTGCTCTGTTTATTAGATTAGAAGTTGATTAGAAGTAAAAAAAAAAAAATATATATATATATAAAATATATATATATATATATTGGGTTTTATTTTGAAATATAAAAAGCGGAAGCCCGATGCTGTATTGCAGGAAGGACAGTGACGGTTTGTTAATGTCCAGCATTAGCTAAAAAAAATGGCTTCGTTCTAGTAAAAGACTAGCATGTCGTCTGTAGTGAACAAGAAGTCAACAGACCCGACCATGTAAGTGCCTAGTTTGATATATATGTCGGTGACAGAATAGCTTTGTAGCATTGTAGCTTTGTACCGGGTAGCTCGGTAGCTAACTGAGGTTAACGCAAGACGAGCACCGCGGCAAGCGATGACGGTTAGAAGAACCGGGCGACATCCTCGGACATGTCCACTTTTACTCGCCATGTTTCTGCTGAGTCTCAGTGTGCAGTGGGTGACAGCAGCTTCCGAATATGACCCCTATAAGATTTTAGGTGTCAGCAGGAGTGCCAGTCAACCAGAAATCAAAAGGGCATACAAGAACCTCGCCAGAGAGTGGTGAGTGACTGACACACGTCTCCCAACACAGGCCATCATCCCTGTCCTGTTAGCAGCGTATATCTGACACATGCACTGGTGCCCTTTCACAATTAACCCATCACTGAGAAAACTCTTTTCTAAGCCTGTTTGAACAAGGCAGCGATTTATGATGTATGTCATGTATGGATTTTTAGGCACCCAGATAAGAACAAGGACCCTAATGCTGAGGACATGTTCATCAAGATTTCTAAGTCTTATGAGGTGGGTGAGAAGGCATCACAACAATATCATGATAATGTATTTCTTCGCTGCAGCTGACACCTCTGACAGACATCATGTTTCACTTTCTGGATGATGACCTCTTCTGACATGAGTCTTTTTTCTCCTCTTTCACACAGATTTTGTCTAATGAGGAGCGAAGGTCCAACTTTGACCGCTATGGGCAGATGGATGAAAACCAGCCTTTTGGCCAGTCGCAGCATCACGGTTTCCGCAGCTTCCACAACAGCTTCTACTTTGACGAGTCTTTTTTTCAATTCCCCAGGTATTCAGTTTAAATATTTGTGTTGCTGTTGTGTTCTGTTGTTTTACACAACTTCTCTCTGTTCACAAATGTAATTTTCCAGTATTCTGCATGTAGCAGCATACTAGGAAATCCTCTTATGGTTTGTGCATGGTAACGTCAAACGAAAGGATCATATGGTTTTCAATAGTAGTTTCCAGCTTTTGTGATTTCAGTCATGTTAATTTGCATAAGAAATCCATGTTGTGTGGACAAAATAAGTTAATTATTTTTATTTTATTATTTTATTTGTGCATCAGTCAAAAACGAGCAATTTAAAGAGTTCAAATTGAGCTCTGAGATGGCAATTTTTAAACATTTTACAAATCACTAGATGTAAAATAAAATGAGGTGTTTGTATACTGTGTAAAAAATCACCACATTTAGTATTAAATGAAAAGAGCAGAGTTTTCTCTTGAGTTTTCTTTTGTGTTCAACAAAAAGGCTTCAAAAACTCTTCTTTATTACCCTTCTTCAGGTCCCGGGACTTTGCAGATAGCAAGTACCTGCTTCACCATGCACAGTTCAATAACGATGTCCTTCCAGACAGCTACAAGAGGCCATACTTGATCAAAGTGACCTCTGATTGGTGCTTTGCATGCATTCACATAGAGCCTGTGTGGAAGGAAACAGTGCAGCAGCTGGAGCCTCTGGGTAAGTCTACTGTCACTGTGAGTCTGCCCCCAGCCCTCCACCAAGAGTGGTGTTTGTTTCCCTAAAAGCATCATAATATCATAAAGTTGATGTTTACCCAGTTGCAGGCCATTAGCACAAATGGAATTAAGATGCTTTCCAGAGAGCTGGCCATTTCTTTAATTATTCATTGGGGTTAATTTGTTCTTCTTGACCATCTGGAATGAGTGAATCCAAAGAAGAAATTCGGGCATATGTAACAGTTGTCTGAAAATGCGGTGGCAAGAAAAAGTAGGTGGCCCTTTTGAAATGTAATGGTTTTCTGCATTCATTTGTCGTAAAATGTGATCTGATCTTCATCTAAGTTAAGAGTACTAACCAAATATAATGTGCTGAAAATTAACACGAATAAATCTGATCTTTTATGTCTTTATTGACAACAACCATAAAAACGTAATAGTGCTAATGGAAAAAGTGTGTGAACCCTAGTAATAATGACCTCAAAAAAGCAAATTGGAATCAGGTATTAGCATACCTGGAAAACAATTATTTTGAGAATGCGGACTTGAGCTATTTTTACCGACAAAAGCAACTTAAACATTTTGAGTTTGCTCCACAAAAAGAAGAAGATGCTTATGTGAGCGATACCTCAACAAAATAAGCTTTCAGAGGATCTACAATTAAGAATTGGTGATTTACATAAAGCTGGAAAGGGTTACAAAGTGATATCAGAAACTTTAGAAATACACCAGTCTACAGTTAGACAAACAATCTACAAATGGCACTTTGTATAGTGTTTGTACACTGTTATATGTTAATATGTTAGAAAACAGTTATTATTATTATTATTATTATGAAGAATCATTATTTACACATTTAGCAGATTTTAGGAACATTGGCCCTAAAACGTAAATATTAGCTAAAAAATGTTGTAAAACCTCAGTAGAGCACTGAGAACTGGGGAGTTGTAGGTGCGTCAATCCAAGGAACAACTTTCTAATTACATTAGTCCGATCATTGTTCAAATAAAGATATTGTTAAGTGCACCTTTTAAAAAAGTATATTATTTTGTGGTTTTATGCCCTTTATTTGATAGTGGATAGTTGGGGGAAAAATGTGTGTGAGATGCAACAAAAATCCACCAGCTGGGACTCGACCATAGACATTGTAGTAACATGGTACACTTCATAACCATTTCACTACCAGACAACCCAATAAGTGCAAATGTTAATGTAATATCCTGCTTATATTCGTCACTATTGTGTTTGACAGATTACTTCTTAAAAATTAGAATACTGTGACAAAACATGACACTTGACAAGCATGACAGCGTTTGTGACGTGACAAAACATCAGGCCAGATCAAAGCTAGTTTTAGTTTGTGTGTGAGATGCTAAAAAAGAGATGTATGAATGTTTTATGAGCTTGGTCCATTAAGCTGACCTGACTTTTTTCAAATACACATTTTGGAGTGGTTTGTCTTATAGACTTTTAGAGCCCTTTCTGTTAAAGCTGCACAGTGATTGTTTGGTGAAAAAGAGAAATTAAAATATGCCTCATATACTGCATGTTGAGTCTTCAAAATTTTGCAGTTTTTATCTATAAATTTTCACTCATTTAAATTAGGGGTATAAGATCCATTCAAAACACTTGCCCAGTATTGCAATGTTGTGTTTAGTTATACTGTATCAATTCTCAAAAACACTGATATGGAATTTTAACCCCAGACCACTAGATGGCAGTGTTGTGTATGTGGAGAGTTATTTTTTCTTACTCAGGATTTAAGCATGTTCTTTATACAGTCTAAAATTGGATTTTAGATGATTGTAATATATCGCCTTGCTCACCATATCACAACACATGGTAGTATATTGAATTGTAACCCCTGTATCATGATATGAATGTATCATCAGATTTTTGCCAATACACAGATTTAATTTAAATGTTAAGTCTATGAGCTCACAGTTTCATCAGTTAGATGTCAGCTTTTGGTGCATTGACTGGTTTTATTGTACAAAATTAGTTGAATAGCTCAACACAATTTTTTTTTTCTTTTCACAATGCCATTTTTTGCACACCTACACCAGGTGTGGGCATTGGCATCGTGGATCTGGGTTATGAGCGTCGTCTGGCCAACCAGCTGGGAGCTCACCGCGCTCCCTCCATCATTGGGCTGGTGAACGGCAGGGTGACCTTCTTCCATCAAGCTGTGGTACAGGAGCACCTGCGACAGTTCATAGAAGACCTGCTGCCCCACAAACTGGTAGAAAAGGTAACAGAAACCAACAAAAACATGCTGCCAATTTTTGTGGGATTTATTGACCCAGTCAGTAATCTGTAATACCTACAGATCATATTGGTGTATTTAAGTATTAAGTATTAAGAAGTATTACTGATTAAATATAGTTTAATTTTATTTTATGTAATATTAACAAAGAATTGACACATTAACACATAATTACTAACTATTGTTTCTCCAGATCACAGATAACAACTACATGACTTTTCTGGATAGCTGGCGTGTGGAAAATAAGCCCACCGTTCTCTTGTTTGACCAAGTCCCCATGGTTCCGCTTCTCTATAAGGTAAGCAGTGTGTTTACACATACACATACAACTGGGGCACTAATTACACAAAATGAACTAATAGATCCTTCATTAATGCATAGACGTATGTATGTTTATCACTAATAAATGTGTTAGATAGAGAAATAAAGAAAGAGTATTCAGGACTATTAAAGTTTAAGCTATGAGTTTATATAAAAGCAGATGTCACCTTGCCTTGAACTTTTCTGTTTTGCATCCCTTTTTCTATTTTACTGTAATGTTTTTATTTTGGGTGCTCTCATCTTCCCACTCCACTCTCCAGTTAACAGCATTCGCCTTCAGAGACTATGTGCGCTTTGGCTTTGTGGACCAGGGTGACACACATAACACTAGGCTACTGCGGCAGTTCAACATAAACACATACGCCCCCACCATGTTGTTGTTTAAGGAGG
Organism: Anabas testudineus; assembly: GCF_900324465.2. Taxonomy (NCBI): domain Eukaryota; kingdom Metazoa; phylum Chordata; class Actinopteri; order Anabantiformes; family Anabantidae; genus Anabas; species Anabas testudineus. The sequence goes on along the minus strand of NC_046614.1, from coordinate 9,956,450 downwards.
ACACAGAAAAGCCTGTCGACATCATCCAGGTACACACAGGCACTGCAGCCTACACCACTGCTCCCTTATATTATAAGTATTAAAATGTCATGACTGGATTTCAACTGGCATTATATTTGGTATTTCCGTCAGGCAAAAACTGTTTTATTTTCAAGCTGGAAATAATTTGTAATAATTAATTATTAAATCACCAATTAGAAACAAAATTTGTCCTTGTGCAAAATGTTACCAAATCATTCTACTTAAAGTTTTTTTTGCTTCACACTTTTCACACCCCTCTCAACTTTCTCCGTGTCATAGGCCAGAGGTATGAAGCGACAGATTATGGACGAGTTTGTCTCCAACAACAAGTTCTTGCAGGTGCCACGGCTCGTCAACCAGCAGCTTTTTGATGAGCTGTGTCCCGTTAAGCAGTTTCACAGACGAAGAAAGTAAGACATTCTAAGAGACATGTGCTCCTGCCCTTTTTCTTAAATTGACCTCTTGTGTAGTAGGACTTGATGAAAGATGGCGCCTTTCATTATCTTGTTCACTCCTGCTGAACTGATGTAGAAGGAATAGGAAAAAAAGCTAAGCCAAGTATAAGTGGAGTCATATTTAAAATTTAGCATCATATGACAACTGTGATAAGCTGAGATTCCAACAGAATAGTTGGACAAGCATTACAACTTTTCAAATTAACGCAATTAAATGGTTTGCAGGTATTGTGTGCTGCTAATCACAGGGGAGGACCAGACCTTTCTTCCAGGCAATAAAGCCTTCCTGGACTTTGCCTCAGCTAATAAAAAAGATGTGCTGCGGTTTGCATATGTCTACCAGCATCAGCAGCAGCCTCTCTGTCAAGCACTGCTCCCAAATCAGGCTTCACTCACCCCTCAGGCCAGTCACAGACAACACACAGTGCACTCACACTTACAATATAGTAAATTTAACCTCATTTTTATATCATCATTTTCTATCTATGTGAAGGACAATGTTCACTTGCTTCAGTTGCTGGCTAGCACGTTTTTGCAGAGAGAAAACAGAAATGTAGATTCAGATCAGACAAGCACTAAATGCTCCAAATTTGATCTGTTTCATATTACAAATATGCTGCAAAGCCTCAAATTACAGTACAAGTTCGCCATCACTGACAGGTGGTGATTCTCGAGAGGCGGAGCCAGGCTGGCAAGGTCCTGTACCGCTCTGTGAGTGGTGGCTGGAACGGCAGCGAAGAAGACAAGTACCGCCTCCACGAGCAGCTGGAGCTCCTTCAGAAAGACCCCGCCTATCTGAGCTCAGACGCTGTCCTGCCAGAACTAAACAACGAGATGGCTCCTGTGAGTCTCAGCAGACACACACTCACCTTTGTTCAGACAGAAGGCCTGGTTAGTTATGTGCAGACATGCACAAATCAATTTGAATGTGAACATTTTTTGATGTTTTACTGTTTTCTCTTCAGATATTTATTATTCGGTGGATAAACGCTGCTTATGATTACATCCTTCAAATATATGATGACCTTCTCTACTCAAACTGGTAAGACAACACTCGCCTAGGAACAGAGACACACAAGGTGATACACTTTTGCTTATAGTTTTGAAAATAATCAGAAGCTGAATCATGCTTCTGTTTCTACAGTACATGGTGGGGCGGGATTATATTTACTGCAACATAGCTGTGCTGCACCTCCACAAAAAGTATTGTGTATTGTTCCTTCCTGTGTTAATAATGCTGTGTCTTTCTTAAAGGCGAGAGATGATGCCTATCCTGTCCTTAATCTTCTCAGCACTTTTCATTCTTTTCGGCACAGTCATCATCCAAGCCTTCAGGTAAAAGGAACAAGTCAATTCAGTTCCATTCAATTTTATTTTTACTAGGCACTTCAGTGTTTAAGGTTGAAGACCTTACAAAATATAACTGTATACAGAATTATATAGAGAACCCAACAACCCCACTTTAGCTACTACTAGGCTAGGACAGGAAAAACTCCCTTTAATGAAAGAAACCTCCAGCAGAACCAGTCTCAGGGTGGGCTGCCTCGACTGGTTGGGGGAAGTGGAAAGAGGAGAGAGAAAAGAACAGCGGGCAACAAAAAACAATGACAACAAGCAGCAAAAACACTGGGCAGGTCGATAGGAAAAGTAACTGCACTCTGAAAATATACAGCTCCAAGGCCGAGTAAATCTGCAGAAAAGTACAGAGAAAGGACGAGACAGAGAAGAGGAAGCACAACTACGGGAGAGAGAAGACACAAAGTTAATGACATACAATGGTGGCATTTGAATTGATGGACGAGAGCAGAGGAGAGGAGCTCAGTGTGTCAGTCGAGGTCCCCTAGCAGACTAATCTATAGCAGCATAACTAAGAGATGGTTCAGAGTCACCTGAGCCATCTCTAACTATAAGCTTTATAAAAAAAAAGTTTTAAGCCTTTTCTTAAATGTAGGGAGTGTGTCTGCCTCCCGAACATGAACTGGGAGCTGGTTTCACAGGAGAGGAGCTCCCATTCTACATTTAAGCTTTATACAGTGCCTATAAAATGTATATGACAATGACATTATAAATCAGTCATGGTTAATAAAAGTTGGCGACTTTGACAAAAAAAATTCAGAAAAATACCTCAGTGTCAAAGTGAAAACAGGCTTCGACAAAGTAATGTCAATTAAATAAAAATATGTAAGGTGAAATCAATGTTTGTATTAATATCCACCCCCTTTAAAATAACTGACCTGATCCAATAGAGGTCCAGATATTTGCAGTGCAATGAATGTGTCTCAAGTGATTGCAGTATAAAGAAACTTGTGTCTGCAAGGTCCAGTATTCCTGGCTACCATGAACACTCCCAGCAACTTAGAGAACAGGTCATTGAAAAGCATTAGTTAGGCGATGGATACAAAAAAATCTCCAAGGTACTGAACATCCCCCGGTGTTCAGTGTAATCCATCATTAAGAAATGATAGGAATATGGCACATGTCTAAATCTGCCTAGGACAGGCCGTACACACAAACTGAGTCGCCGTGCAAGAAGGACACTAGTGAGAGAGGCCACTAACACACTGATGATTACTCTGAGGAAGTTACAAGCTTCATCTACTGAGATGGAGAGACTGTACATACAACAACTGCAGCCCGGGTTCTTCACCAGTCAAAGCTTTATGGGAGAATGGCAGGGAGAAAACCACTGTTGAAGAAAACTCATCTTAAATCACGACTTGAGTTCCCCAATAGGCATGTGAAAGACTCCATGGTCAAGTGGAAGAGGGAGAGAAGAGAAACACTGAACATCACCACAAACACACCATCCCCATTCTGAAACATGGTGGCGGCAGCATCACGCTGTAGGGATGCTTATCGGCAGCCGGCCCTGGAAGGCTTGTTAAGGTAGAGGGTAAGATGAATGCTGCAAAATATAGGACAATCCTGGAGGACAATCTTATTCAGTCGGCAAGAGAACTACGGCTTGGGAGAAGATTTGTTTTCCAGTGAGACAATGACCCAAATCACAGAAATGGTTTACAGATAACAAGGTGAATGTTCTGGAGTGGCCCCGTTAAAGCCCAGACCTCAATCCAATAGAGAATTTGTGGATTGACTTGAAAAGGGCTGTTCACCCCCGATCCCCACGCAACATGAGCTTGAGCAGTTTTGCAAAGAAGAATGGCAAAAAGTTCCAGTGTCCAGATGCACAAGCCTAATTGAGCCCTATCCACACAGACTCCATGCTGTGATTGCAGCCAAAGGTGCATCTACTAAATACTGACCTGAAGGGGGTGATTCCACCTTATATATTTATATTTAATTGACTTTGACTTTGTAGAAACCTGTTTTCACTTTGACATTGAGGTATTTTTCTAAAAGATTTTTCTCTTCATAAAAGTCTCTTTTATTGACCATGATTGATTTATAATGTCAATAAAAGGATGAAACATCCAAGGGGGTGAATACTTTTTAAAGGCACCGAAGAGATTCAATTAAATTCGGGATTTTACAGGGAGCCAATGGAGAGAAGCTAATGTAGGAAAAATATGATCTCTCTTGCTAATTCCATTAGCAGCATATTGAACTAACTGGAGGCTTTTTAATGAATTATTGGGGCATTCTATTAATAGTGAATTTAAATAGACCAGTCTAGAAGTAACAAATTTCAGCATCATTTTGAGACAGGATGCTACTAATTTTAGCAATATTCCTCAGGTGAAAGAAGGCAGTTCCAGAAATTTCTTTTATGTATGAAGTATCATCTAAGGTAACAATATGGTTAGACATGATGTCTCTGGGGTTTTTAGGACCAAACAAAGCAACCTCTCTCTTGTCTGAATTCAGGAGTAAAAAATCCAGGCCTTTATGTCTTTTAAGCTTGAAGTTTGAATAATTTATTAGTTTTTTCTGGTTTCATAGATAAATATAGCTGTGTATCATCCGCATAGCAATGGAAATTTGTGTTTCCTAATAATATTGCCTAAGGGGGACATATAGAGTACAATACATCTAGAGCTGCTGTATATGAGAGACCATACATGACAGTTGCAGAAAGGATCTGATCAATTTTTTTTCTAATAGTTGATTTTATTTACCTTAATCTCGTTGTACGATGTTGCAATGACAATAAAGTTTATCTTTTATCTTTCTTTCTTTTATCTTTTTTATTTGTAAAGAAATTCATGAAGTCATTGCTGCTAACAGTTAAGGGGATACTAGGCTCAACATAGCTATGACTCTTTGTCAGCCTGGCTACAGTGCTGAATAGAAGCCGGGGTTGTTCTTATTTGGTCTATTAATGAGGAATAATATGTGGTTCTAGCATTATTGAGGGCTTTTTTTTATATATATATATATATTATTAAACTGTCTTTCCAGGCTAGGCAAAAAAAAAAAAAATCTTATACTTAAAAATACTGACTCTGACTATTTTAGAAACATCTTATTTAGTGTCAGTTTTTCTTATTTGTTGTCTAAATACACACAGTTTTTCTGGTTTTGACTCCAGTTCAGCCAAATACTGCTTAAGTAGTGTTCCACTAGGAGTCAGAGCTTTTGTTGTCCACACTGATGTTTTCCCTTCTGTTTTCAGTGAGCCAGGTGAAAACAAACCCCAGAAACCAAAGCCAAAGGAGCAACCACAAACAGATGATGATGATGCTTCAAGTAGAACAAATTCCTCAAGGTAATGCAGTGACATCCACAACCTAAAAGACTGTTTCAATGGGATGATTGATCGTACTCACAATATGTGGCAGGCATTCTGAATTTTCACACAGATCCTTTTCATAACATATTTTAAAGTTGAATGACTGTGTATGCAACTGGTATGGCTGCGGGGCTTGAGTGGTTTGTTTCATCTCCAAGCACACCCTTAAGTTGTTAAGGCAGCTCCATAGCTTTTCTTTATTATAAATTAAATGTGACCGCTTACAGCATTATTCATGCCTGGCGCAGATCAGTGATGTCCAAACTGTTCTAAATATGATGACAAAAAAAAACACTCAAGGTTTTATAGGCACTGTTAAGAAGTCAACTGGTGCGGTTAATCTAAAAGTTTTTAACTCCATCTGATGCTGAATCTAGCTCTACCTATAATGCCACACTCATTACCTGTGTGAGCCAGCTCCTAAATAAAATCATTGTCACACATCGTTTGGAGACATGTTGCTGGAAATTTCCAGTGTGTGTGAATATATGTTTTTATTTATTTTTAGAGCAATGTAATAAACATTTGTTTACATATCTTTATGAGGCCACAGACTTACAACACATGCAATTGTGGACGCATCATTGCTGCTTATACACATTTATAAGTGGCCATTTACTAGGTACACTTAGTTAAACCTAACACAGCCATCTGTTCTCCTTTATAAAGATGTTAAAGTTTAGACTTCCTGATTCAACTATGTGATCATTCTGTAGCATGTGGTTTCAGCTGCTGTTGAACTGTACTGCGTTATACAGAGAGGTGTTTCTGTTCAGTTGTTTGACACTGATGGGGACATTAAAAACACGTGGTGGCTGTGTACATACACCTCACAGGGGTTATGTAAGGTATGTAAACTAGAGTACACAGTAATTACTAACATGTTATAACATGTTAAACTAAACTGTTATTGGGCCAATATTACCTCCAGCAGGCCACTGGTGTGAATGTCTCTGACCGAACAATCAGAAACAGACTTCATTAGGGTGGCCTGAGGGGTTGATGTCCTCTAGTGGGCCCTGTGCTCATTGATGGCAAGCTTGATTAGCATTTGCCATAGAACACCAGAATTGCCAAGCCACCACTTTTCAGAGATAAAAGCAGGTTTACCTTGAGCGCATGTGACAGACGTGAAAGGGTCTGGAGAAGCTGTGAAGAACGTTATGCTGCCTGTTACATCATTCTGCATTAATAGTTTGGTGGGAGTTATAGTCTGTGGAGTCATATTTGTTGAGGGACGCACAGACCTTTACAGGCTAGACAACAGCACCCTGAGTGCCATTAGGCATTAGGATATTAGAACCCATTGTCAGACCCAACTCTGGTGCAGTGGGCCCTGGGTTCCTCCTTGTGCACGACAGTGCACGACCTATATGGTGAGGGTATGCTGACAGTCCCTAGAGGGAGAAGAAATTGATACTATTGACTGGCTCACCTGACCTAAATCCAATAGAACACCTGGGACATTATGTTTCGGTCCATCCAACGTTGCCAGGTTGTACCTCAGACTGTCGGGGAGCTCAGAGATGCCCTGGTCCAGTTCTGGGAGGAGAAACACTATGACTCAATTCCCTGTCTCCATACTTGCTGTGAAGGGATCTCTCCCTAACATAACACCTCTGTAAAGAATAGGGGACAAAACCCATACATCACAGAGTTGTAATTCCCACTTCTCTTTCCATCTGTGTAACTTTACCTTTGTCTGCCTTTGTCATTGACTCACACAGCCGTCCTCCAAAGAAGGACTTTGTTGAAGTGACAGAGCTGACAGACATCACATACACCAGTAACCTGGTCAAACTGAGACCTGGCCACATCAATGTTGTGCTGGTGCTCACCAGCGCCTCCAAGAATGCCTTACTCAGGAAATTTGCCAAGGAGGTTTTCTCTTTCTCTGGGTGAGTTTCTGCTTTCAGTATCAAAGATTTAGCTTGTATTTGGAACTAAGCAGCATTTGTCTGCTTCACCAAAATTCCCTAAGGCAAATTTTTCATGAACCATTGCTTGTTTTACCTACAGGACTCAAACCCTCCACTTCTCTTTCCTAAACGCTGATAAGCACCGCCACTGGATGCCATCACTTCTTCGCTCAGCTTCTGACACTGCAGAGAGTGAGGGCCAGTCGGACGAGGATGAGGAGTCTTTGGATTATACTGGCCACGTCCTGGCGCTTAATGGTCACAAGAGATACTTTTGCCTTTTCAGACCTGTCTTCACAGGGGACAGTTCCAATGACTCCTCATCTGAGACCTCATTCTCTGACAGAAAAAGAAAGTCCCGCTCCAGGTCTAGATCCAGCTCCCATTCTCGTTCACGGTCCCATTCTAGGGAGGATGGGGCATGTCCTAAGAGAGGCTCCAGTAGGGCTACCAGCATAGAACTCCACCATAAGCTTGACAGGCTGGGACTGTGGATGGAAAGGCTAATGGAGGGTACCCTGCCCAGATTCCAGGTTCCTGCGTGGCCTTTTCTTCATGAAACCACTAACACGTCCTTCTCGGAGAGCTGAGGTCAAAGTAAGCTAGAAATGGAAGCAGATACACTCTGTGGCCCCTTGTTCAAGTTCTTTAGCAAGAAAACTACAGAGCAATACTTTAATTTTCAAATTTCTGTTTGAGGTCTCTTTTCACTGAGGTAGGTTGTTGCACTGAACAGTTTCAACCTGTTTACAAATTGTCTTCTTTTATCTGTTATCGCTTTGGAGCAGACTGAAATCTTTGGCTTGAACTAGTGAGCTACCCTAAACCTATAAAAACGCACCTTTCGTTTTTGTGATGAGACAAATGCAAGATGAGGAAAAGGTAAAGTCTGACCTGTGTAACTCATGTCATCTGTACAGAGACAAAAGGAGAAAGTTTAAAGGAAGTTTCTACTATTGTACTTTTAAAAAATGTCTAAAATTAGTCTGGGCTGTAGCACATACAAAGTCGACCTTCACACACACCAATAGAGTGCAGTTGTTAGCTAGCTGCAGTTCACCTCCGTTGACTTTTGTTTCTGTACATTCATTAGCTGAAGTCTCTCAGCAAGGGATACGTGCAATGGGTTTTGCTGGACTTATTTCAAATGACCTAGAGCTCGTAAAGTTTATTGCTTTAAACCTGCCCACATGTTTATAGTTGAAAACCCCTATTATGAGTTTTACCTTTCTCAATATGTCCCACTGATGGAAAATTCTGCTCCTTGTGATCAGATTGCCATATGGACTTCCTTTAGAAGCAAATTAATGAATAAAGGCTTGCGAACTAAGACTGTAGCACTGAATTTGTAGATCATTTTTTATGAACTAGGAGCCTTCATTTGAAATTGATTATTGTCCATCATTTGCTGTTATCGATCTAACGCGCTGTTTTTGATTTTGTAAAGACACACACAACTTGCATGGCATGGTAAAGAACAACAATCAACTTATTCTCACAATACCATTTACATTTCTGTTTTTAAAGTAGGGTAGATGAGTAAATACATCCCGATTCTGTTTTGTCCAGGTGCTGTTTCCTGCTGCTGTTTTGTTTAGGGATTTAACAATAATATGCTACGAGCTAAGGTTGAATCTGAAAGACTTCTAAATACATTTTTGTTTAAATGGTACAGAGGCAGTAAAGACGTCTGCCTTTTGCTTTGTGTTTTGTCTACTTTTCTAAGTTGTCATCAATTGTTTGAATCAGGGAAAACGTTAAATCCTACCACATTTTACTTATATCTCAGCCCTTAAACCACTGTAAATGTTACTGCATGAAATAGGTAGACCTAAATTCACTAATACATCTTTAGTGCATTTGTGTTGGCAACTTAAATGTTCCCCCTTCTGTCTTTTCCCTTTAATCATTTGCTGCTAAACAAACAATATCTACAGTACACTGTAACTTTTTTTCTTCGGGCTTAATTTTTGTCTGTAACTACCTATAAGAAAATAAGTGTAACTCATTAAAGGACAACAGCTTTTAACAGTTATGTATTAAAACAGTTTATTTATTAATTAAAATGTGTGGATTCATTTGACCTGATTTTTATGTAATTTTATTCATTTTCTTCTTTAGACTAATAAATATCTACAATAAAACATCCTTCAGCAAGTTAATCTATTGGATTTCTAGCTAGTTAGCTTTAACAGACCATATAAAGTCAATTTAAATATGTGACAGATTTACAATTAACACATAATATAAGAACAAATATTAACCATAAATATAAACTCCTAAACGTGAATACAGGTTCAGGGTGTGCTTTGAAACACAATAGGCACAACACTTCCTTTGTGTCTCCTGTAGTAGAACAGACTCAGCACTCATTGTGAATGTAATGACAACGATGAAACGAACATATGAGGATAAATGTATGTAAGAAACAGACAAAACAGTTTTGCTGTTCTTTCAAAAATGATCCACTGGCTATTAAAATTAACTCAGATTTGATTCACACGGGCCAATTTCTACTGTTTTCTCACATGAGCAGGTTCCAGGTTCCTGCGTGGCCTTTTCTTCATGAAACCACCAACACGTCCTTCTGGGAGAGCTGAGGTCAAAGTCAGCTAGAAATGGAAGCAGATACACTCTGTGGTCTTGGCCCCTTGTTCAAGTTCTTTAGCAAGAAATCTACAGAGCAATACTTTAATTTACAAATTTCTGTTTGAGGTCTCTTTTCACTGAGGTAGGTTGTTGCACTGAACAGTTTCAACCTGTTTACAAAATGTCTTCTTTTATCTGTTATCGCTTTGGAGCAGGCTGAAATCTTTGGCTTCATAACTCATGTCATCTGTACAGAGACAAAAGGAGCAAAAAAAGGAGAAGTTTCTACTGTTGTACTTTTAAAAAATGTCTAAATTTAGTTACATTTACTCAGTTACATGTACTTGAGTAACTTTTCTTTTACTTGAGTATTTTTATGAAGAAGAAACGCTCGTCAGTCCTGGTAGGAACAAAGATGGCGGAGCTCTCCGTCAGCGACGCTACAGCCGAAGAGGATGAACAACACCTGTCCTCATGTTAAAAGCATGTTTCGTTTACACACAGTGACAACGAACAGCTTCGTCGTGCGGTGTCTTCTCTGTCTGTCAAAACAGACACAGACGTTTCAGAGTATAACAACTCCACGTCTAATCTGAGGAAACGGTAAGTTTAGCTGTTTCATTTAATGTTGCAGTGTTAACAGATTTAATTAATAAGCTAGAGGTTACAAAATATAAATTTCTTACATTTGTTCTTACTGGATAAGTAAATACAGACATGTGGTAGCGTCACTGTGTCCTGTGTAAAACCATTTGTTTATTATATCGTTAATAACGTTTATATCCGATATCGGACAGTTTCCGTTCTGTAGCGTTTGTGGCTGTGTGGATTTTGTTGTTTCGATGGCCACCAAATGGCGATCGATCCTCGTTTTATTAAGTTAACTTTAGCAAATGGACCTGAATGTGTTATGAGTGCATTTTTTTATGCCCTGTCTACAGAGAGTTCACCTCAACAAAGTAAAGACGTACACAGAGTTAATAGACTCCCAGAGGAAACGAAAGTTCTCTTCTTGTACTGAAGAACCTATGAGAAAAGCAAAAGCACTTGCTCTCAGCGGGTAACACAGGCAACATTTGTATATGAGGACAACCAACCACTTTCTGTTGTGGAGACAACATCCTTCAAGACTGTGTTGGAAACCTTGCAACCTCAGTGTACAGTAATGACAAGGAAAACATTATGCTCAAAAATACAGGAAGCTGCAAAGAACATGAAGAGCTTAATCATCAAAAAGCTGAGCACTGTGAAGTATGACGCTACTACAACAGACTGCTGGTCTGCCAGACAACTTAACAATTTAGGAGTCACCTGTCACTGGATAGATGACACCTCCCTAGAGAAGAGCTCTACTGCATTGGCTTGTAGACCTCTTAATGCACATTTGATATCCTTGCTGCAACATTAGAGTAAATACATTCTGAGTACAACATCAAGGAAAAAGGGACCAGGACCACAACAAACAGTGGTTCAAACTTCAAAGAAACAGGAGGAGGCCACTGATGGACAGGAAGATGGAGACTCCACCCTTGATGACACAACAAAAGAGAGTGAGTTAGAGGTGGAGTATCAAGATGTGGCTGCTGTTTTGAATGACAACACAGGTCTTGAGAATCAACTTCCAAGGCACGGAAAGTGTGCATGTCATCTACTTAATCTTATATCAACAGTGGATGCCACTGCCAACAGAGTTGCCAGTGAAGCATACAAGAAGCTGTCTCTCTCTGCTTTTGCAAAACGCCATGCTCTGTGGAATAAAACCAGCAGGTCAACCATGGCTTATGAAACAGTGGAACGTAAATGCAAACTGTAGTTTATTCGACCCAACATTAAAAATAACAACATTAAAAACAAAGATGTGAGTTGACAGAGCTTATGTTGTTTTTAGACACTGATGCATCATTAATGGAGGAATCCACCTGTCTAAGTAAACTTTGCAAGACAATGACAACTGTAGATGATATTAATCAAATAGCTTTACTAATAGCTTTGTCTTGTTTTGTAATTATTTGTGTATTTAACATGGACAATGCACAATACATACATTGTACTAGAAATTTACAAATATTTGTACGCTTTTTTTCGGTTGGATCTTGCTGAAATGGGAATTTTGGCTGAGTACACTACTGTGATGAATCCTGTTGCCATGGCTCTTAACATCCTCCTAGGGGAATCATCTGTGCACATGGGCTTCTGACTGCCAACACTTTACCACTTGCAGGAGAAGCTGAAGAGACTTCAGTCATCATGCAAAATGTGTGGACCTCTTGTTGATGCCCTGCGGGAAGGGATCCTGATACATTTTGGAGATGTCATGAAAGAGCCTGAGCTTATTGCAGCAGCAATTCTCCTCCCAAGATTCAGAACATTGTGGACTACAGAGGAGAGCATCTTAAAAGCTGGTAAATTGATAATGATTGATATGATAATGTTTCTGAATTGTGAGCTAGTGGACACTGACATACATGAATCTTTGTTAATGTTACTGTCTTTAGGAGTAAAGTGTGTGAGTGACAAAATCACAGGGTGATCAAGAGTTAGAAGCTCAGGGAACTTTTCATGTCAAACATCAGCAGTGTGGCAGCCTATACATTAGAAGGGTAACAATAATGCACAGACTTACATTCTTTTGAAAACCATTTATCTTTCCACAGGCCTTGAATTCATCAGACTTGCTCTTGTTACAGAGTTGGTTGATGTCAGCACAAACAGCAGCCTCTCTGATGAAGATGACTTCTTTGGATCCATGGGGTAAGGAAAGACAGAAGCTGGGAGAGCTGGATAGGTACCTTTTATGTCCATCCACTGCAGGTATGGATCTATTGCATACCTTTCCTCGGATCAAGAAGCTGTTACTCAAAGTCAACACAGGTCTTCCTACATCTGCAGCCTGCAAGAGACTTTTTAGTGATGCAGGGCTCCTGTTCACTGCTAAATGTCCACAGTTTCACTCCAAGAACCTTGAAACCCACTTACTATTGAAGCTTAACCGTCACTTCACTGAGTGAAAATGCCAAACACGCAGACACAGTTTATTGTAAAGTGAGCCCTCTGTTGTTTGCTGTTCCGCCTGCTGTGCCATTTCGAGGGCAACTTAATGTACACTGGAAAAGTTTAATTGTTCAAATCAAAATGTATGCTTTATATTATGATATGTTTTTACTCATTTTTTTCTATTTATTTCATTTATTTTATTTTATTATTTGAAATGTCTGGCTGCAGTGTTTACATTGTTTCTAAGAAAACAACTAAATAAATCAGTTTCTCAGTACTTGAGTTGTCTTTTCACTGAATACTTTTTTACTCTGACTTCAGTAGTATTTTGGATGACTACTTTTGACCTCTACTTGAGTAATATTTTTTTGAAGTACAGCTACTCTTACTTGAGTACAATTATTTATTACTTATTTCAAATGACCATGATGAAGATGATTGTTCACATATACATGAATAATCCAATGCAGATCTGGAGAGAGTGACATATACCTTTCTCACCTCTCTGTCACAACTCTGAAGCATTTCACTCGCACAGCTTGCTATATAGTCTAAGACACTTCCTAGTATGTGTGCAAAACTTGAACCGCATCACAGCATGTTTAGCGAAACTTCAGTTAAAGAGCAGACAACCACAACTTCCCTTCTGTGCAAAACAACACACTGTTTTAACACCCCTGCTCACTCCCTTTGAGCATGTTATGGTCAACAGTCGTCTCAATAGTCACGTACGCAGCTACAAAAGCTTTCATATAGAAAATGTATTATTATATAGTCCCACACTACCTATAACAAAATAAGTGTAAGTCATTAAAGGACAACAGCTTTTAATAGTTTATGTATTATATTTACCATAAATATGACCCCTAAACATTAATACAGGTTCAGGATTTGTTTCCTGTGTACAACACTTGCCAAAACACTTCTTTTGTGTCTTCTGCAGTAGAATACAGACTCAGCACTTGTTGCAAATGTCACTTTCAAGATTCAAAAAATGTTATTTATCCCAGAGCTGTTTTGCCTCATTACAGTTGTTCTCAACTCAGACCTGAACCACAACCGAGAAAAGATCCACACCAAATTTTCCTCTAATTACTGTTTGACGTCTCTTTTTTCAACCTGTTTACAAATTGTCTTTTTTTATCTGTTATCGCTTTGGAGCAGACTAAAATCATTGGCTTGAACTAGTGTGCTACCCTAAACCTATAAAAACGCACCTTTTGTTTTTTGTGATGAGACAAATGCAAGATGAGGCAAAGGTAAAGTCTGACCTGTGTAACTCATGTCATCTGTACAGAGACAAAAGGAGCAAAAAGGAGAAGGTTTCAAGGAAGTTTCTACTGTTGTACTTTTAAAAAATGTCTAAAATGAGTCTGAGCTGTAGCACATACAAAGTCGACCTTCACACACACCAATAGAGTGTACGTTGTTAGCTAGCTGCAGTTCACCTCCGTTGACTTTTGTCTTTGTACATTCAAGAGAATATCATGACGCCTGATAACAGCGATCGTGTGATGGTTCAAAATCTCACCCAGTTAGATGCAATATCTGATCTATTATCTGTCTATGGTTGAATGGAGGAGGGGGGTGTATGAGGTCTTGCCGGGTTATGTTGAGCAGCCGGGTTGTTTTGCATTTGATAGGTTAGAGCTCTTATTTCACCTATCAGTCCCTGGTAAGCCCTTTCTGAGCAAGGAGTGGAGGCTGATGAATGAGAGCTGGTCGCAGCTAGTTGATGTAAAGAGAGCATCTAACTGGGTCAGACTATGAACCATCACATGATCACTGTTATCACGGTTTGGCGAGAGAGGTTGGGGCTATCATAATGAGGTGATGCGGGTGGTGACAAAGCGTTCACAACTTGGGAAACAAATTCTCTCTGATCATTAAGCTCCATTATTTTGCCTAATTTCACAAATAATAATAATGAAACATAAATAATGACGAAATATACATGAGACAGGCTTGTGTCAGTTCCCCAACGTGGGATTTTTTTCACAAGGAAGTCAGTCTACACACCAGTATAACCTAGAGTAGACGATTGGATTAAAGTTTAGGAGGTGTTAAGATGAATGCATCCTTTTTTTGTATATGGAATTAACATGGTCAGAATACGGTGGAGGACTTACGTGACGTGAAAGTTTTTCCAATCGACGGGTCTCAGGTTTTAAAAATGATGAGGCAAGGAGTAGAATTTGGAAAACGTGACTTGACTGGATTACATTCAATTCTCATGAACACTGAAGGGAATACAAGTCTTAATGGTTACTTACCATTGGATTTTTCTGGATTTTGTTGGTGCACACTCATCAGCTTAAAGCTGCATTAATTAAACTTCATGTTTGACTTTAACATTCAATAAACAAACATACCTTTTCAGAGTCAGTGTTGCGGCCCTCGCGCTAAAAAGACTGTCCTCGCGAAGCGCTTTCTAAAAGACTCAATTGTTGATGTGACCTGTGTTTATGGGGGGCCCTTATGGACTCAAGGTGAGATGTCCGCTTGGCTGTTGTCTGGACATATCTGATAAGGAGACATGCCAGAACATGTGTAATTGTGAGATATCCGGACGTGTCCTTTTGGCTGATGTCTGGACATGCCCGATAAGAGTTCGAGAGTGGAGGTAGGCTGGGGACACCACAGTGCTGCTGCACTTCAGCGTGGACCACAACATAAGGAATAGTTTTTAGTGACACAGAGTAGACTCGCGTAAATGTAAATGTCATATCCAGGGGTGGCCGGATGGGGTGGGACTATACAGTCAGTTCTGGGGCGAGGTGGTGACGTCACTTCCAGAGGCCGGGTTGTGTTATCAGGGCCACCAATCAAACATTTGACAGAAAAGGTGTCATGATATCCTCTCATTATTTAGCTGGAGTCTCTCAGCAAAGGATACGTGCAATGGGTTTTTCTGGATTTATTTCAAATTACCTAGAGCCCTTAAAGTTTGCCGCTTTAAACCTGCACACATCTTCATAGTTGAAAACCCCAATTATGAGTTTTACCTTTCTCGATATGTCCCACTGAAGGAGAATTCCGCTCCTAGTGATCAGATTGCCATATGGACTTCCTTTAGAAGCGATTTAATATGGATAAAGGCTTGCAAACTAAAAACTGTAGCACTGAATTTGTAGATCTTTTTTTTATTATTTTGTAAAGACAAACACAACTTGCATGGCATGGTAAAGAACAACAACCAACTTATTCTCACAATACCATTTACATTTCTATTTTTATAGAATAATAGTATAATAGTGTAGATGATTAGTGTAGAACGATTATGTTTTGTCTAGATGCTGTTTCCTGCTGCTGTTTTGTTTAGGGATTTAACAATAATATGCTACAAGCTTAGTTGAATCTGAAAAAACTCTAAATACATTTTTGTGTAAATGGTAAAGATGCAGTAAAGAAGTCTGCCTTTGGCTTGTCATCCGTTGTTTAAATCAGGGAAAACCTTAAATCCTACCATATTTTACTTATATCTCAGCCCTTTAACCATTGTAAATGTTACTGCATGAAATAGGTAGACCTAAATTCACAAATAAAGGTTAAAAATAATTTGCTGCTAAACAAACAATATCTACAGTACACTGTAACTCTTTTTCTTTATCTATAACTACTGTCGGGATCCGATCCCTCCCGAGTTGGTTTATCTGAAAGAAACTGTGGCGTTGTTTAATTGTGCTTAATACTGTCTATATTTTTGTTCACATATACATGAATAATCCAATGCAGATCTGGAGAGTATGACATATACCATTCTCACCTCTCTGTTACAACTCTGAAGCATTTCAATCGCACAGCTCGCTGTATAGTCTAAGACACCTCCTAGTATGTGTGCTCCTCCACCTTCGTATTGTGGCCCCAACAGACCACAGCATAGAAGAAGACACTGACCACCACAAACTCAAGCATCTGCCATAGACAGGTCTTCAGGGCCAAAGGAGATTGGCAGCAGCTCGTCCACAGTCTTGTTCTGGTACGAGCCATTGGGCTTTGTCATGTACACCTGCCATTTTAACCCAAACTGTGAGAGAAATGAGAACAAACAAAAGAAGTCTATGATAGTAGCTTAATCCATGGTTATTATACAGCATATTCAAAGCATCAGACTTCTTGTTAATAAGAAACTAGCATCTGTTATATGTTGCCTAGGCTATTATAAGTGCCTAGGTAACATATACTGCTATGGCATAAACAGGGAACTTGACACTGCATGTGACCCATCACCGACTGGAAATGAAATGCTCCAATGAAACCGCACTAAAACAGGGTGAGCAGATAATACCTCTCTCATGAACTGCCGGCATCCACCACACGGAGAGATGAATTGGTCAGTCATGTCACTGCAACGAATATATGAGGATAAATGTATGTAAGTAACAGACAAAACGGTTCTGCTGTTGTCTTTCAAAAATTATCTACTGGCTATCAAAATCAACTCAAATTTGATTCACACAGGCCAATTTCTACTGTTTCCTCACATGACTAATGTAGACATCACTACTTGATTCATCCAGTTCTTTCTAGTCTAAGTCAATCTCTGATCCCAAGCCATCGTGAGTCATGCTTTGGAAATAAAGGAGTGGTTATTTCGCAATGCAAAACAGCAAGGATGTCTACGTGTCAGGATATGCAGTCAACTTTCCAGATTATTGTGTGTGTAATTGTGTTATCCCAAATGCAAGTTACCTGGCGATTGCAATGGCTTTGAAACTTTTGTACCCCTCTGACACTGCCTTTGCCATGGCATTCCTTTCCGCACACACACCCAAGTTGTAGCATGCATTCTCCACATTGCAACCTGCCAGGGTCACAAATATATTCATCCCTTAGTGGATATGCATATACATAAAAAAAACCTGGAATTGCATAGAGGGATCATTTATTTTGTGTGTCCTGGACAAATTGTTATTGTCCACACCACCGCCAGACACTTAGATTGCTGCTGAGGGACACGTGACCCTCTGAACTTAGTACAGTCCAGCAACATTGACCAGACTGTTGTGTCTTTTCCTTACTGTTGACAATGATTTAACATCTCAGTCAATATATACAGTGTGACCGAGGCGGGTGGCGCAATGACTAAAGGTCATCTTGGTTCACACAGGAAAATGAAAATGTGGCAATTTTGGAAAATGGGATTTTACCAACAGTGCTGATAAAGATTTATTGGTAGCTATTTAGGCAGACATTTAACTTTTTGTTTAACGTTAAGGTTGAACCTTTTTCTTGTTGTGTTTAGAAAGAATGAAAAACAAATCTGAATGATCAAAACACAAGTTACATAATACTGTAGTTTCGTTTTCCCTCCAGATTGAAGTACAGTAAACCTTAACTACAGCCAAAGAACGTATACGTACATTTGGGTAAAGCACTCAAATAATATGAAAATGCACTATACAGAATAATAATTGAGTATCCAGTAAAAAGTACTAGTAAATGTACTATTTAAATGTTTAACCCATATTGCAAATATTTACTCTAATCCTGCAATCCAGATGCTAAGTTTCCCATTCACCTGTAAACACGCGGTTGTCCTGTGTCAGGAGAGCAGCTCCCACCCTGAAGTTGCTGTAAGGGCAGTAAGCTTGCTTCTTTGCCTCTTGAGACTGGGAGATCAGCTTGTCGATCGTTTCCTGGCACAAGTTTTTGGAGCCATGATCCTCAGTCCCTTTCGCTTTGACTTGACTCATTCTTGCACTTTAGTTGTTGTTAGATTGTTGTTGTTTCTTTTATGCTGTTGGGGTTCCGTGAACGAGTCTATTTTAACACAGCTTTAAATGAGTATAAGTCTGAGGGAAGGGGAAGAGGGTGCAGTCACACCCCGTCACTTGGTAGGATGCCAACTTGCTGTCGTGGCAATGGGAGGTGGCTTTGTTGCTATGTAAATGTTGTTGTGCAGAAATGATGCTGATGTTAAAGGCGGAGCCTGTCAAAGGCGGGACTATCACCTCTGACTAAAATGGCCTGTGACCAAACATTCATTGAGTTTGTTTTTGCTAGTTTATCAAAAACATTTGAGACATTTTGTGAAAATATGAAACTTTATTTTTAAGTCCAGCTCTGAGTGTGCGGAGATACTGAGGTTTTAAAGACCAACATGATCCCTGAAAAGGGTTTGGTCCCAAATCTGTAACATGGTTGTACATCATTTACGGAAAACATTACAAAACAAAAACAGTAACATACCTATAAAATACAAAGTGCGTTTAGTTGCATATACGTAAGACGTTAGAGGTAAGAGGTTTATTTTTTTCTAACAACCCGAGTCTTCCTTCTCAGGTGATATTCAAAAGGTAGGTGGAAAAGTGTGTATTTTTACCTATGTGTGCTTTGATGACCATTACATGTTAATGTAATGGGATGTATGTTTTGCTTTCTTTTTTTTTTTTTTAGCAAGTACTTTGATGTTTATTTTAAAGCACTGTACTGCATGCAAGACAACACAAATATCCATTGTGGTCTTTGGGGTTCATTAAGATCCGTACCTTACACTAGTCTTAGGTGAGCTTATTACTAAGAGTGTGATTAGCTGTTCTGGATGACCCAGCTCATCCATCCAACGTAGTTT
Organism: Anabas testudineus; assembly: GCF_900324465.2. Lineage (NCBI taxonomy): Eukaryota > Metazoa > Chordata > Actinopteri > Anabantiformes > Anabantidae > Anabas > Anabas testudineus. Next base: position 9,937,205 of record NC_046614.1, on the reverse strand, counting down.
CTGACTCTGGTGTAGACACCAGGGTAGTAAGCATAAGCACAACCAATGCCCCAAGATACAATGCCTTCAAATTTACCATTACAGACAAGAGGTCCACCTGAGTCTCCCTGAGGATGGAAAAATCAACAGTTCAGTGTTTTTAGAGGTCTCATTTGGGAAGTGTGATACATTTTAAAGTAGAATTTGGGCTTGAGATGAAAAATCTAAATTTCAAATACAACAACAACAATAATAATAACAATAAATATAACAGAATTATCACAGTTTCTACTGAGTGTAGATCTGAGGCAACCTCTACCCTAATGTGATCCCATGTGATCCCATCATAGCAGCACTTGATCAATATCACCTTTAATTTGTGCCTTAAAATATTGTATTGGACGTTGCAGCTCACCTGACAAGATTTGTTCCCACCAAACAGCGAGCCTGCACAGATCATGTTATCTGTGATCTTGAAGTAGTAGTAGTAACAACAGTTGGAGAGGATGTCCACATCCACAGACCTTAGTACAGGTGACAGGCTGTAGCTGGTAAGCGAGGTCACACCCCATCCACTGACTGTGCACCGGGCAAGGTCAGCCAAGGGGGGTGCATTGGGGTCTGTTAAAGACACTTAAGCATCTGCCATAGACAGATCTTCAGGGCCAAAGGAGACTGGCAGCAGCTCGTCCACAGTCTTGTTCTGGTACGAGCCATTGGGCTTAGACATGTACACCTGCCATTTTAACTCAAACTGTGAATGAAATGATGCCAAACAAAAGAAGTCCATCATAGTTGCTTTATCCATACATACCAACAAGTTTCTTTCTGCAGTTTATTTTACTGACAGCATATTCAAAGCAGCAGACTCCTTGTTAATAAGAATGTTTACGTGTCAGGATATGCAGTCAACTTTCCAGATTATTGTGTGTGTAATTATTTGTCATCCCAAACGCACGTTACCTGGCGATTGCAATGGCTTTGAACTCTTTGTACCCCTCTGACACTGCCTTTGCCATGGCATTCCTTTCCGCACACACACACAAGTTGTAGAATGCATTCTCCACATTGCAACCTGCCAGTGACAAAAAATATATGTATCCCTTAGTGGATATGCATATACATAAAAAAAACCTGGAATTGCAAAAAGGAATCATGAAAGGCACAGTCTATTTATTTTGTTTGTCCTGGACAAATTGTTATTGTCCACACCACTGCCAGACACTTAGATTGCTGCTGAGGGACACGTGACCCTCTGAGCTTAGTACAGTCCAGCAACATGGACCAGACTGTTGTGTCTTTGCCTTACTGTTGACAATGATTTAACATCTCAGTCAATATATACAGTGTGACTGAAGTGGGTGGCGCAATGACTAAAGGTAATCTTGGTTCACACAGGAAAATAAAAATGTGGCAATTTTGGAAAATGGGATTTTACCAACAGTGCTGATAAAGATTTATTGGTAGCTATTTAGGCAGACATTTAACTTTTTGTTAAACATTAAAGTTGAACCTTTTCTTGCCGTGTTTAGTCATTGGAACCGTCTCTTGACACAATAAAGAAAAATCATATGCTGATAAAGCTAACTATCTAGCGTCATAAACTTTGACTTTTATTAAAGAAAAACAAATCTGAATGATCAAAACACGAGTTACATAATACTGTGATTTCGTTATCCCTCCAGATTGAAATACAGTAAACTTTAACATCAGCCAAAGAATGTACACGTACATTTGGGTAAAGCACTCAAATAATATGAAAATGCACTATACAGTACAATACTCAAGAATCCAGTAAAAAGTAATAGTAAATGTACTATTTAAATGTTTAACCCCCATAGCAAATATTTACTCCAATCCTACAATCCAGATGCTAAGTTTGACATTTACCTGTAAACACATGGTTGTCCTGTGTCAGGAGAGCAGCTCCCACCCTGAAGTTGCTGTAAGAGCAGTAAGCTTGCTTCTTTGCCTCTTGAGCCTGGGAGATCAGCTTAACTATTTCCTGGGGCAAGTGTTTGGAGCCATGATCCTCAGTCTCTTTCCCTTTGACTTGACTCACTCTTGCACTTTAGTTGTTGTTAGATTGTTGTTGTTTTTTGTTTTTGCTGTTCAGGTTCAGTGAACGAGTCTATTTTAACACAGCTTTAAATGAGTATGAGACTGAGGGAAGGGGAAGAATGTGCAGTCACACCCCGTCATGCTGTCGTGGCAGTGGGAGGTGGCTTTGTTGCTATGTAAATATTATGCAGTCATGATGCTGATGTTAAAGGCGGGACCTGACAAAGGCGGGGCTATCCCCTCTCTGACTAAAATGGCCTGTGACCAAACATTCTTCAAATTTGTTTTTGCTAGTTTATCAAAAACATATGAGACATTTAGTGAAAATATGAAACTTTATTTTTAAGTCCAGCTCTGAGTGTGCGGAGATGATAGATGGTAAATTATTAAACACATCCCGATTCTGTTTTGTCCAGGTGCTGTTTCCTGCTGCTCTTTTGTTTATGGATTTAACAAGAATATGCTACAAGCTAAGGTTGAATCTGAAAGACTAAACTAAATACATTTTTTGTTTAAATGGTACAGAGGCAGTAAAAGAAGTCTGCCTTTTGCTTTGTGTTTTGTCTACTTTTTTAAGTTGTCATCTGTTTGAATCAGGGAAATTTTTGTGAAGGTGAATTTGTGTTGGCAACTTAAATGTTCCCCCTTCTGTCTTTCCCCTTTAATCATTTGCTGCTAAAGAAACAATATCTACAGTACACTGTAACTTTATTTGGGCTTAATTTTTGTCTGTAACTACCTATAAGAAAATAAGTGTAACTCATTAAAGGACAACACTTTTTAACAGTTTAAATATTAAACAGTTTATTTATTAATTAAAATGTGTGGATTCATTTGACCTGATATTTATGCAATTTTTATTCGTTTTCTTCTTTAGACTAATAAATATCTACAATAAAACATCCTTCAGCAAGTTAATCTATTGGATTTTCTCGCTAATTAGCTTTTACAGTACATATATCAAGTCAATTTAAATATGTGACACATTCACAATTAACACATAATATAAGAATAAATATTTCCCATAAATATAACCCCTAAACATGAATACAGTTTCAGGATGTGTTTCCTGTGTAGTAGATTACAAATCGTCAGGGCCAAAGGAAAGTGGCAGCAGCTCTTCCACAGTCATCTTCAGACACGAGCCATTGGGCTTTGACATGTACACATCCCAATTTAACCCAAACTGTGAGAGAAATGAGAACAAACAAAAGTCTATGATAGTAGCTTAATCCATACATAAACCAACACATTTCTTTCTTCGGGTCATTTTACTGACAGCATATTCAAAGCAGCAGACTCCTTGTTAATAAGAAACTAGCACCTGTTATATGTTACCCAGGCTTGTTATAGGTGCCTAGGCAACATATACTGCTATGGCATAACCAGGGGACTTGACACTACATGTGACCCATCACTGACTGGAAATGAAATGCTCCCATTGAAACCACACTAAAACAGGGTGAGCAGATAATACCTCTCTCATGAACTGCCGGCATCCACCACACGGAGATATGAATCTGTCCGTCTGGTCACTGAATATATGAGGATAAATGTATGTAAGTAACAAACACAACAGTTTTGTTGTTCTTTCAAAAATGATCCACTGGCTTCCAAAATCAACTCAAATTTCATTCACATAGGCCAATTGCTACAGTTTTCTCAGATAACTATTGTAGACATCACTGCTTGATTCATCCAGTTCTTTCTAGTCTGAGTCGATCTCTGATCAGCAAGACAGACTTGCATTCAAACATGTAACTTTGGATGTTTTACTTAATGATGTGCAAAATGCAACAATAAATTGAGTCATGCTTTGATAATTAAGGAGCGTTGAATTTTGATGTATATATGTGTTATCCCAAACGCACGTTACCTGGCAATTGCAATGGCTTTGAACTCTTTGTACCCCTCTGACACTGCCTTTGCCATGGCATTCCTTTCTGCACACACACCCAAGTTGTAGCATGCATTCTCCACATTGCAACCTGCCAGGGTCACAAATTTATCCCTGTCAGTACACACAGTGTGACTGAGGCAGGTGGTGCAATAAGTAAAGGTCGCCTTATTTCATACAGGAAAATAAAAACGTGGCAATTTTGGAAAATTTGATTTTACCAAGTGAGATGGTAAGATTTATTGGTAGCTTTTGTTGTGTCTAGTCATTGGAACCGTCTCTTGACAGGTAATCATTAACACAATGTAGAAAAATCATATGCCGATCAAGCAAATTATCTAGTGAAAAATACATCTGAATGATCAGAACATGTGTTCCATAATACTGTAGTTCTGATTTATTTTCAGATTGAAGTACACATACGTTTCGGTAAAGCACTCAAATAATACAAAACTGCACGATACAGTATAATGAGTATGAAACTGAGTATCCAGTGAAAAGCAGATGTACTATTTAAATGTTTAACCCTCATTGCAAATATTTACTCAAATTCTACAATCCAGATGCTAAGTTTGACATTTACCTGTAAACAAGCGGTTGTCCTGTGTCAGGAGAGCAGCTCCCACCCTGAAGTTGCTGTAAGGGCAGTAGGCTTGCTTCTTTGCCTCTTGAGCCTGGGAGATCAGCTTAACTATTTCCTGGGGCAAGTTTTTGGAGCCATGATCTTCAGTCTCTTTCGCTTTGACTTGACTCATTCTTGCACTTTAGTTGTTGTTAGATTGTTGTTGTTTCTTTTATGCTGTTGGGGTTCAGTGAACGAGTCTATTTTAACACAGCTTTAAATGAGTATGAGACTGAGGGAAGGGGAAGAGGGTGCAGTCACACCCAGTCACTCTGTATGATGCCAACTTTCTGTCGTGGCAACGGGAGGTGGCTTTGTTGCCATGTAACATCAGCATCATGTTGTTGTGCAGTCATGATGCTGATGTTAAAGGCGGGGCCTGTCAAAGGCGGGGCTATCACCTCTCTGACTAAAATGGCCTGTGACCAAACTTTCTTCAAGTTTGTTTTTGCTAGTTTATCAAAAACGGATGAGACATTTTGTGAACATATGAAACTTTATTTTTAAGTCCAGCTCTGAGTCTGCGGAGATACTGAGGTTTCAAAGACCAACATGATCCCTGAAAAGGATTTGGTCCCAAATCTGTTAGATGGTTGTACATCATTTATGGAAAACATTACAAAACAAAAACAGTAACATACCTATAAAATACAAAGTGCATTTAGTTGCATATACGTAAGACGTTAGAGGTAAGAGGTTTATTTTTTTCTAACAACCCAAGTCTTCCTTCTCAGGTGATATTCAAAAGGTAGGTGGAAAAGTGTGTATTTTTACCTATGTGTGCTTTGATGACCATTACATGTTAATGGGATGTTTGTTTTGCGTTGTTTTGTTTTTTTTCAAAGCAAGTACTTTGATGTTTATTTTAAAGCACTGTACTGCATGCAAGACAACACAAATATCCATTGTGGTCTTTGGGGTCCATTAAGACCCGTACCTCACACTAGTCTTAGGTGAGCTTATTACTAAGAGTGTGATTAGCTGTTCTGGATGACCCAGCTCATCCATCCAACGTAGTTTCTGACTCTGGTGTAGACACCAGGGTAGTAAGCATAAGCACAACCAATGCCCCAAGATACAATGCCTTCAAATTTACCATTACAGACAAGAGGTCCTCCTGAGTCTCCCTGAGGATGGAAAAATCAACAGTTCAGTGTTTTTAGAGGTTTCATTTGGGAAGTGTGATATATTTTAAAGTAGAATTTGGGCTTGAGATGAAAAATCTAAATTTCAAATACAACAACAACAATAATAATAACAATAAATATAACAGAATTATCACAGTTTCTATTGAGTGTAGATCTGAGGCAACCTCTACCCTAATGTGACATCCCATCATAGCAGCACTTGATCAATATCACCTTTAATTTGTGCCTTAAAATATTACATTGGATGTTGCAGCTCACCTGACAAGAGTCTTTCCCACCAAACAGCGAGCCTGCACAGATCATGTTATCTGTGATCTTGAAGTAGTAGTAGTACCAGCAGTTGGAGAAGATGTCCACATCCACAGACCTTAGTACAGGTGACAGGCTGTAGCTGGTAAGCGAGGTCACACCCCATCCACTGACTGTGCACCGGGCAAGGTCAGCCAAGGGGGGCGCATTGGGGTCTGGTAAAGAGACTGGCCCAACCCTGTCGTTGATCGTAGCTGGACGGTCCAACTGACCCAGAGAGAGTATATCGGTCAGTTAGTTGACATGATATGAGGTAGCATGCTACATTAGTAATGTAAATATGGTATAACCAACACAGTTTACATTCATTCTAATGCTTATTTTAATCTTATTTTCACTTTCATTTACCCCTGGTTTGAGTTTCAGGTCACTGACTCTTCAATGTCTGGAATCCTTAATCAGTTTAAATACACACCAAATTAAAAGTGTTTGTATAAAATCATAATCTGCATTAAAACATAAAACTCTTTGTCTTACTTTAAGCAGCATGATGTCATTGTCAAAGGTCCAGGACTGGAACTGGTAGTGCCTTATGATTACAGAGACATTGAACACCTGCTCAAAGCCCTCCACCTTGTTGATGTTGTGTTCACTCAGGACCACCTGGATCAGGTAATTGCTACAAGAGCGTGAGAAGAAGGCAAGCAAAGGCAGCGGGCGAGATTTATAAAATGCTTCTTCATCAACTAGTGATCAGAAAATTCACCCTTTTCTTCAAAGTCACACAGAAGCTGTTGCTGATTATTAACTGCAGTAACTTACGGTCTCCAGCAGTGGGAAGCAGACGCCACCCACTGCGGATGTACAAGGGTGCCTCCGCAAAAGTGGCTGCCCAAGTACAAGATGGAAGCTTGATACTTGATGGAGTAGGGGTAAACCTCTGCACCCCCGATGATTCTCGCCCCGTATACACCTTAAAACAAAGCAGGGGGTTAGATGCACAGACAGTTATAAATTGTACTTTATTCATAAATGCAATATTGCTCTGTTCAGTAAAATAATATTAGCTTATAGCTTTTAAAGTTAATCCTGTGTGATGAAAGGTCTGAAAGTTAAAAACACACTGTGTGAATGTATTCTCAGATGCCATTGTTCCTCACCTGTTAAGTTTATAACAAGAAGACGAAGCAATAAGAGGTGACAGGATGGAATCAAGTTCATCTTAGTGGCTACTAAAAAAGGTACACATTGGCAAAATGTCACTTTTCTGTTAGTGGAATGAGAGAAAAGACTTTGACTGAATTAGAAAAAAAGTGCCTGGCTTTTATTTTTTACTCATACACAAAAAGTCCCCCATCACCCAACCAACTGGTGCTATGAATTCATGGCAGCGCATCAAAAATAATACATAATCTAACTAAAGTCCTTCTCTCACCTTATCAAGATTCAAGTAAGAAAACAGTCAAAGTCCTGCATCCACACTTTGGCACACACACTCTCACACACTGCTCTCATACCGGAACATACAGTAAAACATGGAAACTCTCGGCCCTGTTTTATAATGTAACTCTACCCCTTCCCGGCCATTGTGTGCCAAATATCTAAGTATCTCTCTCACACATAGAAAGCAAAGAGTCTGACCTAGTACAGGAAAAAAAAAACAACAACAACAAAAAAATACAGCTTTCGTCTTTCATTGCATCTTTCTTTCTAAGGGCTTTGTTCTCACAGATTCAGCCTTTTGTCCAGTGGTGGAGACAAAGTGAAGCTTAACAGCGCCGAAACCCAACAAGCCAGAGAAATGATAGCATATAATCTCCAGACACGTTGTTTGATGCACCCAATGGTGTTAGAGAGGGTTGGACAAAGTATCAACTAAGACATAGCAAAGAGAGCATTTACTCTTGAACAAGGAAAAACCTTTTTTTTGTCAGAAATCCTGTTAAATTAACGTGACAGTAAGAGCAGCAGTGTATTTATTGTACACGTATGTACTGTATACTTCATATACTAACTCTCAAGCGGACAAAAAGGCAACAGAGAACAATCTTTTTAAATATGAAAGCTACTAAATCAGTGCTGCTCATATTCAGATCATAGTGTCCTTCCTATCCTTTCCTAACATTTCCCATCCTCCCAGATGTCACTCTCATTTAGATTCCCAGCAGGTAGTTTTTCCATTCTGAGTTCCCACACACAGAGGGGGTGTTTGGTTTGTAACTCATAGCCTCTATACAGTGTACCATCCCCAAGGTGTCATTCCATCTGTGAGGGTGAAAGGCGATAGCGTGCTCCACTCTCCCTCAGGTGCAAAGCTGAGGTGACAAACAGGATGCCTTTGTGTGTGTACGTGTGTGAAACAGAGCAAGCGTGAAGCACATGCCATGCACAAAGCTTCAGAAGCAGAATATGTCACTGAAAAGTAGTCATTTTCACGGAAACTTGTTTATCACATGTAGACGTATGTTGTGGATGTGGCTCCATAAATAGAGCAGCTTGTCTACTAACTGCAGGGCAGGTGGTTCAATTCTTGGCCCCTCCCTTCCACACGTCAAAGTGCCCTTAGGCAAGACAACCCCACATTGTTCCTAGTGACTTTTTGCATAACGGTGTCTGCCAAAGGACTAAATGTGCAGTACACATAAAATTACTGAACATATTTATTTTTGTCCAATGGTTTCATCTCGCAGAGAGATAAACAAGTTGGTTTATATCACTTTCATTTTGCTAAGGTAAATTGTTTTTGGAAAAAAAAAAATAGTAAAGCTACATTATGAATTGCTTTGACATCCACATCATCTCTCCAGGTCAATATCTATTTCTACATACAATGTTCGTGTATCTTTACATCGTTACATGCTGTTGCTATTCGTAGGCCGTGAATCACAGGATAAAAAATAGATGAAAGTCACGTTGATTTTCTTGTCAAGAAAGTGAATACACGTATTTACCAAAACCAATTGTTCTTAGTTGTGTGCATGAAGTTATGTTTTTGATGTTGTGTTTCATTGCCATATAATGAAATCCAATTCACCTGCGTTGTATTAGTGTGCTGACAGACATGTCCTGTAAAATTCACATCAAATCTATGAGAACAGATACAGTATTTACCACAGGTAAAGGTATGTGGAAAAAATACATTTATTGTAACTTGGTTAATTGACCCTTTTATTGTTTCTCATGTCATAAAGGCCAACTTCATGTTTGCTTGAGTCATTTTTTCTTTGTCTGAAATTATGAAATAGAAAAATTACTTGTGTAAGGTGAAGGTCTGTGAATTCAGGTTAGTGTTGGTCCAGGAAACACCTGAGAGTGGGAGGCCACACAAAGCCGTCTCTCCCGTTCTACTCAGCGAAGCATCAATTATTCAGCTCACTCTAAATGTGGGACAAGAGGAGGTCAGGCGAGATTCTCCTCCCATGCTGTGGATGATGCTGACTTGCCAGAAGGCTGATGATGAGGAGGATAGTGATGATGATCAGGTTGATGATAATGACTCATTATCATGGCCGACACAGATTTGATGATGACTGGTGACTCATACTCATACAGAGGAACACTTCTGAGCTGTGTAGAGTGCCTCGTAGTTGCCTTGACTCAGACGTGAATCTCCCCTCAGCTACAAAACAAAGCTATGCACTAACACACACACACACACAGTAGGCCATTGAAACATTTCAGCACGGATAAGCCTGCATGATGACACAGACGGAGGGTGCTGATACAGTATAGATGAACTTGCTCGGCACAGTACCGCGTGTTGCCATGGCAACAATGTAAGGCCTTTCGACAAGTCAGGAGGGTCAAGAGAAAGAGTTGTGATAGTGCAGGAATAGCAGAGGGGTGTGGGGCAGGTTTTGAAGGTGAACTTTGTGGCTCTCCCTCTCCTGTCTTTCCTTCTCAATCAGTGCTGCAGTGTTGGGTCCGGCTGCTGCATGATGAACGATGATGAACCTTTTTTTTTTTTTTTTTTTTTTCCAGAGGAAACTTGAGGATAAAGGTTGATGTGACGATGACTCCTGTTTCCAGAAAAGAGCGGATGCTCAGGCTGGGCTGGCAGACAAGGGTAGAGGACACTGGTTGCCCGGCTGCAGTGGTTCAGATGCTGGTATGGTGTAAGATAACAGGCCAAAACCTCAACAGCCATGATGAACATGCTCATGTGCTCATGTTTATGTGTTGTCCTGCTGGATCTTGTGACAGTGAACAGTGAGTATATGTTTTTATGTTCTGGTGAACACGCCTCATGACGCTTTGTGAACCAACAATGTTACTATTTCTCAAGCGTATCTATTGTTTTAAACTTTCTTAATTTAATATAGGAATGGTTCGATTTTTATTACAGATCACGTACTGAGAGTTGTATGGGGTCGATACCATTTTTTAAAATCTCCAAATACCTGCTAAGCTTATCATTTTCAAATAGTTCATTCTGTGCCAAATCCGTTAACTTGCACTTCTTTAACTTGCTTTTATAGTGGTTTTTTTTTTTTTTTGCCAGACAGTTTCTTAGTTGGGAGCAGTAACCTCCTCGGTCTTAACTGGTTGCCTGGCAACTGGTCCCAGCTAAGAAACGGTCCAGCACACAACTCTCCATTAAACAGCATGTTGTTGTTTGACTTTTTGTATGGAGTAATCAAATGAGATCTAACACTGTAATTAATTAATTTTAGAGGTGCTGGTGGATTTTACTACCTCTACCCATGCAGATACGCCTATTTTATCTTGTTTCCAGTGTTTGTGCTAAGCTAAGCGGCTGCAGCTCTATATTTACCATAGAGGTGAATCAGCAAGAAAGTGTGTAGGTCAATTTCCCAGAATGTCAAACTATTCATTTAAATAGCTACTTTACAGGACCAGTCAGTTTGCGATAACCTCTCAGCACTGATCGTCACAGATTGACACTCTCATCCACAGTCCTAGGAAAGCACTGTGGATGACAGTGTAAATATAAATATTTTCAGCACATAGTCACAACTGTTCCCATCATGTTCCCATCTGGTAAAGCCAGTGTAGTAGCAGTAGTAGTAGTCAAGCTGTTGCATGAGGCAGGCAGAGAGAGCCCCTACTCTGATGTTTCAGGGCCAAGAATTAGGTGATGATGCTAGAGAGTCAGATTATATTTGGATCACATTTATTGTGCACTTTTGTCACAGGTGACAGAAAAAAAAACAATTGGTAGACCAGTGGGTTTAAGGAGGGGAGATTAGATGTTTGCTTTTTTCAATGTCTAGATTAATGTTTAAATTAAAGCATGGAATAAACTTTATTTAAGTTATTTGATATGAACATGACATATTTAAGTAGGGGAATGCTAGTTTTGGGGACTGTGACGTGTCATCTTCTTTTGAATGTCGTCTTTCAATCATCTTTGTAGGTACTGACTCACAGTGACTGTCAGTCTCCACGCACTCAAGCATTTCAGATTAGAGACTAGAACATTTACCAAAGCCAGTTGCCCTTGATCTAGTACCAGTATTTCTAGATATCCTATAACCTGGATGACTGAGAGTCCTCACAGAGGAATAAATATTACATATTAAGCCATATCAAATAATGAATCATTCTGCCACAGCTCATTTTCATTTGTCTTGTCAATGTTTTTGATTCAATACAGGCCATGTGCTAATGCAGGGCCGTATAGTAGGCGGTTACGCTGCTGCACCAAACTCCATCAAATACATTGTGTCACTGCAGAGCACAAGGGGCCAACACTTCTGTGGTGGATCATTGGTTCATAGGTACTGGGTGCTGACCGCAGCACACTGTAACATTGGGTAAGAACACTAAATAGTTGTCACCAGTAAGCTTTTGATCATTTTTGCTGTTACTTGGTGGAAACACATATTTTCATGATTTCCACATTGGAAAGTTCTTTATGTTTTAATATCATTAGCCACACCACGCATCATTTTATATGTCCAGTACTTTGGTTTGACCAAATACCTGAAAAGCTAATTACATTCCTATCAGCTTTGTTTTAGGGCTCAACACACTGAGATAATGTGGGAAAACATTGCACAGCATTTTAGTGTTGTTCTTTGCTCGCATTAGTTCAGAGCTCCTGTGTGCCTATTAGCCACCACTAGGTTGTCGACAACCTTTGGATTTACTGGAAAAGGTCCAGCAGACAAGACTCAAGTCCCTGTCTCCTGAATAGATTATTTTAAATAGTGCTTCCTTCATAAATATAAAATGTGACCTCACTGTGCTGACCTTTCAAAGGTAAAGACCACTGTACTGTTTCTGAAACACTTCTTCTGCAATTAGTGGATTTGTTTGTAGAAGTCACTGTGTAGAAGCTAACTTGGCATGATTTTAAACTGTGGGCAGATGGTCCCAACAGATGTCTAAAAGCAAACATCCACTCTGCTACAGGATGTGTAATGTCAAAACGATGCAGCTTGATCAAGATGCAAGGTAAACCGGTGTACGGGCGACTGGGTAGTCAAACAGCACACAGGTGCGGACGAGTCAGCTGACCTTGGCACATCATTAGTGTGTGTGTGTGTGTGTGTGTGTGTGTGTGTGTGTGTGTGTGTGTGTGTGTGTGTGTGTGTGTGTGTGTGTGTGTGTGAGTGACAGAGAGAGAGAGAGAGAGAGTGATCTTGTCTGTATCCAGGAAATTGGCCAGGAAATTTCTGTTACTGACCCAGCCCTGTCTGCAGACAGTGGGCTATTGTTCCCTGGCAGACAAACATTTGAGGCTTCATGGCAGTTACGGTCAACTCATGTGTGCACTGTAACTGTGGATATAGGTCCTAAATTGTGATATAATCCTAATTTCAACATCACTGCCAACTTCCTTGTCTAGTGACATACTATTTGATTCAACAAAATAGTCAAAAATTACACAATCAGAAGCTAAATAATAATTCATGATTGTCACAAGTTGTTTGCTGAAAATAGACCTATATGTTTTCCTCTTTTTTCCTTAATATGCAATTTGTCAGTAATGATCAAACCTCAAGAGCATGATTCATTTTGTACTATGTTTGTAGATAAAAGTGATTTAGCATTGAAATGCTTGTTTTTTAGGACAGAACACATGATGATAGTGGCTGGTGACTATACTGTAAACACCTTTGAGGGTACAGAGCAGTATGCTAAACCCCACAGACTGGTCACCCATCCTCTCTACAACCGGAGCACCAATAACGCAGACATCATGCTCATCAAGGTACTGCAGAAAGAGTGCTGACATTTAGCCACACACCGATGTTACTGATGTTTCACAATGATGAAGCTAGAATTTCAAAGATAGTTATAAAAAAAATAATAATTAGTGCCTGTAAATGCTAGATAACATTTTTTGTGACTTGATTGATGCCCTTTATGTTCAAACCAAAAGTGATCCACTAATCAATAACCTCCTATTAATGTCTGTAAGACAAACAACATAATCAAATGTATGTTAAATTTACTTGATGACTGCATCTTTTGTTTTGATTCTATGATGAAATTTAAAGCTGCCTTACATTTGTTAACATTTGTATTGGTGGAAAACGCTCTACTCACAATGTTGACATGTTATCACCTTATAAAGTTGATGGTAAATGTGTTAGCAGACAGTTGCCTATTAACTCATTTAGCCCATTCAGCAGAAATGGAGCAACATTAACAGGCATTTGGGATTGTGTCTCTGGTTGCCTGAGCAATGAAACTGAACGTTACGTCTTCTTTGAGCTCTGTTTTACTCCTGATTGAACTATCAAACTCTTTCACTACCTAATGTTCCACTGTGTTCACCAGTTGGTTTCTAACTAACTTGTCGTGATGCCTTCTGGTTCGGAGCAGGAAGTGTGGAGTGACGTTATCACACCTTTGCAGCTGGCATTTAGGTTAGAAACAGCTCAGATATGGGCCTGGAACAATGCCCTCAAAGACAATTAAACACTTTGTAAAGCTAAAGGGGACTACAGAGTCGGATAATAGTCACTCCACTCACCACCCTGAGTGACTCCATTGTTAATAGAGTAATTATTAGTGCAGCTTAAATAGATATTTTTGTTTATTTTGATAATGCTGAACAAGATGATCATGGTAAGATGTTCATATTACCACATGCTCACTCAGGAACTGTCCTGATTTTCTTGTCAGTTGCGAGCCCCCATGGTGCTGAACAAACACGTGTCACTGGCGCCTCTTCCCAGGCAGGGGACAGGTGTGGTTGAAGGTCGGGTGTGTCGGGTGTCTGGGTGGGGCTACAACAGTCTGGGTGGAGGCCAGCCACCCTTTACCCTGAGGACGGTTACAGTTCCCATTGTTTCAACTGCAAGGTGTAACAGCAGCGAGTCCTTTAACGGTAACATCACTTCAAACATGATCTGCGCTGGTTACAGGACTGGAGGAAAGGATGCATGCAAGGTACACAGGAAAATGTTATTATATGTCATTTCAAAAATGAGATAAACATAATGATTTGGTCTTTGAAAAGCCAATAAATGCATTTTTGAAATGCTAAATTCACCAAGGTGCCAACCTTGGTTCCCATTCTATATCAAATAGCAAAGGGTCATTGTCTTTTTATCAGCTCACATTAAAACAAAACAATAACGTTCATCCCCATGACAGTATAAGATACGGTTCATCATGTCAGTGTTGATTCAGCTACAAGCTTTTATTAAGCAGACGTGGCAGAGCACCCTTAGGAACGTTATTAGTTATACTAGTTGCTGAAGAGATAGAAAAGCAACCCCGAAATAGCAGCAGGAGTGAAAATCCTGCTGTGATTTTGAGGTACAGTCGACACAACACGTACCTTGAAAGAAGAGAAGATTACATGAAATGCCACGTCTGATATAGGCGCTGTTTCTCAATAGCTTTATTAAAACATCATTAGCAGTCTCGAAGCTTAATATGTAGTTGTCAAAACACAGGATAAATCTCCCCCAAAACCTTTAGCTCATGTTTGAAAAGTCAATGAATAAGTCCACCCTGTCAAAATGAAATGTTCCATTAGCTTTGTGTGACTCAAGGTTTTCAAAATGTTGAGCTGTTTTGTCAGCAGGACAATGGAGCACTTACATTTGCAGTAATGTGTGGAAATCATTTTAATTTCCAGAAACACGTTCATTCAACACGGCTGAGCAATACTGTAAAACAAAGGGGGAAACAGAGCATTACAGTAAATGTACAGAAATGTTTCAACATGTATTGTTGATGTACGTTTGGCCACGAATCTCACTCAGTTCACACCTGGTATTTTCACTGGCAAAACAGAGGAGGAAGAATCATCTGGTGTGACGGTGTATGAATCCTTTTAATGCTTTTGCTGTGACGTCGTCACATGCTACGTTCATGGCATAAAGCTATAAAAATAAATAAAGTTATTTAGTTTAACGGTCAGCAATCTGATTCTTTCATACTCTCCATACATGCTACATACATGAAGTAAAGAAGTCCTCACATTGCTTCAAAAATAGAGACATCCTGAGGGTGTCCTGATGGCAATATGTATGTGCACAGTGGCACACAAAATTATGTCACCACCTCGCTTTTGAGACAAATTCACAACGCACAAAATGTACAAGAAGTGAATCCTCTCTGAAGCAGTCAATCTACATTATGCAGATTGAATTCGTAACATTTGATGGCTTACCAAAGTTTTTTGACTATGTTGAAGTGATGATCATCAGGATGTCTCTCCAACACATTTAGTCTGAGCAAACATCATGATTTTATCTAATATGCTCTCTCTGACGCACACTGTGACATGGTAACTGATAGGGGGCGTGGTCTTTTCTTTGTAGGGAGACTCTGGTGGGCCCCTGGTGTGTGGAGGTCGTGTCTATGGAGTTGTCTCCTGGGGCAACGGCTGTGGAGACGCCAGGTTTCCGGGAGTCTACACGGCCGTGTCCAAATTCCGCCGATGGATAGATCATACCATCTATAGGTCCTACCTACGATGCACCAAACACTGGAAAAAGTGATACATACATACAGGAGACAGTTACAATAGATAGATAGATTTCCAAAGGTAAACAATGTTGTTTTTTTATATTAAAAGTCATTTTTAAATAATGGTTTAAAAGATGTCACTGCCTCTGGCGGCCTCATTATCAGACAGGTACTCTCTGTTTTAAAGTTATTTAGGAACCAACCCAGCCCACCTACAATATCAGTAAAACCTTTACATTTCTAAAACTGTAGGGAGGCCATGGCATATGATGTTGTCTTTATAAAGGCTTTGCAACAATGTTTTGTACTAGCTGGAGATGTATGGTTGGGGGGTTTGTCTTATGATGATGTGTTTTTGACTATTATACTCTTAATAAATTTGTAATTGAAACAATTACTTTGTTATGAACTGCTTTTGATTGTTTAGCTTTTCCTCAAGAACATTTAATGTCATGAAGGAATCTTTAAGATTTGAAATAGGAGCTGCAACTGCAATTTTAAATATGTTTCGCCATGTACTTTGCATTACCAAGTCATTTACAAAGCAAAACCGTGTGTGTCTGCACACTGAAAACAGAAAACTCTCAAACTATCGAATCCTGCAATGTATCAAATGTCTTCATAAGGCAAAGATCATCACCAAGTCAGTTCACAGAATATCCAATCATTGTCACTTATGCACACCGTGGTCAAAAGTTCAACAAGGTAAAGTTTGGACCTACTTATGAGGTTAAACATCAATAGTAGATAGAAAGCAAATCTGATGAACCTGTGAGCCACAGGTAAAGTCATAGCTTCAGGAGGTCCACAGGGAGCAGGTGTGTCATAACTGCACCTCTTTTGTGAATAGCTGACGGCAGATTAAAGTTAGTTCTGCTGCAGGCTCGGATATCACCTTTTGCTTCATTGTCTGTAATGTCCTACTCTTTAAACCTCTCCTGTGCTGTAATAAATCTGTCAGTTTGACAGTAAGACATGACAAAAATTAGACAAAGAAGAAAAACTAACCTCTGAACTTTGCCTATCAGGACAAACAACATGACAGACAGGTGAATGGACGTCAGGCTTCACCCTGTAACCAGTAACCAGCAGCATCTGTACCAAAGCTCTGGATAAGTAAACAGCTTCCTCTGCTCATGGTCTAGAAATATTTTAGTGTGGGTGCCAGACTGTGTCACAAAATTAAAGAAAGGAGGCACATTTGAAAAATATGTATTTAGGAGATTAAACAACTTTGTATTATAAATAATTACAGCGTCTGTTCATTGGTAGAAAAGTCAAATATGCAACGTAATGTAATGTGATATAAAATAACAACAAATCTGTGCTATTTGTAACTCCAAATAGTCATAAAGAAATGCTAATTAAAATATGTATAATTACATTACAAATATAGTAAATATTATTATTAGAGTTGTGCTGTTGATGCTGCTGCAACCTGTAATAGTAGTTAGGACTTTTACTATCACAACTGTAATGTATCTGGCAGTCAGTCAGTTTGTTGCATGTGCTTTCAAACAAAACATGAAGGGAAACAAGACACCTGTGGTGCAGACAAGGAGTAAAAAACAAAAAAGAAAAACACTTTGTTGGCTGACGCTGCAAAACATACAAAAATAACAGATTTGATATAAAGTGAATACAGTGTGTGTTGAATATATCGTTTAGTAGGTTACTTTAAATTTTGCAATTTTGTAATGTTGATTGATAATTAAAAACAGTCTATAAAGTCAAATTAGGGGTGAGGCCAAAAGAGATTTTCAAAATGAGATCGTCCTGGAAGAGCGGAAATGCAACAGTTTAAATGTGATGTCAGATTAGGACCCCTTACCAGAATATATAAATACTTAAAGTGGAGGGCAAAATTAAGTGTCGCTTACCAAAACAAAACTAAAATCACAAAAATAAAATCACAAAAATAAAATCACTTAAAGTTGATTAAAACTGATAGTCATTTTTGTACATCCATCCATTTAGATTGCTGAGGACAGATTTGCAGTGGATGGAAAACGAATTGATGAATTGTTCTAATGCAAAGACAAAGAAAACCAGTTGTTAATAGTGTCAAAATGCACCTTGTGTGATAATATTAAATCAAAATCTTCTCAAACAGAATAAGGTTTGAACACATTATGTCTATCAATGGGCCTAAACCTGTTGTGCAGCATCATCTTATCAATGAAAATGTATTGACTATTTGAGGAATACTGGGGTTGAATGGGCTGTTGTTGCATCAACTTAATGTTCTGCTAGGTTCAGTGATTAATTTACTAAAATCTAAAAAATCTGAACCTCCTCAAAGCACGATGTCTAAACTGAAAAACACATGTTGTGTGTTTAAATCGGGAAATTCTGTATGCAGATAGTTTCCTGGCGCAGTTCACTGATGCCAGGTGTGACCTTTCCAGCAGGTCTAGTAACTGTGGTGAGATCAAGTGAAAACAGCGCAGGTCCTCGGGATTGAACTGGAATTGCGCCATATGGGGCCAAAAGTCACAACCCAGTCTAAAAAATACCGCCATCCTCTGGTGAGGTCTGGCTCGGTGGATACAAGGGTTGTTCAATCCACCTTATTGTAAAATAAATAGTAAGATTAGTAAAACTGCGAAACAGGTTGAAGGATCTGAGATCTCCTCCAACTCGTCGAGCGGTGGCGCGTAATCGACGTTTTCCAGAGCTCTGAATTGGCTCACACTCACGAGCCATCTTTGATTATAAAATCGCCATTTGTTTGATTGCATCCAGATCCCGGAGAGTGGAGCAAGCGGTACGACTCCGATTGGAAGCTTCTCTGGGCTGCACCAGAAAACCCCCCGTACAGCTCCCACGGCAGGTCTCCCCGGGATCCGTGTTTTGCATCGCTCCTCAATTTGCATTTCTCCCTCAGATTTTCCGTGCGACGGGTTCAGCCGCTCGAAACCAGCGGGCGCACCGCGGCTCCATTGTACGCGCGCCTCCATTTCCAAAGCAATACGCACAGAAAAAAAAAACAAAAAAGAAAAAAACAACTCTGGAAATTTTGAATAATGTTGCCGAAGCTCCACGAGCGTGGGAACTGAGGACATTTTGGACATTTACTGTTATTTCTGTTGCGCACCTACGGAGACAGACACGTGTCTTCGGGGTAAACAGAAAGGGCTCGATCGTGTCAGCAGATTGCATAGTTTTCCCCCCTTTTGTTTGCTAAAGACGACCGAGTTGAAGCTTGGCGGCGAGCTACACATTTCAGTTTGTGCGCCTTGGTGATAAAGACGCAATTGGAGATGTCGGAAGTGCTGCCTTTCAACGAAGAGAAAATGAGTCATTATGGAAATGAGGGCGACGAGGGACACCTTTCCTTCACCTGTCGTCTTCAAGACACCAACAACTTCTTCAGTGGCTCACAGAACAAACGTCCGCCGAAACTCGGACAAATAGGCAGGAGCAAACGGGGTAATTATGTAATTAAGGCGTTTTCGTTTGTATTGTGATGTGTTGAATGCGCACATAGGTTACTAGTAGACCATAATTAAGGATGACTCCTTGCGGAGCCCCGGAGGCAACACCGTTGCCTTGACATGGTCTTCATACAGTGTTGGATGAGAGGAAAACTCTGTTGTTTGTCTGCGTGTGGGGTTGGATGGGTTTTTAAATATTCTATTCGCATTGCAACATAACTTGGGTGCGCAGTGCGTGCTGTTAAATGTCTTCTAATGCTGCTGGACCGACTTATGCTTCGTGTCCCCTCCCCAGCGAATGGTGGGGATGATTGAGATTCAAGCACTGTGTCATCACCATTCTGGTGTTTGTGCATTGTACATTCAGTCTGTCTGTGTTGTTGCTTTTGTGTGTCTCGCACTGCTGATGAAAACCCCATGAGATGGTCCATGAAAACTGAAGGCTCACTGCTTGGTGGCACATACGTGCACAGGCACACAGTTGCATGTGCAGCAGTCTACAGGCACGACATAGCTAAACATGGGGAAAACAGGGAGACGTGTAAGAATTGCTGTCTGAATCTGTAGGTGCCCAGAAAGACGACGCGCACACATTCGCACATGCACGTCTCCAAATGGGCATCACGCACAGAGGCGAGCATGATCATGCTTATGGCTACCTCGCTGCTCGTGCATGCTCTTGCTCTCTCATGCATGTACACAGAGCTAATGGTTCTGGCTTTGAAAGCAAGTCTGTCTGTGCATTTTCAAGACGCCACAACGATGAGCACCCCCCCCCCCCCCCCCCCCCACCCCACATTAACTCTCTCCCCTGTCATCCACAGTTGTGATCGAGGATGAGAATGGTGACAATGAAGCACTGAAAAATGGAACAGAGAAGACCCCGGCAGATGCTTAGAGTGCTCGACTCACGACCCCCCGAAAGACACTCTTGAAATTTTTTATGGCGATATTTACCAGTTTTAATCCAAAGACACTGTATATAAGCACTTTCTCTCATGTGGCAGCAAGCAGCACTTCCACACCCTCCTCTTCCAGTCAGTTGTGGCCATTCGGGTGACACACTGGTAGGGGCGGGAGATGGCAGCAAAGGAGACCCCCAGGTGGACCCCCCCAACACACACACACACACACACACAAGCAAACATACCCTTAATTACAGGGTATCGCCATAAATCCAAAAATGGGAGAAGGTGGGGGGGGGTGGCGAGGAGGAGGACGGAGGTAATGCTGTCGAAATGCAGAAATCAGGGACAGGATACCGAAATTAATCTAATATAAAAGCTAAAGCACACACTTCTCCTGTATCTTATCAATCAAACCTATGGTATCATTCTTTCTGCTCTTCATTTTGATTGAGGACAAATGAATAACAAACTTTGTAAATATGGAAAGGGTAGCCCATATTTTCTTGCACAAAGTGGGAAGCGGTCAACTGGTTCGCTCTGTGTTGAAGACTTTATTTATTGATTCTTTGAAATATGTCTTTTGCAGTGACCTAAGGCCCAAGAGAGTGTTTTTTTGTTTTGTTTTTGTGTTTGTTTGCTTTTGTATGTCAAGAAAACTTTGAGCGAATGAGAGTGATATTATTTTTTTCACTTAACAAATCTTGATGTTGCCTGAGTGTTTTTTGTTACCATATTTTGCAGCTAACAACTCATTTATATACAGTGTACCCCCACCTGTTTGTAAGCTTCCCAGGCTTTCACCTGGATTGGTTGATACTGTAAACTGACTGTACACACCCTATTGATAAACTATTTATATTGCATTGTGCATTATCGTGTGTGCCAAATCTCATGAGGGATATACTGTACTGAACAACTCGTTCTTTTTGTGCTTTATACATTTACTCATACAGTTCAGTCGTTTTGTTGGGTTGCCATTTTTTAGGGCTCTTTCTTAAAACACTGAAATACCAACTCATGCATGACAAATATGATATCATGCATGCACGGCAGAAGTTCTGAAACTCTTGTGTATTCTTGAAGCACCTCGTATACAGCTTTGAATGACAAACCTCAAGAAACAGTCTTAATTCTGCGTTGTACTGTACGGTTCACACTGATTTGTACAGTGGCCTAATATCTTGTAATAAAGATTATGACAAAGTACTATTTACTGTTTAGTGTTGATTGTGGTTTACAATAAGGAATTATGTAACTTGATGTTGCTTTTGATTTTTTTAAACTGTTTAAAAAGTGTAGCAAAAACACAAATCTAGTTTTGTATCAGAAAGTTAAAGACACTATCAAATAGCTTGGCTGACTTTAGGACATGTTCCTTGTACAGTTTCCCTGTTGTTGTTGAATTGCTCATCTGGCTACCATGGACGGTCAAGTCAGCATTTTCCACTGTGAGAAAGTAGCATCCCATTCCTTGGACAGATCAGATATGGAAGGAGACAGAAACGGGAAGACAGATGAGCTATAATCCCATCAAGAATTTGAATTCTACACTTTTGTCCTGATTTGTCTAAAGGCGAGCTGAGACGCTCGGCTCGGACAACTGCGCAACAGACTATGATCTCATGAAGTGCTACAGAATTGCAAATAATTTTGTGGGGAAAATGTACATCACTGCTTTCCAATGCAATAAATGTCTGTTTGCATCTAAAATCTCAGCTCCTCTCTTTAATCAACTCCTCCCTATAACTCCATTGCCGGAGATGTAAATGGTGCAGGGACGCCGAGCGATCGGGAACACTGATGAGACGTGACATTTCCAGCTCTGCTGTGGTGTCTAAATGATTCATGTTGTGTGATGAGTCTCTGTCAGCATCTTAAACCCGGTGATGTGCCGGGATGTGTGCTGGAGCACATACACGTTCGTACACATGGGCATGTCTGTTTCAGATCCAACTGCAGGCAGGGCTAACATATTGCTAGTCTCTCTCTCTCTCCCCAATCTTGACAGACATGAAAGGGGCTGCCTGGGCCGGGTACCATGGTAACCGATGCACCTTGCACTCGACGGGTGCTGCGGTGGGTTTCGGTGCAGAATCGTCTTCCCTGAGCCTCGGCTCGATACCATCACTATCTTTAATGGAATTTTCTCCATTCTCTTATCTCTGCCCTCTTCTCTTAAGACCCCCTATTCACTCAGTGGCGTGACCGCATTATCCTGCCAAAATAGTCCCTTCTTCCAAGACGGCAGTCAACCATGATGATGGCGCCTGCTGCAGTAACAGCCTATCCCCTCACATGGGAAGAGAAGATGTTACACTTAGAGAGTAATGCTGTATGACTGTCTTTGTGGTGGATCCATTAGTCCTGCTTTAAATGTCAATTTGCTGAAGTCCATAATGTGCAGACAGTGTTGGAAACGTATAATTTTTGAGGCTGTTACCTCCCATGCAGCTGATTCAGTGTCTTTTGAAAGTGTACTTTTCTTTACTTAGGTTGTTATTTTACCCCTGTATTTGGCATTGCATCCTTGTGCTTTTTAAAACCTTCATCCCTCCCACGTCAAATAATTTTGTTTGCAACACATACGTCAGGAAATTCAGAGAGTGAGCACCTGTAGTAAATTATCAACTACAAATGCAGCTACACATGACTCATAGGAAGAAGAAGCAGAGCTACCACCTTCTGAATTGCTGAATTCTACGAGCATCAATCATAAACACAGCGAAATGACACTGCATCTCAATAGTAATTACAACCAAATGCCAAACACAGAAAAGCAGCTTTAAAGAGGAACAGGTGCAAACACTGAGAGATACTAAATAAGTAGTACCCTCAAGATCAGCACGTCTAACTCTAAAGTGGACAATTGTACAATAAGGTTGCAGATGAATAAAATCAAACCATGCTATTAGAATGATTTGAGCAATGTATTTGACCCTCTCATTCCTCTTTACAAACATTTAACACATTTATTTAAAAGTAACACTTTAATGCCAAACATAATGGGAAAAATGACAATTGTGGTAACAATGGTTCTAATTGTTGGCTTTAGTGTATGTTTTGCAGACATGATTGTGACAAAAACGTTAAACTATTAAATATCATTACTAATTTACACTTTCAAGCCTGTAGGATTGATGGTGTATCAGCAGCAGCCTGTAAATGGTAATGTAACACCTACTATGACAAAGAGTAATTAACAAACTGTGGCACGACTCGCTACCGCAGCTATAGACTAGGATTTACAAAAGAGGCTTAAACTTACACTTACACCTCACAATGAGCAAATTGTCCATTATCAGCAGCATTGTAGTGGGAATGTTTTTGTTACCTAGGTCAGGGATTATATGGGTAATATTATAGCAAATGGGTTTGGTAGTGAGGACTGATGAGAGGCTTATAAAAGATGACAAATGAAAGTCAAGATCTGGATAGCTGTAAGGTTACATAAGCCCTGACAGAAGAAGAGGGCGATCAACAGGAAAGCGTGAAGAGAAAGAAAGAATCAGGTGAGAAAGAGATGGACTAGAGTGTTCATAGGTCAATGACACCAGGAGGAAAACTGCACCTTTTAAGCGTGTGTTTCACTCAGTACACACACTCCAGTCTGACTGATTCTCAGTAGTTCCTGAGAAAACCCAGTAATTTACTCCTTCCCTGTGGATTCCTGAATCTGACGTTTCTGTCGTCACAGGGAAATACCCGCAGTGACCTCTCGAACTAAACCACTCAATGGGAAAATCACCTCGTCCTTTTCTTGAATCAATGGGCTTTATATGATGCAGTAATAAAGTGGGTATGGCATGCAAATGGCTGAGGAAACATTTGCATTTTCTCCCACTGCATGCGTGCAGACATTGGTGTATTCATTCAGATATTTGCTGTTA
Organism: Anabas testudineus; assembly: GCF_900324465.2. NCBI lineage: Eukaryota > Metazoa > Chordata > Actinopteri > Anabantiformes > Anabantidae > Anabas > Anabas testudineus. The sequence goes on along the minus strand of NC_046614.1, from coordinate 9,913,117 downwards.
TTGTGTGTGCACACATATATGTATGTGTGTGTGTGTGTGTGTGTGTGTGTGTGTGTGTGGGTGGGTGGGTGTACGTGTGTGGTGGCAAAGCCCAATTGTTATTGGAATCAGATATTCTCTCACTTATTCCGCACCAGCTGGGAATTTACAAGGACAGCAACCAATAGGTGGGGAAATGCAGTCCTGGTTAGAAAAGTGAATAAACATCTCTTTAGACACCACATGGGAATATTCTGCCTGTTCCTGACTGGAGCTTTACGTCAGTCTTTTTTCTTTTTTCTTTTTTTTTTGGACAGACCTAAACCAAAAAACAACCTATGAGCCTACGATATGTTGATAAAACCTACTTTAGATGCAGCTAAATCATGATTGCCTATGACGTCAATCTTTTAAGCAAGTTCCCTCTGAGCTTGTACACACATCGGTCCAGCTTTTACTCATCTCCAAAAACCTCTATTCCTACACGAATTCTGTCACTGCGTACACCGTCACCATCTATTGTTCTTGTTTGAAAAGAGTCAGAGTCCGGGCTTAACAGATGGGAGTGTCAGGAGAGGGTGAGAAAAATGGACAAACAGCCAAAACGACAGAGATGGATGTACCACTCCGCATTAACATTAAACACTATCTCTCACTGTTTTCCAAGGAAAGTGAGGAGAGCTGGGGAAGGGAGGAGGGAGGGCGGCAGGCAGGCAGATCGGAAGAGAGTGGGAGAGCGGCACGAGAGGGAGATCAGGGGATAAGAGAGATGGAGAGCCGCGAGAGAAAGAGGAAAAGAGAGGGATAAACAAAAGTGAGAGTAGAAGAAGAGAGAGGGAGAGAGACATAGGCTCAGTATGACAAAATGCCAGAAAACGAATGCCAGCGAGAAACAGTTCAGACCAACCAGATGGTTGCTATAGCAACCACATCCCCAGTCACTCTCCCTCTCCCTCTCTTGCTCTCTGCCTAGTTGCTTTGTTGCTGCTTTAAGTCTGTGGAGGGAAACCAATGACTGAGAGAGAGACAGCTTTTTTAGATTTTGGTGCAGTGACATTGTAAAGCATCACAACCAACTTCACATGCTCGCGTGCCCACTTGTGTCCTTTCAGTGGGATGTTATTCAAAGCGCGTTGTTGTCATTTTTGACAGCTGATTTATGTTGAAATTACCATGCCAACTGATGCTGGTGGTTTCCCCCCCCGTGCAGTCCAGACCCTGCATGTTTAAGTATTAGGAATGAGTAGCCATGCATTATGGTGCAGTGCACCAGTGCAGGGTCACGGACAGTTCAAAGAAAGAGAGTCTCCTGTGACCTTAATGAATGCCATGTTTCACTTTTGACCCTACCCTATTCTCAGGCATGCACACCTACTGTGTGTACTGTAGGATTTGTATTCTGAAGTATGCATTGCTGTGAGCACAACAGAGAAATTGAGATGCTATAGGCGTTCTCCTCAGCTCAGCAGCAGTGCACTTTAGTTTCCTACACAGAATGGGCACTGAATGTCTCCATTAAGATCGCAATTGCCTCTGCAATGAGCAAAATCCTCATTAAATGCACACACAAGCCTCTGCATGGTCACAGATAGAGCCTGGCACCATGCATGTACACAATCACACACACACACACACACACACACACGGACACTAGCCGGGAAAAATACAAACTGGAAAACACAACAAAGGGAAGAGCTTGTGGGCCCCCCAAGCTAATCTCATGCATGGAGATCATTTTCAAAACAGAACAAAATGGTGGGCCATCTCTCAGTGGCAGAGTGGGTCTCTGCAGGGCCCCCGGGGCGGGATGGCATGTAACTGTGTACGCGTGCCTCCTGAATAAGACATGCTGACCTAGATGGAAATCAGCCATTGGTCACTTAATTTGTCCTACAAGCGTGATTGGCTCTTGGCCAAACACACACCATAGCCGTCCAATTGACTGAGAGTGGAGGTGGTCATGTATGGTGTGTGCACAAAATATGCTAAACTCTCATCTACAGGTTTGTATAGGAAAGTTGTCTTAAAGATAGTGTTTGACAATATTATGTATTTGTTGTAATCAGGAAATAATCTCTTCATAGTGAATATGTTTTTCTCTCCCAGCTCATCTATAAAAAGCCAGATTTTTTTTTTCCACCTCCAGGGCCTCATCTTGCAAATATCTTCAGAGACAGAATCATAAACGAAAACATGTGAAGCATTTTTAGCTGCTCCATCATCAGCTGACATTACACAGTTCACTGATGCAGACTGAATTCATGCAATGTGCCAGCGCTGGACCACGTGGGACTAAACATAGTACCTACTGTATGTCAGCAGGCCTGTGAGCATGAATGAGCCCAACTGAAAGGGTGTTTTGTATCAACATTGTACTGAAACCTTCTACATTATTGATTTGCAATTTGACTGCCTGCCATCAATAAATTATGAAGGAATTGAAAATTGTTGAGCCGGGTTCGACAGACTTGAAGCTCCTTGGCACTGGTGAATGGATGAACACAGCTGCACGATTGTCATTGACTGCTGAACTTGTGGCTGCATGAGCGAACGAAAAGTCTGCTTGATTATTTTTCTGTTTTTTTTTTTTTTTTCAAAGGACTCAGGGCTGTTTGGCCCCTACATGTGCACATGTTATGTAATGATCCAGCTGTTTATTGAGTGAATTGGTCGGGTTTAGTGAGAACCGGGTCTCCCTCGGAGAAGGGAGGGAAGCTAGATCCAGATGCTTGTGGTTGCCTGGCCAACCTTGGGATTGAAATTGTGCTGCGTCTTGGAGGCTCAGCCCAGCACCTTTAGTGTACAGTAGTTGTCTAACATGACACGATATATAATCCTTGCAGTTGACAATCTCACAAACAAATGTGTTATAGCATATAAAGAAGTAATCAGTGATGCAAAAAAGACCTATCAGGAACAAGAGTTAGAAGTCCTGATTTGCATGTGCAGATATCTGATTGATTAGTACTGATCGGAGGAGCCTTTGCTTGACTAAAACCACAGATATAAGTCAAATATTCACACCTGTATTATAAAGACTAGAGCTCACACTTTGACAACAGCAAGCTGTTCTATACACATTGAAATTCCTTGGTGATGTCCACTCTGCACCATCAGCCTCTCTGGCTAAGCCTCAGGAATACCAACCAGCTGTCAGCCCCTTACTCTCTCGCTCTCTCTCCTGTCTTCTTGCCCTTTCTCATGCAATCTCACTTTCTCTGTGCTCTCTCTTGTTGTCAGAAAACAAGTGCTGCATCACCATTTTAATTTGGGTGTGGGTGTGCAGGTTGTTGTTGTTGTTGTTGTTTTTTTTTTCTCTTGCTAGAGATGCATAGAGCAAGCGGTGCGGAGCTGACACTGAGTGAATAATCAAGGGTATGAATCTTAATGTCTACGAGAAGAAACAAATAAGAGAGAAGAGGTGTGGGGAGGATCCGCCCTTAATCTTCCTCTTTCCCCCTACACTTTGTCACTCACCTATAGATTCATGCACACAGCTTGCCTGTGTTTACAGGATAAATAAGTAGCAGATGAGGGACAACCAAGGACCCGAATGCGAAAGCTAGAAAGAACAAAACAGAGGAGACAGACTTCTGTTGGTGCATAGTTTCACACATAGGGTAAGTGTCTCTACATAACAGTACCGTATCGCAGCCATTTTGAAAAGGGTAAATACACAGATCAGAGGTTTCACCTTGTTTGAGTGTTACTGATCGTCATTATTTAGATGATACTCAGGACGAGGCCCCATCAGAGATGATATATTGAGCTATAAGATGAAATATTCTGTGCATAATGTCATGACAACTACACCTTCATCTGCACCTGCACCATACAGCTGCACTAAACCATATTTGCATGCGAACAATGGGGTAAACGACAGTGTAATAAACTCGTAATCAACTCCTCTGCAGTTTCCATCAGCTCGATTTTAGCATCGTCCAGCCCATTTCTTTGGTTTTACCGCCTGCAGGTCTAGACTGTTGTGGTTCACTCTCACACTTGTCATCTACTTGCAGTAGAGAGCAGTTTGGTGAATAAGCCCACAAACACCAAAGTCATGACCTTCTCCTGGAAACGAGAGACAGGAGGTGTAATGGACTTACAATCTGTCCAACAACGCTGCCCACCAGACCCCACCTCACCTGATCTAGTCATCTGTCTATACTGTGCCTCCTCAGCTCCAGTGTACTATAAAGAGACGACAGCAAGTGTTTGGTCTCTGCCATACTGTCTGTTACTAAGTCGTCTAACACTGCAAAGTCTTGTTCTGCCTGTCTGTATCTGTTACACCTTCGCACCAGCCTCTTGTCTACTGTTTGTTTGCCACATTGCCCTGATGGAAAACATTGCCAGCTGTAAGTTGGCCTTGTGTGACCAAGGAAAGCGTCCTCAGTCTGCATTGCGCTTCATGTCTTGTGACAGACTGTTTCATCAAATCTTATAATCTGATTCATCTGTTGACCAAAATTATGTCTCATTTATTTAATAAATGTTTCTAAGTGACTAACGTTTTCAAAACAGAACAAAGACACACAATACAGAAGCTATATATAAAACAAATGTTCTCTTTTTGCCTACACCATCTCTTATTCCGTCTACATACTCATCTAACAATATTTTCAAGGACTCTACTGTTGTGTCCCTACTGTTACTTTTTTCCTTTTAACCAGAGACCCATCATCTTTTGGGTCACGGGTTCGAGCCCCTGTGTTAGCACCCTCAAGAAGTGTTACTGTATAAATGTATGGAGAGTTTAGAAGAGTAGCTACACTGCCCACATGAACAGAAACATACTGTATGAGCATGGAGAAGTGTTCAGGTGATCTCACATTATGTATTCGTGGGCTGAGTGTTTGTCTTTCCTCAAATAGTTTCGCACAGAAAACCGTGACCACTCCGCTTTGATATCCTCTCTGTCATATTCAGTGTTTGAAATGAGCCCTTGTGTGGCAATACAAAGTCCTTCTCTCTGTCTTTTCCAAATTCTCTGGAGATCTCAAACCTTACTTTTACTCTTTCAGTTGCCATGGATACCTCCAGCAAGGCAGCTGATTGGAGGCAACAATAAACTCAGTTCTTTCAAGCCTTTGACAAAATTGCCTCCAAACTGACGATCTGCAAAACTCCCAGTGTCTTCACTCACACTGACACACACCCACTAACGAATGCACACACATATTGTACATGTGGATAAACTTAGATTGACGCACGCACTCACGCACTCAGCAGTGTTGACAGCGGAACAGAGATCAATGTAATCTCCTTCAGCATAAGCCAAAACCACTGTCATCATCTATCTGTCTATCCCATTGGAACAGGCGAAATGTGTGAAATCAATTCTGCATTCAATTAAGGAGCAGCCAGCCACAGCAGTCTGGCTCCAGAGGTGACCCGGAGAGCGCCTGCATGGTCCTTAGTGGACGCCTGCTCTGGTTAATAGCCTGCTTTCCACTAAAGTGGCAAAATGGGAAGACGGTTTGCTTGACAATGGTGCACCTGTCTGTGCAAACACAGATCGGTTTGCTGCAAGGCACAGAAAGAAACAGCCTACTGCAGTTTGACTTTGGGGAAATGCACAAATCTGCTTTCTTGCTGTAAGTTAACTAAGAATATTGATACCATGTGTATTGTTAATATAAAGCAATAGCTAGCAGCCAATTAGCTTAACATAAAGTCTAGAAACAGGGGGAAACAGCTCTGCCCAAAGGTAACAAAGTCAGCCTACTAACACCTGAGAAGTTCACTAATGAACATGTTTAATAAAGAAAAAGTAAAGAAAGTGCAAAAACAACACTGCAGTGTTTCATGTTGTTATCTTGTAGGCTCCTACTTCAGGGGCAGTGACTAAAAGGAAGAAAAAAAAAGTCCCAAAACTAACCCTAACAAAACCAAAATATGCTTTTGTTTTTGCTGATTACCCATTTTGCCACTCAGTATAAAAGTTGTTAATGCAGAAATAGTAATGTATATTACAAATTAATAAATAAGTAACACTTTTTTATTTGATTTTATGCATTCATAGTTTTTCTGGGCAATCTAGTTTATTGACTTTTGTTGTTTAATTACAAGTAGTATTGTGTAGTAATATAACTTTATTTGTTGTTTTCTCTCAATGTTGGTGTTGTCAAAGATATGTAAACTGCTCAGAAAAGAGCAATATTTTACTCAAAGGGAGTTCTTTTTTTATCATATGATCTAGCTACTCTCACTCAGTACTGCTTGTTACTGCTTAATGATGACGATACACTGGCGGCATCACAGGAGTTCGTGTTAATGATTTTCTTAATTCGGTGTTTCTGCTATTTTGGATTTTCTTCAGCATTATTTCAATAAGTGTATTGATGATATTGTCACTTTAAATAAGTTTTTACAATGACAATGATCTTTTTGCAAGAATATGACAAAATTAGTTTTGTCATATGGGGAATGCATAATGTCAATGACTGCCATATAAAAAAGTGTGTGTGCGTGTGCGTGTGTGTGTGTGTGCGTGCGTGTGTGTGTGTGTGTGTGTGTGTGTGTGTGTGTTTAGATGTTGGTAGTCTTCACAGACATGTAAATACAGTATTTGAGGAGTAAGTCTATTCAGAGCGTTTTGACGCCACCTACAGGCTCGACAGAGATTTTTCTGCTGTTGTTTTGATTTTGCCTCTGAAGTCCAAAGAAATATTAAATTACTACTTATTTGAATTAATTACTTTTTATTTACTTTCAAGTTGTCTAAATTTTGAATTTCAGAGTCAGTCATATTTTCAACTTTATGTAAAACCAGTGGGAACCTTTATTAATCTAGGAACTGTTTTATCCGGCAGTTGTTTTCTGTCCGGACCTGTGAACGGTTGCACGAGTGCTCAGAATCGGTTTCGGCACGCCATTGTGGAGAATAGTTACTTTCACATTACTGGTTCTTCACACTGAGCCCGTGTTCCAGTCGAGTTAACTTAAAAATAATAATCAAGTTACAGAAGAAACTGTCCCACAATGGCTACGGACTCCTGGGCCCAGGCAGTGGACGAGCAAGAAGCCGCGGCGGAATCGGTAAACATCAAGTTGGACAACACGAGCTAACGTGTTGTTAGCATGTTTAGAGGGTGCTTTGGCCTGTTCTGATACAATGGTGAAATAAACGCTCCTCTCGGCGTTCGTGTTGACTATTGAAACTGTAAAATGGTCATACTGTATGCGAGTAAATAGTCTCCTATTAAAGTCTGTCACAGCTACGTTTATATTTAGTTGAAAACATATCTGCCGGGCAGCTCCTGGCTGGGCGTCAAAGCTAAGTTAAGTTAGCCTGAGCTGAGCTGTTACGTGCTCAATGAGTTAACGTTAGCTTTAGCAGCTAGCTAGCTAGCTAGCAAGCAAATGATGCTCCAAAAAAAGTCCTGGCTTCGCCTAATTTAAAACTAGTGATGTTTTATCATAGAAGATTAGGAGATTTACTCTGTCTCAAACCTTCTGGTGTCCCTTCTTACAGATCGGTAGTCTTCAAATAAGAGAGAAACCTGAAGAAAATGGTAAGTGTTGAGGACTGTATATGGGGAAAGATGCGATAGTCACAAAATCGGTAATCCGTATTTGTGATGTAAATCTACATGTTATTTTAAATGATGCAGGCACAGCTGCATATGCAAAAGACTCCAGCAATGCAGCAGCAAAGTCGGAAACTGAAGGAGAAAACAAGTCTGCAGAAGACGACGACAAAGGTGGGAAAGTTACGTGGCACAAAAATATTTATTCTCTGGTGAATGTTGTTCATCTGCTCGGTTGTCTTCTGTGTATTTAACAGTTGTTGAAACAAACCTTTTTTTTTCTTTCAGAGGACAAAGCAGCACAGTCATTGTTGAACAAGTTGATCCGTAATAATCTTGTCAATACCACTAATCAAGTGGAAGTCCTTCAGAAAGATCCCAACTCTCCGTTGTACTCTGTCAAATCGTTTGAGGAGTTGCGACTGTGAGTGAATCTTCTATTTCTATTAAAATCACTTCTACTTATTTACAGTACATACTACAACAAGAAATAAGTGCATCTAGTCTAAAGGGATGCTTTTTCAAAAATGTTCCCACCAAAATTCACACCATTTGACTGTTTTTTCCTGTCTGCAGCAAACCTCAGCTGCTCCAGGGTGTCTATGCCATGGGTTTCAACCGACCATCCAAAATCCAGGAGACTGCCTTACCTATGATGCTGGCTGAACCGTGAGTATCTTTCTCACAGTTTGCAAACCTTATAAAGTAGTAGTAAAGAGATATGTATCTGAATACTCAACGGACAATACAACAATATAACTATAAAATAAAAATAAATGTGCACACCCTTAGACCAGCATTTCATGTGGAGCACTATGACCCAAACGGTTTTACTGCCTATGATCTAATTTGCTGTTTTCTCTAGTCCACAGAATCTTATTGCCCAGTCACAGTCAGGAACAGGCAAAACAGCTGCCTTTGTCCTGGCCATGCTCAGCCATGTAGACCCCAACAACAAATATCCCCAGGTTAATATTCACCTAGCTTTTCATTTTCTATATGTTTCAATAGCCATTTGGACAAAATTCAAAGTCTTGGTTTTTCCCTGATTATATCTTTCTCCACCAGTGCCTGTGTGTGTCACCTACCTATGAATTGGCCCTTCAGACTGGTAAGGTGATTGAGCAGATGGGCAAATACTATCCTGAAGTCAAACTGGTCTACGCCATCAGAGGAAATAAATGTAAGTCCTCTCTTCTTCTTCTTATAATTCTCCGTCATCATAGATTGAGTTGTCTCTGTGGTTGCACTAGAAAGATCGCATTCTGTGAGTGTTTGTTTCTTCTGTCTGATTTAGTGCAACGGGGTATGAAGCTGCAGGAACATATTGTCATTGGCACACCTGGTACCATGCTGGACTGGTGCAGTAAGTTCAAGTTCATAGACCCCAAGAAGATCAAAGTGTTTGTACTGGATGAGGCTGACGTCATGATTGCAACACAGGGACACCAGGACCAGAGTATCCGTATCCAGCGGTAAGCAGATATGAATTGGGGGAGAATAGTCCTGTCTGAGGTGTTAAGTAAATATAATTATAGTCACATTAGGTGATGGACTATCTGATGATCTTAGTTTATGATTCATCTCGTCACCTTTCAGTGCCTAAAATGTTGAGGCAAGAGTATCTTCTTTTAATCGAAATCATCTGGATTTATACATTTTCAGTGGCGACAATTTGCATATTAATGCAAATGTGCTTCCTGAAGGTGCTTGTTCCTTTTTAATATTAATTTAAAACATGGACTTGATCATTAGCTTGTGAATCAAGTTGAGTATTTTACGATTGTGAGTAAATTTAAAGAATTATTGAGGCACATTATTGCAAGTGGTTCTGAGTTCTTCAAGAAATTATTTGGGTAATGCTAACAGCTTGCTAATTGTTGTTTCAAGATAAAATGTCAAACTGCTGGCTGCTAGCTAGTGTTAATTCCGTGACTTAAAACAGGCCAAAGTCAAGCTTTATGTGTATCTGATTAAAAGTTTGTTGTCTTTTTAATGTTGATTTTCTGCAGCAAAAAGCAATGAATGGTGACAACCTCTGTGTTTTAAAATCCACTGACCTTTCACTGCTCTATTCCCCTACCTCACAGGATGCTGCCCAAAAGCTGTCAGATGTTGCTGTTCTCAGCCACATTTGAAGAGTCAGTGTGGAACTTCGCCCAGCGTATTGTGCCTGATCCTAACATCATCAAGTTGAAGAGAGAGGAGGAGACGCTAGATACTATCAAACAATACTATGTGTTGTGCAACTGCAAGGAGGAGAAGTTCCAAGCCCTCTGTAACATCTATGGAGCCATCACCATCGCCCAGGCTATGATCTTCTGCCATGTGAGTTCACAATCACTCAGTGGTCCCCCTGTTTACATAAATGAAGAGGCCAAAACATTAGAAACGCTTCCTAATATAATGCACTTCAGTAGAACTCCACCACACACTATGGCCTCAATAATAAACATTTAGTAGAATGACGTCTTTTGTGACGGTCACACCAAAGATTAATTATAACCATAAAAGTAAACTTTACAGCTGCTCTTTTGGATTTTATTATATCATACAGGTGTACCTAATAAGGTGGTCAGTGAGTGTAGAAGTTTAAGCGTTCTTCCCTTTCTTTCATCCAGACAAGGAAAACTGCAGGCTGGCTGGCAGGAGAACTGTCCAGAGAAGGCCACCAGGTGGCGCTGCTCAGTGGAGAGATGCAGGTGGAGCAGAGGGCTGCAGTCATTGAACGCTTCAGAGATGGCAAGGAGAAGGTCTTGGTCACAACAAATGTTTGTGCTCGAGGTAAGGCACCATGTGGTTAGACTGTAAAAAATCAAGATGATGTCATAGTTTTGTACTTTTTTACTCTTTGTACTTTATACGGTATCTATGTATTTAGTTTATATATGTATGTACTGTATATAATATGTGATGTATATGTAATATTTTTTTCTGCATTAACTGCTACAGGTGCAAATTAAGCTGTACAACCATTCTGTGGTCTGGGCTTAGTCAACTTTTAGTCCCTAAGTCTTAAAGGAAAAATCTAAATGTTTACTTTTTTTGTCATTATCATTTACTCATCTTGAAATTGAGTCATGGCAAATGGACTTCCTTCTTGTTGGGTTGAAACATTTCACTACTAAGTAGCTTCTTCAGTCTGAAGACCTACCGACCTAACAAGAAGGAAATCCAGTTACCATGACTCAACTTCCAGATAACTTCATCTGGATGACTGTATGCTTCTGCTGGCACAGTGAACCTGATGTGCTGCCAGTAAACACACGTGCAGCCATGTCACTGTTTTAATAATGTTTGTTGACAAAATGCAAAACTACAATTATCAATAATTAATGCAACCTCTTTTCTTGCTTGTTTTACCGTCAGGCATTGATGTCGAGCAGGTCTCTGTGGTGATCAACTTTGACTTGCCAGTTGACAAGGATGGTAACCCTGACAACGAGACATACCTGCATAGGATTGGCCGCACTGGTCGTTTTGGCAAACGAGGACTGGCCATCAACATGGTGGACAGCAAGATGAGCATGAACATCCTCCACAGGATTCAGGAGCATTTCAGTAAGTCTGACAGCAGTGATACCCACCTTTCTGACTAATACACACAAACCATAGGATCAAGTTCATAAAGTTCATTAACATTTCCCCTGGTGAAGCAGAGTGAAGGAACAAAACAACAATACATACAGTAATTATGTGAATACTATATTTGCCATAGCCATATGTGTTTTTCTTTGTCTTAAAGAGCATTTACTCATTTTGTGGACATGGTTTTTTTTCAGACTGTTGACCTGTTAGACATGTCACTCTTCTAAATTAATCCCTCTCTATTCTGTCGTCTTTCCCTCTACAGATAAAAAAATTGAAAAACTAGACACAGACGATCTGGATGAAATTGAGAAAATCGCCAGCTAAAGAGAGCAGCGTGATCACTCGAAGGAAACCGCCTCGATTACCCCTTTCCCTCTTCGCTCTCCAAGGACTGTACGCTCCTACAGTGTTTTATGCTTTTACTTTTTTTAGCCGTTGGAGAAAAGAGCAACACCACAAACACAGCATATGTTTACACGTGGATGTGTCTCCTCTCAGATGAGTGTTCTGTTAGAACATACCCCATTTCACTCTTTGTACTTCTTTAAATAAAGTCTATGAGTTTATTGCTGTGTATCGTGATGCTGCAAAAGCACAGGCATAGTCGACTCTGTCTTACTGAACACATGGATCAAAACACGTTTTGGTGTTTGGCTGTAGAGGTGGCATGTTCTATTCTGTAAAAAGAGATTCACAAACCCCCTTTTAGAGAAATAAACATTTTTAAGTGCCACAAAGTTTTCTGTAATTATAAAAAAACATAACTGAATGTAACCTTATCATGTAGTAGACTATTACAGCTTTTATTGAGCTTTGTTCTATCTACCAAAATCAGTACAAAGGGTGAAGTTGGGTATGCTGCTCTGAGTGGTAGTTTTAATTCAGATTATGGTATTAAGATGGTGATGGTTGGGAATCAAGGGTCTATGCAAACTTATCAACCTGTGATAGCTATTCTGAAATACTATCAACCTGTACTCACATGACACAAATTAATCCTGAATTAACCTCATTTTTAGCATCAGGGTGTGTAGTCAAATGCCAAAAAGGCTGCTTAGGGTGATAACACACTACTAACTCCAAGTCATAGATGTTTCTGTGTTAAGCCAATAATCATTAGCCAACCACACATCTCACACCATGCATGTTATATCATTTTAAAAATTATCATGACATGCTTGGCGTCACTGCCGAGCAACAGTCATTGTTTTTTTTGTTTTTTTTCCCATCATCTGTCTCATAAAACTTAATTTTAACTCAAAATGTGACCATTAAGGTCCGATGTGATCAGTTTCCCTTTGTGTCTCACACAATCTTTTTAATCAGGGTCTCCAGTTTGACTTTAGCTCAGTTACATTCTTCACCCAGACTGTGCTGTAACTAATGATTGTGAGTTTAAAAAATACGCAATGCCTTCCTCAAGTGCATTATAGATATATATATACACATCTATATATATACATTTTGTTATTGATATTCTAAGACATTGGGCTTAATATTCTGACTAAGACTTGAAATTTTGATTATATATTGAATTATGGACATCTTTAGGATGCGTGAATTAACTTGTTGAAACCAAATGCTGAATTGACTTTAAGGACCAGAGGACCTATCAGCCAATCAGATTCACTGTGTTGCTCCAACATGGTTGCATGGATAGAAAACATGTACTTGTGTACATATTTAAATTTTTAGATTAAATAAATAGTGTTACTGAATTGACAGTTTGTCACTTCTAAGAAGTGCAAAAACATTCCTCATGAGGTTCAATTTTGACAGACGCAGCACTTAGAATAGGGTGAGTCCAAATAAGTTAACCTCGCGTCAACGGGTGACTGTATAAAATAAAGGAAACTGTGTGATGTGTATTTGATCAATACACTGGAACATTAAGGGCAGTGATTGGTCAATCTGAACCTTCTGCAAACCTCATATGACTCCCACTGGCACAGAGAAGACTGCCGGGGCTAGTCTTGGTTTTAATGGATTGTTTACGGACAACTTGCTGAAAATCACTCAACTCAATGAACAGATGCAGCCAAATTAGAAGCAAGTGAGAGTGTGCTGAAAATCCATGAGAATGGCCTATGAAGACTTCTGGGTAAAGCAACAGTGTATGCAGTTTTATTTGGACACTTGGATGTATACATTATCAGTGAGAGTGTGTGCACGTTGTTGATCCATCATGTAACACCGCTGTACGAGAGCTATGGACACACAAAAAGCAGTTTTGGCTATAGACACTTGACACTCTTGTCCACATGTTGTATATCTTGTTTGATAATTGTGAGAACCTACAAAAACCCAGTTCATACACTTACACATCAGAGTAGTTCTGCCTAACTCGGTGTAAAGCAAATGTTTTGTTGTGACCTGAAGGTCATGTGTAGCCAATGATACAGTAGGTCCAAGGTGTTTGGTATTCTGTAGCTGAGCTGCTTTCATGGACAAGTATGTATTCTTAATATGTTGAATTAAAGGACATTTAGATGTTCATCTGCATGTAGTCGAATGCTTCTTTGTGGAAGGGCAAAATAAATAATAGGGCCACTGTCTCTTTATTACACTTTATACAGATGTTTAAAAACACATTAACATGAGTAAATGATTCAAGTAAAATTAAGGTGCTGAGGTTGGAAGTTGCTCCTCTGACATCTGGTGTGGAAGCTGCAGGTCTAAAAATGCACAAAAACAGAGAAATATTAACTGTTACCAGAAACCATAACGTAACAATATAAAGCAGATTCATTTAGAACAATGCAAACACTTAATCTTTTTGGCAAAACACCTGTTTTATGCTGGTGTTGGTTTACTGAGATAAGTAGATTGTACGTGGTGCATGTATAAACTGCCTTTTTCCAGTTATTCCTCATATTTGAGATTCAGATCGAGTCTGTCTCCTCCCTACTGGAGTTGCTTTCATTCAGCACCCTCACCTGTCTCTCTGTAGTCCACCTTGGTGAGGAAGAGACCTTGAGGTGGAGCAGCTAGACCCTGTGGATAGGCCAGAGTGTCCCGAGCCTGCAGCACGTCCTTCAGCTGGGGCACCGAGAGCCGCCCCTGGCCTACTGCCACCAGGGCCCCTGTCATTCTCCGCACCTGGAGCACAAGGCCAAAGCAAGTCTTTACATAACTTTTCTACAGAATGATCCTCCTTTATGCCCCAATTTCTTCAGTCATCACCAGCAGATGGCAGTACTCACTCACAAATTCACACACTGTATAGAAATCGATGAATTTCAGCGGGAAAATACCTGCTTATAGAGAAAAGACCTGCTTCTGAAAGTCAGCTCCCAGAGCGGGATCTCCCTAAAAAAATAAAATAAATAAAATAAAAAGCATTAGTTTTTCATAAACGATGAGTCTAAACAATGTGTACAACAATTATTAACATATTGCCAGTGCGATTAAAGTGTCACTTCACAAGAGAAACGATATCTTGAAGTGATGTCAGATGGAATATAGCATTACTCAGTCACATAGGATCAGCTGTATAGGAGAAGGCTGGATCGTTCAGAGTGTATTTCACTGGACCAAACAATAGTCTCAAAGTGAACTGAAATAAAAGGCTTCTGTCTAATGTCTATTTTCTCTCTCTCTCTTATGTTAGACACAATGCCTTTTCACTGTGTGGACAGAGTCAAAGGCTGATAGGACATCCGCGCTCATGCCAGACATCAGACAGAGCAGCAGAGCCTCCTCGTGCACAGATCTGTTTAAATGTCACATGCTGAATACGCCAGTGCAGCTTAGGTCCATCAGGATTATGTGTAATGCCATAGAAAACGTGAATCTCTTTCTTTAGGAATCTGACAGTCATTTTGTCTTTATACTGATGTTTCAGCTTTTCAGCCACAGCTGCCTCTTCCCCACAAAGAGGACTTGATATTTTGGGGAGAAAGGGCAAAGTGAACAAACAGGCACATGGTAAGAATTGGGTCAAATGCAAATTTGACTCAGCGCTCACTGTCTGATTACATTTGACGTGTAAGGAGTGCAAAGACAGATTTTCTTATAGCAGGGATGTTGTTGAGAGACAGTATCAACAATCTTCAGATAAGGCTGGAGCAAGACTGGGCCTCAGATTGAGCCTCCTACATTCCTTGACATGGTAACAACTAAGATAATGATAAAGATGAGATGCATGTATTCAATTATGTGAATACATGCAATAATTGTGAGATATTTCTTAGAAATATCATTGTGGTGAAAAGTTAAAGGACGAACAAAAACTGATTCATTAATTTATATTCATATAGTGATGATGTTAATTGTTTGGAGTGTAAAAAGTGCACACTTCATTCAAATGGGAAAAGGCCAAAGAACATAGAACCTAATAAATAATTTCTACAACACTGTACTAAACATTATACTAAATGAATACATTTAAATGACCCACATCCTGCTTTTAATCTAAAATACAGTAAATCCACTCTAGAAGTAAACACAGTCTTCATGAAGGTACGGTGTGACGATAAAGAGCTCTGAACGCACTGTTCATTTATGTATGACAATGAGATCAGTTATTTTTGCCGGGAGGATATCCAATTTATTCCATGTCTAATGGGGAACAAATAACTCAACCTCATATGACAGTTCCTTCTTTTAGGATCAAAAATTTAGTTTGACTGTTGGCTTTTCAATAATTCACCGCCCGGTTTCTTCTCATTTTATCACAGTTACTTAAAATAGTGAACCTCATGAAAAAATAAATAATACGGCTCAACTGCAGGCTTTCCATAGGACTAAATCCTAAGTGAGACTACAGATAGCCCACATCGAGTCATTGAGAGGAATGCGGAGAACAGAGGGACATTTTTGTTTGGTGAAAATGCAACCATGGACTGAGCTAATGCACCAATAAAGTACAGCTCTGTTACCCTGATGCTCACAGTTTGTTAAGGCACCATGTGCTCTGGGATTAAGGGACTATGTGACATTTATGGTAAGAACGGCTAACAGTCTTCCCATGTCCATATTGTGCACCATATTTCCAGGGCAAATAATTAATGCCCATGAAAGTGATATTTGGGATGCAGAGCAACCCCCTGGGTGTGTAATCTCCCAGTGCTAATGTCTCTCTCTTTCTCTCTCTCTCTGCCCCGTCGCCCAAATCTCTGCTATGGATTATACTGGATCTTTATTGTCTGAAGTTTATACAGAGTCCATTAAATGACACAAACAAATAAGCTTCTGCTTTTATGATCTACCATGCTGGACACAGCTGAACATGTCAACTTGTCAGATCACATCCGTCAGCTGTCCTACAACAGTAACCCAGCACCTCGTACGACATGCACGTGTTGTTGCTTTGATGATAAAAACTGATTTTGCAGGCATATAATCGTATTTAGGGCTGTTCTCAACTGTGCATAATTCAGTTCTCACACAGCCTTCAGTTCGTCAACACGTCATTTGGAAACGATTACTTTTGAGTCCACATCACAGTCTGTTTGACCTGTGACTCACCTACATATCACATCAAACACACCACGGAGACTGTCTGCAGCTTGAAAGGGAGACTTTCTAGTCTGTTCCTGCACCTCACGTTGCCTGAGTGGAGCGACTGTAAATGATTCAAAACTTCTCGAGCGGTTGATGCAAGATTGAGACACACAAGATTTATTTGATCTTTTTTTGGGGAGCTGAAAAAACACATGCATAATTTCTTTACTTGCCTGTTTCTTCCTTCTAGCTGGAATAATTACCTGTATCTGTGTTGCTGCTAATGCCACTGTTGGCTGAGAGAAAGTGCAGACTGCCATGAGCTACCTCTGTGGAAACTTATCATTATGAGGGCACAATGGGTTTCAAGGTTCACACTATCCAATTTCATCCTGTCCCTGCAGTGTACCGAACCTGAACCTACGGTATTGATCCCTAGAGCCGATAAAGTAAGCCCTAAATACTCAACTATATGTTTCACAGCTTGGAGTTTAATGTCTGTTATTAATGCTGTGTTAGTTAGTGGATGTTAAATATTCAATTGTGGGCTTTAAGGTGCTGACAGGCAGACTTTGTTAACATTCGACAGGTGGTCGACATCTAAAATGAACATATTTTTTCAACCTGACATATGTCCTGACTGTTGGTAACTAATGTAATCTAATTAGAGTCTACCTGTGGAAGTGTGCATGTGCAAAGGAGCTGCCTGGCTGTATGTTCACCGCATCCAGTGTCTTGACGGGGTTTTTTGAAGCCATGTCAGAGCTCACTGCCCTGAAGCTGCTGAAGTCGTGGGTCCCAACCAGCAGAGCAGCAGCCTCACGCATGGCTCCCACATCCAGCTCCCTGGTGACAGACATCAATAAAAGATGTGTGAAAAGTAAGAAATGTTCTATAGGCACTGAGAACAAGCATCTGAGGTCAACAGGCTGGGATGTTGGGTACGACAGGACCGAGGCCTTCATGTCCCCGCTTCCAAAGTAAAATAATTTAATTGAAAAGTGGTATGGTATGAAATATCTGAGGCACAATGCCACATGAGAGAGCAGAGCTCGTCAGTGACGTTGTCGTTTAAGGGAGAAGGTGAGAGTGGATACGAGGCTCAGATTCTCTACTGTCACTACTTGAATATGAGCTGAGAGAGAGAGAATAACAGAGAGCAGTAACGCTGAGTGACTCACTAATTAAAATCTTAATGCACTGATTAAAAATCTTGGACATAAGAGTTAGTCCTGAATGAAGATGTGATGGAGCGCTGCAAAAGATGTCAAGTCTTAATTATTCATTACAGCCCTAGTGGGGATACGGCAGTGTGTGAGGATCAAAAGCTGAAACTAATTCCAAGAAAAGTTTAGATTTCTTATGTGTGTAAACCTGATATGAATATGAAACCAAAAAGAAAGATATATGTGTGGAAAGATTCCTTACATTGTGCACTTAATGTATCTGCAAAAAGGTAAAGAAATAGGATCCGGTCTGTTTTACAAGCGCTCGCTCTGAGAGATTCAAGATTCCAAGAGGGGTGAAATGGAAAATGATAGACAAAATGGAGAGGAGAGGAAAAGAAATGCAGGGAGAGTTAAAACATACACACGCACACACACATAGAGTCGGGGTAATGTGCGTGGGTGTTGTTCTGCATGTGTATAAGCCTGCAGCTTATCTTGCCCTAGTTTCTCCCAAAAAAAAGTAGAGAGAAGAGCAGACAAATGCTAATACACGCGCTCCCTCTCTCTCCAATCAAAGCCAAAAGAACATCATCGAAGCCATGAAACTTGTGTCTTTCCCTCTTTCTCGTACCTTGTCTATCCATGTCCCTGTCTTCTTTCTCTCCCTCCCTTCTGCTTTGTTTGTTTTTGGGATGTCAGCTCACATAAAACACTTTGTTTGACTGGCCCTAATTTGCAGTTCCGGCATGGCACGTGTGTATTATTCATGTGTTTAATGCACCATTGTTTCTGCAAGACCTGGCATGAGTTTACTGAGGGTGTGCATGTTTGTGTGTGTGTGTGTGTGTGTGTAGCTACTTGTTAGATTGAGCCCAATTTTTATTCCTATGCAAAATTATCCTGTACACATATTTTTCTGGAGTAAGAACAGACTGCGATAACGTACGTGTTGCAGAGGTTCCAGCACAGATTGAAGTCTGTAAGTGGAAGTTCAGTGTGGTGGGGGGTTCCAAGGGCTACCCGGTAGACGTATGTTCGAGACTGGGCATGGAAACGGGCATGGAAGTCATCACTCACGTGGTGGGCACTGGTGATCCTGGCAGAGTGACAAAAGAGCAACAAAGCAATCAGGCCTGAAAACAGGAAGCTCTACGCATGAAACGATAACAGGCAGTCATTTTTAATTTATAGTAATCATTAATACAACATGCAGCATATGCTCTGCGCTAAAGTGTTCTCCTGTTATTGTGTTAATAATACTCTCATTTTACACTACTGGAAAAAAACAAAAACGCATACACTGTTGTCCAAAATGACATTGTTGTACGTACAGCAGTAAGCATCACCACAGAGTGATCAAGCCGTGGAAAGGCCAACACTTCTTTGTACAAAGAAGCACACAGGCATAAAATAGCTGCAATGTATTCAGGCACAATTTCCATTGTTGTTGCTGAAACAATTAACCAACCTGTGTTAAACATCACAGATTTCCAAACAAGACAGAAGATAAATGCACGTTGGCAGCGCTGCTAACTTTACAAATGTTTGGTTTCAAGGTCTTGTTATAATTGCGCAGTGGAATTCCAGTTGTCCAACAATCAACATTAACTTTCTGAAATCATTTCGAAAATCTCTCATGAGATTAAATGATGAGTCAAATCATCCACTCTTTGCTAAACAGCAACTCACTATGTTTTCACGTAGGGCTGCACAACTTGTCAAATCAATACTACGATTTAACAGAACATACATTTCAAACTGCAAAGCTAGAATTTCAGCAAAATTTTTTTTTTTAAATGCTATGGATCCTATCAGACAGGCATAAACGTGTCCCCACCGATTTCACATGAAATGAGTGTGTGGATGAAAAAAACCCTCCCAAAGCTGCCAAGCCAAACAGGCGTTCTGTCACGACATACAATGTGAATGAAATAGAAGTGACTCACGCAAGTAGCTCAGTTTATACGAACAGACATGTTGCTCTTCAACAGTGTATAGTATCCCCTCACACATGCTTCAACCGGCCTTTAATACCAGGAAGCAACTCTAGCACCATATAGTGTTCGTCCGCACGTCTGTTCCTGTACACAGAGTATGCAGTGATGTATGTGTGTATATGTGTTCGAGGGAGTGGGAGATGATGCGTAGTAGGGCCGTGTAAGCATGCTCTAGTATATGAAACAATGATGATCAAATATATATATGATATATACAAATATATATATCACATGTATGGTGTGTGCACAGCGCTGCACTGTGCATGAGAGAAACTAGGTTACATTTCCAAGGGAGGAGATTGGGTGTGACATGTGGCAGAGGAAACCCTTGCATCTGCTGGCGGTGCCAGCTCCTATGTGAAGTGACAGCCTTTGCCTGGTCCCAGACCACACGCACACACATACACACACACATAAAATTTTCATAAGCAGTGTACACATTTGGGAACTAGCGCATTGTTCGGCATGGCACCATTTTGCTACTCAGCAGTTTCCCCTCATGGGAACAGGACTGTTCATTTTAGGCTAATTGAACCCAGGCTGAGGAGACATTTTTTACAGTGTGCAGTCCATGTTTGAATCTTACTTTGGCTCTGTATCTCAGGAGGTAGCAGACCAAAGCCATGAGCCAGGAGCCAGTCTGACTGTTGCTGTAACAAAAACCCTTTATGTTACATCTACAGATCAAGACTGGAAACTTCTTTCCAATCTGAACACAGAGTGTCTGCGTAAAAACGCTGCTGCTAACAGAATATTTAGGCAGAAAACTGTTAAGAGGTCATATTTTATGCTATTTCATAAAGTGTGTTTGTACTATAGCTGTATTCCTGTATAGGAGGTTTCACATACTAATCAAGATGGTAATTTCCATTTAGCTAGATGACTCTGTGTGTGTGTGTGTTTGTGTGTGTGTGTATTAACGGATACTATAGATCAAAAAGCAGAGCAGGGATAATCCTCTTTAACCTTCTCTCTGCAGGTTTAAGGATTAGCAGGATATTGGGAGCTTCCTTCCTCCCTCCTCTTTTCTCTGTGTGCTTTCCTACTTTACACTCTCATTTCTCTCTCGTTATTTACAGTGTGTCAGTATCTTTGTCTTTCCTCAACCTTTCTCACCGACTCTACATCCAATCTTTCTCTTTCCTTGTATTTCCCAGCTTGTTCTTCTCTCTCACACACACAGAAGGGGCTGACTTAACATAACATGGTATCTCATCAGTCATGAGAGGGTGATTTTAAACAATGCAAAGGTGCGTAATCCCTTTATTACACATCTATGTGTTTTGTTATTATACATTAAAACAGTGAGAAAAACATAACTCATAATTATTAATCAGGCTGTTAGTAATTCACATACAACACTGTTAAATGTATTACTGATCTACTGTTTTCATTTATTCTATATGCATATCAACAGGTTATGAATATAGAATAAATGAAAACAGTTGTATATATGTTAAAGTGGATGTATACAATGCCTGACCTCAGGCTCTCTCTACAGATTGATTCTTAGGAGACCTGACTCACCTGATCTGCTCTGTCCTAAGGTGGAAATTAAGAGCCTCAACAAGCACGTTCTCAGTAAATGGTGGCTTATCACCTCTGCGTTGGAGGTCAAAGTGAGCGGAGTTAGAAAGAGCGTGGACACCTGTGTCTGTCCTGCTAGAGATGTACAGAGATACTGGGTTGACCGGCCTCAGCCTCCTTATTGCATCCTGTAAACAGAGAACACCAGAGGGATTACATGTTTCCTTACTGTTGGGCAGCAAGTGCACAATCATTTCTCAAAGTAGATGTTTTGGAAGCAGGAAAATTAATGAGAAACTCTGACAAAAGTGAAATAGTGATGTCTGACGACTGAGACAGAACATCTCCAAAATGCCAGGTTTGGGGGGTGGGTGGCTACTGGTATGTGGTCTGTACCTGCCAAAAGTGATCTAAGAAAGGAAAACTGGTGAACCAGTGACAGGCCACGGGCACTTAGTGCTCACTGATGCGCGTCAGGGAGTGAAGTATAGCTATAGTGGGTCGATCTCACAGGAGAGCTGCTGTAGCACAACCAGTCAGAGAGAGGTCAGCAGAGTGACCATGCTGAGCTCTCTCCACTGCTAAACGTGAGCACCAGAACTAGACCATGGATGTGACTGAGTAATGGCATGACCAGGTGTGTGTGCTTCATTTATATAGAGAAGAAATGGTACCAGGACGCACTATGGGAGTCCGACCCATCCACCTTGCAACATACAGCATTTAAAGAACAGGCTGCTGATGTCTTGGTGCCAGATGGACATTTTCACAGGTCGTGTAAAGTCCATGTCTCAACAGATCAGAGCTCTTTTAGCTTAAAAGGGAGACCTACACAATATTAGGCAAGTGGTTTTAATGTTGTAGCTGATCAGTGTAGACAAAAACAGACGCAGAATAGTATTCATGCATATTGCAATAGAAGAGTATTGCAATATGCAGAGAGGTATTTCTGTTATTGAGCATATCTCTATGATGATATAAGGTTGTACAAAGTCAGAGTTATGCAGTTTTACCTTAATGTGTCTACTAAACTGTGTGTAATACACTTAGCATCTGTTCATCTCCTTGAACTCCAATTATTATGTTATAGATTGGAAAAGTAAAAATTCACCATGACCCAGATTAATAATAAAACTGAACATTTCAGAGTTCAGTTATTTAGTTTACCAAGGTGGCTACCGTCATGTTTTACAAGACCCCAAGACACAAAAGGAGCAAACTAATACATATGGTAAGATATGACAATATAATATTTGAAATAAACCATACAGTACCTCCAAGTGGTCCTGGACTCCTTTCCTGACCAGCTGATGTGGAGGCCCTTTCGCGGCGCCACTGCAGGAATAATAATAATAACAATAAACAACAGCACAGCTTGAATTGTAACTTGCCATCCTTCAGTGTAACCTACCTGTATTTTGTTCCAATGTACTGAAAAAAGATGAGGTAACGTGCCCAGTTGCGCATGTTATGACCAAATGTCACGGAGACTTCTTGATCATACTGTGTTTACTGCGATTAAACTTTCACACAAGCTGAAGGACGCACAGAGCTCCCGCCTCTGTCCGTCTTTGTCCTGTCTGATCACGGTTTCTGCCTTTTTACTGTGTGACACCTATGTTCAGTGCTGCAAACGAGCTGCAGGAACTAAATGACTAATATTATTCATAACAGTAATTCACGACATTACATATGCTCTTTAAGGGCACACGTTTCCCTCACAGTTGTGTCTGTCCCGTTTTGATTGCGTCACAATCAACTCCGAAGGTGGGTTCACGGACCTCCCGCAAAACCAGCCGCCATGAAAATCAAGCTGCGAGTGGGTTAAAAACATCAAACATCAAAAAATTAGCAACAGAAATAAAAGAAATTTCAGCCTAATGTTTGCACTGAATTTCTACTTCATTTTTGTGCAACATAGAAACCTTGGATTACAGTCTGGTTATAAATGTATAAACCTGAAATATCAGACTATTCAGGCACTGCTGAACTCTTTGTATATTTTAGTTATTATTTGTGGAAAAGACATCATATATATCACATATCATTGGGACCTTTTGAAGTTAATATAATGTTTTTACTGACTTTTAACATGGTGCACCTTTTGTGGGAGTGAAATGGTAAATATCCCTTCGTTTGGGTAATTTTTTAATATGTAGTGTTTCATTTAATTTCAGAGTTAGTTTTAGTCTGTATGTGACATGATTTGTGTCTTTGCTGTTGTAATCTCTGTGGATGTTCATGCTGGAAATCACATGAAGTAAGTGAAAGTTGACGCAGGAGCTGATTATCAGGGTATTAATAATAAAAAAAAAGATATATAAAAAATCCTTGTTTTAGTGTAAGCTGCCCTATTTTATCCTACTTTGTTTTGTGCCCATCAGATAGTAGAGTCTCTTCTTGTGTTCTCTCCTATTACTCTAAAAGTGTTGGCAGATTGTAACTAGTCGGCGCTCTCCTCTCCTCTCCTCTCCTCTGCTCTCCTCTGCTCTCCTCTCCTCTCCTCTCGTCTCGTCTCCTCTCCTCTCCTCTCCTCTCCTCTCCTCTCCTCTCCTCTGCTCTCCTCTCCTCTCCTCTCCTCTCGTCTCCTCTCCTCTCCTCTCCTCTCCTCTCCTCTCCTCCCTCCTCTCCTCTCCTCTCCTCTTCGCTCTCTCCTCTCCTCTCGTCTCCTCTCCTCTCCTCTCCTCTCCTCTGCTCTCCTCTCCTCTGCTCTGCTCTGCTCTCCTCTCCTCTCCTCTGCTCTCCTCTGCTCTCCTCTCCTCTCCTCTCGTCTCGTCTCCTCTCCTCTCCTCTCCTCTCCTCTCCTCTGCTCTCCTCTCCTCTCCTCTCGTCTCGTCTCGTCTCCTCTCCTCCTCTCCTCTCCTCTCGGTCTCCTCCCTCTCCTCTGCTCTCCTCCTCTGCTCTCCTCTCCTCTGCTCGCTCTGCTCTCTCTCCTCTCCTCTCCTCTCCTCTCCTCTCCTCCTCCTCTCCTCCTCCCCTCCTCTCCTCTCCTCTCTCTCCTCTCCTCTCCTCTCTCTCTCTGCTCTCGCTCCTCTCCCTCCTCTCGCTCCTCTCCTCTCCTCTCTTCTCCTCTCCCTCCTCCTCTCTGCTCTCCTCTCCTCTCCTCTCCTCTCCTCTCCTCTGCTCTCCTCTCCTCTCCTCGGCTCTCCTCTCCTCTGCTCTGCTCTCCTCTCCTCTCCTCTGCTCTGCTCTGCTCTGCTCTCCTCTCCTCTCCTCTCCTCTCCTCTCCTCTCCTCTCCTCTCCTCTGCTCTCCTCTCCTCTCCTCTCCTCTCCTCTCCTCTCCTCTCCTCTCCTCTCCTCTCCTCTGCTCTCCTCTGCTCTGCTCCCTCAGTGTGCACGCTGCAGCTACGCCTCTCGCCTGTGTCGGCAGCACTGGCAGCAGTGTCGTAGTGATCCGCCGGCCGCGCACTCAGCTCGCTCGCATTTTGTGTCACCGCGCTACCGGGAGAGGGGCGACAGGGCTGCTACGCGTCAGGGGACACCAGGCACCATCCGCCCAGTTCAAGCGGCATCCCGTTGCGGGCAATGACATTGGCAGACTGAAGTGGGAATACACGAGATAACGCAAACATGACCGTGGACTTTGAAGAATGTATAAAAGATTCACCCCGATTCAGGTAAGACTGTGCTTCTGTTGGACGCATCACGGCGGTCCGAAAAAAAATGGCACACCTTTTACGCACGATTTTCTGTAGACGGGGACTGAACGCTTCAGCTCCTGCAGAATTTGTGGTGGGATCAACAGGGTGAATGGCACAAGACGTGGACCAAGGTGTTAATGTCTGGATTCGGCCATGTGTTCAACAACTGGATGAAAGAATTGCGTTTTCATTTACCTCACTGTCTTTTTCTCGCATTTCTGTTCAAATCTTCAATCACATTAGCTGTAATTTTAACTGGCATCGTGTGGTTGGTCCTTTCAACATTTATCTGCACTGTGAAAACACTGAAGGCATGTTAGTAATGGATTTTTAAACGTGGGTTGTATGAAAGGAGGGACACTCACTGCCACGCACAGTGAAGATCCATTTTGCTTGAGTGTAAATTAAGTCATTCCTAGTCCTGATATCACCCTTTAATTAACCCACCAATAAAGGACACTCCTTTCATTTGGCTTTATATGTAACAAGCAAGAGCGCGTAAGGGGATTCTCTAGTGTGAGTAAGTGTTGCAGCATGGCACACATGTTGGATGCAGTCATTTCATTTGGTCATAGTAGAGTCCCTGCAGTCACCCATGAGAGAGGAGAGGAGAGGAGATGAGATGCTCTTGCATTGGTAGTGGTGACCTGGCTGGCATCGAGGCAGCAGGAAGAGGAGTACGCGGTCTCTCTGCAGGGATGGAGGGAGCTTGTGTCCTGGGCACACATCCAGTTGTTTGGCCTCTTGCCTGCCCACTGGAGGGTTGTAGCCACACTCGGTCCACGTGCCAGTCTGGCTGCACTCCTGTGCAGGCCGATGGGAACCAACAGAGGAGATTCTAACAGCATCGAAGCCAAGGATCCCCTGTTAAGCCTGACTATCAGATGGGCTGCAGATCATGTCATTTATTCATTGTTTTACTTAGAAGGAGTAGAGTGTTTTTCTGTTTTGCTAGACAGATATTTTTTTTTTTTGTCTCCTCTTCTGTTTCTCTATGTCAGCATCTGTCGCCTGTTTGCTCTCTGTTATCTCTGCTTGTCAGGTTACCGCTTCCTTCTTCTTCTTCCTCTGACAAAAAAGAGTAGTTGGTGATTTGAGTGGGGAGAGCACAAAGGGGGCAAAAAAGAGTAAGAGTGAGTGAGACAGACATTCAGGGTGCTTCTTAAATCCCTCTTGAGTGATGATGGATGGCTGAGACAGAAGGTCTCAGGAAGAGACAGAGAAGCAGCACACGTTCAGACATTTCCCCTTTCCTGCCCGTGTCATTTCCCCATTATCTTATGAACATTGTTAATTAGACAGTTCTCACCTCTGACAAAGGTGGATGATGTTATTTTGGATTCTGGGATTACAAATAGTGGGGAAAACTTAATATTGCTTAATACTGTGATGGTGATGGGAAAAAAAGACTGTCAGAAGTTTCGTGGTGTGTTCCAGAGAGGCTTGTTTTAAGATTTAATATCCCCGTAATCCTAACAAATCCTCCACATTTGCATAGTCGTTTATGAAAAATTGCGTCATGCCTGTTGTCAGCGTGGCGTGGAAATAAAACCTAATGCCACAGCAGGATTTTTTATTTTATTGGAGTGACTGGTATCCCAGGTTTCTTTTTCTCCTTGTTTCCTTGTTGTGTCATTCTAGTCAGACAGGAGCAGGATGAACAGAGAGCCTGTCCTGTCCTGGCTCCCCACACGTGGCATTCACACAACACACACACACACACACACACACACACACACACACACACACACACACACACACACACACACGCCCTCTCACTGCATGTCTTAACTTGTGCACTTGTGTACACAAGTGGAAGATCATGAAGTTATGGTAAAGACATGCCTGAGTATGTATAACACACGTTTTTGTGTCCATTCACTCCAGTAAACTAAACTCTTTTTCCTTTGTCTTGCCTTTTATTCAGCAGTCACCTGCTTTCATTGTTCTCATTATAAAACCTCAGGTGACGCCTGTGCACCTGCCTGTAGTTGGTGGTTGTAATTCAATGGAGGCACTTTGCTTTCCTATGTTTGCTGCCACTGGATCATTTTTTGACTTGTGTGCAGTCATGATTCAGACAGACTTGTATGAGGTGCAGGAACAGAATATGATCAGGCACGTTTTTTACAAAAGCTATTACTATAACCTAAAACCAGACTATCAGCATGATAATTTAATAAGCATCAGTGCCCAGCACTGTGTTACGAAGCAGATGGTAATCATAGTTTAATTCATTCATCAACACGTTATTTAATTTGAGTAAATCATCTTACAGTTGATAAGACTAGTGATCATAACGGGATGTATTACATGACCAGTCTATTTATATGTAGTGCTTTCATTGACTATATTGCTATGATATAACTAGTAATATGTACATGTGGGTGTGAGCTGTTGCCTAGCAACAGCGGCTGTAAGAGAAGAGAAAGCTGAGAGAAAAGAGGACAGGAAATTTAAGAATGGACAAAAAGATGGGGGCTTTGAAATTTCCCATAAAACAAAGAATTTGATTGTGATAAGTTGGAAGAAACGCATTTCTTCACTTCTTTCGGCTCAAGGTGGTTTTGTCTCTGTGTACGTATTTTCCTTCAGTACAGTCTATTATATGGATAGTAAAGGGTAAAGTAATTGGATGTTTATGTATGTAAGGGCAGATCTTTGTGACACTGGTGGGGTGTGAGTGTCTCACCTTTACTTAATATTATAATCGAGCTTACACTATAAACCACGACATTTTGGCGAACGTGTTGTGTGCAAACGAATAACAAAATGAAAATAGCTGAATACGTGAAATAGCAGATGTTGTTTCCAACAATAGGATTCCCAGGTCATACATACTGTATGTGTGGGCTGCTGGGATTTTACGGATCTTGAGAGATGGCAGCACCTGTCTGCCTTTCCCTGTCAGTCTTCTCCTGTCCCACCCACATACTGGGTACGCCACCACCACCAGGCTTTCCAGACAGGTTGTGTGAGTGAGTCAACAAGATTCAGACAGTGACAGGTGTGCCATGCAGAGCGTATACCGAATCTTATTGTGAATTATTTCCCATTAAACTGCATCTGTATCTGCACTTCAGGGTTACCAACCCTACATGCCAGTTAACATCATATTAAAATACTCTCTCTGGATTTTGGGGAGGTGGATTTCACACACTGTAGCCACGAATCGGAAAATAACAATGTTTTAAAAGTGAATTTGTTTAAGTATATATGATTTATCTATTCATATCTGAGCAGCAATGTTGCCCGTCCACAAGTTAATATGATCTTACTTTATTATATTCTTCCAGCGTCTGATCTGTTTTGCCGACTGTCGGGTGTGTGGTTGCTATGGTTACCTGAGGACAGAATTGGTGTTGTTGCTTGTGCTGCTTTTCTATGTCTAATTAATTATATTATGTGTCCATATTAAGTTTACATAAATCTGTAGCTGGGATGAGTTGCAGTTCTTTTACAATGACATTATTTTGATTCAGAGTGACGAGAGCGACCGGTCAACACTGTCTGAAGTTTATATATAGTAGCTAAGAAGTAAACTGGATTTGATAAAAGATCTTTTTAAAAAGAGGCTTTCAACCCTTTTATTTCTGTTTTCTTACATTATTTTAAAAGCATGTCTCATTTACTGGCACAATAAAGAGCTTTTTGATGCTCTAGATATCTGTCTGGCGCCCTGGTTTCTCACAGCTGTCTGGATTTTTATTCTCTACCTGCGTCATTGCCACCTGTAATCCTGGTTTTGCACACATCATCACTTTGCTTGGGTAAGATAATGAATTTCTAGCGGTCAATCGCCTGTGAAATATGTAAATATCCACCGTGCAGCCTTTTCTAGTCGGAGGGGGAAGAGGCTCACGGCTGTTACCAAGGGGGATCAAGTGGCTTTGTCAGGCATGGTGACTACCTTTGCTTCTGTCTGATGGAGGGAGAGGCTCTGTCGCCTTCAGCACAGAAACACATACAGCTGTTTGCAGCGTGTGCCAGCACTGTGAGCACAGTTGTATTTCATGAAGAGTAAATGGAAGAACACATGGTGACCTTGAAAAAGTGCAGATGATTTTACAGTAGAAAGGAAAGAGTGTTTCTGAAATAGGCTGACTGACTGACTGATGCACTGCCTATTTGCTAATGTGATGACATGTGGAAAGTGTCCCAGGCTGAAGGCATGAAAGTATGAAATGCCGCATGTCAACTGTGCAGCCAGCGTCCTTGGCTGTTTGTCTCAAGCTTATTTTGGAGAAAACCTGTTTCAGAGGCACTGTGACCCTCTGAACTTCACTAAGTTTAAAAGATTCCAGACCACTCACATTAAGTTGCTAATGTCGAGACTTTCATTCCCAACCACTCTCTCTAATGCATGCAGGAGATGTGCTCAGAAAGAAAATAACTGTACAGGCCTTAAGTTCTTATCCTCTTATCGTCCATATATCGCGGTTACCCAACGATTTTAAAGCTTTTATCAGTCCTGTTTTTTGTTATGCTAAAGACAATGTAATCAAAATTGCTCTGCTTGCGATTTCTGTTCTTTCTCTAAACCGCTCGGTCCCAGAACTTCAATCAGTGTTTATGGGAAAAGGCCATAAAATGTTGAGCAATACTCTCACATTTGGCCCTAATCTTCAGGGATTTGCCCTCAAACAAGTTTTTCTTTATATGTATAGAAAGGTCAAGCAATTTATTTAGGCTTGATGTAGTCCCACACATGAGGATGATTTATGTAGATTTAATATCTCTTATATATATATATATATATATATATATAATCTGGATGATGTATCTGATGCAAATAATGTAAGGAGAGTTTAAAGCTATTGTTATTTTTATAATTGTGAGATTCATATACAGTGTATAGAGTGAAAAATAGTTATAGCTGGACATATCTGATGGTCTAGACTTCAATTCCAACAATCTGATTATATTTCCATTTTGAATATTGCATATTTTTGTATCTGAAGGTAAGATGGAAATCCAAGCTACAGTAGTTTGTAGTGTTACTAATAGTTGCAAACTGTTGTATTATGAGATAAAAGCTCTGCAGTAGATTGAAGTAGATCAGGTTTCATGGAGACTGTGGATAGTTTTTAATAACTAATGATGTTAGTGGTGAGGTCAGAGTAAGTGTCCTACTCCTCTCTGAGGGAAGCAACCATTTAACCACCAATTGACCTTTTAATCCCTTGTAACCTACAAGTGTCATGGAAAGACAATGCAGAGCTTCAGGGCTTGTAAAATTATCTGACTTCCCCCATCAGTTCACATAAATATTTTAGTTCCCACTGTATGAGTAAAGGTAGAGATGGAACGCTCCGACTGTGAACTGCAGGAAATGTGTCTTTCATGTTAGAAGCATCAAAAATTGTGGTTACTTCAAAGGAGCTGTGGCAGTGGAGATGTGCAGTTACTGGGCAGATGGATACGAGTTGCTAGATTTGGTCCTTTTGACAATCAGTGTGTTGTCTAACCTTCTAATGTACAGCTTTATGGAGCTCGTTTTCTCTCTGCAGAGAAAATTTGCTGTTGAAAGACAATGGGCCAGTGGAACAAAGAGGACAGCCCCACCCCGGTTATTTTTCCTGTATGTGTGCATTGAATTGATGCCTCTGGATGACTAAATGACGTAAAGTGAGCACTCTGCTACGGTAAATTAAAGCCATGTGGTATCACATTTGACTTCCTGAAGAGAAGTACAACAGAAAAAGAGGCTGAACACTGCAGCGGTCTGCAGATGTTTATTGGGTCCAAAAAATCTTGGAGCCAGTAATACTTCTTCAGGAAGTAATTTAGAGTTTTTGACAGCCCCAGAGCTCACAAGCTGCATTTTTTGCTTACACAGCATCTTGAGTGGCTATTGAACTGTTTGCCTGCTTGGACAACATGGTGCGCATACATCACAATTGCTTCTCTGTTGAAAAATGCTTAATTTCTGCTTCCTGGTCTGCATGCGTTTAACATGATATTTGGGC
Organism: Anabas testudineus; assembly: GCF_900324465.2. NCBI lineage: Eukaryota > Metazoa > Chordata > Actinopteri > Anabantiformes > Anabantidae > Anabas > Anabas testudineus. Next base: position 9,882,266 of record NC_046614.1, on the reverse strand, counting down.
ATCTATGAATATATGGCTTAATCCAGCGTGATCAGACGGAAGCTCAATTCCGGTGCCAAAAGAATAATAATCACCTGCCTGTACACGTGTGAGGAAAATGTTAAGCTTTGCCGGAATGTAAGGCTTCATATAAGAGTAGGTGTGTCATTCAACCCTCCTTTAACTGATAGATGATTGAATTAGGTCTACAACACACACCACACATCAGGAAGGCTTAAAGGGATTTTTGCCATCTCAGAACCCCTCCACCCACTGTCAGTGTTGAGCAGCTGATATGCTTTTAATAAATCAAGGCTGTTTTTTTGTCACGAGTGCTGCTAGTGATCCTTGGTTTTGGAGAAAATTCTAAATAATTATTAAACTAAGAAGCTTGTACTAATGCTACATTATCTATACTGCCATATGAACCTGCACACATAACCAGAGGATCCTATAGATGTTACCAGATGTACTTATAGGCTAAAATATGAGATACCACAATTATACCATGGGGTGACCGGCATGAGTGCGTTTGTGTGGCATGTTCATGCACATACAGTGTGTGTGTGTGTCTGCTCCAATCATATTTTCATATTCCTGTTTGTGTCACCTTGTCAGGTTTGATATATCACAAGAGAACATCAGTCCTGCACGTGGCTGCTTCTGCTGAAACTCTGGTGCAGCAGATTTTCTGTCACTCTGCTGCACGTGCTGCCAGAGGACTTAGTGTGGGACCTATATATGAAATAGGATTATCAGTAACTACATTGTCTGATTAAATCAACTGGATAACCTACACACCCTATTAAAGCTCACACACTATCGGCCTCTTACCCTGAGAGCCTCCATACAATTTCCAGCAGTAGTGTGCGGGATAATGCAGAAGTGCAAAAGTAGCTTTGATACAACTTGTAGAATAGACAGCTGATCAAATAAAGATAGCTGCTGTCATATATGTCAGAATAGAGCTAGTTAGCCATAGTATTATAGTACACTATATATATTTATTCTAACATAACTGTACAGTAAGAGGAAGTCCTATTAGCATTTTTAACCTAACCAAAAATATACTCGCTTGAACAATTCCGTTTTTTTACGTTCAACAGTGAATTTCTAACAATGTCCAACATTTCTACTTGGAAATGCAAAAAAAAATGTACCACCCTCCAAACCTTTTATTTACCCATATTTCTCTTACTGCGGCCCCAACGTTCAACATTTAAATAAATCTAATGCTTGAACGACCAGCCGTACCTGGCTGCAGTTGCTAAGCTAAGATTGGACAGTCGTGATTCAGGATAGAGGTTTAGTGAACTGTAATTTAATGGTCACAACTGTAATACATCTCTTTCTGAACTCAGTTTTCCAATTACGGAGCAATGACTGATGTCTAGACAGACTAAAGCGGAATAGGCAATTAATATAAAACTCCTAATTAAACTAATCACTTCTTCAATAATGACATGACCAATAGCAGCTTGCACTCTGAAAAGAAACAGTAGTTGGGCCTAACATACTCACAAGTCACTACAGCTCAAATCAGGGGCAACAGACAATGTGAAAAGGGCGTTTGGTTTAAAATGACCTTGAATGAAACACTGAAAAACGACTTCTCCCACAAGGTGAGTTGTTGCTGTTTGGGATGTCGAGTTCCTACTTTAAACCACTTGCAGGCTCAGAACATATTTGATTCCTGTCAATAGTAACATGAGTGAAAAATACAGCACATATCACAGCTCTCAGTCCACAACTTCACACTGCAACCATTCATCCCCACTGAGATCATGATTTGGGGAAGTTGTTAAAATCCTGCCAAAGCCTGTTGAAACTTGAATCAGAACTATCAAGTAAATTGCCTGCATCTTGTTCCTGGACTGCTTTCTTCATTTTGGCACTGCACACTATTTTCTCAGCGAGAAACATTTGCCTGTCCTTGTGTGTCCTGCTCAGTTTACACATTTCTTTTGTCTTTACTAATCTGCAGACTTCAGGGCTTTTTCCGGTTTCAAAATCCTCTTTCTGGATAGGCGGGTCAAGTCAGTTTATCCTTTGTCATAACCACTGGTAGACAAACAAGTCGACTGACATTTGCTTTAGGTGCACAGAGGGTATGTGCTCAAAATGGAAGCCATGTCTGAACTGTGAACCCCCTAAAACCTGCCTTGGAGAGTTCACTCCCCAGGAAGTCGTTAAATCACACAGGGGGGTGCGGAACAAGCAAGACCAGCCAGCATGTGATGTGTGGTATGCATCTGTGGTGGCCAGAGTCTCAATGCTGGCTGCTGCACATTTAGGTATGCATGGATAAACGCTCTAAAGACATTAGGACATGCATGCACACATAAAAAAGCTGTTAAAACATGTAGCAGCGTGTGTGCTAACTCACACAGTACACACCAGAAACATGGCTGGTATGCAGCATATGGTGCTATAGTGTGACATAACCATTTATACGGTCGCTTCCTGCGGGGTGAAAGGGTCAACCAGCCGATGGTTTCTCACACTGCAAATCAAAAAGGTCCTGCAGGAGACCGTGGTGTCTCCAGACTCCCCTGCCTGATGCCAGAAAACCCAGACTCAAAACAGTCAGAAGAAACAGAACTTTCAACTTCATGGTGGCTTTTTGTTTGTTTTGGATCTTTCATACACAATTTTGCAATTCTTTTATACAATAGAGTTGAAAGATCAGTAAATCATTTGTCATCCTGAAGCATTTGTTGGTCATTTAAAAACCAAACTACCCCACGAAATATCAACTGCAGCCTTCGTTGTTTACGTCCAGTTCGAGTTACTCTCACCAAAACGACAAACTGTACTGGATCGAGCCTGTTCCACGAGACTGTCTAACCACCGTGCGCACACGTTGTTCTGTTGTTTATCTGTGTATCCTTCCAGAAAATAGATGTTCAAAGAAATCCCTGCCTCTCACGTTGGTACAACTAACAGTGGCGTTCCCCTAAAAAGAGACATTTAGGCCACAAGTGGATATTTGTCATGTACAAACAATGTGGGACTTACGTGGCGTTGCCTTTAAAAATGGCCCGACTGGTTTAACAAACATGAAGAGCCATTGCTCTTTTGTCAACTGTCATCCCTCTTACCCTCAGTGATTGTTTCTTTGACTGCAGCAATTGCACCCATTCGTCTTCCTTTCCTTTTTTCTTTGACATCAGTCTACAGGTATACAGTTTCCATCATTTTAACCGTATTTCACCTCCACCTCTACCCACTCTTATTGGTAATACAGACGTGAGATGGACATGAATCAACGTCAGGTGTGCAGCAGGAGAGCAGATTGGCTTTCAGTAGATTAGCGGAGTCTGTGGGTGAAGTCGATGTTGTTAGAAGGGCGCGGGAAGAGAAAGCGGCTGGAGGGAAGATAGATCACTGACAGGACAGAGGAGATAATTGAAGCATCGATGTTTGTAGAAGAGAAGGTGCATAGAGACAAAAGGGTGGTTTGATTGGTGTAGACTGAAAGACTACACCAATGGAAGAATGGAGGAAGATTAATAGTCTCCATTGTTACTGTACTGTCCCTGATATTTCACAGGTTTATTCACTATAGGGGTCATGAGCTCCTTTGTGGGTTGAATTCACATCCAGGCATCTAAGCATGAATGAAAGCACATTGCTAAAAACAGAATTCCCAGCAAATTACCACAAAAAGTGTGAGAGCTGGAGTCCAGCTGAAGAAGTGGCCAGCTGTCTTGTTGAATTGCGGGTGCTCCTCGAACGCAGCTTCCCTGAGGTGACATATGAAATAGTCATAGAGTTCATTCTGGCTCACGGCCGTCTCGTGAAAACCAGGAGGACTTTCGCTCTCTCACATCTGGGATCCAGTTGAGCAGCTGGTTTAGATTTGGCCCAACTTTCTCTGCCTTTGTTTTCGTTCAGCTTTCTTCATTTCGAGTGCTGCAGTTTTCCCTTTTCTCTTATTGTTATTATTTTCAGCTTCGTGTCACTTCTCCTTCCTGTTTACTCTTATTCAAATCCTCCTCCTCCACCCACATTCCTGTCACCGCAGGCTGTATGTGATGCAGTGCGGAGGAAGCTCCACAGACTTGCGTCACGATTTTGGACAACTGACTTCAACTTCCGGTGTCTTCAGTAAACATGACAATTCACCTGCTGTTTAAACGGCTTGGATTTGTTTCATTTCCCCAGTTGTTCCTGTGCAATCTCAGCTTCGGCGTGTGGAGACATTCGTCGTTGTCCATTCCGTCGCAGGTTGTCGACACAGTCCCGCTGTGTGTCTGGCAGCCCGCCAGCCCTGATCCTCACTGAATCCCTGCAGTGCTGAAACCACAAGTGTAATTTACAAGTCAGTCTTTTGTGGAGACATGAGGAGAGACAGGAACACTGATTGCTCTCTTAGAAACGCATGAATTCCCTTTTCACATTCCCGCTACTATAATTATGCAGCCTGCATCCCAGCCATCCATCCCTATGGAATTCCCTATAACCAAATGAAAACATTCCCATCTGCTGTATCAGCAGTGCTGCACTTTGTTGGATTCATCATTCCTGCCCCCACAAAGCCACATGGGGAGTCCTTCCATTTGTTCGATGGATTGCCCATTGCATACAAGTGGAAAAATCTGAACAGCTGAAGTATGGGCATCTAGTTGATAATGGACAGTATGTCTTGGAGCAGGAAGAAAGGATGATCATGCTCAATATACTATTGCTTTGGTATGTGCGTGCAAAGACATGGCAGGCATTACAGTGTATGTGTGTGTATATGTCACTGTGGAGTAGACAGATGTAGCTGCATGAACAGGGAGGTTCTGTAAGAGAGACTTTAAGACTCAACAGTATATGAAACAAGCGTAACTACAAGTTTCATGGTGACTGCAAGTTGCAGTTTACTTTGGACAAGAGAGCAATAAACCAAGTCAGAGGCTGGCCAGTTAAGGCTCTATTTTCACTCTAGCCAAACACGTTTTTGTTCACAGATGTGAAGCCGTTTGCATCATAGAGTAGAATTAGATTTAACCTTCTTATGCACAAAAATAGAACAAGACTGTACTTGTACTTTAAACTAATGGTTTGTACTTTTTGGCGTAATTTGAGTCAAAACATCTCCTTGAGGAATTCCATTATCTATCTAATATGCCAAAAATAAAAATCTTACAGTTCATGGCTGGAGATATATCTAAACATTTAATTTTGGAACTGCAGAATGAGTTTTAATGTAAGAGCAGCATTACAGGTACACATTGTTAGTTGCAAGTTGGAATATTGTCAGTGAAAAACTAGAGAGAGAGTATTGAGTTTGCTCTGAAGTAATTGATTCCAATTTGTTTCTAGTGGAAACTGGACAACCCAAAAGTATCTAAATGTTTATTCTTCATTATTACTAGAGTAGAAATGATGGGTTATTTTAGATATTAACTACTAGTTCTGGGAGAAGGAAATTAGTATTTCAGTTCTTTTCTCTGGACATAAAGTTACTTTTTTATAGTCTGTAGAAAAAATGTTATCTGACTTTGGCTTAAGAGCTGCGGGAAGGCACTTGTCTACCTTTCTTTTGGGGCGTTCACACATACAGATCCAGCGACATCTGCCCATTAATTAAAGTCTATTTTAATTAATGCATCTGTGAAGTGTTGTGACAGTGTTTATCTGTATATGCACACATGCACATATGCATGTTGCCTGTAACTTCATACATATCCCAGACGCCAGCTCTCTGTCCTGCATGCTTTGTTTCTCTAGCTGTCTCAGTGTGTGGGGGTCTTGCGTAAGACCACCCCTTGTGTTAATGTAAACCTGTGTCTTCATTCTTTCTTAGCCCCTGAACTGTCCCTCCACGTTCCATCCAGTTTCTCTTTTCTCTTTACTCTCACCATTATTGTCTTCTAAGAATAGCTCTGAGAATAAATGCCTGAAGTTCAGTAAAGGAAGTGAAATTATACCTGCTCATGTAATCCTACATTCAGAGATAGTTTGGAATGAATGATTGGCCAAGAGAAACTTGATTAAAGAGGTAATGAGAATCTCTGTGTGGTCCTGCTGTAGTGTTCATTAGACGCATAAATGTTTATCCCAAACTACATTTGTGAGCTCTTTGTCCTGAGGGTCCCAGATTGTCCACGTGGCCTCTTGAGCAGACAGTCCGAAGATAAGGGACCGCTTGTGTGCGAGTGATTTATTGAACAGGCATTCACTGAAACATTCAGGTCTTTGCAACTTTTAGAAATGTGCTGATGGGTCATTTAGGATATTGAGATTAGGACCAATGTTTATTTTGCTGACAACATCAGTAGACAGCGTAGAGTGTGTGCTCACGGTAATTTAGGTTTTCTGTTGTGCTGTTGGTTTATTAACATTTGGACGTGTCACCTGTGATAAAACTGTAACTCAGAGCCTGTCAAGTGCTCGCTGGAGGACTCAAACGGAGTGAAACATTAATAACCATGAGTGTGTAAACATGAAAGCAGCCTGATTGGAGTTTCACTGGTTATACTGGCTTGAAGGTGACATTTATGATTAGATATCATTGCAGCCAAACAGCAGTGCATGTTTCCATGCCAGTGGTGTTCCAACAAACCGCTAACTGCTAAACCAAGTTACTGACAAGAATATTACTGTTAACTACTTTTGTGTTAACCACAAGGGTCCAGCTCAACCTCAAAAATCAGAAGGAAACCTCATGATCAGATTGCATGAGTGTGATACAGTGCATGATCAGTTAATTACTTAATGCCAACCAGGCCCGTCGAATTCCTCCTGAATTTTTGAAAAATGATGGACGATGATGGATCTGACTGTGTCAGCAGGTGGCTTGTTTCACTGATGTTTGGTCAGTGCTGCCAAAGATAACAGTTCACGTCTTTCCTCTGGCACACATCTGGTCCCAAAGCAGCATCTCTTACACACACACACACAGCCATAAATAGATGCCTTAATGCCTAAACACATATACTTATTTCTGATACTAACATTTTTTTAAGATGAAATAGACCTCTCACATATCCCACAGTCGCGTTCAGGGATTTCTGCAAGAGTGTGCAAAGCCTTCGTGTGCTGATACAGCACATATGCTATATTTGATTTGAGGTACAGTGTACATACATACATAAACCTGGTGTTTCAGGGCAGCAGAAAAAGAAAAACTCTTATCGGCGCCTGACATTCTTTAAGAAAGAGGTCATGCTCTGTGGTGTGTTACAAGAAACTGTGGCTTGAGTTTCTAGTTCCTGTAGCTTTAGTAATACAAGTTTTACAGGTGCATTGCAAAGCTACACTTCCACCTCACTATAATGCTGTTGTTGGACTCTTAATGCTTTCGAAATCACATCATGAAGAGAATCATCCAATTTATATAATTTAACCCCAAAAGTGAACACTAGCAACTTTACCCATCCAACAAATATTCAACCAATCATGTGTGAGATAGTTGTACATCATGTCTGTTCTCTACAAAAGTAGCACAAACTGCTTTATTCAAGTCCTGGTTATTTGATAGTGTCATTTTTCTAACTCTTAAATTTTCGCCCTAATGAAAACATAATGAATTTTGATGACTCACTCATCTTGCTACAGCAACTTTAATGTTGCAATTAAAAACAACACTGAAGGTTGAGCAAAGCTATGTTATTGCTATTGCAAAAGACATTTTTTGTTTGATGTTGATAATTAGCGCAAAGATATTGTGCTCTACAGTATATTTTGATCAATACTAGTGGAGTTTACATCTGACTACTGTTGATGCAGTTACAGTACGTCCTGAAAAGCCTGTTTCAAAGGAAAAGGGCTGAAATATCCTGAAGCACAACATGCACTTTCATTCTGATTTTAGTTTCTCTTTCTGGCTTCCAGCTTGAGGCGTGCGGGGGTTGTTAGATAGCTGGGTTAGTCATCGGCATCGCATCATCATAATATCTGTTGAGTTGTTGCAATGTGGATTCATGACTTTATGCTGAGAATATCGAGCATGTTGTACAGTATGAAACTGTGATTTTAGAAAATGTTAGTGCACCCCACCAGCAAAAAGCTAGCCTGTGCATCTTCCTGTGTGAAACCATGTATAAATGGAGAATTGATTCCCCCTTTCTGTGACTGCTGCCGCCATGCGAAAGACACAGTGAGATCAATTCATGGCTCAGCAACAGCAATCTTTTAGTTGAGCCAAAGCCAACTGTGCTGTATACTGATACTGATCCTTTACAGACCAAAGTGAACTGTCTGTTCTTTTTTTTCGTGACTACAATTGGTGAGTGACTGTGTCTGCTACGTACAGTTTTTGTCTTCATGAAAAAAAGTCATTCTTATGTTTTTGTAATAACCCTCAATATTGTGCAAGTCACTGCTGTTCATTCTTCTTGACCCTTGAGAAGATAATGTCTTGTTTCCTTTTACTATTTCCCTTTTGCAGCCAAAATATGGTCTTTGTCTAGTGCAACTCCATCTCTGTGTCCCACTGTTTTTCTGTCGCTGTCAGCTGGCTGCGTGTAGGATGGATGTAAGGAGGACAGAAGCAGAAGAACCATGGGAACAAAGTGCTTACACACCACATGAAGTCCTCTTCCTCCTCTTCCTTTCTCATGCAGGCTGCATGTCAGATGCTGCTCATACCCCACTGGGAGGTCAGCGAAGGTTAAAGAGGTTTACGATCAGCCTGCAGTTCCACGTTTTGTTTTTTTTTCCGGCCTGCTGCTGCTTTAAATCAGTGGCGGAAGCTCGTCTGTGTCTTTTTATGTTGCGTTATTACAGTTTTTCAACTTAAGTGACAAACGTACCTCACTTGTTTGAAGAAGTCAGTCTTTGATATACATGGTGATGTGTGATGTCATGTGATCTTGACGTTGCTACAGTACTGCTGTCTTGTCATCTCACTGTTTTTTAAAGCCTCTAATTTGAGAAGATGAGGCCCGTCATTTACAGTATTTCAGGAGAGAGTCTGTGAGAGCGCATTCCTCCGAGTGTGAGTGGAGCATGATCAAACGTGTCCTCGAGCCCTAAATGGTTCAACACCAAAACTCCCAACCCCACCCAGGCCACAGCCGCCTTTACCCTGGAACAAAAGACAGTTTGAGCCCAACTTTTTAAAGTATTTTGTCAGAACTTAAACTTTATGCGATATAGGTGCTGTTGAAACGTGTGTGTTTGGACGTGACATGTTGGAGGTTTAGTGGTGAATGCCATCAACTTGTGGTTAGGTCTTTGCCCGCTGACAAAATTAACAACCAAACTTAGTGAATAATTGCTGACTGGACTACTTTTTCTGAACAAGAAGCTATATAATTGTAAGCATCATGAGCATGGCCCTAATGTTGCACATCTATGTTGTTGCCCCCTGCTGTGAGGATCCAGTGGAAATAGAAATGAACCCAACACGGCACATCATGAAAAACATTAAGAGGGATTTATAGTAGTTAGTACTAGTCAGAACTGTTAAAGCTGAACACTAGAACCACTTTAATGCACAGCAGGGATAAACATTAGGATCAGCAGGATGGAGGGAGACAGCTCTGTGTTTGGATATGTACGTATGTATATGAAATTTTAGGATACATGGATACATCATGTTAGTTCCATTTCTTTCTCTCACACAGTTTTATGATTTTCTGGCAACAGATTTAGTGTCACTGGAAGATGACGTACTAACATTGCATTTCTTGAAGTCAGCAGCATGGCTTCCTGTGGAAAACTGCCGTTGAGTTTTCCCTGGTTCGCTCCCTGCCCTCCGGTCTTGGCAAGAAAGGAGAGAAAATGTTATGTTTTCCAAGAATAAGTTCCACCTGGCTTGAGTTGCGGTTACAATGCATTTGAGAGAAATGATTTCTGTCTGCTTTGCACTCTGAATCCTCCAACACACTTCCTGTTGGCCTGTAGCTGGAATGTACTCTGGAATGATATAATGACGTTTCCACATCCCAGATGACCCGTGCAGAAATATTTAGAAATGCATTGTGTTTATAGTAAAGGCTTTACACTACATCTGCTGATGAGTATATAATGATAACAAGGACAGATACATTTGGGTAAATGCTCTGCTTTAGTGAGGGCAGCAGGCAGGTGGTCTGACAGCTGCTGGAAAACAGAAACAGTTTTTTGTATGTAGTGAGTTTATGGTGATGCTTTGTTGCATTATGTATGCACCAGACAGAGCAGTGGAGGGTGCAGAGCATTTATCTGCTATTGGTACAATCATACTCCATTAGTATGATTTTATCTTAAAGGAATAGTTCAAAATATGCTTCTGCAGGTTGGATTTATTTTACTGCTGAGCACAGGATCAGCACATTACTTTGTCTCAGTCAGCTCAGTTGTGCGTAATACGATTAAACTCAAGCTTAAGGCCACAAGTAAGAGATGTCCTTTTGTCTGCATCATGTTTGGTGTCTTTGTCTCACCAGCCATCGGCGCAGGCAGTGTTTTTTCAGGCAATGAGTGTGATGTTTGTTGTGTGTTGGGAGGGGTTTTAGGGGGAAGCAGTGAAGGCATCTTTGTTAGCCACACATAAGATACTAGTGTTTTAGCATAGCTTGTTATTCATGTGAAAAGGCGGTCTGTTTGGGCAAGTGTGTGTGTTTTGTGTGAGGATCATTCACTGCAGGCTCTTTTAATTGAGTCTGAAGTGCTATGAACTAGTTCACAAATCAGCTGCACTTTGATACACGCACGGCTTTTTTATCATGAAAAATGAAAAAGTTGAGTAGCAGTGTGCAATCAAATAAACTGTCCCTGTGCACACTGTATATGTTGACCAGTGTGTTTCCTTTTCTATTTGTACTCTTGTATACTGATATACTGTCTCACACACACACACACACACACAAACCTGAGCTGTGTGCCAGCAGCTAATGAAGGAGCGTCTCAGACAGGAGGCAGACAGACAGATTGTCAGATGGACAGAAGGAGGCGTGCACCAATGAAACAAAGAGAGAAAGGGGAAAGGATGGAGATGTCATAGAGAAAAATTACAGCACAGCTCTGAGACTGGTTGGGAACAGGATCACTTTTGCTAGTATAGAGAGCCCTTTGATGGTGCAGACAGAAGAATGTAAAAACAATAAATATTTGTTTGCGGTGACTAAAATAATTTTTTGTGTATAGGGACAGCTTCAATGTGGTTTTGAATTGAAGAACAGTGAAATGAGGGACAGGCTGCAGTTATTGTCCCCACCCTAAAACCACCTGCTTCTGCTCAATGACAGACACACAGCACAGCAACATTTTCAGAACACCCAGTAGGACTGTGAGTTTTCAGTGTAGTTTCATTTCTGCTGTAAATTTCCTGCATAAAGTGATGGCACGGGGCACAGATATGTGAGAGTAATGCAGTGAGAATAATGTGAGAATAATGCAGATGACATAATTAATCCAACAGCGGTAATCTAAACATTGATTACCGCTGTTGGATTAATTATGTCAGGTGTTTTGAGGTATATTGACACATATATGAGAGGAAAAGGGGGTTTATTTTTGCTCAGAGTGGGCCTGACCACAGAGCCTGTATGTAGCATTTAGGGTATCAGCATGCTACTGAAGGGCACTTTGCCTGTGGCAGCGGACACTGCAGATAAACCACAAGCTGCACGACAGCCACTAGTTCACCCCTGTTACACAGTGGCCTGTCTGTGTCCAAGACTGTATCAGCAGATTGCTGTGTTTTTTTGTGCTGGTTTCCTCTCAGGAACAGAAATGCTGAAAGATCACATTAATGGGAGAATGAAGGAGTGAAAGGGAGGATGCACAGAGACAGACACATCAGACAAAGAGGAAATTGGTCAGTAAAAAAAGCGTGAGTAATGCTGATGCCTGTTGCCATGGTGATTGGGGTCAATGAATGGTTGCCATGGAGCTTGCTATTTGGAATTCCGGGAAGGGGATATTTTGATGTGTGTGTGTGTGTGTGTGTGTGTGTGTGTGTGTGTGTGTGTGTGTGTGTGTGTGTGTGTGTGTGTGTGTGTGTGTGTGAGAGAGAGAGAGAGAGGAGTCTGAAGTTGTGGTTGGAGCCTGATGAAAGTGATTATTAAGAAGAATTCTCTCCTGTTTACGCTCTCTGTAAATAATGATAATTGCAATAGACGCTACAGTAAGTCTTGAATGAACCTGCTATTTTTTGGTTAACCCAGTGACTTAGTCATATGACAAATCGCATCACATTAATGCTAAAATCACATTTTAAAAAGGCAGGCCTCCATAATTACAACAGTATAAATAGTATGGTGGCATTTCTGACAGTTGACTAATTTGCATATATTTTTCTATCAGCTACTGCTACTAGGCTGTATGTGTCTTGTGTGTTATGAGCCCATGAGAGCTTGCATGCATCCATAGTTATACAATATATCAACTCTAAAACGTTGTATTTACTGTTTTCCATCCACTACAGTTCATTTTCTTTGAGGCTTTATAAATGTTATATGTTATTTACATTTGTGTGCATGTATGCGTGCGAATTTGGATGGATTTACCTTTCCTCTCCATCCACCTGATGTCAGTAAGAAATTAGGTCATTGCCTCACAGGATTACCTGCTGAGTCAGCTCAGGAAAATATACACTGTACAGTTATTCATAATGAACATCTGCAGTTCATTAGTGAAGCACAGGATACTTTATTCATATTCATATTCAATAAAAAATGCACATCTGTCAGTGTCAAACATACAGTACATACAGGTATGTATGTGCATTTTAGGTCAGCGGCTGAGATTAGGAGACACTCCAGAACAGGCTGACCTTAAATTGAAACGTATCCAGGACACACGTGCATTTTTGGTTAAAAGCTGAGCTGACTGTTGTCAGTAGTAGCTTGTTCTCTGTTGCCACAGACTCTTCATAGTCACATGTTTTTATACTGAAGGCACATAATGTGTATTATATCATTTCTGGTGGAAGTCTTTGGTAGCAGTATTTAAGCCACTGGATCCTGGCTTGTCTGGTATCAAAGGACTTCTGCGCCTTGAAGTAATGCTGATGTGGATGTGATGCCATGTGACACATCGAGTCTGGATGACATGGGGGGGTTTGGAAATGTTTCTGGGCTGGAAGTTGTGCTGTTAGTGTGTGTGTGTGTGTGTGTGTGTGTGTGTGTGTGTGTGTGTGTGTGTGTCATATCTCATGTGAGAAGATGTGAGATGATAGCCGCGCGAGTTTCATGCTAGAGTACGCACACGACGTTGGGAGCAAAAATAGACTAGTATAGGTGATTTTTAAGGCTGATGGGAGTGCATCTGGAGTTGGTGCACGTGAGGCTCCCCTCCCCCGCTCACTAGTGATGTCAGACAGTGTACAGCACAGTAAGCTACCAGTATGAACCCATCCCTCCTCCTGGGCTGCATCATCATCAGAGCAGCTTTGGGGTGTTCCTCTGCTGCTTATACACACAGGAAGCAGAAGCACACACATAAATATATATCTCTGTCCTAGCTGCTTAGAGATCTTCATGGATTTCTCATAATCCTCCTTGAAAATGAATCCATTTTATTTTTGTTTTTATTAGTCTTTTGGTTAACTTATTAATAAATCATAACATGAACTCTATGAATGAAGGAACCATTTCAAGCTTTCCCCTTAAAATACTGCTCATTCCAAAAGATGTGATTTATACTGGACACGGTGAGCTCTTTCTGAAATATAAGAATGTAAAGGCTATTATTAGGCACTGATACCAACCAACAATGAGACAAAACCCACTATGATACATGCTGATGCTTCTGTCCTGTCATTTTGAGGTCCGATAGCCTCAAATGCTTTGTTTTCAGATGCTCCTGTGCAGCAGTTGTTCTGCTGAGGTAATGTTAGAATTTAAAAAACATTTTATTGCATCTTTGTTTAAAGAATTTCACACGTTTTACGATACTATCCTGTCTTTTGTGGGTAAAGACTTATTTTCATCATGCCATTGAGCGGGAGCTGCCATAAATTAAGATGAAATACACGTTGTGTACCTGCAACACAAAGTCCAATTATTATCTCAATCATCCCATTTTTTGAAACCTGCTGAACTTTGATCAATAGGGTATCATCTGCAAATATATTTAGCTGAGATAAAAAAAATAGCTGAGCGTTGTCTTTGATTTTTTTGATATTGATTGCTAAATAAATAAAGTGTATGAACTATAAGTTATTGATTATATCTGATCAAAACCCAGACAAACAAATAGCTCCAGATGACTATTTCTTCAAAACACTCTTTGATGCCTCCAACAAAGCTGCACTGCAGTTATCCAAAAAATAGAGTGGAAAGAAAAGATTGGGCTTGGATTAATATGTAAAGTGCATGTGTCATTGCAAGCTGCTATATTCATCTACAAGAGTAAAGTTGCCTATGTCAACCTACATTATTCCTGAAAATGAAAATAATTAAATAAATAAAAATAATTCCTTAATGATGTTGGGGAAACGTGATGCTGTTGAATTTGTGTTGTGGGTGTGGTATTTCTAATTTACATGTAGCAAAGGAGTGAAAACTGTGAGCCGCTTTGATTAATTGGTGCAGTAAATCATACAAACAGCTTAATGGAAGGTCTGCGCTCCTCTCACCTTTGTTTTACACCTTTCTTTTTCTTATTGACGAAATATAAATCCTTCGTGCAGATCACACTCATGTCCTTACTTGCTGTGTTAGTGTGCTAGAGAAGCCTGTATCAACTGTGTGTGTTCTGATTGTAAGAGGACAGGTGCATGAAGGAGACATGTAGAGAATTAGCATCTCCTGGTCTTCTGTAAAACGTCAAGAGTAGAAAGGAATTCTGGGAATGTTGTTCTCCAGAGCAGATGGTAAAGCTGCCGACAGTCATCCCAGCTCGCCGCCTCTTGCTGTTTACTTCCATTCGAAAGCAGAAACAGAACGAGTCATGACCTTTGTAAAATAAACTAGAAAGGCAGGTGTTGCTTAATCGTTTACATGTTCTTCCTCCGGCTCCGCACACATTCTTGATATAATCTACAGGCCCAGCCGCCAGCATGTTTTGGAGTGCAAAAGAGCTGGAGATGAGGGTAGGATTGATGAGCTCATCGTCTCCCACGGTTACTGAGTTATACTCAACATGTTGCAGCACATGCAGGGTGTGACGCTGACTCTTGGCTCTATCGGGGCCTGAGCACCTGAGCCTGGGAAAAAAAGTTTAGATTTAATTATTTGAGGATATATTTTGTTATATATTTTTCGAGAACTGCTTTTAACCCAATTTAGTGAACTGCCTTGGTGTATTTAGGTGTGTGTGTGTTGTGTGTGTGTGTGTGTGTGTGTGTGTGTGTGTGTCAGAGGAATAAAAAATACAATCTGACATAGTACGACCCCAAGTGCAACCTCTTAGACCTACATATGAAGAGATGCCGTAACAATTGACCCTTCTAAAGGTGGTCATAAGTGTGTGTGTGTGTGTGTGTGTGTGTGTGTGTGTGTGTGTGTAAGTGTGTAATTGGAAAAAGACCTTAGGGGTGGGAGGATGGTTAAGGCTTCTCACCCATTCAAGCCACTTGACACACCCTGCCGGGGGCTATCAGGTCGCATGAGCTTCATACATGACAGTAAAATGAAAACTATGATGATACCTAATCTCAGAGTAGTATTATTACATTTTTGTTGCTATTAAATGTTGTTGGTACCTTACCTCTGTGTTGTTTCTGTCTTTATGGATACGTGAGCAGCAGTCTGTGTTTCTGCATGATGTCACTCATTGATTTTGCAGCTCATCCGTGGCCACTAATCTTCCAGAGTGACGCATGTGTCGATCTAGTCATCAGGATTAATGCTCAAGTCCGTGGGACTGTGATGTGTGGTGACTGATTGCAGCTTAATTTGCTGTGGGGGTAAAATACAGATACTGTAAATGCCTACACTGTGTGGTTTGGATTTGAATATACAAAAGCAGAGTTTAACATTTGTTTGACTCGACACTGTCAGTTAGATGGGTTTTCGTCTCTCATCTGTATTTCATTCCCACTGTCCAGTTTTTTAGATCACAGACAGTCATTTTAAACTTAATTGATTGTTATTAGTGACTATGATATTGTGGCTCACCACTAATCCACGGATCTCTCCAAAACAAGAATATCAATCTTGTTCTGATTATGACTTTAATAGTTTCCAGCTTCATTTGTGGTCCCTGTTCTCAGAAATGGAACTCCTTCTGGTTTGTGCAGAGTCTGGCATTACTGAAGATCAGGTCTAATTAACTGTGCGGCTTTGTCTCCTCTCTGCAGGGCTGGCATCGACGATGTCGAGACAGACGTGGTGGAGATTGAAGCAAAGCTCGACAAGGTATGAATCACGCAAATATGTTCTGTAGACTCATTCGAATTTCAAATCTGAGTAATATAACACATGACTCAGTTTCTTGTGAATATCATACTCAAACTTGTAATACGTTGTAAATTGAAGAGGGGGAAGCTCTGGGTTTGATTATTATTGTTTGAACGAGAAACATCACCAGAGTTGATGATTGTCTGGAGACTGTACTTTCTTTATACTCTCCTAAGGCTTATCTGCCTGGTAATGTCCCTCTCTCTCTCTTCCTCTCTGTTATTGTGCTTTCTCTTTTCATATATTGGTTTGTTGTCGCCTCACTTTCTCCTACCTAAATGCCAAAGCTATTTGATGCTGCAGACATGAGTTATTATATTTAGTAGGTTTGTGCACTGTTAGATACACACGCAGAGGTGTTGGTACACAGTGAGCCCACTAAACAAACACTGATAAATGTCACAGAGGCATCAGAGAGAGAGCATCACACAGAGCAGCCCTCTGTTGTCTGAGCATGTGATGTCTTTGTTTGACCTGCTTAACCAGAGGAAATTCTGTATTAAGAAAAGCAATTTAACATCCAACCTGTGACCCAAATGACATAATAATAATTTCATACATATTATGTGCAGTATTAATACATATTGTGTATAACATGCTCATATTGACGTAACCTTGCAGTAGTTGTACTTATAACATTGATTCAAAGAAAACAAGACAATGAAAACTAATTTCTTGGCTGCATTATAGTCACATCTTATAACGTTTACTCCTCATGTGGAAGGCCAGCAGGACTGGTTGGTGAAATGGTCTCCAGGGAGTCCATGAGCTGAGATCATGTCTCTTCAGATAAACTAATAGACCTGTATCTCAGAGCTTTTAGAGGATGAGGTAGTGTTAATGTAGTTAACTGCATCCTTTATTAATGTTTTTATTTTTTTTCTCTTTCACGCACAAAACACATGATCAAAACACATTACTTCTTCACATCAGCATAGGTGTCTTCTAATACTCCTTGATCACTTAGCGTGTTTGTGGATAATGACAAAAGACTGCGTAAGACAAAGCAGGTCTGTTAAAGTGACGGACAAGCTGGTTAGATGATTGTGACACTTCCTCGATGTTGCAGTCTGTCTGAGGTTTAGTGCACACAAAAACACATTAGCATACACTCGCACACACGCATACAGAGTATTTCTGTCTCCCAACAGGTCAGGACCCTGTATTGAACTTTGAGCTCCATCTGAGCACCTTTGAAAGATGACCATGGGGGTTGGGGCAGAGGTTTCCATCAAGGTGATTTGCTCTGTTCACCAGGGGTCCGCAGGCTGCTCTCTTAGGATGCTGTGAAGCTGCCTGAGGCGTGGTCTGACAGCTGAAAGCTTTTAGAGGAGGACATTTATGAGTCTGATGACAGCTGAACCTGCCTGTACTGATTTTCTCTGTAATGTTTCAGTCCCTGCCGGCAAGATTGTGCATCTAACTGATGCTAGAATGAACTATAGTGGAAGGTGGCTTTTTATTTTTGAGTGTAGAAAGACAAATATTCATGCCTGTTAATCAAATGTTTTAATATAAACCCACAACCAAAAAAGCTGTGGAGGTAGTATTCACAATTTGCTGATACATACTGTACCCTGTGCCTCTAGTGGCTACAGTCAAACCCTGGAGCTCAGTACGACACACAATGAGCTCACATTCTCCATATCAGCCAGTTCGTTGACAGATATGTTGTCAGACCAGCCTTGGGGATGGCAACAGGGGAGGCATCCTGCTGACTGGTGTTTTGTGTTGATTTATAAGTGTCAGTCATGTATGTGTAAAGGAGAAACATGTGCATTGCACGATGCCCATTAGATAAGTTTATCTGTACATACCGTATGCATACTGTACATTTTGTACGAATCACACTGACAAACTTAAAGCCAGCAGCTAATTTCTGCATTGCTTCCATATATAGTACATAATAACTGCTGTGTTTTAGTCATGCTTTCACACATTGTGCTGTTAACTTCACCCTTTCTCATCTCTGGGCTGTGCAGCATTAAGGCCTTACTGTCAGCCATCGAATAAACCACATTCACATAGCTGCAACCTTGAGAACTTCTGCACCAAATGAGATAATTAAAGGTTTATGGCACTTTCTCTTCTGCTTCCCTCACCAACCCACACCAACACACGTGTTGTGATTCTGCAGCTCACGCAGCTGCGTCAGACAGTGGTAATAACAGTGTACCACGCCGTTCCTTATTATATTACCAGTAAAGTGGGCAATGTAGTGGTTGCCAGATCATGTGATGTTTAAAAGAGTACATACCATGGCTGTGAACGGTCTGCACCTTGTAATATACATATACAATTAGGTTTCACTCTCATTTGACTGTGTATAAAAACCCTCCCTATGTGCTTTCTACTATACGTGAGTTATTTTCTTTGACTGTCTGATCTTGCAGTGTGAAGTTTATGCACTATATATATATATATATATATATGTTTCAATGCCTCCTTTTAGTTAGAGATGATTAACACTTAGCTTACCTTTGACTGGTTTTGTGTAAAGACTGGAAATGAGTAAACAGCAGTTTGACTCTGTCCAAGGAAACAAAATCTCATAACCCTCTGTCTTTAAGGTTCCTTTTTAAGGGGCTTTTAGGTCTATACATCAAAACGATGGCAGATAAATGGTCTGTACACTGTACTCAAAGTAGGAACTTAAATTAGAAAGCTTACAGTAATAAATGCTCCCCTCTCATTTGGATACCAGGCACTCCAGCTACAATAAGGACTGTGCTGGCCTGGATACAGAGATGAGGATTATTCTGAATTTCAGCGTCCTGCAGGATTCTGCATGTGACCAACAATTCTTTAAAGCTTTGTTTGATTTACGTCATCACTTTGACTATTAATATCTCTGCAACACATTGTGCAAAACATGTGCCTCTTGAAATAGACAGTGTTCTTGCAGGATATTTAAAGTGAGGATTTATATGTGTGTATCTTACCCCCCCCCCCCCCCCCCCCCCCCCCCCATTAGCTGGTGAAGCTGTGCAGCGGGATGATTGAGGCCGGCAGAGCCTATGTCAGCGCCAACAAGCTGTTTGTTAACGGCATCAAGGACTTGTCCCAGCAGTGTAAGAAAGAGGAGATGATTTCGGTGAGTCTTCAAATCTTACATCTACTAAAAACTGTTTCAATAAAGGGCTAATTATTTCTGAGACATGTAAAATCTGTTTCATACCACTGTTTTATAAAATGTTTTGACTGGATTTCATGTCAGCACATATATCACCCCGGTATGTTTGTGGTGAAACAGTAGGGAGAATCTTTTCTGCTCACATGATGACCTGTATGCTTACACTGGATGTGTTGTCAACTTGCAGGAATGCCTCGAAAAGTGTGGAGAAAGCCTCCAGGAGATTGTCAACTACCACATGGTAAGACTCTTGTGACACACTCACACATACACACACACACACACACACACAGACAAAAAGAGGTCAAGATAGGCAAGTCAGAGCAGCGTCTGCACACGCCCAGGTAGTCGTGGCATGTTAACGTCATTTAGGCCTCCTGACACAGTTTGGCTGTGATCTCCCTCTGTGACAGTGAATCTGCTCAGTCTGGCCAGTGCGTATGAATGTGCCTGATGAGTATAGCAGCTATAGTAAACAGACATATACACTCTTACAAAACACACACATACACAAACTGCTGTTTTATTCACAGGTCTCAGTTATTTCTGTGGGGGTGTTCAGGGGTCCACCCATACACAACAAGCTGCAACGCACTGTGTGATGTCACCTGTTGATCATGGCCTGCATTAAATTTTTCTCCCCTGTCCAGTGGCTAATCACAATTTTATGGCAAATACTTGCAAGTGATTAACATATAATTACACGTATGAAATTACGATCATAACAAGGCAATACAGGAAGCATGAGGGTGTGGTGTTTTGATTTTGTTGACACCAGCATTCATGTACATGTCTGTGCAACAAGAGCGGAACAGCATTTCTTCCAGTGCCAACATTATGATGGTAAGCAAGTACAATGTTGACCATGTTCATGAGGCTAGTGTGGCGTACAGAATGCAAACATTCACTAAACACAAAGCTGGAGCTGACTTTAACTAAATTACTGGACAAATATTGGAAAGGGGAATGGTGTCTACAACAAATTTCTTGGCAATCCATCCAACATTTGTGATATTTTACTCCATCATTAATGTCAGCCTGGTGCCAAAGGGTATAGTAGGAGTTCGACGAGCACACAAATCAGTGTCCTATATTCAGCCTGGAGAACCAAGATGATCAACCAACAGACCAACACGGCAAAGCTGTGTGACTGTGTGCCATGGTTCTGCTTATGTTGCTTCAGTATATAGACACGTTTATCTTCCTCTTTTCACCTCTGACTTTAGCAGAGACTCATATTTCCAGTGTTTTGCTTTTACTTGTGCAAAACTGTGTACTTACACTTGTGTGTTAAATTATTGACCCCAGCTGTCTGAGCTCTGAATGGAGGCTTCCTGTTTTGTGAGTCCATTTGAGGTTTGCTCTTGTTTTTAAAGGGGGGGGGGGGGGGGGGGGGGGAGTACATGGAGTACATTTGACTAAACAAATATGCTTTGCCATACAGCACAAACTTGACTGGAAGGGCATGTAATCAGAGTTTTCTAAGGACGTCACGGTAGTTTAAATAGACCCATGAGTCACAAACACCAGACTGACTACAATAAAATGAAACATCTTGCTATCCATCTACGCCTCCCATAAAAACTGTCTTGTTCTTTTCTCATATTCTTCATTCTTCTCTGGCTGTTTCACTCCTCCAAGGTTAAGCCTGCTTCACCCAGAGCTTTATAAATCAAATCAAAATGCTGCTCCCTAGATAGGATCTATCAGCTGCATCAGTTCAGTAGAATCCTCTCTTTTCCTCTAATCCCACTTCGTCTTTCTGCCTCTATCTGTTACCTGTGCTGACATGTTTGTGAAATTTGTGTTGTTAACCAATAACCCACTACCTAAATTCCAGTGTATACAGCCTTTGGCCATGTTTGATAGGCTGTTTACGTTTCGATTTTTGTTTCCACCTGTTTCTTTTCCTCCACCGCTCTCCATTCATTCTCCCTGTCCACCCTTATCCTGCTCCCCGCTCACTTACCCTTCACTAAGAGCGACCCACTCCCCCACTCTAACACCCAGGAATTACACTAATAGCTTGTCTGGCAGACAGTATGAATGGAGGGACGAAGGGAGGGGAACCAAAGACACAGTGAAAGGAAATCTGTCTTTGTTCGACCACCCACTGATGCCTATTTCTGCGCCTTCTCTACTCTTGTCAGGCACAAAAGAAGGCGTTTAAATGGGAAGAGGAATCTCCCAGTAAATCACACTGTAGCCAAATGTGTTTACTTTTAAACATAATCCCAACATGAATCCAAACAGATTCACAAATATGTCAAAGTGGATTCAAACATGTTTTGTGACATCATGAATTTCTTGCTGCTGTAGTGGAAGTTTTCTAAAGTCAACATGATGGTGAAGCTACTTTCATATGCACACGCTGGTGGAGAATAGATACAGGAGTTTACAGTCAAATCTACTGTGACAGACACTGAAGTTCTTTGAAGCTGGGATCTTATGGACATATGGAGCAGTACTGGGGAACTGAGCATTGGCAGAAAGTACTGTAAGTTGGTTCATGCCCAGGGCGCCATAATACAAAACAGGTTTGGATGTGTGTCTTTTGGATGAAAAGGATTTTGAGTCCTTATCCTGGGATTCAATCTTTTTTTCTGTAGAACTGCCAGATACATACTGCCAGGTTACACCACCCTGGAAACCGTACTGACATATCATCTACTGACCTATGGCATGTTTGGTCTAATTAAGTTCTGTATAAGCAAAGTGCAGCTTGTTAAAGACCAGGTAGTGTTTTTGCTGTATTACAGTAAAACCCCCTGGGAGGTGCGTATGTGTTTCCATAATACTTAATAAAAGTGTCATTATAGACGTGTTGGAGTGTAAAACAGGTTTCCAGTTCTGTCCCATTAACCTTTTTGAAATAATTGCTGCATTTATTTATTTATTTGTTCCTCTGTATTATGTTCATTTCATTATTAGTAACAATATTCTTCTTCTGTTGAATTGCAAATAGAGAACTTGACCCTTTATGTTTGTCTAGCTGATTAAAACAATTTACGCACAGCAGTTGAACTCTGTTTCAGTCACAATCAGTAATTGGAGGATGACAAAGATAGAAAACTACTGCTTTTCTACCAATGCAGGCTCCTGGTTTCAGTTTTATTTACATTTCTGCTGTATTGCAACTTCTGCCTCCTTGCGTTGACAATATAATTTGCATTAACAGTGAATGTGACTGGAGGTGGAAACTGTTAAAAACTGGCCCTTCACAATGTATATTCATACACATACACACACAGATTAAGCCTCTAATCCTCAATATGTACGTTTATGAACAAGGGTTTGGCTATAGAAAGTTTAATCCACAGGCTGTCAACAGTGACTGTTTTGTGTGTGTGTGTGTTTTGGGTTTTCGCTGATGTATTCTCAATCACCAGCAGCCGTTCTGTGTTCATTATATTTGGAACGAGAGCTTAAGGACAGACGAGTGAGAGGAAAGCGAGGAGTGGGAATCCTACAGCTAACAAGAAGAGGGATCTGGGGTGCTGTGAGGCCAAAAAAAAAGATAAAAAAATCTGTTGAGGCAGCAGCTGAGTGTGTGCTTGTGTGTTTGTCCACATTTCTCTTTTCCCTCCTCTGCCTGTGGCCTAATCTATGCAGTACTCATGTGGAAGGGCTCATATTGCCATCTTGTGGTGAGGTGTTGCAGCTCTCATGTTCATCATCATTTTTCCAACTCTTCAACCTTCTTTGCCCGCAGATTTTGTTTGACCAGGCTCAGCGGTCGATCAAGCAGCAGCTCCACACCTTCATTAAAGAGTGAGTACCTTATCACAGTTAATTAGAGGACGTCTCCCTGCTGCTGAAAACAAACTGACTTGTGCGTTCTTGTGAATTGGCAATAAACTGTCTCTTTGTTTTTATTCTCTCTCTCCTTCATCAGGGACGTGCGTAAATTCAAGGACACTAAGAAGCATTTTGACCGGGTGCGTGAGGACATGGAGCTGGCTCAGGTGAAGAACGCCCAGGCACCAAGAAACAAGGTCCATGAGGCGGAGGAGGCTACGCAGGCTCTCATCCTCAGCCGCAAGGCCTTCAGGCACCTGGCGCTGGACTACGTGCTACAGGTGAAACACACAGTGTATATTACCAGTGTTGTCCAGTGGGTGGTGCTAACACGTGACACTTGATAGTCCTGCACTTGATACTATGGAGACATTGAATCACCTCTTTTAATCTCAGACATGTTACCTACAATCTACATTTTTCTTTTCCTCTTCATTTTTTTGTAGATTAATGTTCTTCAGGCCAAGAAGAAGTTTGAAATCCTCGATGCAGTAAGTAGCGTAGATTTGTCTTTGTATTAATGTCAAATAATAAAGAAGATAATTGCTGTTGATGTTGTGTAAATGTGTGTGTACCCGTTATATTAGTTATAATACACATCACGCTCTCTCTCTCCCTGTTTGTGCCTCAGATGCTTTCCTTCATGCGAGCCCAGTATACTCTGTTCCAACAAGGCTTCAACATCTTGGATGAGATTGACCCCTATATGAAAAAACTGGCAGCACAGGTATAGCCAAGCTAACAAACCCTAAATCACAGACACACTCAGTTACTGTCAGGTAATATCTGTTGTGGTGTGTTTTACAGTAAAGTAATTACGAAATCAAAGAAAACACCTCGTTAAACTGGCACAAACAATTCTCACATGCAATATGGGCAAACCATATTTGTTGTGGCTGATTCGTTTGTCTTGCTCACAGTTAATTAACCCGTCTCACCGGCTCTTTAATCTTCTCTTCTGTGCAGCTGGATCAGCTGGTCATTGACTCAGCCATGGAGAAGCGGGAGCTGGAGCACAAACACGCCCTCATCCAGCAGAGAGTGAGACAACAACACGTCCTCTTTCCGTTACCGTCTCTTGTCTCTTGTCTCTTGTCTTTTGTCACCACATAAATCCAGACTTATGTAACAATGACACTGATGTTGACTTTGTTACATCTTTCGCGACAAGGCTTGATCTATTTTTCAGGCTAGAACAAGCAGTCATTCATTTGAAACCTGAATGTTTCGAGCTATGTCAGTTTTTTCTTATTAAATAAATGTAAAGCCCAGATGAAAAGTTACAATTAGTTATGATTACATCTTTTTACACATTTTACAAAAGAGGCATATTATACTCTCGCTTAGCGCGTCAGGTTCCTTCTAATGACGAACAATGTCAACAAAAACACCAGCGTTAGAAAAGCTTCTGGAATTTCAAGCAGGTATCATAAAAGAGACTTGTCTTGTGTTAGCATCACATGTTTGTTTGAAAAAAGAATTTCCAAGGAAGCTTTTAGCCATTTACACATCATGCCTTTTGTGAGCTGTCGTCTACTCCGCTGTTTTTTTTTTTTGTTTGTTTGTTTTTTATTCAACAAGGCACCAAAAGCCTCCAAAATAATTAAAACTCTCAGCTGAATAAAAGCGGTTCTTTCAAACCCTACCCGAACTAAACAGTCCTGCACAGACGCACAAAAATCATCCATCTGTTACCTGAAGAGATGCCAAAAACATGACTTGGCCTTTCCCACTCATCGATTCAGCTGCCAAGTGGAGGCATCCTGCCAGACACAGCTTTGTGTCAAATGCCCTTTCAACAGCCCTTCGTCTTTAATCTGAAAACTTGAATGATGCCACTTGACCTTAGTTCTGATTAATCTTAAATAACAAAGTAAACACAACTTGTGTCTGAGGTGCTCTATGTAAAGAGTCTGGGATCTTTTAATGAGGTAAAGAACAACAGCTTCCTGGAGGCCTCATATATTGAATGATTAGGAAAATATGTCACACAGCAGCACATACTTAGTCTAATGTGATCAACTTGCTGCAGTGTTTTGGTTTGTTTGTTTGTTTTTAATCCTATTAACACGCTTTTCTCCTTCTCTTCTTTATTTGTGAACTTGCCTGATCGCGCCGTTCCTCCATTCTTCAGACTCTGATGCAGGTGAGTTACAGTACATTTGCCCACAAACTGGACTTTTCACACAGCAGGCAACTCCTGAACTGTGCAACGATTTGAAATGTAAAGTGTGGTGTTTGAAGGTGCTTGAAATGGTGGAGAGAATTATGCATTGTGTGGCGGTTCAGGATAAATAAGGCAGCATCTGGCCTTTGTTTCTACCTGCCCAGATTTGACATTAGATTTTAGATTTTTGTAATGTGGTCATGAAAATGTATAGTTTAACCTAGATCACAGGAACTCATTGTGAATTTTGTCACTTTCATTTTAGTATGTGTTTTACTTATGACCAGTTTTGATGTGTTTAGAACTTCATGACAGCTTTCGTACTCCAGTACATATATACGTATAGAAATACGCACACACTTCCTGCTTTGAATGTTCCTCTGTTGACTGAACCGTAGCTTCAACTTGTTTGTATAATAGTAGCTTGTAAAATGTGGAGCAGCAGATGCCCCGGGTACCACTCTGTGTGTTGGAGGCAGCTATTGTAGCCGATTGAGTGGCTGATGTATGGAGAGCACTTTTATGTCACGTGTTGGCTTCTGTGGCTGGAATCAATGAGTTGTATGGAGCTGCTGCGCAGGTGAGGTTTTATGCATGTATAGAGTGTGTGTGTGTGTGTGTGTGTGCTTGTGCGTGAGGAGGGTGTGTGTTATAGTGTTTGCAGCAGACAAAAGATTGTCCATTAAGTGCAGCTTATTGTGTGGTTCCCGGTATGTGTCATGTGTTCCCCTTAGTGTGGGCGGGCCAGCCTTAGCATGTTTGTCGACTGGTTAGATGCTTTTGTTCGAGTGTTTTTCTTATTTTGCATATTTGCCTCACTGAGATACTGAGGCTTGAGTCCTTCAGCCTTTGATGCTATATTTTGTGTCTTGTTCTAGATTATTTCCTTCTCTTCCTTCATCTCTTACATGTAGACCTGCATTAGAAATAGCCACACACTCCTTTCTTATCCATAAATACACATGCTGTATAAACATGCACGCGCTGCCTCCCACCCTCCCTCTCCTCTACCCGTCTCTCTCTTTGAAGTATTCTGCTCTCCCAAATATCCTCCTGCTTTTGCGTGATGTTCCAATTTGTTTCGTTGGAAAATTAGACCCTGAGGTATTGTTAACATGTCGGCGAGCCAGTTAAGAAAATATAATTGTCAAAATAGTTGCTTAAAATAGTTTTTGAGCCATGATGTGTTTTTTGTCTTCAAGCTGTACTTTCCTTTGTTATCTTGTTTGGCTCTTTCTTATTTTGAGCCATAGATCATAATCTTTTTAAATGTTGCAGGTCTGTTTTATCATTCCTCCCTTGTTTCAGTCTGCTTAACAACAATAGGTACATTCTTCTCATCCAGTGAAATAAAAATATAGAAGCAGTAGTAAGATGATCTGTGCACATCTGCCTCTGCTCTCTGTTGTTTTCCTGTGCTGTTGTTCCATTTCTGGTAATCACAGAGCCACAGAGGTCAATATGTCACTAGAGATTTGAGAGATCTGACTGTGTGTGATGCCAGCCTCGGTGCACTTCCATCTCTATCCACTGCCAGCTCCAACCAGATGGCATTACAGCCGGTGGAAGAGACAAGACAAAGCGTAGTGGACAGACAAAAAAGAAGAGATATAAAATATAATAAGGGATGAGAGTAGTTAAAGATCCACTCAGGGACTGAATGGCTATAAAGCTATATAGGAAGAGAGGGTGTCTCTGCAGTTATACCTATGTTCCATATTCCTGTTTATCCAATATAAGCAAAATGAGACCACTGAGTGGAGACTTTGACTCATAGTCTGTCTACAATTTAAATGAGTTTTATGTGAGAGAGTTGTTTATAATTATGAATGAAAAAGTCAGATTCTTATAACATTTCTTTATTTTATGCATAATGCAAATACTTGTTGTTACATCGGCATCCGTTTAACATTGAGATCAAACATAATTGCCTGTTGATATATCGATAATAAGTGTCTCACATACGTCACATAATCACAGCTGTGTGAAACCAAGTGGTTCAGTGATGATTAAAGCCATATGTTGATAATGCACCTGAGAATATAAAAGCGGCTTCAAATAAAAAATCTTAATATACAATTATAGATGTAAAAACTGGGACAGTTGTGCAGGAGTAGAAATAATATAGAGTATAAAAGGAACAAACAGATCAATAATTGTGCCAGTGCATGTTAAAAACATCTTAACTTCACATTGGTGACATTCTCATGAACATGAAACCAAAACAACAATCAGCAATCACACATTTCCACTATTGCTTCATCTTTGTGCCGCCTGTGCCTTTGGACACTTGTGCGCTGCGTTCTTCCACTGTCCCGGCTGATTTAAGGTGGGAAGAGGGAGCTGGTGTCTGGGGAGCCATAACGTCAGCTCGATTAAGCAGGAATGGTGCTCCGAGTCGCAGACAGATGGAAAGCCGCCTCCCCAAAAGGAGTGCGGATGAAACCCATGGTTTGAGAATTCAGTTTCGGGGGTTAGAGGGGAGTCCTAAATCACGGTGTGGGGGCCTCGCCGCAGTCAAGTGAAATGTTTGATCTCTGAGCAGTTGCAACAGGGTCAGCTGGGCACATGGACCCTGACAGCTGTATGCTAATGAGTGCTGGGTCCACGTGGCCAGGGCTGTGGGCAGGTGGAGGAGAGCGGGGACGGGACCAGCGTTCAGACACTGTGTGAGCTGGACCGTTGTGGGATGTGCGTGTTGTCCTGGTTCCTCTGTGGGCCAGGCAAGAAGACGTGCTCTAAAACACAGCTGAAATCTCTGTTCATTTAGTTCCCTTTGTTGGTACCATTTCAATTTGGTTATTGCTGAATTTGAAAGGCTGTTGGACGCCAGTGCGGTCAAGATGAAGATATTTTGCAGGCTGAACTTGACTTTGGTGAGAAACTTGTTTCTTTGGTTTTGCCTCGGCACATATAACTATAACGTTTGGTTATCAGTCAGTAAGACATAATAGTTATACAGAGGGTGATGTGTGATTATGACTGATGCTGCTCTATCTAAAAAGGGGATTTCTTTTTTGTTTTTCTCTCTTCTTTTCCACCAAGTTGATGAAATGTAGCTTTTACTCTCCAGTGGCCTGTGGTAAGAAGCAGCTGTGGTGCTTGTATATTCTGTAAGAGCTGCTTGTGAATGTGTCAGCAGCCAGGAGACAGGCAGGTTTTTGCATCACATTGCCTCATTGTTTTCACTCAGACCCAAACAGACTACATATTCCCAAAGAGCAATATGGCATTTTTTTCTTTCTAGTATCCCAAAGCTACATGATGCTGCTCATTCTTAATATTAACTAACCACGCTGATCTACAGCAAGCAGCCACAGTAACCAATTTTCTAGCAGTATTTACATTTTTAAAAATGATATTTGGCATGCTTGAATCGCCTGTCTGTGTGCACAGGTTGCCATATGCCCTGTATTACCTTACCCCAAACCAAAGGCCTCTTACACAATAGTGAAACATTACCTGACTTTGAATTCCTGTCTTGGGAATCCATACCAGTGTGGACAAAGCAGATAAGAAAACAGAGAAGGTTTTGGCAGACAGATAGAGAGATGCTCATTTGGCTGTAAAAGGTAAACTAATGAACAGATGGCCGGTGTGGAGAGGATAGATTTTTGTGAAGGCACTTACAGACACATGTCCCAAAGAAAAGGTATTGGGACAGTACAGGTAGTGTTTTGCAATGCACTGGTTTTAGGCAGGCAGGAACTCACTGAAAATTGGATTGTACAACAGAAAAAAAGGCAGACCTCAGCACTAATCACATGTTCCTTGGTGCTGTTTCAACAGGACTTTTCCTACGATGACCCCAAACTGGAGTTCAACGTGGATGCACCCAATGGAGTCGTCATGGAAGGCTACCTCTTCAAAAGGGCCAGCAACGCTTTCAAGACCTGGAACAGGTAAAAAACTAAATATGAAAAGAATGAGGCAGAGCATAAAAGGGGGGCAGTCACCTTACAATGAAAACAACAATCAAATTAAAGCCAAGAAAATAACCACTGCACATGCAAAATAGTTAAAATTGGGTTTTGGAACAAAAAAAAAACGTGTTTTTGGTAAGTTTGATTGTTGAATTATATTTAAAATGAGATTACATTCTGATTCTCAGAGTACCAAATGTTGGTCTTCAGTCTAAGTGGATTTTTGTGCTGAATAAATTTAATGTGCATCATTGTCAGTCAATACACATAGATGTCTTTAATTAAAATTGTGATGAGCAGTGTTTCCCCTATCAGCGCTCATTGGAGCATGCAGACATTTGATTGATCAAATCTCTCTTACGCAGACTAATTTCATACTTTCTTCCCTTCAGGCGGTGGTTTTCTATACAAAACAGTCAGCTGGTCTACCAAAAGAAATTCAAGGTACAGTCTTGTGAGGTTATGTGAAACAGTTGTGTGTATTTCTTAAGCACAGATCAAAGCAGTCGCAGACAGTTTTGAAGTGTTGATCTAATCATGCAGTGAGTAGCTGAGATACCAGAGGTAAATAGATGTATTGAGTTGTCCTTTCTTGACGAGGAGACATGCCTATTTTGTGTTAGTTACCATCACTTTCTTCTGAAAAACCTCTCTTGCCAATGACAGGACTCACTGACAGTTGTAGTGGAGGACCTGAGGCTATGCTCAGTCAAACCATGTGAAGATAATGAAAGGCGGTTCTGCTTTGAAGTGGTTTCCCCCACTAAGTAAGTGTGTCTGTGTGGTTTGGTCCCCAAAAGATAGTTTCATCGAAATCCTGTGAAGTGAATGATCTTTTCAGATTTTCATTTTAGTGCTTAAATTAATGCTTGTGTCTTTTGGACTGAACAAAGTAGCTACATAATATATAGGTTTGTAAAATCAGATGGTTAAGGCGTTTTATGAATGGCATCTGTGAACCTGTAGGAGCTGTATGCTGCAGGCTGAGTCTGAGAAGCTGCGGCAGGCTTGGATCCAGGCAGTCCAGGCAAGCATCGCCTCTGCTTATAAAGACATCGCGGACAATTATTACATTGAGGTACGAACACTGACTTGTATACGCAGAACACACTTACAGCAGTCACTGTCACACTAATGTTAGTGTAACTTGGGCTACAGATCTCTGCTCACCTGATCTCTGACCTCCCCACTCCCTCTTTTCTCCACAGCGCTTGGATCGGACAGCCTCCCCCTCAACAAGCAGCATCGACTCTGCCAGCGAGCCCAGAGAGAGGGGGGAGAGATCTGATAGAGGATTTCGGGGAGGGGGAGAGAGCCTTCTTCAGAGGGTACAGAGCCTTCCAGGCAACGAACTGTGCTGTGACTGCGGCCAAACGGCCCCGTGCTGGGCCTCCATCAACCTGGGTGTGCTGCTCTGCATCGAGTGCTCAGGGATCCACAGGTAACTGCAGTTAACCCTGGACGAGCTGATGTGCAATATATAAGAATATTTTATTACTACAAACTTGTTTTTTCAGTGCTGAATACCTACCTGTTGCAAATCGCTCCAGGAACTCATTCAACTCAAACCAACCTTCGTAGATAAGGCTATTAGAGCAACAACAAAAACATTCCAACATGTTTTCCATCTTTACAGAAATAAAAAATGCACACTTGGCTTTCTTCTATCACACGTCACACTGCAGAAAAGAAAGTATGTCATAGTTTGTTTAGAAAGCTTGTTTGGAAAGCCTTACGGAAGAATTTCTAAAGAGTTTGGACTCGTCTAGTTAACTATCAGACAGATCATCATGCCAAATTTTCCCCCATGTTACAAGTAGAGAAACAGAAAAGTTTGCCATTGTCTTGTGACGTCTGTCACCTCAGGCAGTTAAATCTGATAAAGCCTTGTAGTAAGATACAGACTCTTCTTGCACTTCTCTTGCTTTATATAATATTATCTCTGTCTTTTCATATTTCTTTTAGGAGTTTAGGCGTCCATTGCTCAAAAGTGCGCTCGCTGACGTTAGACTCATGGGAGCCAGAGTTACTCAAGGTGCTTCTCTTCAACACGTTTGCCTGTAGCTTTTCCTTTCCCAGCAGAGTTGCATTTTTTATTCTTTCAGTGAATTGCTAATACACATCGCCGCTTTTTTAAATCCCCTTTTGTCTCTGTGTCTGTCTCCCATCTCTTGCTGGTTTATTCTTCAACATTTAAACCATTTAGCTGATGTGTGAACTGGGAAACACTGTGATCAACCAAATTTATGAGGGAGGCTGTGAGGAGCTAGGAGCCAAAAAGCCTGGACCCTCCAGTTCAAGGTCTGTTTTCCACTCTTCTTTGGATAAGAAAAATAATTACCCACTGTATATTCCATTTTTAGATATCTACGTAGGCTTTACACCACTACAAACTCACAGTAATACAAATGTTTCTGTTGGCTCAAGATGCCTGTTCGTAACGATTTCCCTACAGACAGGAGAAAGAAGCCTGGATTAAATCCAAATATGTGGAGAAACGGTTCCTGAAGAAGATGAGCGGGAGTGAGGCGTTAGTGGAGGGTGAGAGAAAGTCCCGGCCATGGACAGTGAAAAAGTGCCAGCGACACAGCAGCTCTGCTCGGGCCCCTAACAAAGCCCGCAGGAAATACAAACGATACGATCCCAGCAGTGCCTCACCTGCAAACCTTTCAGCAGGTTAGTAGTGGGAATTATCTTCAGTTTGAAGCAAGCTTTACTGCTAGACTCAAGAATCAAGAACTGCAGGACGGACATACAGTATTTTTAGCCCCGACTGAACTCTTGTCATCTCTTGTCCTTCGGCAGCAGCAGCAAAGTTTCGCCGGGACTCTCTGTTCTGTCCAGATGAGTTAGACTCACTGTTTTCATACTTCGACACTGGCTCTGGTCCTCGCAGTAAGTCAGCTCCACACTTAGTTCACACACACATTAGACTTGCAAGATTATTGTAGAGATTCAGTAAGCTGGTTTTCGGATGTTTTTTTACTATAACTAAATGACCCGCAAATCAACTCTGCAGTCCTACCAGTGATGTTGGCGTATGAATGATCAGGTGCAGTGCAGTGTGTGCTGTGTAATGAGTAACGTGTCCGTGCTTTGGCGATGCTTGGCCCCGCAGGTCTTAGCAGCGACAGCGGCTTAGGAGGAAGTACTGATGGCAGCACAGACATTCTGGTTTTTGGCTCAGTAGTGGACAGCGTCACAGAAGAAGGTGAGTCCAGGGTGTATACTGGGTATGTGTGTTGACACAGCAACATCATCCTAATGTTGAATATAAAGGCATTTTTATAGTAAAGGAGAATACTAGTGTCAGTACACCCGTTTACAACTGGATGCAAAGTTTTGTCCCATTTCCTCTTTTGACATAGCAGTGACGTGATTGTGTTTTGTTAAAGATCCCACTGACATCCCATTTCCTTATCCACCCTCAGAGGAAGAGTCGGAAGAGTCATCCAGTGGGGAGGTGGAGATCGAACAGGAAGTATCTTCAGATCCCGAGGACCCGAGGGAACTACATCCTGGGGCGCTTCTACACCGATCTTCCCTTCTACACAACCTGCCACTCATGGCAGAGGCTTTGGCGCATGGTGCTGACATACATGCTGCAAATGAGGAGGAGGAGGGGAAAACACCGCTCATACAGGCTGTTATTGGGGTGAGAGACTGAACTAGACTTAATCCACCAGACATTTGAGAAGGGGTTTAAAAAAAGGTTAATAAACCTAATTAGAGTCACTAAGTTGATTAAATGCAATTTTGTATTGCTCATCAGAACAGTTTGAAACAAAAATGAAATCCATAAATTAAGCTTTACTAAATAAACACCTACTTTTTTTCTGTCTCTGTCCAGGGCTCTCTGATAGCTTGTGAGTTCCTGCTACAGAATGGAGCTGACGTTAACCAGAGGGACATGAGAGGCAGAGGACCGCTGCACCATGCAACTTATCTGGGGCACACTGGGTAAGAAATACCTGCAAAGTGACTTTGCAGTTCTGTGACTTCCTGTTTATGCTCCAACCTGCATGGAAGAAGAATGCGGAAGGCTTAAACATGACATTTGAAACACGAAATATCAGTTCACTATAATTAGTCAACTATGACGAGGACGTGTTTCTTCAAGACAAATCAAGTCAGGACAAATTATAAAAAAGATAAATAATAGACTCATTTGCATATCGTTGGTGTTCTAAACTAATCAGATTTGTTTTGTCTCTGTCTCTGTGTCTGTGTCTTGTTTTGAACAGTCAGGTGTGTCTGTTCCTGAAGAGAGGAGCATCACAGACAGAGTTGGATGAGCAGGGTCACGATCCCCTGAGTATCGCCGTCCAGGCTGCCAATGCAGACATCGTCACCCTGTAAATCATCCAAATTCTTTTTCAGCCTAATATTTGTTTTTTAACATGTGTTACCTAGTTCCCAGTCATCATCCCAGTTAACGTCCATACATCTGCCATCTTTACTCTTTTCCCTACCTTGCTCTCATCCTCTCTCCCTCACCGCTCTCTCCCACCTCACTGAATTCCCACTATCTCAATCCTTTGACTCCATTCACGTCTCCCTTTTCTCATCTTCCTCCCTTTGGTTTTCTGTCCCATTTATGACCTCTGTTTCCATATGTACGCGTCCTCCTGTTCTATTCCTCCTCCTTTACTGTTCTCACTTTCCTTCCGCAGGTTGCGCCTAGCGCGGATGAACGAGGAGATGCGAGAGGCCGAGGCTCCTCTGGGTCAACCAGGTCAATACCCCAGCAGCAGCCCCACAGAACAGCAGTATAGGAAGTGCATCCAGGAATTCATCTGCCTGACCATAGAAGAGTGCTAGTGGTCACCTCTGCATACAGGAGCTCCTGCTCTATTTATATATATTTATTTACATTCTTCCGGACTGGGGACCTAAAATTGTGTAGATGAAGTTGCCCCTAGACACTGATCTCAAGTGTGTATCTTACGTAGATCTAGGCTTACAGGCAACTTCTTGACAGCGTACGAGAAGAGATGAGAGTAAAGCTTGCTCGTTACAAGGGTGCGGTGTGATATAGGGAGACCCCTGATGGACCTTTTTAACTCTACTAACGACACTGTCAGCACCTTCATTTCTCTGCACCACCACTATGTTTCTGCTTGCCAATACTCTGCACCACCCATGCTATGCTGGCTGCATTACATGCACACAGTGAAATGACATCTGCTATTTGATGTTTCGCTTATAGGGTGATTCTTTATAACTTATACTGTGGTGTAACCTCGTTTGAGGATGTGGGTTTACTGCTCTTACCTCTGAATAATCTCGCTGCATTAACCCTCTACACTTTATATTTATCCAGACCATCTGTGCAACATCCAACTTACCCATCTCTTATTAAGCGGAGATGTAAATATAAGTATTTAGAAGTTATATGGATAATCGTTTAACTGTGTGCTGTGGCATGAGGTGAAAAAAGGTATTTGTCTGTCCATCCCTAGCTTGACTGCTTATCCTGTTGAGGGTGGGAGGGGTGGGCTGGACAGCTGGGTACACCCCGGGTACACCCTGATCACATCGCCAGTCTGTCACAGAGCCACACATAGAGGTAGACAGCGTTCATGTTCATATTAACATCTACAGGCAATTTAGAATCACCAGTTAACTTAACATACGTATTTTTGGACTGTGGGAGGAAACCGGGGGGGCCGGAAAGGGAACCCCACACAAACATGGGGAGAAACTCCAACCCAGGACCTTCTTGCTGTGAAGTGGGAGTGCTAACCACTGCTCCATCATGCTGCCCTATGGCATACGTTCCATTACAAAAAGAAAAAAGTGACAAGCTACAGTAGAAGTGGGCAGGGTAGTTTACTGTGTATACACAGTGGGCAGGAGGGAAGATTCAATGTAAAACTGTGACAAAAAAATACTGAAGGGCTTGTGGGGAAGAGACCCTCGTCTGCATTGTAAGATACTTTGTGACCTGAGCGAGTGAGTGAGTGAAAAGGAGAGTAAATGGGTGCGTGTGTGAAAGAATACTGGGAGAGTTCAATAATATGATATTATGATTATGTAAAGGAAAAAAAAGAAACTGCACTTTTCCCATATAGTATTATCATTTTTATTTTCATTTAGGTAGTGTGACTTTTTTTTAACACTGTTCTTGTCCTCTCAAGTTATTGTCTGTTGTCTATTTTATTTGTCTTTTTATTTATGATTATCTCCGTAGAGGATCAGTGCAATGCAGTCTTCGATGCAGTTTTCATCTGCATTTCTATAAATGATTGTCATTTTATGCTGAAAACAGTCTTTAGATTACATCATGTAGTATAAGTCATGAGAAACATAAAAATGATTGCTTTTCTTTCCCCTTTGAAATGGCCTTAAATTGCTTTGAGTAGTATTATTGGCATTTACGTAAACAGCTGAGAGAGATTTTCAGGCATGTGTTGGTTACTAGTGAGGATGAGAACTTGCTAACTAGGTGAAGGTGATGTGATGGATAACCACACCTCCATGTTGTTGTAAATACTAAACCATATCAGTGTCTCTGTTGAGATTATGGAGCACATTTCTTTAGAACAGTTTACACATATACAGTCCTGCCAATAATAATTTAACTTTGATGCAGTATTTACGGTATGATTTTTTTGTTTATAATTAAACATGCTTGGACACAGTCTGAGCCTGAAGGACAGAACGTGCGTCAACTGTCTGAATACTTAGGGTCTGGGATCTGTATGTATCTGGCTTCTCTCGCTGGTCATTGCTGACATTATTCTCTGCATGCTCTGCCAGAATTATTTTTGGGACGTTTAACATCGTTTGCATTATGAGCATGGTAAAATAATTTTCTACGGTTTGATCATGTCGTGTAGTGCAGTCCTGTGAAATAAGCATGCACTACCATGACCCCTCTGGTGTCAGACGTTTCTTCCTTTTTGCACCTCTGTGCCATTCGTCCACCCACAGACCAAACCTACGGTGACTTTATCATTCCTTTTTTATGTTAAATTCCACACACACAAACTGTAAATGTTATTTCATTATTTAGTGTTGTGGTTTTATTTTCCTCTGCCAAAGACTTTTTAAAGGGAACGTGTCTGATGTTGTATCATATCACCCTTTTTTTAAACGGAAACTGTTCAGAGTAGATGAAGCCTAGTCTTACCATGCTTTGTGAAGTGACAGAGTGGTAGAAACACTGTTGGTGTGCTCACATGTTCAGAAGAAGTGACAGGAATTGGACGTACCTGAGGGATTTTGATACGGCAGGTGTTATATTCTGCATTAGTTCAATGTACTGCAAGTAGAACCAATCTAGAGGGTGATGTGAAGCTACTGTGACCGAAATGTTAAAGGTCCACACCCTAGAGGAAGTATTAAATGTTGTGTTCATTGTGTGTATAGACATAGAGGTGGTTAAAGGTGCTGTTCAAAGGAAACATGCTGTAAATAGCACACTTTGTGTATTTTAAATGAACGCCAACAGCCTGCCTCTCAGCATTCAATCACAGATCCTGATTGTCTGGTCTGTTTCATGTTTGTTGTTTTGTAAGAGAATAAAACACAACCTGTCAGGCAGAACCATAACAGGGTACTGCATTACATGGAGGCATTTGTCTGTTGACTGACATTTGGATATCTTTGGAATAATTTTCTTCCTTGTCTTTACGAGCACTGAGGGGAAAAAAACAAAATGCATACAATAAAACAGAGAAACTCTTGATGAACTAACCCTGCTTCCTGCTTTTTGCTCTCATTTCTGGTCCCTGTCTTGTGTCTTAATTGTAACATTCTCTCAACATTGCAGCAGCATATTTGAAATTCAAATGATTTATTAATAAAATGGTAAATTCGGGATATCTAGCTGTGTTGAAACATCAGATGTCGGGAGAATGCTACTTTGAAGAATCTGGTTCGATGTGTCTATTTGGTCCGTAACAAAAATTTGCGTACCACTTGACTTATTCAAAGCAATACAACTTAACCTTAAGGCCAGTATATATAATTGAGGTTTAAACATGGTCCATGTTATATCTAAAGAAAAATAACTGCTGCAACACTGTGCCTTGAATAATTCAGTGTCTCCAGTGTATAGAACATTTACATAGTCTAACATGCCAGAAATGTCACGACGCCTTACGCTAAATTCAAACATCACATGTCCACCTAAAGCAATCACTGACATATCATTGCTTCTTTTACCACAGGGGTTGACACGAGCAGCAGAAGAGTTAAAGCCAAGGATGCTCGGGATAGAGTGAGTGAAGCATCCTGTGCAGTCCTCTTAGGGGACTAGTGTGATTATTTCTGCTTCTGCTGGTTGTGGGTGGTCTTGAAGGTGTCTTGGTCTGTCGCCCTTTCTGTCATACTCTAGACACGCACACACACTGTGAAAAACTTTAGAACTGTTTTTTATGGTGCATTGCATGGTGCATTTAGGAGTACACAGGAATCGTTAGTGTTCCAAACTAAGCTGTAATGCATCATTCATATGCATTTGAGAACGGGTAAGTACATAACACTTCTTACACTAAAATGTGAATTAGAATATTTAGCACCCAGGTATCACTTGAATAAACTAGAGAGAAAAAGGTTGCCTGGGTAATGCAGTAGTGAAAAGGACAGGATGCTCACCACTCTTTCCCTGCACGTTTTAAAATGTATGTTACCTTAATTAAATTACCTCATCTAGAAGTGTAATCTGTAAAAAAAAAAAGTGCAAAACATATTTGGAAAAGACCTGCAAAAGATTTACTGTTACATGATGTTTTAGAGAAGAAAGAAGAATCACTCTTGAAGGAAAATGTGCCACCAAGTTAGAATGACAGCTTCACTTCATAGGCTTTGGGGTATTTGGCATCATAAAGGTTTTTTTCTTTCTTCCTGAATAGTGAAATCTGGGTGAATGGTGGTTGGTGTGTTACTTACTGATATTTTTAAAAGAAGAAAAAAAGAGTGATCACTGCAGCCCCCACAGTGGCCCACAGTGTAACATTCCCCTCCTTGACTACAGTATTCCCTATTGCAGGTGATATCTCCTGTGTTGATGTCTTTCGCGAGTTTTCTATCCTCGCGTCTCTCCAGCCCGAGAAGTTGAGGAGAAGGAGCATACAGTTCAGCTGCTGCAAGAAGCCAGTGGCCACTGCTAGTCACCACGTCATCTAATGACCTCACATGATACAAGACACGATTCTGGGTCTGCCAAATTGCCAAAACCTCTAGACCCTTAAAGCTATATATCACGCTTATAATTGTCCTCAATTTCTCTTGTACATATACAGTATTTGTATACTGAAACATGTTATATTGTTTTAACAGTTAATTTGCACATTGCGGTATTTGAGTTGACACCAGTTTGGGTAATGGCAATGACTTAACAATAGCGTTCTCTCAGCACAGCAAAAGAAATGCAAACATACCATGGTGTTTTTAAAGGGGCACTCTCACAATTTGTATTGCACTTGCATAAAGTTGGACTCTCAAGAATAGAACAGAATTAAAAAAGGAACAAAACATGAGCTTGCTTAAGTATCAAGCCTAATAAAAACACTGAATGACACATTATCCTCAATTGCGCATGAACATGTATTATGTTTGATTCTCCGTGCTTTGTGAACCCCCATAAATTTCTCGGTGTCACATTCACCCTAAAATGTTTAATCTCCATACAGAAGCCAGGATAACCATAGCCATAACTGGATTCATTTTTAGACATAGAAAAGCTTTCTTGAGAGATACAGAAAACATACAAATGTCTCCACAATATAAATTATGCTCTGTGATGAGTAACTTAACTTGATGATTAAAATTAACTAAACTGCACTTTTTAAAATATTTTGTATAACTTTAGTTTGCAAATCTGCAAATCTGATTGAATGATTTTCAAACTGCAGTGTGGAAGAAATAAAAATGAATGTATTCAATGGCATCTTGGAATGATATCTGCATCTTTCTTTTTAAAATCTGATTCTTCATGCTATTATACAGTAGCTATAGCAACATGACACTTTATGAAGCAACAAAAAGCAAAATCAGTCAGAAAATCTGAGCTGGTTTAGCAGATGTTGCAGAAAAGTCCTTGAAGTGACACAGATGAATTTTTAGGTGTGTGTCAGGTGTGTGGAGATGATAATAATTAATTACAAATTGTAAGTATGGATATTATAATTATTATTCTTTGTATTCAAAGGTTACAATATTTAGTAAATATGATCAGGCTTTTAAATATTCATAATTAGACATAATATTCCAGGTCAACCGGTGACAGTAATGCGCCTTTCAACCTGTTATAATGACACAAAAGAAGAAAACAACCGGAAGTGTCATTTTTCCTGCTCCTGGCAAAAGCTAAAGCTACGTCGGTGTCATCGTCTTCTCGGTTTGGGGTTTGACAGCAGACACAACAGCCTTATTTCGTGTCTAGTCACGAATATCTATTCTCACTGGGGTCTCTGGAGAGGTATGTCTGTGCTACACGCCCTCTAGTTTGTAAATTTGAGAGACCTGGGGTGTCAGTTCTCGGTAGTGAGAGAAGTGTTTGTGCTAGCCGCTGCTAACGCTAGCTAGCTAAACATAGCCGTGGCCTGGGTTAGCTGGCGTTAGTCGGTGGTGGCTAACACAGTAGCTACACACAGACATGACTGTACCAGTACATACTAGCTTCATCTGGGTGAACGTTACTTAAGTTAGCCTCGCTGAAAGGACGATGATGACACCCTGTAATTAATAAAAATCGTCAGACACATATAATGTCATTCCGCATTTTGTGTGCACTTGGTGTTTACAGTCCGCGGTCGAGTAACTTCCTGATATTTGTCTAACTTATCGATCTGTTTAGTTTAACATTACCCAGTCTAGCTTGCCAATTTGCGGATTAGCCTTAGCTAACAGAAGTTACTTTAAGTAGTGTCTTATTTAACAAGGAAGTGGCACGGAGATAAGTTCACGTACAACCTATTAGCATTAAATGTCAGCTGTTAGCCACATGATACTGGGTCAGTGGTGCAGTTAGCAAACAGTGGAGTTATCTCGAGTTCAGTGGGCTCAAGTGCACAGAAACTACATGTAGTTAAATTCAGTTTCACCTAAAACATCATATGTAGCTAAATACAGTGTCGAAATACTAGTATTCCCACGTATTTCCATTTTAAAGTTTAAGATTTTTCGTTTACCTGGCATGGCATGGAAAATTAATTTGTACTGTATCATCTAACAACAATTCAAAGTGCTTTACATAAGACATCAGAAAGATTTGACATGTAAAGCGGAAGCATGACAAAATACATAAGGTCTCATTTTGTTTGAATAATGACCCAACATCCAATATCAATCAGGTTACTATCAATTATGACAAAGATGAGCAACACACTCACTTATTAGAAGCTGAAAACGAAATGTTTTGGCATTTCTTCTTAGAAAATGATCAAATACCTTTTGATCAACTAATCACTGCCGCTCTGTATAGTATATATTTTAAAGGAGTCAAACTGTATATATTTTAAAGTGCATTTACTGTGCATTAACATGATAGATGTGATCAACAGTGGCAAGTTGGTTAATTTTAGTGATTAAAAAATTTCAAGCAAAAATGATGATGAGGTCCTACAATTTAATTTAATTCAAGTATTGCTGTAATTCAGTAGTCTATTTAGAGTGCTTCTACAACGAACTGAAACAATAATTTGAATAACAGTTTTGTCAGTCAACAAATAAAATTAATCTGTGGCATGTATGAAAAGAAGCTTCTTGAATGTGAGATTTTGGCGCATATCTACATTTTAATGGATTTTGAGTCACTC
Source organism: Anabas testudineus (assembly GCF_900324465.2). Classification (NCBI taxonomy): domain Eukaryota; kingdom Metazoa; phylum Chordata; class Actinopteri; order Anabantiformes; family Anabantidae; genus Anabas; species Anabas testudineus. The sequence continues at coordinate 9,841,230 of NC_046614.1, read as the reverse complement.
TTACTTACTAAAGTGACTGACATTCATTTCATCATCAATAAAAAATAATCCATAGATACAGTCAATAAATGCAGAGTTATCTCCGACATTTTAAACAAATATTAATCAAACAAGACTAATCCTCAGAAGAACAGTAACAAGTTAACCTTGATGATCCACATGCTCGCTATCAACAGTTTTAATTGTAAACTTGCTCCCAGATGGCTAGTGCGTTACAATGATTACTAATTAGAATAATCACATATATGTGTTTCTCTGCCAAGTGCTTGCTAAGTCTTTTGCCTGTCAAACCATTATTTTGGCTAATGCTTACTTATCATTTCCGTTTGTTTTCCACACGCTGTACTTCCTGCTTCGTAATGACCACTACACTATCATCATATATTTTGCACAGTCATGTCTGCAAAGTTTGCCAACATAGATACATTAAGATATAATATATAAAATATGCATTTTAAGGTTTTTACTGAATGGCAGTGACAGGTGAAATGGTGTTCTGTACATTGAATATAAGACACACAATGTTAATCCAAGTAAAAGGCTGAGTTTCCAGAAAGCTAAATCTAAGTTGAAAAGTCTGCAGCGAAGGTCAGGTACACATTAAACGACTGTGAAGTTGTTCCACAGTAACAGATTTTGAAACCATATAAATTTCAGTATTTCCCTGTTGCATGTGCTCTAAATCTTCAGATGAACAACAACGGGAATAAGAGAGCTCCAACCACAGCCACTCAGCGACTTAAGCAGGATTACCTCAGGATAAAGAAAGACCCCGTGCCTTACATCTGCGCAGAACCTCTCCCCTCCAACATCCTAGAATGGTAAGCTGTTCATCCTGGCCTACATCCAGAAATCACCACCACCATGATAACATGCTGCATTACGGTGCTCTAACTTGGAATTCTGTATGTTAATGGTAATCTGTCCCTTTGTCATTGTAGCTCTTTTTACTAAACAATTCTGTACACCAATCTGTCTATATTTCCAAAACATACTAGCATATTTACACAGCAAATTTGTAACAACAGACACAATAGTGGTTAAACAAAGCCCAGGGTTCTAAATACAGGTTTAGTTATAAATGTTCTTATCTGTCTCTGAAATGTGATGGAGAATCTGGTTAAAAAATATAATTTAGAAAATACTGTTTGTTAGTGATGGGTTGAGGTTAGCAAACTATTTAACTCATGAAACACTATCAGTTATACTTGTATCCCACTTATTTACTGCTTTAATCAGTAGAAGCAGTAAACACTGACTAAATAAGCAATTATCTAATAACCAATAATTGACTAGAACAAGTATAAGTTAGATAATCAGAAAGGCACAAGGACAAAGTACAGCCTCTTGATTGATCTTTGAGTTATGCCCTTAGTTAATGACAGTTATTTCTAGCGAAAATGTGCTTCATCCCTTGGATTTGTTGGCTTTCTGTGCCTAAATAAAAAGAAATAATAAACCCATATACAACGCCTATAAAAAGTATTCACTCCCTTGGATGTTTCATCCTTTTATTGACATTATAAATCAATCATGGTCAAGAAAAGTTGGTGACTTTGACAAAAACATTTCAGAAAAATACCTCATTAATATCAATAAAGTGAAAACATATTTCTACAAAGTAATGTCAATTAAATAAAAATATATGAGGTGAAATCAGTGTTTGCATTAATATTCACCCTTTTCAGCTCAGTATTTAGTAGATGTTCCTTTGGTTGAAATCACAGCATGGAGTCTGTGTGGATAGATCTCAATTAGGCTTGCACATCTGGACACTGGCATTTTTGTCAGGTTGCGTGGGTGTGAACAGGCCTTTTCAAGTCCATCCACAAGTTCTCTATTGGATTGAGGTCTGGGCTTTGACGGCGCCACTCCAGAACGTTCACCTTGTTGTCAGTAAACCATTTCTGTGCAGCGCTCTCTTTATGCTTTGGGTCATTGTTTTGCTGGAAAGCAAATCTTCTCCCAAGCTGTAGTTGTCTCATCAGACCAAAGAACCCATTTCCACTGCACCATTGAGTCTTTCACAGCTTGATATTGCCCATTGGCGAACTCAAGCCCACGTTCTCATAAAGCTGCACAGTCTCTCTTATCTCAGTTGCTGAAACTTGTAACTTTATCAGAGTAGTTACTGGTGTGTTAGTGGCCTCTCTCTCCACGCTCACTCAGTTTGCGTGGACGGCCTGTTCTAGGCAGATTTAGACATGTGTGATACACCTATCATTTCTTGAAGATGGATTTCAGTGAACTCCGAGTGATCTTCAGTATCTTGGAGATTTTTTTGTATCCATCCCCTGACTTATGCTTTTCAATGACCTGCCAGGAATGCTGAATAACAAGAAATAAGTTTCCTTTGACTGAAATCACTTGATGCAAACGCTAATTCACATTACATATTTGTATTTAATTGACATTACTTATAAGTCGCCATCTTTTATTGACCATGACTGATTTATGTCAACAAAAGGATGAAACATCCAAGGAGGTGACTGTATATACCCACTATCATGGACTTTCCACTGAATTTCTTCAGTACAGTGTATGTATAGCAAGTTCAAATGAAAGCAGGTGTTTTCACGTGTGCAAATAGTTTTTACAGGAGGTGTAAATGACCTCATCTTGACCACATAATAAAGATAAGCTGAAGTCAAATATTTAGCCAAGTAATCAACAGCCAAATTTGAAATGATTGATTCTTCTGCAAAAAATCCTCTGCTATACCCCACTGAGAATCTTAAGTAATCTCTTATTTACCAGTGCTTGACCTTCATCCTGGGTTCAGTCAGGATCTACTTTGTACAGTTATACATTTATACATGTGCTCACATACTATAATGTGCAGTTGCAGTTATTATATGTACACCTTTGGTAGTGATGCTTTTATTACTTCATGTGTTAACTTTAACACCACCTCAGTGTTCAGGGTGTATAAAACACTTGTACTCTGTTTTTTTATAGTATGTGTTTTATCAGTTACACATTGAGTCAGTTATTTCTGTAGAATAGATGTTGACTCACGTCGAGGTATTTTCTTTCTTTGTAGTTTCATTTGCTGTTTTACTGCTCACTTGTCACAGCCTGTCATTCTTGAGAAATAAGCATTGTGGGTACACATTATCCACAATTATTGTACTTATACTCAAATACAGTATTTGTTTCTACTTTTATTTAACTTTTAGTTAACCCGTTAACGTCTGCTAATATTATAAAGAGGACTTGCCGAAAAGGTACCAAAAGTTGCAGACAAGGCAAAGTTATCATTGTCATTTATAACACATAAAAGATAATAAGACTAAAGTGGCTAAAACCGGAGTCATTTACTGTATCATATAAACTTGTTTTATTTGGTTAGTGATAGCTCATTTGTTCATAAATAAAGGCTGTTTGCTTCCAGTTGGGTCTTTGTCAGGGTAAAATAAACGGTAAACATGGTGCAATATATCCAGTACCCACAGACAGAATACATCTGTGGTTTGGAGTTGATTCACTTATGCTGCACCTGTTTTAGACTGATGGTCAAAAACTAAAGAGGATAGCTGAGATGTTATACTGTACTGATATTTTATATAGCTTTTATAAGTTAAAAAAAAAATTGGCAGATTATTTCATAACAAAATAATGTGCCTCTCAATACGAATGTAATTCTTGAAAATGTTGAAGACGTGGAAAAACATTTAGGTGAAAGAGTTAATATAATTTTGGGTTATTTCTAACCTGCATTACGAATCTAGAAGAAAAAAACTGTCTATTGAAACCAAAACCTATTAATAACAAAATTTAGGAAGCAACAGCTACCTAATATTTTGTCATTATTTTCTCCTCTCTAGGCATTATGTAGTCAGAGGTCCTGAGAAAACTCCATATGAAGGTAAAACCTACAGACATCATGTTAACAAACATGTTTGGTTCAGTTAGTTTCTATTCATTGGTATATATTTAACTTTTAGACAAGTTGATTCCTGCTCCTCCCTGTGATTTCTAAACTATTTGTCATGCTACAAAAAGGAAGCAGGAATCTGGAATTAATGAGGAGCCATCTGACTCACATTTTCTGTCTCGACTTAAACTGACAGATGTGACACAATATGTGACGTTTGTTTGTACTTAGGAGGATATTATCATGGAAAACTCATATTTCCTCGAGAGTTTCCTTTTAAACCACCAAGTATCTATATGATTACGCCAAATGGGAGATTTAAGTGCAATACAAGGTATGAATGTTTTGTCATTTTTAATTATCTTGTTATTATTATTATTATTATTATTAATATATAATATTTTGTATCCTTGCTCCTTTTTATAACTTTGCCTGTTTCCACCACAGGTTATGTTTGTCCATCACAGACTTCCATCCAGACACGTGGAACCCGGCATGGTCTGTTTCCACGATCCTCACAGGTCTGCTCAGCTTCATGGTGGAGAAGGGACCGACCCTCGGGAGCATCGAGACATCGGACTACACGGTTATTACAACAAATATCATAAAACCTTTTAGGGCTTGACATGAACATTTTTCCTCATTAGAGGTGTTGTGTTTGCATCCACTCACACTGTGATGTACCCTGGCTGCGCACTACACCAGCTACAGCATCTACATGTAGTGTCGTAATGTCCGATTGCAATTAGTTTATTATTTCAGATGCCTTTTGAGAAAAAAGCAGCCCACCAAAGAGGCAAGTGGGAATGATCCACTGCTAATCCACCTGCGTTTGGTGGCTTCGTGGGTGTTAATGTCGAGCCTTGAGAATAGTCACAATAAACAATCTCTGAAGCTTCAAATATTTGATGTGCATTTTTTGTCTTTTCCAGAAAAGACAGCTGTCAGCCCAAAGCCTGGCCTTCAACCTCAAGGATAAAGTGTTCTGTGAGCTGTTTCCGGATGTTGTCGATGTAAGGATGAAGCGAACCGTACCTTTCTGTTCTTCTCTCTCCTTTTTTGTTCTTGTTGGTCTAATATTCTGCCATCTTGTTCTCGACCTGCAACAGGAGATAAAGCAGAAACAGAAGGCCCAAGAAGAGTTAAGCGCCCGCACTCAGCCTCTCCCATTACCTGATGTGGTGCCCGACGGTGACCCTCAACAGGCCCACTACGGCCTCCCTGCCCTCAACGGAGGTCCCATCCCACTCGGGGGTGCCAATCCCGCTCCTGGCCTGCAGCAGGCCAATCGCAACCATGGACTTCTAGGTGGTGCTCTAGCCAACCTGTTTGTGATTGTAGGCTTTGCAGCGTTTGCCTACACAGTCAAGTACGTGCTGAGGAGCATAGCCCAGGAGTGAGAGGGGCCGGTGTCTTAGGGCGATGGTCCCTCCTGCAGACGAGCCAGCTAGTGGACTCCACATTCTACAAACACACTACGTGGGGGAGGGATGTTCAGTCCAGGTTTAAACCCCTCCACAACCACCACCACCACCACAATGGACTTTGAAAGACGGAAACTCAAAGCCAACCCTCCCAGGAAGGTTTGAGAGAAGGAGGTGGGGGAGTGGACGGGTGTGGCGCTGGGGCGAAAGGGATTTGAGGGGCTTATTAAAAGGGTTGTGATCCATTCTGTGCTTCAGTGGTTTATATCGGTTGTAGGAACAAACTCGGCTCATGGGTTGTAGGAGAGCGTAGAACTGAGAAAACACCTGGAGAGCTGGTCACAATGTCAGAAATAGGTGAAATGAAAGTCAGCATTGTTGTCCCACACTATCATAACTTTCCAAGGCCTTACTGTTTATTTAACTGTTAAATAGATTATTATCAAAGCAGGTTTGCTTCCAATCACTTCCAGAGAACGTAGTTCTGCTGTTTCCTGGTAATCATTTGATTGGCAGGACTAAGCACCAAGTCGACTCCAAGTTAACAGAGAAGTGGAGCCACGATGATGTGTACCTAGTATTAGAAGCATCTTCTGCTTAATTTGTTCAGTGACCTTCAGCTGTTGATTCATCAGAGACTTGTTTTTATGCATTTATAAGCAGTAGAGTCGAACATCAGGTTTCAATAATCCGCTGCCACCATTAAGGAACTGGTTTCTCTTGCTCTCCATTTTTCTACGTCACAGCCATTGAGTTGTTTGTGCAGAACGGAGACATGTACGTGAGGCTCAGGATGTTGCACATACACTTGAAAAAAATCCCAGTCTGCAACATTACCTTGTGTACCTGTTGACAATCTACGTGTATATATAGAGAGTGGGAATTGGACATCACAGGAAAAGCCCTGTGGTGCTTGTTGATTTATGACTTGTGCACGTTCAGATGGGGGGGGGGGGGGTCCAAAAACACATTACAAAATGATAGAAAGAGAACCTGATACACTTGTCAGCACTTCTGCATCTTAGTGTTTTGGGCTATTTTCTGCACCAGAAAACACCTTTGGATCTGAGCAAGTAGTGAAGAAAGTAGTCTCTCTACACCAGAGTATTGACAAGTGTCCCAATTATGTGTAGAAAAATGTGAGTCCAGTTCTCTCGAGCCAACCCATGAGCCAAGCAGTGAACCCCAGTGTCCGCACAGAAGTAAATGCAGACCAGTACCTTTTTAAATTGGCTTAGCTGACCAATATAGCACCACTCTATATAGGTCCAAGTAAGGAAACACGTAAACAGAACCAACATTTTGCCTCTGTATATTCATTTCTCAGATTTTTGTTTTCTTTCATTTTATTCTGTTTATTTATAGAGAGAGTTTCAGCTTGTCTGTCAGGGTTCTGAAGAAGTATCTAGTGTTCGCTAGACTCGTCTATTGTGGGCAGACTCAGACAGGTCATGGCACAGCCCCACATTTTTGCTGATAAATTCCTGTTGTGCATTGCGGTTAGTAAAGATGGTTCTACTGTGTATCTACTGTTTCAACAGAAAAATGGTCTGACAGCAGAAAATTCACCTTTTTATTGCTCTTCTTTTCTTGGCGCCATCTCAAAAAAAAAGAAAAAAAAAAAAAGACCGATGATGATGATGATGATGATGATGATGATGATGATGATAGGAGTGCGTCTGTGTGATTATACAGCAAATGCCCAAATTTCCATGCTTCAGTTAATCTTGTGTGACATTGTATGTTTTCATAGTAAATGCAAATAAATTACCCTGCGTGGCGGGGCATTTTAGAAAACCTTCCTTTAAACTCCTTCTGCGGCAAACCACACTTAAATGTGTCCATAACCTTCAGCAAATTATGTTTTAATGAAGTCAAAGTTTTATTTTCCTCCTTAACACATGCTTTAAATCAGAATGAGATTCCTCGCAGCCTGCAATTATAAGATTAGATAACAAACAGGTTGGGGAGGTTGAATGTTTGCACTTGGGTAAGAGTAGAGTTCCACAGAAGCTTGTTTACCTGTAGATGACTCTTCCTTGGAAATGCTGGAGTGACTTCTTAAGCGTGCGCAGCAAAGCTCTCTCAGTTCAGCAGAAGCTTCATCCTGTGTAGTATCGTACGTCCTCTGTCTATCCTACAAGTAAGTGTTGTGTTCTGCCTTAGTGCTGTAGTAATAATAATAATACTATGCTTTAATTATTTTATTTAAGAGCATTTATTATTAGCAGATCTTTATATTTTTATTCATGTCACTGTTGATTATTTCATGTCATGCCCTTTACTAATTTGTTTCTATGCTGTGTGCTGAAGGTTTTGAAGGGATTCAGTCCTCTTTCACTCCATCCTCTACGTTTACCGAAGTCAACATGTTCATCAGTGAAGAGCTCGAGTGTGTTGTGTGCTGCTACGAGTATTCCCGCAGTTATCGGGTCCCACGCATGCTTCACTGCAACCACACGTTCTGCTCCCCCTGCCTGGAGAGGCTGTCCAAGCTGGACGGAGTCATCCGCACAGTCGCCTGCCCTCTGTGCCGCTGGATTACCTGCACCCGGTCCAGCCTGGCTCTGCCCGGGTCCCTGTGGGTCAACACGGAGATCTGGGACCAGATTGCAGAAGAGAAGCAGGCGAGAAAATGTGAATCATTGGAGGATGTAAACTTCACAAAGACCCAAATGATCACGTCAGCACTTAGGTACGTATTTTAAAACTGTATCTGTGCTTCAGTTTTTATTGTGTAATTTTTAGCACTGTTTACCGTTTCAGGTAGGAATCCTAAACACATCTGTCTCTCTCTTTTTTTATTTAGCCCCAGTCCAAGGCACTCTGGTTTCATGTCCAAACTCCAAAACATATTCAAGTGTGTGATGCTGCAAGGAGAACAGTTGGATAATTGCTGACATTTAAACAGCAGAGAGTGACGGCAGCTTCTCGTTTCCTTGTTTTCCTCGTTTGACTTAACTGGCCTGGTGGCTCTTGTACAACTTGCACAACTTGCGCGTCTGCAGCAGCACAGTCGCCTTTAAGAGCCACGTCAGAGGCTGCTTTTGAGGAGCCAAGGCCTGAACAGCCTAATGTGGAGTGTTTAAAGTTCTTTTTGACCTGAACTTGAAAGGACTGCACTGACTGTAAGTCAAGTTTTCATCTGTGAATTGTTATTTAACCACTTTAAGAGTAACTGTGAAATATAAGTAACTCATTAAGTCAATCAAAACACTGTTTACTGAGCTGAAGTGTAACATAAGAAACGTAGAGGTTTTGTAATGTAAAATTATTTATATGCAGTAAATTATTTACTTTTTTTGCCACTTTTAATCTGATCTGATATTTTTCTTTACTCTATATTATGAAGGATTCAAGTAATAAAATGAAATGTATTCAGATATATTTCTAAACTGTTAATAAACTCTTTTAAACTTTATTGTTCAAAAGTAGCTCTTGACCAGTGTCCACCACTTATTTCTCTTAGAACGGCTGCGTCGTATGTAAAATTATAAAGTTTACCTAAGCATATAATAACATTAAAATCCAGTTTAGTGTGTGGTTGATTCACTGATGTTGTAGCAATTAAACCCAAATCCAAAACTATTTTAGTGTATTGCACTTAGTGTTTTTACATATTTGGTAAAAGATTTTAAAACGTGTTCAGTAACATGTTGAATTTACTTCACGGTTCTCGTTTTACTGGTTCCTTGAATATTAAAATAAGAGATTCTCTTTAGACTATATTCTGCTACTGGCTTGATTTTATAGTTTCATATCTCAGTTTTATTGTCTGCTGATCTCAGCTACTGTAGGAGGAGAACAAACACAGGACAGACAAAAAAAAACAATCCGAGTTTGTGGTTATTTTATTGAAAACGGTGACAGTGGATTATTTCTGCTGGAGCCTTTTTCCCTGAATTAGTTCTACCAGAGCCTCCTAACTACACTATGTTAAGATGAAATACAGTTAAATATTTAGACAGTACAACACAAAACTGATGCAAACACAACAGGAAAGGTTTACTTAAAAAGTTTCCATCGCCCACAGAAACCATCCAAAGATTCAACTTCTTTAAAGATGAGGAAAAGCTGCTGACCTGCTGGAAAGTTATTAGCAAAAGCTTAAATCCACCAGTCATCATACAGCACTGTGGGCAGTTTGTTACAGTGTCCTAGTGTCCAATGTCTTTACTTTTTTTTTTTTTTTTTTTTTTTTAAATGTCAAAGGGGAAAAAAAAAACAAGCAAATATTTTTTTCTACTAGAGAACAATAAAACTGGCCATACATTTATTCCAATAATGAATAGGTCCTACACAATCATGATTCACAGATCTAGAGATTTTTGGATAATTCATGGAGGGAAAGCAGGAAAGAAAAGGCCAATTTTCTTTGTTTTTTTTTTTTTTTTTTTAATTCATTAAACCTACATTTTTTTCATGTCACTCCTCGGGATGGTTAATCCTACTCCTTTGCTCTGCATAAATACGTCCAGCACTCAGTCGATGCAATTAAAAAAGAAAACAAAAAACTTTCTATTGCATAAGAACATGATTAATCCTGCCTAAATACTGACACTACATTAACACACCATCACATGTGCACTTAAATTAACATGTATCCATCACAGTTTTCGCCACACTTCTCTTGTATTCAACATCTTTGTGGACCGTCCTCTTCTCACACTGACAAAACATAATTTAAACATAGTAAAAGACATGAGTAAACAGGGACATGGGGAAGGTACAGTAATTATGTCAGCTAACACAGGATCTTGCAGGATTAGTGTAAAAACTCTAACAAGGGTCGTGTCTTGTAACTTTAGTCAGCTTCACCAGTCTTGTGAGTCCAACGTCTAAAAGCTCACCTAAAGTGTCAACGCAGCTCGTGGAAGGAGAATAATCTCTCTTCACACAAAAGCTTGAGATAAAAGGTGTAAAATTTACTACAATAGTAAATTTAGATAAGATGGGGATAAAATATGTGTTAAACAATATTGAAAAGGGAAAATAAACCCATACATATCAAATAACAACATGGGACATGTTGGAAACAGTAAAACAGTCCAAAAGAGCACGTAATGAGTTGAAAGCAGCAAACAAATAAGTGACCAACAGTTACTCTACTAGAAATACAGCTTAAATGTTCCTTTGTGATAGTATGTGGGAAGCAGGTGTGTGACTCCCTATAGGTAAGGGTACTGTGTGAGGCGCCTGGGGCTCAGCTGGTAGGTGCTGTACGCCTCTGCCCGGGGTGTCACACTAACATAGGGAGAACCAGCAGCGAACTGATGCTGGTAGGCTGCGGGGAGGCCGTGCAGCAGACTACTGACAGAATCCTTGCGACTGGTCGAGTCCCTTCTAGAGGAGGAGGTTGAGGTGTATGTTGCTGCATAGGCAGAGGGAGAGTGTCCGTGACTGTTGTGACCACGGCCCAGCAGCTGCTCCATGGCCTGAGAAGCTGTGGAGAGCGCGGTGGAGGCTGGATAGGTGTACAGGCTGGAGCCAGGGGCTGAGGCCAGAGCGGACACCTCCGGGAAGTTGTAGTGAGAGGCTGAAGCAGCCGCTGGAAATGTCTGCTGGCGACGCAAAGACGAGTCACTGTGGGACGCTCCGGAGCGCTCCTGAGATGAGGAAACCACGGGCTGAACCTGAAAGAAATAACAATTACTATACACACACCTGCATACAAGTAACAACAACACTGAAAACTCACTTGTCCAGTTGATTTTCAGTGTCTCTGATTATAAATACCTGCACTGCCCCCACAGGCTCGTACAGTAGGTACTAGGCATTATGAGTGCATCACTTCTTACCCTGATGCACCCATCACTCTGGAACAGGGTAAATCTGGACTCATCAGACCACATGACCTTCTTCCATTGCTCCAGAGTCCAATATTTATGCTCCCTAGCAAATCATTAAATTTAAAGCTAAAGCTAATTCCGATTGGCCTCACTGACAAGTGGGTTTTCTTAAGGCTACACAGCTGTTTCCCTTGAGTTCCCTCCATGTTGTGCATTTGGAAATGCTCTTACCTTCACTATTAAACATAGCCATGAGTGCCACTGTTTTTCACAATTAGATTTTTTTTCTGACCACATTTCTTCCTCAGAGATGACGGTTCCCCACTATCCTTCCAGTTAATGGTGCTTTGGACAGTTGTTAACTATTTCAGTAGTCTTAGAAATCTTCTTGCTTGTTTTATGCCAATAATTTGACCCTTCTGAAACAGGTTAACATCTTTTCCATGACCACAGGATGTGTCTTCTGACATGGTTGTTAGCTTAGTTAACGCTAACTGCATCAGTTAGAGTTCAAATAACTTGCTGCCAGCTGAAAAATAATCATCCATGCAATAATTATCTTACATATTTGCTTAGTTAAATCCAGGTGGGGACTTTTTTACCAATACAAAAGGTCATGTGAAAGGGTTTTAAGGCCTAATGTCAAATGTTGCTTCAAAACCCTTCTGTGTTATCAGCAGCTGATTATGCTAATTGTAAAGGTTTCAGTGGAAATATACACAATACGTTAATCATTAAAAAGATAAGCTGATTATCAGCAGGGGAATTCCATAGCAGTGTTACTTAGGAATTTACAAGTTATTAAAGAGGTTCAATAAAAATAAACACTGATTATCAATGGCCTTGTAAAACCACCAACACAAATAAGTGCTCACCTGACTGAGGTTTAAGGGGTGTGACTGGCTTGGCACCAGTCCATGACGCTCCATACTTTCCCCAGAACTGCAGGGCTGTCTGTGGGATCTCTTTGGCTTCATGTAGCTCACTGGGGAATTATTTTAACAGTTATAACATTAAGTTCCTTACGCACACTAAAGAAAATTCATTATTGATAGAAGAATTGATAGAGGACACACCTGTCTCTAAGCGCCCACGTGAAGCTGCTCCTCTTTCTGTACCCTGGGTTTTAACTGAAGGTGCCACCACTGCCAATGACTTGGCCTGGCGCGATGATATGGCACTAGTTGGGTTAAGTGTCCGGGGCAGAGGAGTCAGGGGGCTAGCTGTGGAGGAGTCCGAGTCATGCACTGTCACACAGCTGATAACGTTGGTGCGCTGGCTCAGACCAACACTGCATAGAGAGAGGATTATATCAAAAAAATGAGACCATTTATTATGGTAGTAAAATCACTACCCTCACTGAAAACACCTGGTCACAGGAGTGTTTACACTAAAAATATCGAACTCTCATGCTACAAACAAAAAGTATAATATGAAGGAGTATCTTTTCCGCACCTGGCAGGATGGAACTTCCTCTCATCCTCTGTGTCTGTGTCACTGTGAATAGTGATTATGCTAACCGCTGGACTCGGCGTGTCAGAGATGACGATTGGCTGAGACATCGCTGCACTGGAGCTGGGTGGGGTCACACCACTATTGCCAAGTAATGATGTAGCAGACAACCCCCTAGACAGAGACACCAACCCATTTTAAATTCATCTTAGGAAAGTAAGTTTGGTTGTGAAACATACACAGAAAACAAATATACAATATACCTTTTTCTATGATGTGATAAAACTAATATCTTTGATTTGTTCATTTGTCGCCAAGACAGAAGCCTGTTTACCATCGTGTTACATCACCTCAGTCATCAATAGATCTGGTTGATTCCAAAACTATAATGTTCAATGGTAACAGTTAAAATTGCCATGTCTGGGTATAAAAAAAGAATCAACCAAAGGCTCAGTGTTTGCAAGAAACGATGGTTCGTGGCTCACTACTTAGTGGCAAACTTTCAGAAAAATTGTGAAAAAGAATTCAGGTCCTTTACAATCAACATGACATAATATTGGGAAAAAAACACATTCAGGAATGTAGTGCATAAGCCAAGTTAAGTGTGCATGACTTTTGAGCCCTTAGGAGGCACTGCATGAGAAACCATCATGCCAGTGTGATAAATATAGTGACAAGAGTTCGGGGGGAAAAACTGCTGTTACTTAATAGAGTCTGTTGTGGCCAAAAATGCAAACTAAAATTACATAAGGAAGAAGCCATAAATCACGCTTGCTGAAAAGCTCGTCAGTGGAAACATATGGAATATAGACATATGGAAATGTGAAAAGGAAACATTATCTACTCCATATTATCAACACCACAGTCTATTGTCTATAGAAAAACTTAAATAAAATCTTTATTTTTATAAAGCAACATATGTCATAAGCACATAGGAAATGTCTAAGCTATAAAGAACTAGTCAAAAAAAAAAAAAAAAAAATCAAATGACAAATGAGAGATTAAAACTGCAGGTTGTACCAACCTGTTTCTGTTCTCTCCACGTCTGGCTTTCACCTTTTTCCTCTCCTGAGTTCTGCCTTGGGCTGTGCTCCTAATAGGGTTAAAGAGTTTAGTGGTGGATACACATGCACACAAAGTTACAAGGTAAAACCAACTATATACCTGACTTGGTTAACCCACCTCCAGCTGTGTCCTTGCTGTGCAGCAGCATCTGAGCGAATTGTGTCCAAGGGAGATCCAGTGACGTTCGACTGGTGGGCAGAGTTGTGGATAGCCACGCCTGGGACCTGCTGCCATGACGATGGTATAAGGATTTGCTGGGTGCCAGTGGGCCAGGCCTGCTAAGAAAAACAACAGACACTCACACGTCAGTACATGTAACATCACAGATCAGCTATTTCTGACTTCACACATTATTTGATTGCTGGAATGGACCAGACAAACCATGCTGAGAAATAAATTCAAAGACAAAGAGGCAGACCAATGGTCAGTCTCTTCCACAGGCAAAAGCATATAGCTAGATAAGCGAGCAACCTTTCCCAAGCCATTCTCTTATTATAGCACAGCCCTGCAACAAATCCACAAGATGATATCATGCAAAGTGCGAACAACGAAGCACTGTAAACAGTCAGATCAGGTATAAACACAGAACCATGGTGCCTGTTAAAGAAGAAACATTGAAGAAAGATTAGTTTAGTTCACTGATGCCAAACAGTCTGTTGATAAGCCGTCTTGGGAAAAAAAAAAGCATGCCACATGTTCTGAGGCTGAAACAGAAGATGTGCGTCAGAGTCAGGCTGCTCAGTATGGATTTTTGTGAGATTTGTAGTTGCAACTCCTGCTGCTGAAACCAAGGAAGGACAGGACAAGAGAAGCTGCAAGCAAAGCGCAGACCAACTCAGCAACACATGCGCTCCATGCTCTCAGCACACCTATGGGGAAAGACTGCGGGGGAGGGAATGAAAAAATGTTGAATGGTGTGGGGAGGGTGTCCTTTGGAGTAAAAAGAGACGGTAAATTTTGTCTGATCTAATTTCACAAGGGAGTAACTTTACAAATTAATCTGTAAGAGGGTATGGATGATGTTGCTTGACCAAAAAAAAAGTGTTTTTCTATTGATAATTCGACTATGATTCCGTTTAGCAAGACAAGTCCATGTGTGAAGGGGGATGGGGGGGAGGTAGAAATACGATGCATAAAATGAAGACTAGCCCCATACAATGTGTGGCACAGAGGAATTGCAAACAAATGAAAAGAAAAAAAGGAGAGTGGGGCAGAAGAAGGATGGCATTGTTAGTGGTAGTGTGCATGTCTTCGTCAGGGGCTGTCATTGTTGCTTTACCAGCACTGTGGCTGTGTGCTCCAGGAGGGTGGGCCGACCCACCCCTGTGCCCAGCCCAAGGGGCAGAGAATACTGGGGGGCTATGCCTGCTGAGGGTGGGTGCAGGGTGGCCACCATCAGGGGTGTGCAGGAACCCTGGAGGAGGGAGGGAGGATAGGGGAGGGCAGTGTTAGGACAGTATGAAAAGTAGTGTCCTTCAAGGTGGTTTATTTGATTTAGATAAAAGGGACAAAGCGGATAAAAACGCTGCACATGAGATGCACACTTGTATCACTGGCCATCTGGACACCTGATCTCTGCAGTGAGAAGCAATTAATCTCTAATTTTAGCAAACAGCAATTAACTAGCTTTCCAAGCCAGATGAGTCTCCCACACTCCACATCTGGCCTTCATTCCAGATTGTAGGCTGGAAATAAGAGAGGCCTGGCCAAGAGTTGGCAGTCCAATTAGTGTTTGGAAGCATACCAAAGACAGGATGCAATCAGCAGGAACACAAACAAAAATAGCAAGGACTATGTCGCTCAAGTCACGACATCTATGAATTCTACAGGAAATAAAATGAAAATTTTTCCACTGAAAGTAAACCTTGTTGAACGTAACATACCCCTGTCTGCACCAAAATGTAGCCACTCTGCTGGCAACAAGAAGAGAATGGGGTTGTAGAAGGCAGGGCAGGAAAGGAGATTCTTTCGATGCACTCAGGGTCTCCATGAATGTGCAACACTGGGCAAGGTTGCTCTCAGCTTGGAGCCAATAACGTAATATCATTCATGGGTGTTGACACATTTCTTTCCAGCAACCTTGAGCTTAGGTTACGGAATGATGGATGACAAAAATGTGTTTATGTGCACTTGGTCAAAGTAGCCGTGTGAGACTCATTTGAACAGAATTCAAGTCACATGCCTCTTTCTGAGAAACAGAAACAGAAATGTATTATGCTGTGACCATTATACCCAATGTGGCCAATCTACAAACCCCTTCACACAAGCAATTTAACCTCTAATGTTCTCCCAGCGTAAGTGCACATGACACATTTAACCAAGGCATGTTGAATCATTCAAGACCAACTGAGATGAGGCAGTTGTCCCTCTGAATGTCATTAACAAAGTCTGAAGTGCAGTTCCATATCCTACAGTCAACCAGAAACTTGCACTGAAAAATTCGAAGCAGTGTCACTTGGCTTCCACACGCACACTCTTTTCTCATGTTGCGTGATTTTTCTTTTCCCCTATTATTTCTTCTCACTCATTTTAGAGACTCTTTAATGACATTTAAATGTCATACCATCAAATCAATTTTCATGTCAGAAGCGCTGGTCCACTAAAGCCAGGCAGTGTTTGACCTGTGACCACCGCTGGTGGAAAGAAAATCTACTGGAAACAAAAGCAGCAACATTCTCAGGTCCTATGTGTGACATAACTTCATAATAGTGGTGAACATATCACCTCTGACCAGGGATCATCCAAATTTGAGTTTCTTTATGGTGGTACAGTATAATGCTAGGAGAAAAGAACATAATGAATTCATAATATAAAATGTTTTGAAAGGATTAACCCCTTGAAGAAAGTCGACAACACATACACACCTGAAGTATTCTTACCTGTGTGAGCATGCTTGGCTGGATCTGCAATGACTGAGCAGACTGGTTCTGAGGTACTATTGGTACAGAGTTCTCCATCCTCACAGGGAAACCGGTACTCTTAGTGGATTGCTGTAGGCCTGTAAAACAATCCCACAAAAGCATGTCAAAAGAATAATCCCAGAATACTGGTGAAATACAGCTCAGGGTGTGTGTGTGTTGAGTATCTCCAACAAGGAAAGCAGTGGAGAGATCATAAACCTTATCCAGGGCTTTAAGTGTTAACTATGTGCAAAGTTAAGTCCTTTAATGTCCTAATTTGTAATAAGGTAAAAAATATAATCCAATTATCAAAGTGTCGGTAAGGACAGCCTGACAACCTTATCTCGATCTTATCTATATCCTTTACCTTGAATAGTGGAGGGTGGGCAGACAATGAGAGTCTGCTGGAAGGGTTCTGTCTGGCTACACAGCCCAGCAGGACGTGTTGGAATCGGGACACTCTGTTGAGTAAGCCCAGGAATGTTGATGGTCGCCTGCTGGTACAGAGCTGGCTGGTAGTTCAGCAAAGGCACCGCTCCCCCTGCAGAAGGCACCTGTTAAAGACACCACTGATTAGCACTACAGGAGTAACAGGTTCCTAAATGGGTAAGAATTTGAGATTAGACCTGGGTTGTACCTGGTTATGCTGGTTGAGTTGGCTACTGAAGGTAACAGTGAGGTTGCCTGCTGCAGCACTGGGGACTGCATTGGTAGAGTACAGAGATTTGCCACTGTCATAGGAACTCCGGCGCTTGCAGATCTCCATGTTCTGGAAGCACGACTTCACACTGGAGAGGTTTCAGCAGAAATATTTCAGTTATTAGATTTCAGTAAACACTCCCCTAAACAGAGGTGTTTCTTATCACACACACTTACTGGGAACTGTGGGGATAGTCCATGAGGTGGCTCATTGTGACAAAGGGGTGACCGAGAGTTTTTGTAGGTGTGATCCTTTTGTCGGCATCCAGTCGGAGCATCCGCTTCAAGAGGTCTATAAACTCTCGTCTATCAGCCTTCTCAGCCAACATGTCTGTCCCCTCCAAATGAGATGATAGGTTGACCTAGAATGCATAAAGTAACAACCACATTGTTCAAACTAAATATATGAGGTGCTGGTAATTTCCTGGTTTGTGTGTTTCGTGTGTGTACAGAGTAGAAAGTGGTGGGAAAACCGCTCTAATGGTTAAAGGTTTCTATCTACCTGCATCATGTCATCCAGACAGTTGAAGATGTATTTCCTGGCCTCCTTGGATTTGATGCCCATCTCCATTTCATGATCAGCTGGAGTCTAGAGAGAGATGATCATTTATTTTCTGTGCTATAATTATTGCTTCTGGAAATTACGTAATTATAGATTCAACTACATTAAAAAGAATCAAAAACAGAAGGAGCACCAAAGACCATGTCCTAATAAATCTTTACAGACCATACTATGTGGCCCATATACACCAGGATTTTACATGTGGCTTTATTTACCTTAAGCTTCCACAGTGGGTAGCTAGAGTCAGGGCCTCGATTGAAGAAGCGGCTGGTCTTAGTACCAGCACTCAGTAGGTACTCTGCTGGTAGACCCTGAGTCTGGGAAATGTAACGGATCTGAAAAATGTAAAAAGACGTTGCTGTACTTGTACTTCCACAAGATTTATTTCTTGGCTTAAGGCACACAGTCTACAGTTTCCTCATAGTATCTATAGTAACTCAGCCACACTAACATCTTATATTTTTTGTTTTTCCACATGAGCATTTTCTATCTACACTAATGTTGGTACCAACCTGATCGTACTCTGAGGCTCCAGGGTAAAGTGGCCAACCCAGAAACAACTCTGCTATTACACAGCCTAATGACCACATGTCAATGGCTTCGCAGAACGGCAGACCCAAAATAATCTCTGGAGCCCTGGTCAGTGAATATAGATTAATGAGTTACAAAGAAATATAACTGAGCTACCAACGATGCACCTAAGATTAGAAGGGAAGGTGTTATGAAGTTTGATATCGTGCCACCAACCTGTAGTAGCGAGACTGTAAGTATGTTGAGCAGACAGCCTTGGACACGTGACTTGCTGACCCGAAGTCAATGACCTTCACCCTGTATGGGTGTCTGATGGGGTCGACCAGCATAATGTTCTCAGGCTTCAGGTCGGCATGAATCAGACCCAGGCTCTTCAGCTTCATTAGTGCTGTAGCCACCTACAAATACAAACGAATGTTACAAATATTATTACTCTCTATATTAATCAGATGTTGTTGGATTTAAAGTTTAGATTAACAATAAGACTAACAAATTCAAATTTTCATTGATATATCATGGACATTTTTTGTTGAAAAACTCTTGACATGTTTATTTGAGCATCAAAATAGTTGCCAATAATTAACTTCCAAAGACGAAAGCAATTAATTGTTAATTGCTTCAGCTCGTACAAGAGTAATAACAATGCTCGATAACTACATTATAACCAATGTCAAGAATTTTTGTTTTTGTTTTAAAACTTTTTGTTTTAAAATAGGAAGGAAAGAAAGAAAAGCATTTGGAAACCTGTTGCAGGATAGGTCTGATGTGCCGCAGGGGAAGTGGGCTGAACTTGCTGTGCTTAAGAAAGTCATACAGGTTCTGTTCAAGCATCTCAAACACCAGGCAGGTATGACCCTTGTGTTGGAAGCATTCATATGAACGCACAAAGTTGTACTCGTCTGCATTCTCTGCACTCAGGCGGTTCAGGATGCCCACCTATCAAAGTAAAAAAATTATTCCACCAAATGTTCGTCCATACATGGTATTAATATAATGCACATGCAGTAAAATGCACAATGATGCTATGTGAGCTGGAAGTTACTGTTTTGGCCAGTTTGCAATAAAAATATTTTTTTTGCAGAGTGTAAAATTATATTTAAAAGCCCTAAATAAATCTCTAGAGCACCAGCAGGCAAAAACTAGATAACAACTGTAGTTTTACAGTGTAACTAATAACCTAATAATAATCACGAATAATAATTTCCGTCACAGCTGGAGTGCAATGTCGATCAAAGGATTTAAATGTTATCTCACACTCACACACACACACACAACCACTTTGTGCAAGATCAGAAGTTCTGCAAAGCTGTCAAAAGAAGTAACCACTACTAGGCTTGTTACAAAAGCAGGATACACAGATATTTTCATTAACTAGATAATGTCTGTCTGGTTACCTCAATTTGGCCTTGTCGAGCATAAGATGGATGGTTTTTCAGGATCTTGATGGCCACAATCTCATTGGTGCCTCTCTTCCAGCACTTGGCCACTTGTCCAAATGTGCCTCTTCCCAGAAACTCAAGCACTTCGTAGCTGCAGGAAACGGAGCAGAGGATCTCATGCTGCACTAGTTGATAATCTCCTTCGCCATTGGAGCTGCTGCTCTTGGTGGTTGGAGCTGAGTGGGGTATAGACTGGCCTGTGCCTCCTCCTCCACCGCCACCTGTACGGTTGGAATAAGTAGCTGCAGGGGCTGAGAGCTCCTCTAGTATTTGGACACTGCCACTTCCACTCCCGCTGCCTTCATTCACCTCTTCAATCTTTCTCTTGTGTCCATGCCTGTGCGCCCTTGTTTCAGTGGATGTCTCAGCATGAGCATAGGAGGTGGATGTTGCCTGCTCAGCAACCTGACGACTGGAACCACGGGGAAGACTACCAGTGCTATCAGCAGCCCGCACAACCACTTGACCGCGGGAACCAGGAGCAGCAGGGGGGAAGACCAGGGACGGCGCAAAGGGAGGCACAGCCATAGCAGGAGTAAAGGTATATGCTGACTGGCCTGCTATGGAGCTGTAAGCTTCAGTGGTGGAAACATCCCAGACATTACTCTCCACCTTCAGCTTCTTGACACGGCAAAAGGCACTGGAGGAAATCGATGGAGGAGAGAAGACCTGCAGCTGAGAGCTCATAGCTGGAAAGAAATTTGTGATCATTAGACTGATGTACTAAAAAAGAACCAAAATACCAAAAATCATTAGTAATAAAGAAATTATAAATAAATGTATCAATCAATACCGAGCTACTGCATCACTTTTCATAATATTAGGTACAACCTAATACTGAAGTCCAGAACATTATATATACCTACATTTATAACAGCTGTATCACAAGCTATAGACTGTACAATCTATATACAACACTATACTATATTATATAACAACTATAAAGTTGGACATCTCTGAGAATCAGCGAACAATCAGTTGATTATTAGCTAGATGAGATCAACTTAACAGTAACCAGGATTATAATATAAAATGTGAGGAACTGCACCTTTCCTTGTTAGCATGTTATAAATTAATATCTTGGGACATTTTGCACTTTTTGGCAAAACAAGCAGTTGAGTGCTTAACATTTCAGAAACAAAACAGTTAATCAAAAAAATAAGAAGATTATTCAATAATTTGCCTTTAACAGGGCAAATGTAACTGTCAAGATAATATTTATCAAATTACATTTTTTTATATACTTATATATTTCTTTATACACTGAGACTCAAAACATTAGATACACCTTCCCCTTTCCCGCTTTTTATTCATTTTAAAAGTTATACATTAATACTGAACACATTGAAATTATGCAGTCAAGAATAACGCTTTAAATAATCAAGAGTATATTTTATAGTTTATTATCTATATTATATCTATTTAAGTCCATGGTGTAACATTTGGCTTTGGTACACTCGTCATTCTCTTAACAGATTCACGAGATATTGACCTGGAATGGTTTTCAATCCACAGACCACCTTGTTAAACTTAACAAAAGTTAATTTGTCACATTTCTTGCTTTCTTAATGTGCTTGAGAACATCAGTTGTATTGTGCAGAGGAAGGATGGGTACGTAACCAACAGCCCTGTTAGTACTACTATAACTTCTTCCATGTTATTATTCTTGTACAAATGCAAGAAACACTCACATAGACTTACATAGAGAGAAAGGATAGTCAATCGTTATATTAGGAAATGAAGGTCAGTCAATCTGAAAACTGTCCTCTGGTCTGATGAGTCAGAATTTGATATTTTTGGTTCTACTTTGGTAACTACTGTCTCTTTATTAGACACAGCACATGTGAACGGACGGTGCCTGAATGTGCAGTTCCCACTGTGGAGCAGGAGGAGGTGTGCTGGAGTGGAGGGTACAATCACCGACTCTGATTCCAACTGAGATGGTTTGGGATGAGTTGGACAGGAGACTGAAGCAGTCAACAAGTACTCGACACTTTTGGAAACTCCCTCAATATTGTTGGAAAACCATTTCAGGTGACTATGTCCATGCAGACAATGTGCAAAGCTGGCATTAAAGAAAAAGGAGGCTAATATAAAGAATACAAGAGAAAAATAGACCCGCTTGAAATGGGTCATTTGCTGCTAAGACAGCTGTCTTCTTAAGTTTTCTATTAATCAAAATGGCTCAATTTAGTCCAGAAGGTAATGACTTTGCAGCAAACGATTCCTGGAAAATAGCAGACCAGGTAAGGTGGTACGTTTCTATTGTAAACACTTCAGTAAAAATATGAGATGAGAGAAGACTGATGACAGTGATTCTCATGCCAGTTCTGTATCGTTTCTTTTTTCTCTTCATTGTTAAGAAAGGCACTTTGTAATTTCTCTTCTTTTTGTGTCTTTGTTGGACGGAAATGGCAAAGGGGAAACGTGTTTGCTTGGATACAGGCTACAGGCTATTGATGCTTTACTGTACGAACATTAACACTATATAATATTTACGACTTCGTATGAAATAAGTGACAAAACTCTTACGTTATAGTTCGGCTTAATAAATTGAACCAGTGATCATACGTGTAATGTGGACCAGCCTGTGCAGTGAAAATACCAATTGTGAAACGAGAGACTGCTGCTGACAGGGTGGCTATGATATACCACAGTAAAAGTCAAGTTGTGATCGTCCTTTATAACATAACACCAAATCATTACCACATAAATAAACAGAATATATGTTTGGCTGTAATTCTGCCTCGATATATGAAATTACCACGGGTACAGGTCGATTTAAGATCAAATTAGCAAAGTAATGTTAACGTTACTTAACTGTTGATGCTAACAAGCTAACGCTTTAACTTTCTGAAAATATGGCGTTTAGCTAAATGTTAAGGAGCTATTCACAGGTAAAGTAGGATTATCAGCTCAACAATTAGCTAAAGTTAAGCAAGTTGACACGGACTAGGCGAGAAACAAGACAAAATAAAGGAGCAGCTGTAGCATACCGAACTGGATGTTGTTACACCGTCGAAAACAGCTTCGTCCGAGGTTTAAATCCCACTGCAGTCTGCTGGACCAGCGTTATCCGATTAGCTCCAGCTAGTTAGCATTAGCTGCTAGCTGGGCCTGCATTGTTTCTTCAGTCGATGGAGAGCAAGGCAGCAAGAAAAGGCCTTACAATGCCGACTTTTCAAAAGAAAAATACAGTAGCCTCTTTGTATAAAACGTATTAAATAACATAATCCTAAACGGTGTACATTTGACCACTGAAATGTACTAATTTCTGTTGTAAAACCGTCTGCCTTGAAGCAGAAAAATCCACTTTTCACCGGAACAAACCACGTCCTTATATCAGCTGCGATTCCTACGGCATTTCCGGTTATTACCGTAATTACGGCGCATTTAACGGGCATAGAAAAAAGAGATTAGCTGAGTTTTGAGCAATGTTTAAAAATAATTATGACTTTGTGGAGATGAATGTTACATAAACATATTTGGAGATGCCTCCATGGTCGGTCAGTTTAGTCGAGGCTTATTTTGGAATCGTTTCAGACATGAAGGAAAATTATAAACCAAATTCTACGGTAAAAAGAAATTGACGTGACCTCCGTAGAACCTACCAGTAATTTTCCGGCAGGCACACCATGTTCCACGAAGTGGAGGGGACTGAATGTGAAATCCTCGTTTTATTACAGTGTTTTACTGCATACCCCGAACTACAGGTCGAAACATAACTGTATTAATAATAGGAAAATATAATAAAAGTGAAAAGAAAGTTATATATACACAGTAGCCCTCATAGGATATTATAGTGTGAGTGGAAAAGATGAATAGAGCCACAACAGCCTGTCCTTTGGAAAACCGCTGTCACAAGAGAAGTATGTTGTTATGTATACTAATTTCATTACAACAGTTCAAAACTGTGACTGTATACTAAATATTAGGGCAGTGTCATGTTTTCCTTGCAGATCAGCTTCCCCATCAGAGAAATAAATATCACACAACAAATAAGTTAAAGTGCAAATTTTCTTTTTATTCTGATTTCATTTTACAGCAGGAATTATGTAAAGCATTCAGAAGACATTTTCCACATATAAGGGCAATATTCAAAACACTTTGCATGGCCTCAGCAACAAAATATTCTTTTAAAACATCAACAATTTAGTGATGCTTGTGCATGCATGTTTGTAAGACAAAATAAGTAAAAACTAGGCTACAAAAAAAAAAAAAACAAACAAAAAAAAAAAAAAAGGAATGAAAGACTGAGATAGGCATGGAGAACACAACAGCAGGCAAGGTGGGATTACAGCAGGAAAATGAGAGAGAGAGAGAGAGATAGAGAGGAGGCAGGGTGAAAGGCAAGGAAGGCAAGGAGAATGTCTAGCCATAGATTATCTATAAGGGTCTACCATTCTAGCATGCAATGTGGTGTTTGGCCACGCCCTCTCAAAACAAGGCCTGAAAGGTTATACCATTCATTTCTAGGCGGACTTACGAAAACAGAGGCCATCTCTGCGCATGTCTACCTGCTGTCTACTATGGCAATATTACTTTATTGTTATTTTTATTTTTTACTATTTTTTCCCCACTACATACTCTATACAGTCACCATCCTCTCCAAAAACATGAACATACTGACACATCTGTTTGTTTAGTTTTGTGTGTGTGTGTGTGTGTGTATATGTTAACAAGCGCAAGCATTTGGATGTGTATGTGTGTGTGTGTGGTGTGTTTAGGTGTTTGTGTTTGTGTAAAATATATAAAGGAGTCCAAAGCAGTGTTCTTCAGTTGTGCTGCTGTGAGAGGAGGGGCAGTTTAAGAGGAGGTTCATAATACCGTAGAATGAAAGCTCCTGACAGCGCTGTCCTAAACCGTGGCTGTCTCTCAGTGTGATGAAAATTTGAAAAACGCGAAAAACACATAATAGAGATCTTCCAATTGTAACTCTTTCAATTTGCTATCTCTTTCAACGTTTCTTTTAAATGAAGAAAATATTGGTGGTACGTGGTCCTATATTTGCATTGTTTAAGAAGTGTCTTATTAAGAATCTTGTGCGTTTAAGACAAGAGCAAGGGATACAAATAGAAATTCACTTATTACTTGCTCTGAATTTAGTCTACATCCAAGCAAAATCCTATAAAACAAAGGATTTGAAGAGAAGAATTTCTTTTCTTTTTTTTTTTTTTTTGTAGAAAAAGTAATGTAAGACACAGCTTGGAAGCAATCACATCAAATTTGCTGCTTCACTAAAGGAGACTGGTACACCAGAAGGAGTTTGTCAATCAAGAACGTAAAAATTTGTGGACACTAAATAGTGAATGAACAATTGGAGTACAGCAAAACATTCAAATGTATGCTAAACATACACAAATATGTACACATACATATGCATACACAAATGTACACAGTCACCACTGGTACAACTCTGTGTCAGCGATCATTACACTCCACATACCATCTCCCTGTTCTTCAACCCTGAGTAAAATCTAAGGGAGAGATTTAATTGTTCCCAAAGACATAAGCACAGAGAGAAAGAGTGTGGCTTTTTTTTGTGTGTTTCAGTGTGTACATTTGCATTTGACTGTATGTCTTTACATGCGTGTGTGTGCTAGCTTGCGAGGGAGTGAGTGAAAGAGAGACACAAAGAAAGAAAGAGTGTATGACAGTTGTTTTGTCCTCTGGAAAATCGTTGGGTTACGCTTTCATTTAAATGCTGCAAGAACATTTCTGAGGAAAGACAGACAAAGTGAGTCCATGCAAGAACACATATGTTCCTCCCAACAGCGACACTGTTGTGACGCTGGATAGACTTGTGACAGTGCCTTTCATTAGCAGAGGCAGAATTCTATGGTTTCCTTCCTCCAATACTGTAAAATGCACACACAAGTGGAGCATAACGTAATACTGTATTTACTGTTTGTCTCATACAGCAACACATAGCATAAATCAGGCCATGAGCATTCATTCATACCACTGATAAATGAGAGGTTCAAACTTAGAGTCAGATCAAGATTAACACTGTAAGTTCATTTTTAACACACAATTTAGGAAAATAAACAGGTAACTGGCATCATTTTGGAGGACATACAATAGTTATTTCCTGATATTAGCTTGCACTTTTCTGTTATTGAGCAGGCACTTTCTAAGCAGAGCTTTCCAGAAGTCTAAAGTACATGTTGTATAATAATGGCAGTGACAATGAGAAAGAAAAAAATTAATCAAATGATAAGAAAAAAAAAAAAAGAGGGGAGGACACATTCTATTTGAAGATGGAAAGCTTTGACTGGAGGCCAGGCTGGATCCGCTGTAGGTGTGATTAATGGTCTTAATAAAAGCTAGTATGTTGCTGAAGCACAACCACATTGTAAAGAATGTAGCACCCTCTTCCCTTTTTGGGCCATCAGTCATTGCATTCACAATAAAACGGTCATCGTCATGTTCATCACCATTAGTATTGTTTTTTTCATACCTGTGTCATCGCCATCATCGTCATCTTAGAGTACTGTACGTCTGCCTCAGACAATCTTTAGAACATGTAGGTCTACGGTTGAGCTAGTACTAGATCTCTTCTACTGTTTATTGTCTGCGTGTGTTGCCTCTGTGGATCTTACTGATATCTTTTGGGTGTTGGTTTCCCCAACTTAACATACTGTTAGGCAAAATAGCATTCATAATAATTGGCACTACTGGCAAAATGGGTTTAATTTTTGCTAGCCAAGAAACAAAAGCACAAAGTGTAAATGTTTTAGTCTGAAAGATCATTGTTTCAGCTAACTTTGTTTCCCACTTATAATTCTAACATTAGATTTTTCAATTGCATGCTTGAACAAAATGTTCTTTTCAGTAACACTTATACTGGATACTCTTAAAGTGAAGCGGTTAAAATCCTCTCAAAGTCCATAGCCACTAACATGTTCTTTTTGCTGTTTCTCATGCACATTACTCCATTTGTATTATCTACATTATTTACAAGCAATACAGCCATCCTGTTTACCCAGGTCTCTGTCTTAAGTTCTTATTATGGGAGTAAAATAATTTATAATCTTAAATACAGTCCTCTTATGAAAAAGTTTCAGGGTCCTCGTATCCCCTTACCTCGTCAGTTTATATACAGGAATATGCAATAGTCCAAAATATGGATTTGATCGCCCGTATGGGCTAATATGGGGACCAATGCCCTGTAGAGGGGCAGGTGTAGGACCCATCTCCTGTACAGAGCAAGCATAGAGACCTCTCAGAGTCAAGAAGAAGTCAAGGCAATGGTATGTGACTTTCTCCTCAAAACCACAGTTAGGATTTAGAGGTTCACGCAAAGAACAAACTAACAGAGACATTTAACCATTGGAACATGTCATTTTTTACCACACAAGGGGGGAAAACCAGTCTCAAGCTAAACCACTCTTGAGCCAATCAAATAAATAATTAGACCCTTAAATAAATTAAGTTAAAAAAGCACCCAAAATAAGTCATTTGTCCTTACACGGTTCACATTACACAGGGCAAGGATAAGTTGATGAAGACGTAAGTGAGACACAACTACACATAAAATACAAAAGAAACAACACTAAAGCAGTTTGGCAAGCATGCAGGAGCTCGTAGCTCAATCACATGCATTGAATTGAACAAACACGGACACACCACATCAGGCGAGCAAAGTGCTGCCTCTGAGAACGACTCCATACAAAGTCCATGTAACAAATTAAGACATCGTTAGTCAAACCCCAAACCTTTAGCTAACAATACCCCTCTTACATTCAAGTGCAGTTCCTCCCCTTTTGATCTTGTGACTGATTAATAGGTTTGTAAGCCTGTGAGTCAGAGTGGTTGGTGATAGTGTGATATACTGAATCAGCAGAATGATTTGCCACTATAGCTCTTCAGGATGATGGAGAGGAGGAATAAGAGAAACAACTTTGCATGCAAATGCAACATAGAAGTGAGTTTTTTGGTTTATGTTTTCTTATTCTTTCATGGATTACTGTTTGGATACAAAACTCGACAGGTTTTGTATAATTTCTGCATGTCAAAGTAGCCTTTATCTTGAGCCAGCTGTGCGTCACCGGTGCCTTTCAGCACATCCAGCCGCTGCCCTGAACAGCAGAATGCCGTCGTCAGGCGCATCCTCCGGTTCTCTTGTTTGACTTGTCAGCTTTTTCTTGCAAAGAAACATACCCATGAAGAGTGCAAAGAATGCCATGAGGTTAATGTGATGGCCTCCCAGTGAAACTGTGGAGGAGGATCAGTGCTGTGGGCAGAGCCAGGTCCCTGGGCTCTACCCAGCAGTCTATTTGTCTGAGCTGCCATGATGGACACCTATCCTGTCCTCAGTCTGTCTGGGAAGAGTTTTTTTTCCCTCTTGGGAGAAGAGGGCAGAAAGGGTGAGAGAGGAGGAGGGGGAGGAAGGAAGAGGGCAGGAGAAACGCGGTTAGGGAATGAAACGGGAGATAGTTTGGGGAAAATGAAGGAGAGGAGAAAGAAAAAGGAGAAGGGCAGGGAGAGTGTGTAGATTGCTCACAGGCTGAGGGGGCTGTGTGTGGGGTCTGGTGGTGGGCTCTCAGGACCCCTGGCCTTTCTCTGCTCTCTGGCCCTGGGGGAAAACCAAATACACATTAATAACACTTATTTTTTTGTGTGTAACTGTAAATCTTTGGAAAAATGTTATTTTTTCAGTATATACTCATAGCAACAGGAAAGGTTATTCAACAAACTCCCTGCAATTCCCACCCGGCACACACACGCTCTGTCCCTTTATCCTCCCCATCGATCAAGGCACAAAAAAAAGACCAGCAGGCCAAGCAAGACACTTCAACTACCCTAGTCATGTCACTCAAAACATGCCCCCAGGAAGACCATATGCAAGATTTGCTCCTCTATCTATCTGTCAGTCATGCACAAGTAATGATATCGTTCAGCAGTCCTTGGTGAAAGATATAGAGAGGGACAGGGAGATAGGGAGGGAAGAAAAGAGAGAGAGTGAGGGGGAAGGATGACAATCCAGGATCTCCTCTCCCCCTCCCTCTGCTGACATGCAAACAGGCATCAGCCAACAGTAGAGGGAGAGAGAGAAGAGAGGGAGAGAAGACTCACCCGTTTCAGAGGCCTATGGTCCATCAAGGGGCTTCACAGGAACAGTAAAACAACACCAACTATTAGCACCAATGAAGTGAGCGCAAGTGTGCCAGTGGGCTGTAAGTGTGTGTGGGTAATGTGAATGAGCGTGTGTCCTTGGGTGTGTGTGCGTGTGCAATGGTCTTGGAGGGTATGTTGAGGTTTATGTCTCACCTGTGGCGGCATCGGAGCAGGAACCTCAGGATCTTGCGAGCAGCCTGGTTTTGTTTTTTAGTTATGAGGCTGCTGTAGGCAAAGACATGAATGTAAGAAATTTTTATAGCATTATTAATGTCAGCCTGTGTGTGTGTGTGTGTGTGTGTGTGTGTGTGTGTTTGTGTTTGTGTATACATAAAGTACCTGAGGGAGTGTCTATAGGAGCGGTAGTATTGCTGGATGAGGACCGCTGCTCTACGACTCTGTTGGAACTTCCTCTGCTCATGGAAACTCCGGAAACGACTCTGGATCAGGATGGCGGCCAGTGTCATCCTCTTATAAAGTGCATACTTGGACAAAATAAGAAATAACAGTGTCATAAGTGTTGTAAACATATGATGATGATTTTATTTGCATTCATTTGTCATAAAATGTGATCTGATCTGAGTATTGACCAATATAACTAAAATAATAATAATAACTGTAACCCTACACAAATACATTTCTGGCCTTTCGTGTGTTTATTGAGAACAACCATAACAACCTGTGCAAGTGGAAAAAGTATGTGAACACTTTGAATAATGATATATTAACCTTAAAAAAGTTAATTGGAGTCAGGTGTTAGCATAAGTTAAGAAAACTAGTTTGGAGGTGTGGACTAGAGCAACTTCGACTTACAAAAATCACTCTTTTGAGTTTGCTCCATACAAGAAGAATACGCCTATGTAATCCATGCCTAACCAAAAAGAGCTTTCAGAGGACCTACGATCAAAAATTGTTAATATACATAAAGCTGGAAAGGGTTACAAAGTGATATCAAAGATTTTAGAAACTCACCACTCGACAGTTCGGCAAACAATCTACAAATGGAGACACTGTGGCTACTCTACCAAGAAGTGGGCAGCCAATCAAAATGACCAAGGAACACTTATTAATGAAATAAAGAAACAACCCAGAGTGACAGACAAAGATTTGAAGGCATCGTTGGAACTGGCTAACATCTGTATTCATGAGTCTGCAGTACGTATAACATTGAACTAGCAGGGTGTCTATAGCAGGACACCACGAAGAAAGCTGCTGCTTAATGAAAAGAACATTGCTGCACGCCTGAAGTTTGCCAAACACACTCCAAAGCAGTATTGACAAATGTTTTGTAGACTGATGAAACTAAAAAACAAAGCGCTATGAGGTTTTTATGGTTGTTCTCAACATTATATTTGTTAACACTCTTGATTACCATCAGAACATGTTTTATGACAAATTAATGCACAAAACCACAACATTCTAACAATTCTGTAAGTATTGCAGCAATATTTTCAAATCACTGCTAAAAATATTAACAAAATAATAAAAACTATTATTATAATACGGAAAATAAAATGACATCTTATAAGTAACCTTAATACACAATTATTTTAGGTTTTATCCAGTGAATCCTCAGTACATACACTTCCCCCCAAAAGTATTGGAAAAGTGAGGCCAGTTCCTTTATTTTTGTTTTGGGTTTGACATCAAAAGATGAATATGAGACAAAAGATCAACAATTCAGATTTTATTTCCAGGTGTTTACATCTAGATCTAATACACAACTTAGAAGATAGCACCTTTTGTTGTAGCACCACCCATTTTTCACGTGAGCAAAAGTATTGGAACAGATAGACGTAAAATAGATGAAAGAGAACAAGACTTCATATTTGGCTGCAAATCAGCCTGCTTGTAATATCTGCACCAAGCCTGTGTCCCACTCTTATCACCTGTCATCAACTTTGCATTCTTCTTTTGTGATGCTTTTCCAGGCCTTCACTGCAGCCTCATTCAGTTGTTGTTTGTTTTGGGTAGCTACTCCCTACAATCTCCTCTTTAGCAGGTAAAGTACTCTATAAGGTTTAAGTCTGCGGACTGACTTGTCCCTTGAGCACCCTAGTGAGGGTATAGAGCTGGTCCAGGGCTCCAAGACCAGGACAAAAGCTATATTGTTCCTCCTGAATCCGAGGTTCGACTATCGGCCTAATTCTCCTCTCCAGCACTCTGGCATGGACTTTCCCAGGGAAGCTAAGGAGTTTGATCCCCCTTCTTGAAAAGAGAGACTACCGCCTAGGTCTGCCAGTCTAGTGGCACTGTCCCCGACTGCTACGCAATGCTGTCAGCCATGACAGCCCCACAAGATCCAGAGACTTAAGGTACTCAGGGCCAGCACTTTGGTTTTCATGTTGGTTACACCTCTAAACTATAAATGCAGCAAAACCCAAATCTGAAACTGAGTGTCAGTGCTATTTATTGTTTGAATCTTCAACGTAATAGGACACACCTGGGCAACAAAACACACCAGTCAGTCATATATTACAATTGGGTGGGTTCAAACAAATGGTGCTATCTTCCTGTTGTTTATCAGACTCAACACCTGGAATTGTTGTAATGGTAAAATACAACTGTATATGTAAGTGAAGACTTACCTGCTTGTATCTCTTATAGCATCGCTGAATCACTGCTGCAATCTCTTTACGTTGTTCCTGAATAGGACCCTGAGGAGGAGGATGGAGTTTTTTATCACCACATATGTTAATTGGTTCATGGTCATCTTAAATTTGGTGATTTACTAAACAAGTAGATTTGAATATATGGTGGAAGTACAGTGGATTTACAGTACTTGGCAAAAACATGCATTTTCCAAATTTCAAAATACCTTGTGTTTTCTGAGGGCATGCAGAGCATGTCTGATGGTCTCATATAGCTCTCTCTGCTCTGCTTCAGTCATGGCTAGACAGGAGGAGTCAGTTTTCAACCTCTCCTCTTTCATAGCTGCACAGAGGAAGGTGCTCCAGTCAAAAGGGGAGGATGGGGCTTGCTTAGCCTGAGGACTCTGCTGATCCTCAGGCCCTGAGAGAGAGTCCGGTTTTGAGCTAGGAGCTTGGGGCTTGGAGTATAGAAACCTGGAGAAAAGCAGAGAGCAAAACAAAAGCTTAATGTAAAAAAGATGTCCGCTATTTCATGGGCTACTGTAGGTGACATAAATGTGGTTATTTCAGTAATTCTCCAACTCACCTCTCCACCTCACCAAGGTAACCAGACAGTAACCTGACATTACTGCTGATTCCCACCTTTGCGGAGTCTGATTCAGTCTCCACGGCCTCCTGCTTCAGCCTACCAGTTGAAGCCTCCATGATGTGATCAGCTAGCATTGTAATGTCCATCTGCAACACATTTAGAGCAGGTGTCACATATTTACATAACATCGAATGCCCTTAAAATGGTATTAAATGCATTTATTTTGCAGCTAAGGACATTTACTCAATATATTGAATGTATGCTGTTGTTAACCAAAACAACAAAGTTTGATCATGTAATGCACTTTTTATCCACTATTCATGAGCTACTTGTCAGTTTCTTACAATGGCAAATTCAAAGACAAAGTTGGACTATCAGCTGAACATCATATAAGTTTTAAGCTTCCTATAAGAGTTTTTGTCTTTTATTAACTTATTGAACTTGTCATTGGAGATTCTCCATGTTCACACTGAGATTTAAAGTTTGGGGAGTTGTTTTAAAGATTTTTAATGTATTTTATCAAAATAAGCCACATGTGCAAGGAAGCTGTATAAAAACACATTTTCTTTCCAGACCTGCAGGTCCTCGGTCTCCTGATACGTCAGCAGCTCTGTTTCCTCTCCCCTGTCAGAAAGCACTCTTTGGCGCAGATGAACAGCCAGTCGCTCTTTTCCTAGGATCCTCCTGGCTAGGCTACGCTGCCCCAAAGTCTGTCTCAGACTCCACCTGGTGCCCCCTATAGACCCCCCTATCCTGGCCTGCAGGTGGGAGAATGGGGCACTGGGGAGCTGAGGCTGGTTAGGGCTGGAGCTGGTAGGAGGTGTGCTCTGACAGATGATGTTGGAGGAGTGAATTTGTAGAGTGGTGGGGAGAAGAGAATGTTGAGTGTTAGGACTTGTTGAGGAGTTGAGGAAGGATTTGAGGGTGTTGGTGCCAGGCGTTGAATTAGCTAGATGTTGCTGAGTGTCTGGGCTGGGTTTGAGTCTCTTGGCTGGGGGTGGACCTCCTTGTTGTCCCTGGGTTCCTTGTGTGGTTCTGCGTCCTGTTTGGCTCCAGTTCTGGTTCTGGATGTCTTGTTGGCTCTCTGTCCTAGCTCTCCTCAGTTCTGCGGAAACAAAGACGGTGGAAAAAAAGGCTAAGCCTATATAATAATGACAACTTTTAATTTGTCGCAATGGATTATTTTCATTTAAGACTGTCCACAGAGAGGTCTGTGGATTATTCTGAGTAACTGGAAACGGTACATTTTGAAAGGATTTAGGGAAAACACTTGTTAATGGGGATGAGTGATGTCATTCTTAATTCTGTCATGCAAATATATAGTTTGGCTTAGCATAAAAACCTGGAAACATGGGCAACCAGCTTGTCTGGTTCTGTCTAAAGGTAAAATACCCCCACACCTATCACTGGTTTCATTTGAAGCTCATTAAACACATTTTGTTTGTTTAATCTATACAAAACCTGAAGAATAAAAACACTAAAACTATTGTTTAGCAGAAGTTATGTACCAGATGATTTACTGGCTGGGGAAAATTGCCAAAATTGACAATATGTTGCAAATCAAGGAAGTTACTAAGCCTGGTCAAGAAATCGTCTCGAAAGTACCCCTCAAAAAATTTAAACAATTAAAACAATAAAATTAAGACAGTTGCTTTTTCACCTCAGTTTATACAAACTTTTGGACAACTCAGGCTAGTTGTTTTCAGTCTTTATGCTATGCTAAGCCAACCAAGTCTCAATGATGGCTTTATCAAACCCTCCACAAATATAACTGAAACCAGCCTCGCTACATATGTACCACTAGGGCAAAGTCTTTTTGTGTTTTGAATGAACTGACTTGTTGACAATAGTTTTGGTTTAAAGAATTTTTAACTCACCTGCGTTAGTGTTAGAGGTGGGAGTGGGGCTGTTGCTTATTCCACTCGTCTGTGACTCTCCTCTCCACCTGTCCAACCAACTGTCAGCAGGCTGGCCCTGAGCTTGAGGAGACTGTTGCAGCTGCTCTAAGAGCTCAGCCAATCGAGTGTGGCCCCTGGATCGAGCAATGTTGAGTGGCAAGCGCCCCAACGAATCAGGAATAGCTAGAGCTCTTGGGTCCCACTGATAAAGCACTAGTGCTGCCTCAGTATGGCCTAGAGCACATGCCCACATCTGGAGAGAACAACACAAATTCAAGTCACACACAGGCATGAAAAATTACAAGCACACTGAAAAGATATATGGTAAAATATTGGCCACTCACCAGTGGAGTGCAGGAGAAGTGGTCTACATTGAGAGGGTCCACTTCCAGCTCTAGGTCAATACTGTCAGCATGTTTTGTGCTGTAGAGCAAGACGGCAAAAATTAAATAATCTAGCCTAGTCTGTGGATTCACAAAGTGGTGATGTATGTGTGTTACTCACCGCCAGCGGATGAGTGTCTGAATGAGCCCTGCATAGCCCTGAGCTGCAGCCAGGTGCAGTAAGGTCATTCCTCTGGAGTTCTTACTGTGCACAAGCTGATTTGAAGAAGCCCAGCATGGCTGAGACATCATCTTCTCACACACCACCACCACACGACCCTCAAATGAACCCTGATCGGGAGAAATCTAGAAGAGTGGATGCGAAGAGGGAATAATAATTTAATAATAGTAGTAACAATGGCATACTAATCCCTTTGGGGAAATTGGTGTTCTTTTTTATTTTACAAAATGTATTTGTAAAATGTAAATATGTAAAGTTTGATTTAACCAAGAAAGTCTGCAGAACTTCGGACTCTTTAAGAGCTAAAGGGCAGTATAACAAAGTTTCAGATTATTATAATTAGGTCTTTTAATGACTTGTTTTACTTGTTTGCCTGCCTTGCTCACTTACTACACTTTCACATTATGTAGCTAGCTTCAATCAGCCCTTGCTTTCTTACTTGACACTGCTGATCAGTGGCTCCTCCTCCCTCCACTCCTCCACCCTTGGTTGCCATGGTTTCTGAGCTGGGGCTCTGATTGGTTATTTCAGCCATCCTCTGTTCCATCTGCTCCAGGCGCTCCAAGATGGACATTCTGAACTGAGTATCTACAGAAAGTAAAGTGGCATACATAGCACAGTACAACTGTAAGCATCAGCAAGTTGTTTGTCGCATTTAAGAAAATCAATATTATGTTTTAGTAAATCCTACTTAGTGAGGCTTAGAGAGGAGCTCTTCTCTGAGGGGCTCAGTGCTGTGGAATAAATCAGGGCTGAAATCCAATAAATCCCCTTACCAACAATGGGAACTTGGGAAGCAAGTAATGTTATGTGTGTGCATGTGTAAGTGTTACAACAAATTAAGTTTTGTATGTCTGTGGCACGGCTCTGTGTGAATGTGACCCTTTGTTTCATTGCTGCTGCAGTTTTGCTGCAGTGCACATTATGTCATCCCACCTGCTGCTCTCTCACTTCTATTTTTCTCTTCTATCTTTTCACTCCTATTTTTCTTTTTGCTGTCTGCAGCTCACAAGCTGAGCTCAAAGGTTGGAGCCATGACAGTGACACGGAAGCTCAGGCTCGACCCTTTACACTCTGCCATCCATATAGAGCAAAGAGTTTTCAAGTAATGCAGCTTATCTGAATAAAAAGTGTAACATGCCATAATTTTATTTGCCAAACAAATAAGAAGCTTCCATCTTTACTCAACACCAGACCAGGAACCCAAATACGGACGCATAAAGACACACAAACAAAAACAAAACAGTAACAGAAAAGGAGAGGATTGAGAAGACTTTGAGGACTGCAGGAGGTGGCGAAGACATTTTATGGTCAATTATATATATATAATTGTAAAATAGTGTCATATATATATATATATATATATATATATATATATATTCCATTAATACATTATACATTAAACTAACAAAGTAAGTAAGGTTAACAAATATTCTCCGAAATTAGACAATTAAGTAGGGATGAAATTATCATGTAATAATATTGTCATCATGAACAAATAATTTATTTTATATTTATTAAAAAATTATTGAACCAGTCTAATCTGCCTGCCCTACATGTCACTTCAGTTTGAGTGTGGCTACATTCAGGTAGTAAAGAAGGTGGAGGCCTGTAAGAGTCACTGGAACGCTGGAAATCTCTTAAAAAGTATTTTAGGAATTAATTAAAAAAATAACAAGTTTATCAATCATGTCAAAAAACTAGCTTATTATTATAATTTAAGAAATTATTTTATGAATTGCTATTGAATGTAAATACAGCTGTTTTTCAAACATTGCATGACGATTACATTTAGGTATATTAGATACCTGTGGATTTAGTGAGCAGCTTTAAACTCTTTTTCTTCTGTTTCTCCTGTAGTTTTTTCTCCACTGAGTACCACACCAACACAATCTGAAGTGACAAACTCTGATAATATATGACTGCAAAAACTGAACAGACCGAAAAACACAAAACAAAAAACATTAACCCCTTTAAATGTACATTTAGGTTCTTAGTACTGATATTTCTGTTCATGTGCTATTAAACATCTATCCAAACTTGAATGAAAGTTTAGTTTATAATTGAATTATTATCTAATATGTGTATAACAAAAGTTCAATTTCAAAGTTGAGGTGACATTGACATAAAGTTTCAAATTAAGTTTTATTTACACACACATCCACAGGTCTACATCTAGTCAATCTCTCAAACTCCTTTGATGCAAACAGATCATGTTTTTGTTATAGTTGATGAGACAAACACGGGACCATCTAAAACATATGAACACATATATTCAAGCTTTTTGTGATCAACATCATGTTCACATGTCTGTCATCTAGGCCTGTTGTTACTGGGCCTCTACAGAAGCCACATTAGCTTCTCATCATGTGTTGTTATGTGTTTAGTGGCGCTGTCCAGTCCTAGTGGTGCTGAAACTAAA
The DNA here is from genome assembly GCF_900324465.2 of Anabas testudineus. Lineage (NCBI taxonomy): Eukaryota > Metazoa > Chordata > Actinopteri > Anabantiformes > Anabantidae > Anabas > Anabas testudineus. The sequence continues at coordinate 9,804,308 of NC_046614.1, read as the reverse complement.
TATGTCAAACAAACAAACAAGAGAAAGACAGAAAGGCACTAGAAATGTCCGGTCTGCAAATGGAAATCTACCAGGATTTCGCGTACCTTCGGGTGCAAACATCTAGTATGCAAACAACATAGGGTCTTGTGCCTTTTCCACCGTCCCTTTGTCTCACATCGACACAGGCTGAGCACCATATGTACAAGAAACATTCTGGCTGCAACATGAAATAATAATAATAATAAAGACGTAGCTTAAGGCTTTAGATAGACAACAACACATTTATGTCCATCTACAGCACCATGATAAAAAATAACTTATCCCAGCTACAGACAACACAGATCGGACCGCGGATTTAAAAAAGCGCGTTTTAAACTTATAATCAGCTTAAAATCAAATAAGCTACGAACCCAAACTGCGAGTCTCTATCTGCTGCTCTCTTTGTTCCCGCTTCTGTTCAACCCCGTTAGTTTGAAGTGTGCGACTCACGCATTGCTACTCCGACAAAGCAAAACACAACTAAGTGCAGAGAGAGAGAGAGAGAGAGAGAGAGAGAGAGAGAGAGAGAGAGAGAGAGAGCAGTCTCCACGTTGTGTCTGGGCGAGCAGCGCTTCAAATCCGCCCGCCAGACCCGGAGCTGCAGGAGGCTCGGTCGTCATCCTCAACAATAGACTGCACCGCACACAAACTAAATTGGAGCAATGGCATGTGACAAAGTCGTGGGCTGACGCATATTTGCTCAAAGTATCTATCTATCTATCTATCTATCTATCTATCTATCTATCTATCTATCTATCTATCTATCTATCTATCTGTTGATGCACGTTTGAGGCCAAACAAAGGACCAGAGCGAAAATAAGCAGAGCGCGGATCATCGCTGAAAGTCAAGGCAGATTCTATATATAGCGCCTGTGAGGCCAGTGGTGTCCAACGTTTTGACTGTCAACTGGACCGACGACTGTGCCATGACGTCCTTGCCCTTCACTCCAGCCAGCCTGCTGTGACTGTGGAGCCGCATTGCCGCATTGCGCAACGCAGAGACGGGGGCGAACACAGAGTAACCCAGGACATGCCTCGCTGAGGAGACCCGTGCGTTTCCGAGCTGCAAATACATCAGGAGATATATTTGCACATCGAAAACAACCCCCACTGTTATGTGGGGGTTAGCTTCATTTAGAACCTATTCCTTAGAGCAGACTAGAATATCTCAAACATCTCACACTGTGTTTTGCGTGGATACAGTATTTTTGAACTCTCAATAGATCAGCATATTTAGCTCTAATAAAATAATAAACAATTGTGCCCAACAAACACCCACAATACAAAGGACCTCTTCACAATAACAAAGATTGTATCCTAAATGAGTCCCACATGACAAACCCTAAAGCCCATATGGATGCTTAAGAGCTGTGAAAATGCACGTGTAAAAGTGAAGTACATCCAAAAGTCACAGGACAGGTATCAAAACTGTCCTTTTTAAATGTATCTGCATGAACACAATGCAGAGAATAGAGACAAGCTGCTGGCAGGCTCAGAAGAACACAGCTTAGCCAGTGTACAGCAGCAAAATCACAATACAGGTCAGTGCTTGACTGGCTGTAGATAAAACATCTGACAATAGAACAGAGCAGCACAATGACAGCCACACACACACACACACACACACACATGTGCATACTGTATATAAACAGTTTTCTCATAAATTTGGTTGGCTAAAATGGTAGAGAACTGTCTAATGGCCATAAAAAAGTAAAAATACCATAAGAAAGAACAAGAACCCTGTATACTGTACCGTACTGATATCTGTATTTTGTCATGTGCATGGACTTACATATACACATTTTACACAAATTGACACAGTTATGTAAAATTTAAGCTTGCTATTGTTGTACCAACAGACAATGTGATGAGAAGATACAAACAAATGCTCTCACCATCCAGGGACAGCCAGTCATGCTGAGAAGATGGCAGGGCGGGAAGGTCACGTGCCTTATATTCAAACACCACAGAGGAAGAGATGACTTCACCGCCCATAGCTACCTGTAGCATTACCAATCCTGTGTCGTGAGCTTGAAAACAGACATTGCATTAAGCATTAGGAGGATTAAGTGTAGAGATAAATATGTTGTCAAAGAATAATTTCAGGACTGTAATTTATTTTTTAGATATAGTATATGTGGAATTAATTGGTACGTTTAACATCCTAACCTGATCACACTTAATACTACAGGAGGCAATATGCATGCAATAAATATCTGAATCACTTAGATGTGATCTGAGCATTGCATTGCCTTCCTCGCAATGTTCTTTTTGTACTGTTGTATCATAAAAGTGACAACATCCACTGATAAGGGTGTGCAGCTGACACTGTTGGGCTCTTTGTCTGCTTAAGAAATACTTTGCCAGAAACTTCTTTTTATAGGAATCAGCGGGGTGAACACTGGTGTAAGAATTAAATGTGAAAATAAAAGAAAGTGTTTTTCCGTGAGAGCATGATAAGAGGTGTGTGTTGTGTGAGAGTGTGTGCATACACTACCTGGGCAGTAGCAGCGCAGCACACCAGGCTGAATGAGGGCAGCGGGGACACTGATGTGGTCGAAGAGACAGCTGTACTCACTGCTCGACTCCAACCATGGACCTGTGATCAGAACCTTCACTCCACCCTGCACACAAACACAGGCGTCCGTTTTATACAACACAGTGCCACATACTTGTATCTGTAACATTCAACATAGATTAGATAACACTGAGATGACAGAATGAGAAACATCACTTACGTGTAAAGCAGGCACTGCTGTCTTTATTTAGCTTTGAATATGTGTGAGAGTATCTTTGCACAACACATCTCGCAAATGCGTATCTATCTAATATGCCAATTCCATCTGTCACAAAAACACACCTCAGAGAGACAGTAGCCTAAAAATGGAACCTTACGTTTTCAATGATATAAATATAAACTGACAGATATTATATCCTGCCTCATTTACACTGTAATTACTATTTTTGTTAATGACAAATCGATAGGCCTGAAAGACTTGGTCGCATTCCTAGAGTTTGTGCTGTATCTTACATCCAACTGGAACAAAGTTGTTAGAACCATGTGAACAACAACAAAAAAGGTTCATTAAAGCCAATTACCACATTTGGTAGAGTGCTATTTGTTGTTGTCCTTTTTTTAAAGTCTGAACATTGCAAAATCAGCCTTATTTTTGGAAGAATCTCAAAACTGTGGATTAATCAGTATGATGTAACAGTCGTGATCTTGGAAGAAAGTTGCTGAAAAATATTATCTCAATATGTGCACATGTTACAATACAGTTGAGGTCTTTTTGATAAAGTATTTGGCAAATCATTGTTTTCAAGGTTTTTCATAATTAAGTGACAGAACCGGTGTCTGAAATATTATAAGTGGTACATGGGTAAATTATTGATGCCACCCTGGGGAATTACTGCATTATAAAACTCCATCCAAATCCAATCAACCGAGTCTGAGATATTCTGGTTCATTAATGACCATGCAGCCAGGCTGGGGGTCTTAGTACAAATTGTTCTGTGCGTGAGTTCAGCGTTTAACATGAGTGCAAGCCACCGTCAATCATGTGGTAGAAGGACTGATTTTACTGCAGGGAACAATGATGAATAAATAATGAATGATAATCATGTTGGGTTTACTAACCTCTGGATAAGACCACTCTGGGGAGTAGTCTGTCACACTAAACAGCCTCCCAGTCTCCTGGAGCAGTCCCAAAGCTCCCTGCTCCACCTCTGAGCCCTGCAGGTGGCCTGCTGCTGTGCCCTGCTCCTCTCCTGGTGCCCCCTCTTGGGGCATCAGAACCCCAGTTACAGCTGCTCCCACCCCACTTCCTGAACCCTCAACTGAGATGAAATCATTGATGAGATCAGAGAACTGGCTTCCAAATGAAGCCTCAAAGCCTTCCAGACTGATGGCCGCTCCAGCTGTTGTAGCTGCCACCCCGCCACCTTGCTGAGGAAGAGGAGAGCTGTAGAGTGACCCCTCGATGCTTGCACCAGTGGCTATCGACTGAGGACTGGCCACAACAGAACTGCTAGCCCCTGACAAACTTACACCATTGCAGAGAATCTCATTTTCTGTGCCGGCTCCTCCTTCTCCACCACCTCCTCCACCCTCCTCTCCTCCTCCATTGCTGTCAGTGGGTTGCAGGTAGTGCTCTGTGTCCACACTCGCATAGGCCTCGTGAGGATCTCCAGGCTTGAGTAGCAACTCTCCTCCATTTTCAGAAGCCTTCTCTAAGCCCCCAACTTCTTGATGGCCCCTGTTGCCTGACTGGTCGACCGTAGTATCCTGTGGTGTAAGAGGAAAAGAACCCACTGCTGCCCCTTGCCCGTTTCTTCCACACATGGCCTGCTGGTCTGGGCTGGCTTGGTGGAGGTGTGTATGTGGATCTCCATTGGTGACTGGAGAGTCTGTTGGCACTGTGGGTAGGCCTAAGTAAGCCTGGGCATCGCCTGAGTCCTGGGTTGTCTCAGTACTATTGGTCTGGAGCTGGGAGGGCTGGCTTGTCTGGGAGGAGGCCTGGAGGAACAGGCTTGGGGAGGGGTGGTGTGCAGACTGGTTCAGACTAGGGACACAGGCTGATGACATGACAGCACTGAAGTCCATCTGCTCAAGAGTTGTGCTGGGACTGAGGCCTGTCCCTTCTCCCACATAACTACTCTGAGTAGCCAGAGGTTGCTCCAGCTGTGTTGTTTCTGTCTTGATGTTGTTGACAAGGACTGGGTTGTAGACAAAGCCATTAGAGGAACAGTGAAGTCCTCCATCATCACCATTACATCCCTCAGTCTTCCCTCCACCTCCTCCATAGGTCTGGCCCTGCTTGGGATTGTTGAGGAAGCAATCAGGGTCAAAGGTCATGGTGGTCTCAGGAAGGCTCACTCCTCCGCCGGAGTCTAGAGAGCTGGACAGAACCAACTCTCCCCCCTCTCCTAAGCCCACCCCACCAGGAAATGACGCAAACCTCTGGTTTTCAGGGGCAACTGCCAACAGGATGCCGGCAGCAGTGCTATTGTGGGTGGATGCCAGCAGGTGGGTGTGCCCAGCAGAGTAAACTGAATCCCCTGTCAACGTGGTGACCTCAGACATGAACACAGCTGTGCTCTGTGACAAGCCAGCCCCAATAGCAAGTGCAGGGCTGTCAGCCATGTCGCTGGTGATTGACAATGGAGAGCTCTGGGTGGTGTCAGGTACCTCGACCTGATTGGTTGAAGTCGAGGACGACACTTCCATGCTGCTCTGTGGGAGTAAGGAGGGTTTGGTTATCCTGCCATTCCTCCTCTCTCCTCCACTCACTCTGCTCCTGCCCCCTCCAGGACTGGGCTCTGTCTGGCCCTCTGATACATCGCTGTTCTGAACCTCTGTGCCATCTGCTTCCTCAACTCTCTGGCCTGCTGCTGCGCCAGTACCCACTGCAGCTCCTGCTGCTGCACCTGACTCCTGTTTGGATGAGATGATGCGCTGCTTGACGCTGGAACATTTCTGATGCAGACTGCTTCCAGCGCCTGACAGGAGAGACATCAAAAGAAAAGAAAAGAAATGGCATTTAAAATGCACACTTGTTATATTCTGCCCGTTCATTTGCTCAGGTCAGCCTGTCAAGTAGTGTAGTTTTCTCCCATACATATGAAAGTATGCAATGGCGCCCCCCAGTGTTCAGAATCTAGACTGAGTACACAGATGTATTAGTGTTCAAAAACTTAAAGTACATTTGTGCAAAATGGACAATTTGTTTCTGTAACAAGACAGTTGAATTTTCATGCAGGTATTTCCACTTTACAAATTAGATGTTTTGATTTACATTTTTGGCTTTAGTCAGAGTAAAATAACAAAACTACTGTTTAAATGTTAGACACCTAATGCAGATAAAACCAAATCAGTGATCAAGAGAGGAGCTAGGAAGAGAGAAAGCAAAAAGCTATTTTGTGCGAACAAATTAGGGCAGGCAGAGGGGCGACTGAAATACAATTCAGCAGGGAAAGTGAGATTTGAAGTAGTAGTCAAAAAGCCACTTAGTTCTGACCAGTTGTCCTCATTTGTCCTTTCTAATGAGATCAAAAGATGAAGCGAGATTCGATAAGTGTGTGTATGTGTGTTAGTGTGTGTACTGGAGTTATCTACTCCCTGATGCTCATTTATGAATAATACATGCTGGATATTTCGGGCACCTCTGTCTCCCTTCCCTCTATGTCTCCCTTTCGTGGGTGCAATATGTATTCACCTCTAGGTGGCAGCATGGTGTTAGTTGTCTGGACAATTAGAATCAAAAAATCTAAGAAGAATTGGGAAGAAAGATGCTGTATAAAGCTTGATGCTACAGTAGGTTTGGATTAACAGTCTCTCGGTAAGGTGGCTTTAAAGATAATGGTATATTTCAATATGCCTCCGCTTTGCAATGTTGTTTTATCATTTCTCTCTCATGATTATGGGAAAGACACAATGTCCTAAATCTCCATTCATCAAAATTGAAATGAATATAAGACCTCTGTTAACACCTGAAAACAGCTTTTTGCTTTTTGGCTTGTTCATTTATCATTACCTTCAAGCAACATATTAATGAGATGTTTGCACTAAACACTGCCAAGATTAAATATTCTCTATTTTGCAAGAGAACTGTCTATTATCTCTCCTGTACTGATATGAGCACCTGTTGTCTCATCTGATAAGTGATGGCTCAACAGCAGACTGAGTGCTGTGTGCTGCCAAGAACCAGATGTCGGTGTTTTGGATTTACTCTGCTGGTTTCCTACAGATTCATTTTGAGGCTTGACTACCACTGTGCCATGATGTACCATGACGTGGAGTAGTTATTGACCTGAGGTGATTCATATCCCCTGGTTTAGGAAAGCTGTGAGGGCTGAGACGTGAGAATTTAAGAGCAGAAGCAAAGTTAGGACTGAAGTGATGGTAAAGTTAGCTCACACATGGGTTTGAGTTGTCCAATGAGCTCCTCTTTGCTCCACTTGGCCCACTCCTTCCTGTCTGTGTTGATGGAGCAGAGTACAGGACCACATGGCTTGCCACTATCATCCACTGCCGGTACATTCAGGTAGTGCACCAACACAATGTCTGGGTTCTTTAGCGCAGAGACACAAACACACAGAGACATGCATGCACTTGGTGTTAAATTTTACATAGGATTTATTCATTAAATTCACTGTCATGTTCTTCCTAAATTTGGATAAGAGAGAGTAAAACGGTGATATCTATTTACAAAGGGAGCAGAGAGAGGGGAAATGGACAAGGAAAGCGGGAGAGAAAGTGGAGGTCAGAGAGGAGGTCAGATATAGCGAATCAGATAGGATTCTCTCACCTGCCCATAAAAGATTTAACAGCTTAAGCCCACTCATTACTCTATCTAACCCTGCAGATCCTGTGGATGTGTCTATGTGTGTGGGGGTGTACGTGTGTGTGATATATGGAGAACAAATGAGAGAAACAGAGGGAGAGTGCGGATCAGAGTACTTTTCACTATACTGTAGACCTATGGAATTTCTACCCCATGAATGATTCAACAGGTACATTCACGTGCATGTGTGTGTGAGTGTCTGTGTGCGTGTGTGAGGGAGAAGCTCCTCTTGATGAAAGATTCAGTAGACAGACTCAGGTGAGGGGGAGGACCTGCTGAGGTGGAACACTTTTCTCTCCAAAAGAGGGTGGCACAGTGGGCTGCTACTGCATCACACTGTGCAATGCAACAGCACTCACAGACTGATTTATGATCATATTCACTGATGTGTTTTGATATCTGCTCAAAGAGCAGAAAATGGCACATTACAGATAAAGCAAGTATTATTTCCCTTCAAAATTTCACACTGTGGGGATCTAACTAGTTGGGCATGCTGAAAAGGGAAATATATTGGGTTAGGGCATATTCAATTTACGACCAGTGGCTGGAATGTCCTTGTAAATTTCATGTGACAAATTATGCAGGCAAGGAACACATAAATATGTATGCATTTCTAGATTTTAAATGAACATTGCTGGGTATTGAATATTTTTTTGAAATGAACAGAGAAAAATGAAGAGAGAGGACAGTCTAAATGTATGCAGACATGTTTAAGATTTATCATGTATGACACACACACACACACACACACATACACACACACACACACACAGTCATGTTTTTCTATTTGTGAGGACACTCATTCACATAATGCACTTCCCAGCCCCTCACCAGCCCCCCATCTAACTAAACACCTAACCATTATCCTAAACCTAACCATAAATCTGCTTACAACCCCAAATGAAAATCGTCTTAACCCCCAGGGAATCCATTATGTCAGTGGATGTCCTCACAACTACTGGAAGACATTTGTGTGCTCGCACTACTCTGTGTTGTCTTTCACATGAGCAGCAGAACGAGTCCAACATCTCTATGAAAAAGACATGCACTGTGTGTTTGCATGAATTTGGTGTGTGCTGTTCGTAGCTCCAGAGTGTTTTCTTGGAGAGGACCACATTTAAAGTAGTGCCTCAGTCCTTGATGTTCACTATAAATATTGGGAGCCAGGGTTAGATAACACACTGTGCTCAGGAGTTACAATAAACTTCTGGAAAGGGGTTGCTTTTAATACTCCACACTGTATGTTAGTGCTGCACATAAAGGCCTAGCATACAGTAGGTATATTTTTGGCACCTATCTGTGTGTGTGTAGGATGCTCCACTCAAACAAACAACATCAAGGTTTAGTATGAGTCCAGCTTTATCATAACATTTTCAATATGGTCTGCCTCATTGATTTAAAAGAGGAGGATGCATATAAGTGAATAGCTTTATCATTTAGCTTAGTGTTCCGTTTTGTAAAACATATATGCATAAATAACAGTTCAACAGATGAAACGTGTGTATTAGTAATTAAAAATGGCTTGAGACACAGACAGATACTGACAAAGATACCAGAACTACTAAAACTCCAAAGGTTTCAATGCAGTTTAGGTCTTGCATCCTCAAATGTGTGAGAAAAGGCAAAGTGGGGAAAGGGTGGCCTTACCTGCAGCAGCCAATAGCATCTACGGTGGAAGGTGGGGATGATGGAGGAGTGGACGTAGCAGCCATACAGACACTAAAGAGAGGAGAGGAGAGGAGAGGAGAGGAGAGGAGCGGAGAGGATAAAATACAGAGGTAAACAAGAAAAAGGGACGAAGTAATACAAAAAGGGGAAAAGGGGAGAGGTGGAGGTGACAGTCAAGGAGAGAACAGGAGTGGAGAACTTAGGTTATACCCACTTAGGCTGTACTGATTGTGCTGTAAAGCTAAATTGTATAAATGCTGTGCGTTTTTTTCCTAATGTCTTTCTATAATACCATAACTCCGACAATGACAATTACAGCACAATAGAATATGAGATTTACTGCCTCAGCAGGACTAGAAATGACCCACTTGGAATTCACAAAAAGTCACAATGTTGTCAGCTTACAGACACTGCGAGATCAGACAAGAGAGACTGGTAACAGTGACGACAAAGAAGTGGAGGAGAAAGTGAGGAAAAATACACAGCGAAAGTGGAGTGTCAAGGTGAATCAGATGAAGAGGACGTTCACGTTCGCATACATGTTAAAATTGTGTAAGTACAGATATTGATTTACAGATGTGCTTCAAGAGAATAACATATTTTTTTAATCTTAAGTTAAAATATAACAAAGTATTTGTCTACACCTCTCTAGTTTTAACAAAGCACCAACCTACATAAATGCATTAGTATGAAGTACAAGTGCATGTGTGTTTGACAGATGAGAGATGAAATGACAATGGAAAAACCTTCTATAAAAGTTATCACTTCCACTTTTTCACATACACTTACACTGAGAATTACACACCCGCACAAACCACTATAGACATGCAGACATACTGGTTGTTTTTAAAGACAAAATTGCACACATAAACACAAATCCTCAGCAATCAGGCTGTATATAATCATCACTTAAAACTTGGCTTGTTTTCTTTCTCATACACACTTGTGCGCACTTGTATTTTCTCGCCATTTTGCCTCTTCTCAGAAGTAGCCCGCCCTCTATCTAAAGTGTGTTTTGCCAAAGGCAGAGTGCATTTCCATATATTTCCATTCGATATGAGGAGGCTCTCCATCCAGAGTTATGTTTTTCTCTCCTGCTTCCTGCCTCTTTCCATCCTCCCTCTCTCCCCCTGCTCATCTTGCTGCTCTGCTCACTCCCTCATTCCTGTCCCTTTCTCTACACGCTGCTTGCTTGGAGGGTCCTGGGAAGAGGTGACACAAACAATTACTGAGCAACTACCAGAGAGAGAAACACTTGCCTTTGTGCATGTATGTGTGTGTATGTGAGTATTCATGCACAAATGCAGAAAAATGCGTGTGAGATGAATGCCAATGTGAGTGTGGGGTCATAAATAATAGAGGTGCAGATGGCAACACTTGATCTCAATTATTCCCTTTACCACTGAATCTTCTTCCCTGTCTCCTGCTCACCTTTAATGCAAAAATATTGAACCCTCAGTAAACACCCAGGTGCCTCCTCGCTGTCTCTCCTTCGTGCTCCCTTCTACCTCATCCTTTCTGCTTCTGACACATGCATGCTCACTCCTCTCACCTCTCGCTATAGTATATTCCTGCTGAATAATCAATTTTTGAGCTGGCTGATGTGACTCAAACACACACACGCGCACACACACACTCACTCACTCATGCACAGACGCTGCCTTGAGACTGGATCGATACCCCTCTCTGTTCTGCTGAAGGAGGCATTGACATCATTCCTGGCCTCACGCCAAACACTCTCTTCGGGAAGAGAGAGAGGGAGAAAGCGAGAGAGGGAGACTTAGAGAGGAAGGGAGACAGGGACAGGAGGAGAGACGGAGGGAAAGACAGGGGGGCACCACTCGCTGTCAAGTGATACATTGGCCTGTAGCCTCAGCATGTGTGTTTATGTGTGCATTTGTGTTACACGTATGTGTCCCAAAGTGAAAGCAAGTAAGTTCAGGACCAGATTGGAAGTGAAACTCTACTCTGCACCAAACAAGATCATCGACTTGTTTTTCCACTGCAGCCTCTCACCTCTACTCCCTGGACTTTAAGCTTCATATGATCCTCTCGGGTGGTCTTCCCGTCTTTCCTTTTCTTCCAGCAGTAGCCATCTTTCCTGTACTTCACCTTCTTACGGTTATAGAGGATCATAGAGCCATTTTGAGGCCTGATGGAAGACAGTATACAGAGTTAGCACACACATTGTTGTAAAATGTATGAATGTTATTGTAATTTCTTTGAAACTGGCAGTAATTCAACTCCACTGCTGATTTATAAATCCAATGGAAAAAAGTAAAACCATAACATTCTTGGTTTACACAGTGAAGTCAGTGCTACTCTCCTACAATCAAGTCAGCTGGTCCCGTGCAGCCCTCCCTCCATACACAGACTCACAGTCCTTACGTGTTAATATTTTAGTAGGGTGATTTATCAGCGCAGCAGGAACATTGGCCCCTAAGCTCCCATTCTATATCCTGGTGGGACGAACATGCATGCACACACACAGACACACACCAGGTGCTTCCATGTCGAAAGACACAGATGTAACAGTGACATCAGATATGGCAGGACCTACTGCCATGTGTTCTTTTGGTTCAATGTCAAACTCACTGCTCAGCAATCAATCATTACACTTCTAAAACGTTACGGACAGGTGTGTGTGCGTGTTTCTGTGTGTGTGTGTGTGTGTGTGTGTGTGTAGGAGGAAAAGTGCCTCTCTGCCTTATCTCGTGACAACAGAAACAGAACAGGCACGTTAACAATCAATAAACTAACACATACTCACAACTGCTCTGTCACATGCATGCAGGCACACACATAGACACATTTACACACCTCCTCTCCATGCCATCCTGCTCTCGATCAGCCTCCAGTCTTTATCCCTCTTATCATACTATCTCTTCATTTTCTCTTTATTGCTCCTTCAGTCCCTCCATTCACCACTCCTTTCTACTTATTCTCATCTTCTCATCTCATCTGTTCCTCCTACTTCTAACTTCTGTTTCTGCTCTTTTTGTGTCTGTCTTCCCTCCTCTCCTCCTCCCTGCTAGAATTTGATGTAGACCCATCTATGTGGACCCAGATGATTGCAATTTACTCAGAACACTGTGTGTAGTAGAATTGAATTTACTTTGAGCTGATTTTCTTTGACACCTTAAATATGTTCTGTTTTGGGGGGAGCCTGTCAGTTTCTTAGTCGAGTGGAGACCCCCACCCTCCGATCAAAGCCAAGTTTAGTCTCTGTCTTGAGCAGTGTGAGTCATCTCAGAGCTGCTGATTCTAATTATGTTATGGAGAAGATGGATGAGATCAGATTTGTGTGTGTGTGTGTGTGTGTGTGTGTGGGTGGGAACTACGTGCGTGTTCATGTGTGTGCGTGTGGACGTGCGTGCATGTGGATAGTGCTGTGTGCCTCACAAACCCTCTGATTCAAGCAGACATAAATGCTATTGATTGTAACTGGGCTGTGATGTGTGGGATATAAAAAGCTTTTCCACTGTTCCACAGTGTAGCAGAGCGAAAACAGAGAAGGCAAGGAGAGGAGAGTGGGAAAAAAAGACGGCAAGATAAAGAGACAGAGTGGGCGCGAGAGTGAGTCCGGTAAGGGGAGGAGAGAGGGAGGAGTAGATGAGAAAAGTAAAAAGAGAGAGAGAGAGGAGGTTAAGAGTCATTACTTTGAACTGATGAGGTATTTCAGTGAGGGGAGAAATGAAGGTCATTGATTGTTATCTTAATCTAACTCCCCCCCGCAAGTCTGCAAATATACACATACATATGAATACAAACACATACACATTCGCACACAAATGACTCCGTGAGCTGAGCTCCTTTCCATCTGATGGGATTAGGTGTAATCTGTTCTAATCGTGCCTCGTGTCATGTGTAAATGGGATTATATCTAACTGCTGCTCAATAACACCAATATGACTGCTGCTGTTGCTGCTGGGAGGCTGAGGCTATACGGCAGCACAACTAATCAATGAGAAATCCATCCAAAACATAAACTGTGCTACTGGCCTCAGGCTGCTCCTGAGAAGAGTCCTTCAGCTCGCACAATGGGAGCGCAAAGGCATCACCTCGGGCTTTCAGTGGTGTCAGTAATAAGAAATGGGACCATGAGGTGACTGCTTCACTTACTTTACTTTTTCTTTCTTTCTTCTTTTCTGTTCTTTCTCCCTTCTTTCTGTCTCTTGCTTTTTCCGTTTTCTTTTTTTATCGTATGTACAGCTGTATTAACTAGAGTAAATGTCAATAAGGTGATTTATCAATAATTCATAGTGCCCTTTATCTTCAGGCTTCTATTTCATCTCTCCCGTCTTCCTACTTTCCTTCCCGGCTATAACCTCTCTCCATTCTAGGAAAAGCGTTACCTATGGTTCATTCAGACCGATGAATATTCAGTTCTGGCATGTGAATGCTTGTTCACACCCCGTCTTATATACACATACCCCCCCACCCCCCTCTATTCTATGTCTGAATTATACATCACTTATCCTAATACATTTACATTCATTAATACTCTATTTCCAGCTGACTAGGTGCTTTACAGTCCGGCCATGTTCTAGACCATATTCTTCATGTAGAGTAGGCCGTCAGCAGGACCCTTTGGAGACAGTCAACGTACATCACTAATGTTTTAATCAAACACAGACACTCAGTCATTGAGATTAAACCAATGTGAGTCACTGGCTGATTAAGTGATAGTGTGTTTGTACGTGTATGCGAGTGCAGAAACGATTGTCTGCACTCTTCTCACCTGGTTTTTGGCGATGTAGTCAGCCACTCGTCATGTTTCTCAAAAGTGATGAGATATGCAGCAATCTCCTACAGAGACAAAGACAAGATGGAAAGGTTATATTGGTGTGTGTGTGTGCACAAGAAAGCCTGTGTGTGTGTCACAGAAAGATAAAACATAACAGGTCCTTCCAGATGACCTGCCGATGTCCACAGAGAGTATGTTACTATCTGATTGCCACGGTGAGGTCTGGGTACCTGATTGGTCACAGAATAGCCAGTCAGGAGACAGATATAGAGGACAGACCCTCAGGGCCAACAACCAATCACGCTCACCGACACTGATGTCTCCCTCCACTGGGAAGAAAAAGCTATCTCCTATATACAGACACACATGCCATATAAACACACACACACACACACACACACTGGGGGTGCAGACCCATATACTGGCTGAGAGAGTGTGCTGATAGGAAAAGTTTTCTTGTACTTTGCAGTTTTACAGTTTCCCGTCAGATAAAGCGTGCTCCTAACTTGATTCTTAATTCCTCCGGCTCTCTTTTCATCTCCTCAGCTCTCCTCCCCACTCCACACTATTTCTATTCTTCTCGCACACTCACATGAATCCAATAAGGAAGAAGAAAGTTCAAATCATACAGGTGCATTCTACCGAGAGTAAGGGAAAGCCAAACGTCCACACGTTCGCACACAGACACACACAGATGGAGACACACAGAGACGCAGCCAAAAGAAACTATTGTTTATACCTGCTTTTAAGTCGCTCACGCAACATTGCCTTTTCCCTTTGCTTCGTGAACTTTCTCACCCCTGGATTCCTCCTTGAAACATTATTCTCTCTCCCCCTGTCTCTGACTCCCATATCACCCACTTGTTGTGAAAGACTATGAAATGTAAATTGTCCTCTTAAGACAATCAGTGTTTGAAATGTGGCACTAAGCAATAGTGAAGAAGACATCAACACTCCAGCACTCCTTCATCTGCCCCCTCAGATCAACAGTCTCCTCTCCAGACCTGCTCTCCCTCTCTATCTCTTTCACTGTGTGTGTACGTGCGTGTGTGGTTTTAGGTATTTGTCCCAGTTTGGCATGAGAGCACTCCAGCTCCACACCGATCAAACAAGATGGAGGGACAAAGAGGAAGAGGGGAAAAAAGGCAGGGAGAGACAAAAAGAGAGAGCAGCTTGAGGGTGCTGGCACTTAACTGGATTGTTATTTTAGTATCCTCCATTCGATCCTCACGTCCCAACCCCCCACTGCTTCATCCTGCGTTTATACGTGTCTTAGAGTGTGTGGTGTCTGTGGGGGAGGGACTGTCATCACACTGTTAATAATTATCACTATCAAGTTGGCCACTGTTAATGTCTGTCTGTCTGAGGCACATAAAAATGCTCAGAGCTGAGTTTAGGTTGGGCACATTTTTAGCCATAGCTAGGCATAACAACACACACACACACACACACACACACACACACACACACAAGAAGTGCCTCATTCATTTATGGATCTATTCATTAGCTGTGACAGGCAGCCACCTCTCCTCCTCCCAAACCACTCTGCAGCAAGTCAATATCCTATACGGCCTCCACAGCCCTGGCCAGGCACTCGGGCTCCCCTAGTGACTGTCAGCCAGTGGGAGGCGGGAGGAGAGAGGAGATGAGGGGCTGGGAGAGACAGAAGGATGGGAGGATTAAGAAGGAGGGAGAGAGACTTGCAATTAAAGGCCTGCCCCATAAGAGCCATTAAAAAGCCAGAAACAGAAGAGTCAGCTGAATCGGCAGCCTGACACACACTCTAAAACACACCCACACTCACACACACATACATACACACACTGAAGACACACACTGCTGCTCACTCCCTCAACCAGCACACACTCACACGCCCATGTGAAGAGTGACAGAAGTGAGATGGTGAAGGTCGATCCTCAGGAAGTCACAGTTATTGTCCCAGTGGAAACCGGTGATGGAGCGCTTTGAGCATGCCTGGCGACACAGTGACCCTTCAGGAATACTGTGAGTGTGTGTGTATGTGTGTGTTAACTGTGCCAGACACAGGGACAGGGACAAGTATCTTTCTCCAGGGATCTACTCTAGAAACCCAGACGTTCTGCATGTCTGTGTGAGTCTACATAATAATATATTACGATAAGCCCAGCTGAATGCACACACACACACACACACACACTTCCCTAACACATACCTATTCCTGTCTGTGCGAGAAAGAAAGTGAGGAAGAGATAGTGAGAGAGTTACTTAAGAAATATCTAACAAAGCAGAGAGTATGAGTGGGAAGTTAGATTGGAGCGAGTGAAGCAGTTGGGGAAATCAGCCTCCCACTCACGCATCACTGAGACCATCTCCCTCCAAGAAACTGGTGGCATGTACAGAACAGCAGACAGACAGACACACACACATGCACACACTCACAGGCCTCAAGGAGATTTCTACAGGAAGGAGGGGGGGTGGTCGCCTACACTGCAACAGACTTATCCAGGAGCTTTCCCCAGGGAGATTCCGTTATAGGGTCTGGCCACAGGCATGTGTGTGTGTGTGTGTTTGCGTGTGTGTGTGTGCACGTTTGAAGTCTAATGATGAGCATCACCCCGACAGAGATCTGGGGAAAACAGAGTTGTCTGTAAACTGGAACTGTCACATCCATTCGAAGTGCCTCAAATAAAGGGTGCTGCTGGTTCTGCTGGTATTTCGGAGGTAGAAAACTGAAGTGTCCTTTTCATATACAGAATCCATTTCTGTCTTTCTCCTTGAGAGTGATAAGTCTTGTATACACGTATGGCGGAAAGAACTGCATTAGCATTACCAGGGGATGTCTGCTGATGGTGTAATTTGTTCCTGAGCACCTCTACCAGTTCTCTTCTTCCCAGAACAACCCTGTCAGTGTCTGCTGTTGACAGACAGTCTTTCCAAAATTGCCTCTTGCTTTTATTATTTTATTTTTTGAAGACTGTAGGCTCCTTCTGTTGTTAGTATATTGATCTGAAGCACTATCCGTTCAATATACAATCAAACATCTAAGGCTCATTGTGTAAATTAAGTATACAATAAAAATTTCATGCTAAAAGTATATCATATAACTTCATTTTCATTTTTTTAATAAAAAGAATTGTATTAAAACAGAGAGAGAGGTTCCTGTCAACATGTCATTATGACAGTTGCTGATTTTAAGGGTGAGAGGGTCGATCTGTCTCTGTGTCATATTTAAAAAGCTCTGAACGACCTCTAAAAAAGCCAGTGTCATAAAGAAAAGCTGCCTTTATGAAGACTCCAAACTTAAAGATTGCGTTACAAAGAGGGAGCTGTGTATCGTGCTTTGAGCTGACTAAATGATGTGGCGTCTATTGTAAACCAGACCCATAATGTCTTGTGTGCACTATGTTCCCCTAACCTGGCTAATTAAAATGTGTAACTCTCAACAGAAGGAGAGTCAGACAATGAGTTACGACAAGGATGACTCTGTTCTGTTCTAGCCACACAATAAAATTTCATCAAGTCTATTGTAAACCAGAGTAATACTGCGAAGTTTGTATTATATTCCCAAACTGCCTCGATCCCCACTGTGTGTTACTTTCAACAGCCTTTATATTACCTTCACTGGCTAATACAACTGCTTAATGCTGTTTCCATAACAACTGTTGCAAAGCCCCTGATCAGAATTCCTCTCAAGCTTGCCTTGTGTTTATCATATAAACACCCCATCACACACTGGGCAACACACACATGCACATCCATGGGCATTGAAGCATTGTACACACATGCATACAAATGGGCCATCTATTAATACACAAAGTTGCATGTGTTAAAATATAAATAAATAAATAAGAACACAACTTCCTGACTTTCTGTCTCTCCTCTTGCACACGATGAACAGACAAACACACTGGAGCGCACACACATGCACGGGTGCACACACACACTTTGCGCTGGTCTATCACTGGAGGACAAGGTCTGACCTTCAGCAGGGACCCGCCCCTGTCACCTGCTTAGGAAAGATGGGCATCACATCTGTCTTTGTCACGCTGCAATTCTCACAACATTTATTCAACCACTCTGACATATATGTACACAAAAATACCTTCCACGTCAAAAATGGTTAAGGTACGTGTCACATAACCGCCGAGTCTGGTTTGGGACCATTTCTATACGTCGTATCCCTCTCTCTCCTCTAAAATTTCCTGACTCCTCTGCACTGCTCTTATCAAATAAGGGCACAAAACTGGCCAAAAATATATTATAGGATGCATAGGCATGAGCAAGTGTATACACACACAAACCCAGAGCGGCCTGGTCCCAGAAGAGTCTATGTGGTGGCTGCTGCCTATGTGAGTGATGGATTTATAATGAAATAGTCACTCTCCTCACTCCTTCTCCTCTTGGTTTGACCTCTTTACATTCTTGCCCCTTCTCCCCTCCATCCAGCTCACCCATTTGACTCTTTTTTTTCGCTCTAATTTCCTTCTCATCTCTCATTCAAAGTTATATAGAAGGACAAATGGTGAAGGTAGCTACATTAACAAACTCACAGTATGGAGAGTAGAGTTTTTAGTGAAGACCTGAGAGCAAGAAATGTCACTTCCAAACCTCTGAGGGAGCATCAATCATATTTTTCTGAAACTTTGCCTCTCTTGTGCACCCTACCTATCCTATTCCTCCTGTCTTGTATTTGCATTTGAGGAGATGGCCCCCTCTCTCTCAGCAGGGGGGTGAACACATCAAAGACAGCAACAGGTGTGTAGTGTCAAACACAATGCCAGGACCCCCACTGTGGTGTCTAGGGCGTCTTGGATAAAGGCTGTCAGAGTCCTCAAAAACTGCCACAAAGTTATCTAGGAAAGGGTGCATGCAGACACTCACAGTCACACACACATACACAGGCACTTATTTGAAATCTCTAATGATGAATGGGTGTTTGCCAGTGGGAGATGAAGGCAAAAAGAGAGTAGAGAGAGGGTAGGGGGTGTTTCAATGAAGGATTCACCAATGGTTGTTTTAACCCCTGATGCCTCATCTCACTGTGAGTCATTCTGCCCTCCGAGGCTCATCTCTGCTATGCTACCGGTGATGTTATTGTTATTGAGAAGCTTTGGTATGCTAAAGAGAGAGAGACAGAGTGAGACAGAGAGAGGCAGAGACAGAGAGAGAGAGAGAGAGAGAGAGAGAGAGAGCATTAGTAGGAGAGAGAGAGAGAGAAAAAAGAAATAGTGTGTGCCACCTCTCATTGGCATAAATACTTGTTTACAACAAGACATAAATTGGCACCCTGTCAGTCAGTGTCTCTATTTCTCTCTCCACTCACTCCCTTCCTCTATTTCCCTCTCTGTCTCTATCCGTCTCTCTCTCTCTTCTTCTATCCCTCTGTGCTGCTAAGCGTATTACAACACTCCCTGGTTCAGCCCTCTCTCATTACCATATTCTAATTACATTCGTTAAGGGGAGCATTTGGGAGTTTAATGAATAAATTTGAAAGATGGGTCTCCGTGGCGATCTTTAGGTGTGTCTCCTCCTCAACCAACTCAAGATGGGGGCATATGTGTAAGCATGGGAATTTGTGTGTGTGTGTGTGTGTGTGTGTGAGATTGTGCACCTGTTCAGTGTGTGTTCCCGCTCTCAGTAAATATCAGTGTAGCTTCATTTCAGAAGAAACAAACAAATCTAGTTAACTGCTGGAGCTCACGTGGAATCCTCTATCTAAAAAATCAATTGAGAATTCTGTTTGTATCTCCCAAATAAAGATTTCATGTCACTTGTTTGCTGTTGTGGAAAAAAAAACCTGGAGCCGCCCATGTTGAAGCTATGAATTTTTAACTCTCCTCAAGCCTCAAAAATAAACTGCCAAAGACAAACATCAATTTACAGATGTACAAATTGTCTGCAATCTCTGATCTATCTTTCCCACCGACATCTGACCTGTAGACTAACTGGGAGATGGACAGGTGACGTTAAAACAATCATAACTAAAAGTAAACATGAAAGGTTATCAAGGTTATCTTCCACCGGTGTGCAGTTTGATCTGTCTCTGCCAAGGATGATGCCCTGGGCTGTAGACCTGAATAGACTGTTACTAAGGGCCCACACTCACTCTTTCAGGGTATTGCAAAATGTAATATACCCTTCACTTGGTTTAATAAAGAGGTCCCAACTGCATTCACAATTCAGGTGATTGCCAGTTTGTGCTTCAAAGAGTGAATGAACAAAAATCACCCCTTGCACACTTGTTTTTAAAAGCTTACAAATGATGCATGTTCATTGGCCAACTGCCACTGATTACTGACAATTAAACAATACCACAAGTAACAGTTTAAGGTACTAAATCTAATTTACCCATCCCCAAAGGATTCACTTTTACTGCAACTGCACTTCATTACAATGAGGCTATTTTCTTCTATGGCTAAATGCATTCCTTTTCAAATCCCAAAAAGGATTTACTCATTTTCTTGTTGACTTGAACAGATTCATAACCACAAATCAGGACTTGGCAGAATATGGGTAATGTCTGGATTTTCTTTATTGCATCTTGTGGTAAAAAGTATGGATTTGTTTCATTTAAAATTCTGCTTGATGTGAACCAATCCATCTTGAAACTTCTTTATCACTTTCACTTTGCTGAAATCCCTGCATCAAGGCCAGACCATACTCACCCATAGATAATAAAATACATAAACAGTGAGATGCTGTAAGTAATGGCAACTGATAAACACATGATGCCATTAATAGTGTATTATATAGCATATCTGTAGATGCAAAGGGGCTCCTCTTTACAGTATATTTACAGTGGTGACGCACTCCACAAGGTAGAGCCCAGTGTCATCACCCTCTTTTCAGGTACTGTGAGTCATGCAGTGGGCGCCCAAGTATGTTAGCTATCTTTATACTTCTATAAAATGTAAGATGCACATAAGTATATAAATAAATAACAGGGGATGAGAACATTTTTTACAGTTTCCACTAAACAGCAGCCATATCCATTTATATTACAGTTGTCTGTGGAAACTATCATGGCCTCTGGGAGATTTTTGTTTGCTTAAATCTGGTTGTTTTCAATGCATATACCGTAGCTCTGGCAAAGCCATTTAATAATTGCTCTAATTTAAGGCACTTTTACAGATTGAGATAGAGAGATAGACATCAGTCATTGTCTGCTGTGCTGTCCTGGTAACGTTCCACCTCATATGAACTGTAATGGACTGTGGCTTTCTAGTTCAGCATGCAATAATACCTTAGAGAAGGCAAAGATAGGAGCTTAGAGCTCAGAGAAAGTGATGCGGATGTTGTGTACTGGACAATGTTAAGACTTGCTAGATGCAGTTGGTCGACAGCTAGCTAATAACTGTTTCTGGGCTGGCATATCTTGCTCTTGCCAAGTTTCACCTGTATACTGGAGCAATGAGCTAGCATGTCCACTGGATCGTAATCTAATATGTGGAGTGATATTGCTCCAAGCATTAGAGAGACTATGATGCTGCTAGCAAAAACTTTTACTGTCAAATGCTTACAGAAATGAATGAACACTATTCTCAGTCTCTGTAACTTGGCCAAGCTGCAAGTGAGACAAGTGAGATGCTCTCCCTTCCATATTAAGTGTTTGTCATCCCCACCACCCACAGCTTTTTCTGTACATTCAAACAATTAAATATATGCACTGTCAGTATGCAAATGCTGCATCAGTAGCCCTTATACAGTTGCCTCCTTAGAGCACAAGATGATAAATCATGTATTGCTGCTGAGCTTCTCTTCAACTAATGACACAGCTGCATTACAGTACACAACTTAGTACACAGCTAATACTGTATATGCAAAGAGACAGAACTAATCACACATGCACACACTTACATGCACACACACAAACAAATGCCATTGTTTAATCCCCCAGGAATCAGTGCAATTTGATTACCGTGACTTTTACAAACACGCTCCATATGAAAGTAGACATTCCATACATCAGCAAGAAGCAGGAGGGAGCAAGACGAAAAGAAGGACAGATTCAGGGGTAGGTGGAGAAATACATGATAGAACTGCAGTTTGAGAGGAGAAAACCCGGGACACACATTGAGATCTCCTGAGTGAAATTGTTCAGATATGATAACCTTGCCTGAAAGTGCAGCACATGCACATACTGTACAGAACGTCTCAGCCTATGGAAAAGGGGGGGAGGGATAGGGTGTATTTACCAGTAAATGTACACATTTCCCAAGCTACATCAGGTGAATGTGTACATTTCCAGGATAATGTTAGTAGAAAACAATCACAGCACTATGAGATTCAAAATCATCACACTGTGTATTGGGGATATGATGCAGCTGGCAGTCCAGCGTACGCTTCTGGCTCAGTTCCTGTAATAAAACGAGGTCTTAGAGCCACAGAAGATCCAATTAAGTAGCATTATAATATCAAAAACCAGCAAAAGCTAAAACATATGCTTGGTAAGTTTTCTTATATGCCATCACATTTGACCTAAATCATGTTATCATTATAGGAAGATAGGACACAAGTGAGGTAATTTTTATGGCTCCTAATATGTGAAAAGCAGATATGAAATACTTTTAGTTACAAACATCCTATGATTAAGAAATGATTTTGATATTTTTGAGTAATTTAATGCAATGCTATTTTTAAATTAAAACACTGATACACACATAACACATATAAATTATTTATTATATTTATTATGTCATATCATATTAATTTTGTTATGTTATTATATTAAATTATATGTCAGCACTGTTTACATAAATGATGGTCGTATGAGACATTAGAAACACCTCTTCATATAATACACTTCAGTATGAATCCACCACCACTTCGACCTCAATATTAAACATAAAGTTTAATTTTTATTACCTTTCTTACAATTTTAACAAAAACATTTTCAATATAACTTTAACCTCTGCTGTATTAGATTGCATTAGATTGTACAGGTGTGCCTAATAAAGTGCCCAGTGGGTGTATGCTGGCCTCAAAATTAAACTCTTTAATTGTATAGAGTTTACTAAAACTAAACTCAGTGATGCCAAAAACATGTTGATAACGCAACATGTTGTTCTGCTGTTTACAGAGTGCAATAAACACAGCAGGAGAGCTGAATATTATATGACTACTCAGCTCATTAACTGGAAAACACAGAGATTATCACATTTACCTTGAAAAATGCTACAAGTCAATGTTAAACACTAACCAATGCTGGCTGATAATTCACATTTACTACTAAATATCAGTTTTTACTATTCCCTACATGCACAACTCAGGTAATAAATAAAAGAGTGAATTGATAATTAAAAGTAAAATGAAATTAACAGATTTAATATAAAGTTTTCTGAAACCACCACAGGAAGGTGAATTTTCTTTTGTATTTTTCTTCAGCAATAAATAATATTGATTTTATGCTGACAATACAATCTGGAAAACACATAGTCTTACCAGTTTTAATTAAAAATAAAGCTACATCTTGCAAGTGTTCATTAGTGAGTTAAAGATTATAAGGCCAAAGCATTCAGATTCACGTGATATCACATTAACAAATCTGACAATTTGACCTTACAGCAACTTTACTGAGCCCAGGCAAACCTGGTGGGATACACTTTGCAGCCTATGTATGTGGAGATGGATTGTTTTAGTATTAAATATTTGTCTTGTACAAATGTTTAAATGTCTTAACTGTCTGGATTAGCTATGAGTTAGGCAGCTAATAATGTCGAGGCAACTTTCCATAGAAAACATGGTTTGTGTACTCACCAGCAAACATCCAAATATGTGTGATTTGTGGTTTCTGAGGCTTTAAATATATCAAAATTATACTGCAGTAGAAATTAGTGTGTAAAAACTCTGAAGAGACTGAATCAACACTAAGACAGCAACAACAATAAAAAACATAAATTGAAAAACAGATTAAAACTAACAATGAAACCAGGAAAATGCACATTGAGTTCATGTTGTTTAAAGGGATTTGAAGACTAAACAGGAGTTACTGGTCAATATGTATATGTACATGTAATATATACAACTGCTGAACTATTTTCTGAAACATTTGACAAAGTATTTAGAGAAATGTTAAATATATATTTAATAATCATGTGACAAAAGCTGTTGAACAGAAGTTAGACTTTGACATCTACAGTATGTATTCTTTTTTTCTACACTGGAGTGGTAACTTAGCCCATTACTGCAGTGAAGCAATATCAGTCACCCGAAAAACCTCTCAAAAGACTCATATAGTCTCAGGTGTCCACAGGTATAGTGGTATATATATATATATATATATATATATATATATATATATATATAGTATAGTATAGCATCGATATAGTTTTACAGTAATATACTGCCAAATAATTGTGCATCTTGAGACTGCCATGAAGGGAGCGCATCAGCAAATGAACATGTGTACAAATAAACTAAACTTGAACCAAAAAATTGTGCAAATATTGTGAAAAAGACTTTGTCTTGTTAACTATTGTTTGCATCAAACTCAACATGACAAGTTGAAAAACAAAAAGATATCTGACACCTATCTACCTGAAACATAAACAGAGCATATTAAATATGTTCTGACATCACAAATCCTCAACAAGGCACATTTCCTTATTAGTCTCTAATGAGGCTGCAGATATTATTAAATCAAAAAACTAAAACACTAAAGGAAAGAATGCATGCAAATCAATAGGGTTCCACAGCCTGTGGTGCTTGATTTACTGTGTGATGCATTGTTGACATCTCACTGTTATTTGGTGAAGTAAACATGCAAATTTGCTTGGTGCTGCTGTAAAATACATTTGACACCTAAAGGCCTTGCAAAGTCTGTGGAGCTGAAAGTTATCAAAGTTAAATAAAGTTATAAAGTTATCTAGACAAAGCTCCACACATACAGTACAAGTTCTCAAAATGGGAGTACAAGGACCATCTGAGTGTGTGTGTGTGTGTGTGCACATGCACATTTTAATGCTTTATCTGTCTCCAATGAATTAAATCTAATTTACACAGGAGTCAGAGAATACAAAAATACAAAGACAATACAAAAAATATTGTCTCCACTGCACAGCCTGGCTCCTTATTACAGCAGACACTGCTGGTCATTCACTTCTTTTTGGCTGGGCTTGGAATCTAACAAGAAGTTATAATATAAAGACACACTCAAAGACAAACACATGCAGGCGCACACAAACGAGCACAGGCACATACCCACACACCCGCAGTCACACATTCCCACTGTTTAATATATTTCTGTGTCTCCAGTTAACAATATTTTGTGTCAAATTATAGTGGGCAAGATAAATCGTGGGTCTGTGCGACATGGAGAAAATAGAACAGGAGGAAAATGTGGGGCTTCCAATTGGGTAGGGGGAGAGAGGAGAGGAGAGGAGAGGAGAGGAGAGGAGAGGAGAGGAGAGGAGAGGAGAGGAGAGGAGAGGAGAGGAGAGGAGAGGAGAGGAGAGGCAACACTAACTGCTACCTCAGACACCTGGATTTCCTGACTAGACTGGTAAAACCTGGTTAATCCCAGCCCCTTGTGAACCTGTGTGTGCCAAAATATGTGCATGACTGAAACTCACTGAAATACTGATTGAAACTATCTATGAGTCATCTACGCACATGTCCAATTTACCATGTAGTCCCATTTGCGAATGAAAAGCTTGCTGCATAATTGCATGTATCAACAAGGAAATTAGATTTATGAATAGAATGAATCTAATTAATTCTTTGCATTGCTGCACATTTGATTCATACTGCCAGTTCAGTCAGCAGGGCAGTTTGAATTTCGGGAGTTCGAGCGGAAATGGGAGCCACAACAGACACAAAATGACGTTGGGTGTTAATTGGGCTATGCTTAGCTCAGAGAGAGATGGAAAGATAGAAAGAGGAGGAGAAAAAGTGAGAGAGGGAGAGAGAGAGAGCCTAGAGGACTAATTAGTGATTATAACTTGGCGCTCTCCAAACATAAAATATTTCTCAAGCCAAAAGACAGAGGAATGATTAAAAATAAAAGAATAGGAATCAAACACAAGAAGCTGTGAAATACCCCTCTGGTATTGTGTGTGTCCATACACATGTGTGCATGCATGTGCGTGCACAGCTGAGTATGTGTGCTGGCTTCTTTGCCCCCTCATTAAACTATGCTTTACACTAGTAAATGGCAACAGCACAGAGCTCAATGTCAACTGGAGAGGTTACAGCCATAGGCGGGCTCTGGGACACACACACACACACACACACACACTTACACACACACGCACAAATGCATGCAGCAAACCCATTTCATTTAAAGATTGGACTTTCTGTAAGTTTCCGAAGGTATTTTACTTTTGTCTTTGTTCCGACACAGCTGAGAACATGGAGCGTGGAAGTCTGTCCCAGCCCCGTGCCAGTTTGAGCTGGACATTAACAATTCACACATCAAAGTCATAAATCAAGGGCACCCTTCACCACAGTATAAATGGAACATAGTGGCCTGCAACTGGCTGTCTGTTGACTGAATCCCTCTGGATTTCCATAAAGGATCCATAGTATTTTTCATCTAGTCTTGCATTTAATGTCATCCCTACTTTGTAACTTTTTTTCCAAACACTTCTCCTGCCTCATGTTTTACCTACAGGAACAAAATGGGAAATATCTCTATGAAGAAAAATGTAGTAATACAGTGCCTGTACATTTAATCCAATGTATCTATTTATTGGCTCACACACCACAATAATGACATGAATAATAAATTAAACATACACATACTCTGACAGTGCAGGAGACATACAAAAAAATTAAACTCATGCAAGCTGAGACACATCAGCACACACAAGTGAGTGTGAATAGGCTCTAGATGCTTTTGTCTTTCACCAATTTTGTCTGACTGACAAGTTTGATTTTGCAAGCAGACACACTGACAATGCCATGTCTCTCTTTTCACCTTTGATGTACTGCACAATCATGAGCAGCGTTTGTGTCACACATGTAACATCGATCATACCATTACCAGGATTACACACACAATCTGTTACCATAGCAACGCCTACCCTTGATGCGCACACACTCATGAGGCAGATAGGCTAGTGGTCTAAAATGTATATATGCGTTTTGATCTCTTTCTCATTCAAGCAATTATGTTAGTGTCATGCACTGGCTCAACCAGACATGAGCGTGCGCAAATTGTCAACCAGCTGCCTTCACACCATAACGTTACCAATACATCACTACAAACAGAGTTTTACAGTAAAACACTGCATGCCATTTCATTAATACCAATATAATGTCTTTTCTCACACTTTCTTTTTTTGCACTTTTTGCATACACTTGAGCGGCATGTGGAGCAGACTCGCATGCAAAGGAACTGTGACAGACGGCTGTCGGCTGTGTGATGTACTGAAGCTTTTACCAACACATTTGACAATTGCATCATTTGAATCACAGTGGGTGGGGGCTGCTCTGAAGTACAGACCTTTAAAATGCACATTACATCACACTACACTGTGCACATTCACATAGCACATGCATGCAAATTTCATTGTTTGAATTTGATCTTTCTAAAGGGATTTTATTTGCCACTCAACTCAGTCTGGCCTTCTAAAATATGAGTCATAGTGTCAAGGGTCCAAATAAAAGAGTAATGATATATTTTCATGAGCTGGAGTCCCCAGACCAGATTCTAAAGTTTTTCTGGATTTGAAAATGTTTGATAGTCTCCTTACTCTATCATCAGTCTGCCCACCTGAGTGTGGTTTGTTATCTAAAACTAGTCTATAGTCTATTACCATGGACAGATACACATACACCCCCAATCTATTATTGAACAAAAGGCTCACGGCTCCGCTCAGACCTTCAGGGAGGAATCCATCCCTCCATCCCAGAATAATTTCACACATCACTAGATACACAAAAGAGAGAGAGGGAGGAAGAGAGGGATGGGAAGGAAGAGGGGAAAAGGACAGAGAGGTGGAGGAGTGGATTGGGTAAAAATGTATGGGGCCACAGCTCGGTGCTCATGGGAAGACCGAGCATCAAGGGGAGTCATGCATGACAAAACAGAGATCAGAGGATCATAGGCAATCATGTATATGTGCAGGAAAACAAATGCACATGCATGCACACACATTCACACTCGCACCGACCACACAGATAAACCAAGAAAAAGGTGAAAATAAGGACAAAACAGATGAAGACTTGTAAAGATTGGGTCTGACTTAATCAGAAGCATCCAGGCACAGATTGGCAATCTTTTTATCTAACACACACTCCTCTTCATATTCTATCTCTCTCTCACACACACGACGAATAAGAATAAGAATAACAATAACATTTGTAATTCTACATGCAGACAGGTATGAACACCGTGCCGAAAACAAACACATAAATACTGAAGACAAGTAAACAAAGAACAATTCTCGATTTCCTTACATATAAGTGGAAATAAAAAAATTCTATGGAAATCCACAAAAGCATACATGCACACTCATCAACACACAAGTGCACACACCGAATTATTACTGGGAGTTCTGGGCAACACACTATTCACTTTATGGGCAACATCTAGACCAGAACAGTATTATATTTTAGGATAACAAATGCACACACTCAGGGGATGTGACTGAATAAATAAACTGAAAGCTTCAAATTTGACAGCTAACTTGACAGCTGACAGCGGATTGGACTGGAAATCCCACATATAAAATAGCGATACTGTTCAATTTATGGTGGACGTATAAATGCCATGTGTACACAATTGGATGACCGATGATGATTTAAATTCTCGGTATGCTGCTGATGAAAACTACATTACTTCTTGCAGTGTCTTGCAGTACAGGCAGATAAAAATCACCAAACATAGAAAAAAATCAATACTTTTCTTGCCATAGCTACAAATTAATCTGCAATAACATGGAGCTCTGTGTATCTCTAACAGGCACACTCACGTATTACTAGAAACACGTAGGCCGAAAGACATACATGCACCAGATGCACTGCAAGCATCCACACTACTGCCCATAAGAAAGCACCAAGCAAGAGGAGCAGCAGACACAATGGAGTGTTTAAGTATGCAGGAAACTTTATGCCTGGGTGGAAGAGGAGCTTTGAAGGAATCCACTGAGGGACACCCAACCTCCCCCTGAACCGAGCCTGTACCTCCTCATCAGAAAGAGAGAGAGCTATGGAGAGGGAACGCGTGTGAGAGGAGAATGAGGGGAGAGGAAATGAAACATAAAGATAGAGAGAACTAGATGGTGAGTTGGAAGGGAGAGTGATGGAAAAAACAAGGAGGCAGCAACAAGGTGCTCTGGTCTAGTTTCTGTGCCTTGTGCACAATTGCTCTTGGTTAGGTTGATATGTCCCTAATCAGCAGTGGCCATGTTATTCTGAATCACACACACACAGACACACACAGACACGCACACACAGCACACACCGCCTATTCATGTGAGCACATTGTTCAGTAGGCACTGTGCTTAACACCCGGTATAACCTTCATTGAGATGGATTGCATGAAAAATGTAATGACTTTCCTGAGAGAGAAAAACCACAGGCCAAATCAGCTTTGCATTGCATAATAATGCTGGACTTGGTAATCAATAACACAAACACACAAACACACATCCATAATGGAGTGCACAGACTGCACATGGAGAAAATGTCTCAGCAGAGGCCAACCACATCACAATGGATGGAGCAAACCACCAGTGAAGAGCTGTGCAATGCATAAACAAGAGCTATTGACGATAAATGCCTGCATCCATTTCCACCCATCAAACACTTCCCTAAGCTAACAGCTTAAGTCTGGAACAACATGCAACTCTGAAAAGCTTTTCACACCCCAAATGTTTAGCTCAGGGTTATCTTTGGCCTTGAATAACAGTTGTCCCAATCTAATTTGGCCCAATTTTACATTGTACCACTTAGCCAGCAGCAGTATTTAAGTTATCTATTGTTCATGCTGCAAATATGATGCTAATTTTGGCCCAGAGCAGGGCAACCTCAGTCCTATATTAATGAGTTGTAGCCATGTTGGTGTGAAACCTTGAACAGTCAGAGCACACTAAGTTCTACAATGTGCTTAATATCGAGTAAAGTGCAAAATAAGGCTTAAGTTATGTAAGTTAGGTAATGTTATCATTAAATCCTATAGGTGTATGGTCACTGCTTTTGTTATTCATACCTCACAGACAGCTTTTTATTTTTTCCGCCTTCCATTTTTTAGTTTTGGACAACATTACACACTGTAAGTAGAGCATCATTTTCACACATAACACAAGGCGAAAAAAGTAACTATGCACAGATATGTGCCACACATTTCTGTGGTTGCATAGCAACAATGTTAGGTTCAGATAACAATCTTTATCCTACTGACCATGGTCTTTTGAACCCAGAAACATCCAGCAGTGGAAACATTCATGTGGTAGTCTCATTTCTTGTTTCCTAGCCTCTAAGCCCTATAGTTTTAGACCCAGGAGCACCTGAATCCTTTGCCTTATCCCAGAGTTGTTTGGATTACAAATAGAAATAGACAGCAACATGCCAAATTGAATGTACAGCTAGTGGGATTTTGGCTCAGAGCTCAGTTTTTTTTATTTCCCAGTGTCACAGTTTTAGGGTCCCATAATGAAAAGCTGCCGTTGTATTTGTTTACCTCCTCTTCATCTCTCAATGTGACATTAGCTAGATATGAGTCACCAGCAGAAACACTGAGTTCAGCTCGCTGTCATGGATATTTCCGTCTTAAGTGTGTCTCATTCTCACCTCGTTGGTGTTCCAGCGATGGCGCTCCTTGGGCAGAGAGGAACATTTTGGTAGACATTCTAGCAGCTTCTTAGGAAGGTAGATCTTCAACTGGCCTGGCTCACCTGGAGCAGAAGGGAAGGTGGGGGTGGAGAGGGGGTGAAGATAAAAGAAGGTAAATGAGGGATGAGTAGGAAGAGGAGAGACATTTCTCATCAGACAGAGACACTGTGAGGGGAGAATACTAAAACAAAGCATCACTGGGATCTGGCTAAATAAAATCACAACAAACTTCTATTGTGTAGCATTTTTTCACAGGTTCATGTGACCTTAAGTAACGGAATTTGAAAAGAGATTTGTATTTGGACTATGAAGGGCATAAGCTTTAATTAATTTTGGTACATGCAGTGCTTGATTTTTAATAACTTAATGGGAATTCTTATTTGTCAAAAATGCAACTAAGAACATTTTGGTTAGCAATAAAAAGAGATGTCAAGCTGATACTGTGTGTGCACGGTGGCCCTCAGAAATCAATGCACTGCAACAAAACACAAGTAAATGAACAAAACATTATGAAATCTCCAATGAAATACACAAACAAATATACAAATGTATGTCATCTAATTATATCTATAATTCAATTATAGATGATTTACACCAGTGTTGACAGGCAAGGTTCATAATTTTGGCTACTAAGGTACAGGGTGTAAACAGCAGTAAAGTGTGCAGTGTGCAGAGGGAGTGCCAGTGCATTTATATTTGGACAGCAAGTGGAGGTGTACAGCGCACCTGGGGCCCACCTGAAAACAGATTTGGATTAAGGAAAATCAGACTATTATTATACATTATTGGTACATCATGGCCAATCACATGGGCATCTCTTATCCCCTGTAAAAGCAATGCTGTCCCAACAGTGTTACACAGACATCTCTGTAATGGAGTAGAGACTTCATACAAGCCCAAATGCACACTCATGCATGGAATACACAGTAGGATTCAAGTACAACATGCATGGTTTTCTCCTCTTTGAGTAATATTTGCTGCAAAGTAGGTAAGTATATAACAGAAAATGTAACATATATTTGTGACTCATCTAACTCTTTAGTAGTTATCGCCGGCAAGTATCTATGTATGGTAAAAAGCATTCACATATTATTGATTTATTTTTGTTACTGACAATAACAATAAATTCACTGTAATACCGTGCAATTTCTGTAAGTTGACTGTATAATAAAACAGACAAGCAAAACATGAATAATAGAGATTTGCTTACTTTTGTAAAAAGCTATACGAGCGCACCACCACTAAAACTACATGGTTGTGCTGGATGACCTATGAAATACTCTTACTGTGCCTCTCCTCCTACTGCGGTGCACAGAGAATCACCAAAACATCAAATGGGTGCAGACAGGGGAAAAAACTGCACCTCAGGAATATACCACTTCACCAGTGCAAAGTGTTCACAAAAAGATTGATCCTGTTTGTGTGTGTGTGTGTGCCCAATGGGTGTGCCACTCAGAAGTCAAAGAGAGCAAACTCTCAAAGGTTACTGATAAGCATTTGAGTAGAGGGCGTCCATTCATGACTCCCCAGGGAAGACAGGAATTATACTCTACCTGAGGGCAGAAGACAGAGTGAGAAAAAAGAGTTATAGGTGGGGTGGGAGAGCCAGGACAAGAGAGACAGTTAATGAAGAGAAAGAAACTTAAGAGAGAGAATCAGAAAGTACGGACAAGAGATGAAACAAGGTAATACGAAAACACAGTAAGAAAAGTTCTGCAGCAGGACAGGAGATGGGTCTATGTGTGTGTGCGCTTGAAGAGCATGTAGGTGGGTGAGCATGTGTGTGTTTGTGCCAGTAGAAAGTGTGTTCAGGCACGTATGCTCCCCCTAATCAATTATGCATTTATTAATAGAAGGCCTGAGAAGACAGAATTTCAAACAGCTGAACGGTGCAGCAGCTTAGTTAAACAGCTGAATGGTGCAGCTTAGTTAAAGCCTAATTTCTTTTTTAGCAGCACTCCAGCCTCTCTGCTATGAATGCCAATCAGCGTTTAAACCCCACCCCTCCTGGCTATAACCCCCTCCCCTCCCCCTGCTGTTCTGAAGAATTCTCATCAGAGCCTCGCCTTTGAAATGTACCAGAACCACCACATCAAACAAGCTTGCTGCACATGCGTAGGCACACACACAAAGACCTGCACGCACGCACACACGCACGCACTTGCATGCAAACAGACACACACACAGTGCCTGCCTATCAAAGAACACACATCACAGTATTTGTCCCAGAGTAGCGTCTTTTTGAGTGACCTTGGTGCCGAAATCCCTTTCAAAGCACACCTTCATGGGCACGACCATCATCTTAACCTATCCTCACACTTACTCTTCCCGCTGAAGACTAACTTTGCAGATTTGCTGAATGCTGATGAGCTTTTACACCCCAAAGAGTTGTATCTTGTATTTCTAACAATCCTGAACCAGAGAATTAGTCCCTGTTTTAAAAAATCCAGTCTGGATACTGTCGCAATAGTCTTTTCCATCTGTTTCAATGACTCTCAGTAGAGCTGTACTATAGTGTGACATGGGGCAGGAAGTTATGCTTTGTTTCTCGATACCCAGGAAAACAAACTATCCTGGGACACAGTGAAAATACATCGAAATATGGAAATTCACTGCTTATTTAAAATAATAACACCGTTTCACTACCTGCATTGCTTCATGTGAGTCCCTCAGCAGCAAGCAACAAATTCCAGCTGTACATAGATCACTCACTCAATTGCTAATCTAGTAAAAGAGAGTCCAAAAGAGTGACAGAGCTTGAATGCTAATGTGAAACTGATGGCTCATTAAGTCATATAGAGGTATGCGTGCTAAAAAGTGAAAATGTTCGACCAAAGTGAAACATTGCTTTGGTAGCCTATCAAATGCTATAATTTAGACTGGAATCACACAGAAGAGCAGCTTCCGACTGATGAATATTTTACCTCATAAAACTGTCATCTCCATATTTAACACAGAAACAAGCCAATGCCCTTGTGAGATGGCTGTCAGTTAATTATAAAACTCTCCTCAGTAAAGAGAGAGAAAAACGCTCCAAATGCAACTCTTAACTCTCCCCGTACTGATATTAGGAAGTATCAGGGGAAATTTTCACATTTTCCCCCTTTTCGGGATGAAATTAATGTGACAGAAAGAAAGGCTCATTGCACAGCAGCTAGATAGAGGGTTTGGTGGAAGGAGGGCGGGAGGGCAGGGAGGAGAAAGAGGGTAGCATAGCATGGGATGAGGGAGAGTACAGGAAGAGGGAGGGCGAGACGAGAAAGAAAGAGGGAGAGCAGGGGGCGGAGGGGTGGTGGGGTAGAGAGATGGGCGTGCATGCTAATTTTATCATTCTGCTGATAAA
Organism: Anabas testudineus; assembly: GCF_900324465.2. Lineage (NCBI taxonomy): Eukaryota > Metazoa > Chordata > Actinopteri > Anabantiformes > Anabantidae > Anabas > Anabas testudineus. The sequence continues at coordinate 9,770,431 of NC_046614.1, read as the reverse complement.
CTTTTCCTCCAGTAATCCTCCAGCTGGGACATGAGAACAGATAGGAGACAGGGATAGGCTCGGGAAGTCTCAGCTCATATTAAATAGCCATCCCAAACAGAACTCTCTGTTCTATTCTCTTCTATTGTTTTTCCCTTAATTCCATATTTGCTGTTTTGTGACAGTCTCATTTTCTTGCATCCCTCTTAACAAAATAAAAGAGGCTGGTGCAGGTATGGAGCCATCTGCTCCTTTTGAAATGAAAACAGGGGAAGGGATGGAGGAGTGAGTTTACGGTGGCGGTGGGGGGTGGCGACTGGGGTGCTTTTCCTCATAGATTCCCTACCAAACCCACAACCCCCGCCACCTCACTAAGCACCCTGTCTGTCTGTTCCTCCTCACATCTGTTTATGTTCCTCCAATTTGACCCCCTAACACACATACACACTCCCGTACACAACGAGGCTGAGACATGCATCTGTGTCATGTCCTTTGGAATCAATTACCAATCAAAGCAATTATTGTCTTTATTGTCCCTCTAACACTACAGCAATCACACACAGGACCAGTACACATTCACGCACATGCACTACCATACGGCGACCCCCGATTACACACTCCATCTCACTTCTAGTTTAACCAGGCCCATTGAGGATTATAGATACTTAATGCAATGTGTACAGATTAGGTATGACAATAAACCACTGATAGCCAAAGTAAGCCTTCTCTATGGCTATGTGCAGCAGAGTAAGTGTGCCCACTGATACTTTACTGGCATACATGAATAAACATGGTGTGTAACAGAGCTGAATTGGAATGACATCCCAGCAGAGACACACAGAGATAGTGTGTGTTTGTTTTGTGTGCGTGTGTATCTATGTGTAAGTGTAATCTGCTACAGAGCAGATGAGACGGAGACCTCAGTTCCTGCATCACATCATTCTGCCACAAGGCTTTTATACTTGCTCCCAGAGTCACCCTGTGCTACAGACAAATGTGCGTGTGGCACTTAAACACCCTCATGCACACACACAAAGAGTGTGAAGAGTGTGAAGAGTATTTGTGCGTCTCTTACTGTTGGCGTCAGTGTCGTCACTCTTGGGAGGGGTGTGTCCTGTGTAACCGACTGCGATCCTGACCATTCGCTCTGGATTTCTTATCTTCTTCAGTCCTGCAAACAGAGAAAAAAGCAAGCAAGAGAGAAAGACATACTTAGGAGATGCTCCAGACTTTGGTTTCCTTGGCAGTTGCACGCCTCACCTCTTTCTCGCTCCTCTAAAGCCCAGAAACAAAACTCCAAGTGATATGCATGTGGGCTGATCCATTTTCTGATCCACTAAATTGCATCCATTGTGTCCCCTGATCGATTGGCCACAGTAGATACACTGCCTCCATGTGTGTGACTAACTTGTACCCAGCTTTAGTTTCTCTTCTCTCTCATCATTTCTCTGTTTCCCTGACCACTGTTGCTATGATACAAAGGAGACGAACCAGCACACAGGGAGATGGTCTTCCAGGCTATATGGTGAATGTTGTTCTCATGCCCACTGGTGTACTCTGCTGATTGGCACCACACACACCTGACAGGGGATAGAAAGTGTGGCTAACTGTCTCCTGCCGTTCTCGCCATGATTCATTTGGCTTTCATTCAGCATGGCTGGGTGTTGTAAATTAGTTCAACCTTTCTTGACATAATATTGAGCGAGCAATGGACAAAAACCTTTCATATCGTGTATTTGTGTGTGTGTGTGTGTGTGTGTGTGTAGGTACATTATGGCCAGGAGATGTTTTCATATTTAAGTGATACGGTGCCTGCTGATCTGCCCATGGGTCTTCTGTGGCTCATGTACATTTCTAGTCTGTTTGCGCGTGGGACTTTGACCGGGGCCTTCTTTTTCCTTCTGGCTATACACTGCATGCATGCAAGTGCGCTTAGCGGTGCTGTATGACAAAAAAGCTACTTCACAAATATATGAAAATACTTCCTGCTCGTGATCACTCCCTAGTGGTAGGAGGGCTAGAGGCTTTCCCATTTCCAAATGAGAATCAGCAACATTGGCCAAACATGTTTGGGCATACATAGAATTTAACTACAGCTTCTAGCGTTTCTCATCACACTTGCGTACTGCAACAAAAACAATACGTCAGGTCAATAAACACTAACAAAAGTATTATATTATAGTAATCATCTAACAAAAGTTAGAACATTTTCAGTTCTGTTTGTTATCATTGCTTCTACGCTTATGGATCTGTGCCTCATCAATGAACATAACAGGTTCAGCTATTATGTTTATTGACCTGACAGGCGTCTTTAGCCAATTTAACCCCCTGTGACATCAGCATTACTTTAAAGAGGCAAGAAAACGAAAGTGAGTCATAGAAGAGACTGCCAGCAGGAGAATGTTTATAGACAAATGCCGAACACACCGAGTAAGGAATAAAGCTCTCATCAACCGATGAACGGAGACAGACATTATGTTGCCCTGGTGATTTTGGTCATCCCTTAAATAATTCATGAATGAATTAATAACAATCTGAATGAAATGGTGGCTGTGTGTGATGATAACGACCCCAAGAGTTTATTTGAGGGTGTGTAGAATTTAAACTAGATTCATACATTATATGACCTGAAACTGACACACATACACTGCCTCCCCCTACACAACCTACATGCAGCCAGATTCTCACCTTCACTGCCTTAGCAACTACGGGCACTAATGAACCCAAACATAAACACACACATACACACACACGCGCACGGACGGACGGACGCACGCACGCACGCACCCGCACAGACACACGCACACCACACAGTGGACGGTGACTAAATAAACGCACAGCTGGACTGGGGGTTGCGATCCTGTCAGGAAGGGAAATCTATAGTCAATTTTCTATTTTACGCTCAAAAGGAGAGACAGATACACACACGCACGCACGCACAAACACGCACAAACACGCACGCACGCACACGGGGAAAGCATCTAAATTCCTTCAGCGTGAACCTCTCTCCCTCATCTCCATCCCTCATCTCCATCCCTTTTATGCTAAACGCATAAAAAGCACTCACAAACCAGCTACTCAGGCGAAACGCTGGCGAGCGTCGGACGGTGAAAAACTACCCCGTCCCGACTCGCTCGGAGCGGACACCGACAGGACAACTCTCCTCCCGTTATTTATTTGCTGTCGGTTAACCGTGCTCCACACAGCCGCTGCTTCAGCAACAGCGTCCGTGTTTTCGGGACGGGCTAGCAGAAAGGGAAAGCCCTGTCGCCGTCTCTCTCCTCCGCCACCATTTGCGCCTTGGCCGCCTCGACTGAAAGCCGAATAGCGGGGCTCCGTTCCTCCCAAATAAAAGCCGTTATTCCTCCCTTACCTTCCGGCTTGTTTTCGGCAGCCATTTCCCCTCCGCCGCGCGCCTCATCCCTCCTCCACCTCCTCCTCTTCCTCCTCCTCCTCCTCGACTCGACCTAGTGGTGGTGGCGGGTGGGGGTGGTGGGGCGGGGTTGGGGTGCGGTGCGGTGGGGTGGGGGGGCCACGCGCGTGCACGGAGAGGACAGCTCAAGGAGGGGGGCGGTGCTGGGAAGAAGGGGCTGGGGGGGCGAGCCTGCCGCGTTCTGCCACGCTATTGGTCCAAACGGTGAAGACTGGCACCGGGGATCTGTGACGGCGGCTCGCGGAACTCTCCATCCCTCCGTTTGTTCCCGTCGCCCCCCCCCCCCCCCCCCCCGTTACGTGCACGCGCACTCTCCCTCTCTCTCTCTCTCTCTCCTCTCACGTCACTGAACGACGTCTGTATTCGAGGACACCTTGACAGCCTCCCACAGCATCATCATCATCATGCTCATCATCATCTTCTCCCTCTCTCCTTGCACACACGCGCGCGCACGCACACGCACGCACACAGGCCTACACACGCGTGTACATTTTACACGCACGCACGCACACGCTCATTGCCGCACATGCATGCAAAACCAGCGGACTGTGGCGAAAACATTGCGTCTCGCCCGTGATCGCCGAACCCCTCTTGAATTTCAATGAAAAACAAACAAACGAGAAGAAGAAGAAGAAGAAGAAGAAGAAGAAGAAGAAGAAGAAGCGCCTGAGAGCGACTTTTTGGAGCAGCGTGGGCTGCGGGGTGCTGTCACCGGCGGTGGTGCTGAAGCCCGCGGTGCTGAAAGGACAGCTCCACACGCGCCTACACAGGCTGCGCGCCCGCACCGCCCGCTTTCTGCGAGCCGCGCTGTTGGAATGAAATGATGATAGGTCGGGTGAAAACTTCTATAGGATGAAATGGAAAAACATGCACCCCCTCCCTCCCTCCCTCCCTCCCCCTCGTGCACCCTTAGTCTTGCCTAATTTCAGCTCTGGCAGCTGAATTCGTTATCATTGCTGTAGTATCCCCGGCTATAATAACCAGAAGATAACCGGGAAGTTAAGTTTCTCACATCACCATATGCACACTGCCAGGCTATTTATAATTCGACCGTTTTAGGCTGTCTCTTCTAAATAGTGCGGCTTAACCGAGATCATTATGTGTTTGTTTCAGCCCCACACTGTCACTCTGCGCCTCGGGGTAGAATATCGCCTTCGCACCAAAGCCTTGTGTTTGACAGAGACAATCCTCTCCGTAGACACGCTTCACGGAAAACTGATGCTTTGTACGGGTTCCTTCTCAGCTATGCATGCTCTGCGTAACCTCTGAGTACAGAGGCACACTAGGTTCTTGGCATCGACACAGTTGAAACAGGATGAATGACAACGAAGAACATATATAAGATATTTAATCCCAGATTGGCATCCGTTCAATTTAAAGCTTCTGCGTCGTTTTGGGGATAGAAGTGATGCTGCTGCAAGCAAAAACGTGCAAGACGCTGTCACAACAAAGCTGTTATTTCATTCACAACATAGGGGTCGAATGATGCAAATTTTAAATATATAGGCTACGGTGTATGAACACAAATAGTTTTTCTGCATTCAAGATGTTAGTAAAGTAAATTGCATAAATTACTATCAGCAAAATGTACTTAAAGCATCAGAGGTAAACACATTGTGATCGTGTTGATCCGTGTGTTGTTGTATTTCTGATTTATTATTATTATTATTATTATTATTATTATTATTATTAGTCATGCAATTAACATATAAGCAGCATTTTATAGCTGCACTTACGGAAACTAATAATAGGGTTTTACGGTAACATCCTATATAACCTAAAAACAGGATATTTTTTGTCTGCAAATTCCTACACTGTGATATAATAGCTGTTAGATGAATGTAGTGGAATATTTAGCTACACCATTTCCTTTAAAAATATAGGAATACAAAATAAAATTGCATAAAATGATAAATATATACATATTTTTCGGATACCTCAAAATAGAACTTGATTACACTGCATGTATAATGAGTGCGTTCAGTTTGGATTACATATGGTTGATAACATTTCACTGATGGGGATGTTTTCCATGCTACTTACATAACAAAACTTATTGCATTATAGTTATTAAACAAGTTAATTCCTGCAAATACTTCGGAGATACTCTGTCATGGAGCTCCCATATAACATTAATCTATAATCCAGTTCCTTCATAGACAAAGATCCTTCGGTGTCAACTATTTCTTTTCCTGTTTTTCAATTCAGTCACAAAAACTGTTTTGTCCTTTTGTTTATCCTGTTTCTCAGTCATCATCACGACAGGGCTGTGTGACACCTGAACCCAGACACACGCTTTGCTGGACATGACTGGAGTTGAATGTGTTGCTGCTTTTTGTGCTGCATGTTTAGCTTTTTGACGGATCGGCCCTATTTTCAGTACAACCTGACAATAAAGGTTTGTCGTAAGTAAAACGATTAAAGAATAACATTGTTAATGCTCGTTGTTATATTTAAAATCCATTTCCACTTATTGCTAACGCTAAGTGTCACGTTAACGCGATGTGTGTTCAGCATCATTTAGAATCGCACAAGCGAAGCACAACACGGTTACCTAGTCGTTTTAAATGGAAACCATAAGAAAATAAAGACAGTGGTGTATTTAACGCGATAACAAATAAAACACTTTACGAAGATAATACACACTTTTCAGTAGCTTCTTTCCTACGGGAATAACTTCCGCTCCCCGTCCGGCTGACCAATCAGCTTTCAGAGCACTGGGGAGTGGGCGGGACAGGGACAAACGCAAACATGGCGGCGTCCTTAGACGATGATTTTGAGTTTAATAGCCAGGACTACTACTCTCTGCTCAACGTCAGGAAAGAGGTACGGTCTATTCGGTGTTTTACACTGCAGCCCAACGATAGCGGAGCATTTCTGTGATTGCTGGGTAGATTTCCATTGAGAAAGTGGTCTGCAGTCGATGCAGCATCTTTCTCCTCTAGCACCATTATCCGCGGAGCTTGGAACCGGTTGATGTTGCAGAGACATGAACAAACAGGCTTTAGAAACATCTTCTCTACATGATGCAGATAATGCACTTCACATTAAATCTACACCCAGTTCCAACATGTAGACAGATGAATAACGCTACCTTCTCAAATCACTGCTGGAAACTGAGAGGCCTGACTAGGACTTAGGATTTTAGTAGAATAAAATGTCACTGAGACTGACACCGTAATCTAACCAAACTCAGAACATATTATTACACTTTTATTCTGCGGATAAGATTAATGGCTGGAGACAGGTAGCTATTTTTCATCTTCCTTAAATCTGATGCTGTAATGCAGCACATCTGTGTCAGCTCTCACGAATAGAGCTGAAATCATTTTCACTAGCTGTAAATTAGTCTAATGTTACAAAATTGCCGGTTCCAGCCTCTCAAATGTGAAGATTTCCTGCATTAATGATGTTTTAGCAAATTGGAATGAGCTGTTGTTCGGACATAACCGAGTCATTTGAAGACCTCATCTTTTCTGACATTTCACAGACCAAAAATAAATCTGCTAATCACAATACAAAAAAGTACCATTCAATGAGTATTTGGAAGATTAATCAATAATAAGAAATAACTGCTAGTTTCAGCCGTACTCAGGAGTGAAGTCTGTCCTGTCTCTTATGAAAGGCTACATCAGAAGAGCTAAAAGCATCATATCGGAGGCTGTGCATGCTCTACCATCCCGATAAACATCGAGACCCAGAGCTGAAAAGACAAGCTGAACAGCTTTTTAACCAAGTGCACCAGGCGTATGAAGGTGAGGATGCTCATAAGTGCATACAAACTTATGTTGACTTTCAACAACGGATGAAATTAAAGTGTGTTTCTTTAAGGCCACTGCATAAAAACAGACAAAAAACTCATACATTTATATAAATTATAGCGTAACTTCACCTCTCCCTCTTCAGTGCTAAGCGATGATCACTCCAGAGCCATCTATGACATCTTTGGGAAGAAAGGTCTGGAAGTAGAAGGCTGGGAGGTATATATTCAGTCTAACACAAACTTTTTGTCTTCAAGTTAAGTGTTTCTTTTTTTTTTTCCGCTACATTATACATCTAATTTAAACACACATTCATACCAATATTTTACGGTAATGATTTCTGTGTAGGTGGTGGAGAGGAAGAGGACTCCAGCAGAAATTCGAGAGGAGTACGAAAGGCTGCAAAGGGAAAGAGAAGAGAGGAGACTGCAACAGAGAACTAACCCTAAGGTTTTCTCAGTCATAACTGCAGCATTTTTCTTTGTCAACTTCACTACTTCCTATTTCTTTTGTGAACCAACACAGATATTATTAAGTAAACCACCACTCAGTTGTGACTTTTTATGGTTTCTACATTCTTTTTACTATATGCCTCACCTATTTCCTTCATTGCTAATTAATTGTCAGTCTCTTTACCTTCTTTGATTATTCAGGGCACCATCAGCGTAGGTGTGGATGCAACAGACCTTTTTGACCGCTATGATGAGGACTTTGAAGAGATGCCAGGAGGAGGCTTTCCTCATATTGAAATCAACAAGATGCACATTTCCCAGTCCATAGAGGTACAACAAAACTGTCACTTAGCATTTACCTTCCACACAGCTCCTCACCTGTACCAGTAACAGCGTAACTTTCCTGTCTTTCTTTAGGCTCCTTTGACGAACTCTGACACAGCAGTGTTGTCTGGGTCTCTCTCTACACACAATGGGAATGGAGGCGGAAACATTAACGTGACCGTACGAAGGGTTACGTCAGCCAAGGGTTGGGGAGAGGTACACACACAGACACGCACGCACACACACACACACACACACACACACACACACACACACACTACGCACACAAACTACAAAGTAACATATATTCTACAACAGAGACACTTTGCATATGCTTTGTGTTAAATGTTCGGATCAGATAATACAGTTTTTAATAATTTAAGCACTTCCTTTCCCATCTGTAATCATATTTTTGCATATTTGTCTCTGAAGGTGGAGTTTGGCGCCGGAGACATACTGGGACCTCTCATAGGGTTAAAATTGTTTCGCAACCTCACTCCACGGTGGTAAGGCCCGACTGCATGACACACACATCAATAATGCAATAACTCATAATCTATTATAATATGGATGACATTCTTCTTTTCTGTAATTTAGCCCGTTGTCTTCTCTTTCTTATGTCTCCCTAGTTTCATGACAGCTCAGTGTGGATTGCAGTTCTCTCCTCGAGGTTTGCGACCAAGCTGTTCTCTGATGACAGCACGCCACCTGGACCAGAACACTATGGGTTACCTTCAGTGGCGCTGGGGTCCTAACAGTGCCATGACCACCAGCCTGGTCCGAGATACGAAGAGCAGCCACTTTACTTTGGCTCTGCAGGTACACACAGACAGCAACATGTTGACAGACATGTGCAGAGCTGCTTTACATTACCTCCCGATTTTATGATTTTGATCAGTTTTCATTATAGATATAATTCCTTGCCACCTGAATCTTCTTTTTAAATTACTTGTCTCCATCCTTTCCGATTCCAGCTGGGTGTGCCACACTCCTACCTGATGATGAGTTACCAGTACAAGTTCCAGGATGAAGACCAGACTAAAGTTAAAGGCTCTGTCAAGTAAGTTAGTCTGCAGTAGATAAAACATACTATTTGACTGTTTTTAGTGTTGACAGGCTTTAAAGAAACAGAAAATCTAAGTTCCTTTGGTTTAATTTCTCTCCTTGATGCAGTGATGTAAAATGTACACAGTGACATTAAACAACTGCAACCAAAATAATTATACCAACATAATAGAGCAATCTTAAAATTAGGTAAATAATTGATATAAAATATTTAATAAAAAGACAAAAAAATAACATTTAACATTAGCCACACACACATTGATCCCAACACATTTTAATACAGTTTTTACTGACTGTTTAATTTAATTTATTCCATCTTATAATCTTCCCACTTTGCCTGGCTCCATTCACCTCGTGATCTCTGTTCCTTTCCAGGACAGGCTGGTTTGGCACTGTGGTTGAATATGGAGCAGAGAGGAAGATCAGCCGACACAGTATCCTGTCAGCCACTGTCAGCATCGGCGTCCCACAGGGAGTCACGCTCAAGATCAAGTACTGGCCACCCCAAAATATGATCTCACTCTTCCGTAGGCCTTTTATGCCACAGTATGATTATCTGTGTTTGTGCTTGTGTTTCCCCGCAGATTGGCACGTGCCAGTCAAACGTACCTGTTTCCAATCCACCTGACAGATCAGCTGCTGCCCAGTGCTGTCTTCTATGCCACTGCTGGACCACTGCTGGTGTACATGGCCATCCACAGACTGGTCATCATCCCATACACACAAGCACAGAAAGAGCAGTCAGTACATCTGTCAATCAGCATCTCACTTTGTCTCAGTAGTAGAAAATTCTTGGTGCTATTGCAACAAAACGCCATTACTGTTCAGACTGAATGCAACAGAGAATAGATCTATCTTAACCAATTACTGAGTGTTACAAGGTACTCCTTTTGTTTTTTATGTTAGTAAAATAATGTGAAGAGTTGGATCAGGAAACCTCAGCTAGTGACAACTCCACACCCCTAATTTGGGCAGAGATTCAGGACTTGAGCTATAGGTGTCTTTGATACTAGAGGGATTTCTTTCACACTTACACTCTCATCAGAGAGAACCTCCACGGTGAATCCCAGCGGGTGATTGTTGACGTCTGCTTTTGTCTCTCTCTGTGCCTCTCAGAGAGCTGGAGCTGCAGAGGAAGAGCTCTGCCACAGACATTGCCAAGAAGAAGCAGGAGGCAGAGTCTGCTGTGAGCATTCACACTCACATGCAAACACACAGATATTCATTGTGTGTTGGGGACCATTGATCATTGTTTCTAAGTCCAGCTCTCAAATTCTCTCTCCTCTCCTATGATATTCTGTTCTTCGCTCTCCCCCAACTCTTCTCGCCCTCCTCCTCTTCCTTTTTCTCCCTTGGCTCCACTGCAGGTTCTGCTGATGCAGGAGTCTGTGAGGAGAATCATAGAAGCAGAAGAATCCAAGATGGGTGAGAGAACACACACACACACACACACACACACTACACACATACACACACCAGTGTGAGAAACTGAAAACATTTTTTACTTTACAACTAGTCAAAACTTGGTAACCTGTCCAAATGTGTAGTTTCCAATAATTACTGTCACCAGTATATTGTACTTTAGCACCAGAATCTTGTTTAGCTAAGTCTCCTTCCGTGCTGCAGTGTTCCAGGCATAGGTTATGCCTGTAAATCTGTGCACCGAACACCGAAGTGCACAGTCCAATAAACTCAAATTGGAATTTCAGTGTGTTATGAGATTTCCTGTTACATTTATGTAGAGGGTACGTGTGATTATTTAAAGAGTTAGATTCTCTATCCAAAGATTACAGGTAGGAATTGTTACATAGTAATGATGATCAAACTAGCACCTTAGATAGACATTCTTACCGTGCCATAGCTTGACTCAGGCTTTGTGTTCACCATCCACACATCTGCTATATAAGAATTGACATTTGGTGCATTATTTCCACGTGTCTGGATTCTTTCTGTTTCAAACTTACAATGCATTTACAGACCCAAAGTCTGACTAAAACATCTTTACAACATATTGTTCTACTAGGTCTGATAATCCTGAATGCCTGGTATGGAAAGTTCGTGTCAGACACCAGCCAGAAGCAGGAAAAAGCCAAGGTCATCGACGTCACTGTGCCTCTGCAGTGCCTGGTCAAAGACTCTAAACTCATCCTCACCGAGGCCTCTAAGGTAGGTGTGTGTGTGTGTGTGTGTGTGTGCGTGTGCATGTTTGTGTTGATTTACATGCCTGTGTATCTGTATATACATATATATCTCTGTGCAGACGGGGTTGCCGGGCTTCTATGACCCCTGTGTAGGAGAGGAGAAGAGTCTTAAACTACTGTACCAGTTCAGAGGTGTGATGCATCAAGTTATTTCCGCGGACACTGAGCCTCTACGGATACCCAAGCAATGTTAGTATTCAACCAGTTCACCCAAGTGTGATCATCATGTGGCTGCAGACTTATTTCAACACGACTAAAGCCAGCAATATTTGCAAGAATCCATGTTCAAATTAAATATACTTTTTGTCTTTTCAGCTCACAGAATTGAGTCAGAGTCCTAGGAGTCCACCGCTGTTGGAGCACCACAGGGCGAATACAGATGAAACACACTGTGTAAACAGAAGAATCTGATAATGGAGGGGGCACATCAGAAATAAGTCAGTTACTCTCCTCTGGTTGTCTTCTGCCGTGGTATTAATGAATCTGTTTATCTACTTCCTCCTCTCCTCCCTATCCTGTGGGCCTTCTCCCAGGTTCAGCAGAACACAGGAGTCAGTCAAGAGTTTCTACAAGGTGTTACCCTTTGACAGGGCTGCTCAAATATCTACCTGCTGCAGGAGAGGCATCTGCCCTATAGTAATTTTATATATGCACTACACAGAATCACACAGTGACGACCTGTCCCATCAACAATAAGCTAAACATGCACAGATAAATCTAAAGCTGTTTCTTGACATTTGTTATGTCAGGTGCATACAAATGTACTGTGCTGTGATTTTACCCCATCTCCTTGTAGTCTTTGTCCTGTGTGTGTATATCATACTTGTGGATTTGAATCAAATGTTACAACATACCAGACATTTCAATGATTCATGCAAATGTTTAGAGAAACACTATGCAGGATCATATATCGGTGATCATAGCTCTGGCCAGTGCTGAGCTCATGTTTTAGTCTTATTTTGTTTCGTGAAAATGTCTCATCCTATTTTATACACTGACATGTATGCTGCTCATTGGGCCACCACTCAGCACGTGCAAACTGGTGCTCAAAACTTGTGTCTTTAAGAAGTTTGTAGAAGTAGAAGGGAGGTAAAGTAAAAGTGATAACCTCTAATAATAGTGATCCAACCAAGGAGAGACAGGCTTGAATTCCATCTACAAATATTTCAGTCTAAACTGCAGTTTACAGGCAGAAATACTACTTGGATTTGATTTGCGTCAGTGTTTATCGATTATCTCGGTGCAGATGCAGCCAAAACAGTTTTTTTAAAGATGATTTTTAAAACGGTGAAGGTTACACTTTGTGTATATCTGGCACCAAGCAGATAGTAACAGTATGTACTGGCATAAATTTAAAATATATTTCTTCTCAAAAATAGAGATATGAAGTTAGAATTTTTCTGGTGAGGTTGGGACCAGTAGAGGGTGTCGTGGATCAGATCATTCCCTACAGACAATGACTTGTTACTGGAGCAGATCAGAGCCACATTAACTGTGTTTTTCAGCAACTGTTTTATGCCTACCATTTACTGTAGATCAGTAACCGAGTGTTATAATATAGATACGAGTTGTAGCACAAATTCCCCATAGTGTTTCATATGCACAGTATGGCACAGTGCTCATGAATTAGGTTTTACTTTTTTTTTTAACTGATCTATTTTGTGTGTTATTCATACTGGAACTACAAAAAGGGAAGAAAGGTTGATTCAGTTATACCTTGCTTTTTGGAGAACACTGTAATGAACTACAGGTCATCTCTGAAAATACTACTGTAGGTAGTACTGGTACTTTTTTTGTATTGAATACAAAAGTAATATTTTGCAGAAAATGTACAGTATTTAAAGCAAAAGTAGTTGTCATGAAAGTGATGCTCAAACCTTTAACTGTAGCTCTACACCTCACTCCAAAGGGTGCATCTAAGACATAGTGACTGTCCATTTGACCTTGTATTGTGTCTTCCCTGCCGTCACTTAGCCTGACGCCCATCTCTGCGGTGAAATCCAAAATGTTCTTGGATTGGGTTCCCTATTATAGGAGCCACTTTGCACTAATTCTGTTTCTGCTTTCTTTTCCCGTTAAGTGTTTTGACAGGTGAACTGGTCACCTCTGCTCTAGTGCCACCATGAGGTCAGCAGAAGGACTGTTCCCTGTTATAGCGTGTCCCCCTCATCAATATGTAAATATTCTGTATGGTTGAGGAGCCTGTGTTCTCGTTCCTGTAAAGACTGCAATAAACATGAACAAATCTGAAGCAGTGTTTCCCTTTCATGAGCACTTTCGAAGGACCAGTTTGTGTCAACAAGTTACAATGGTAATTTTTTATTATTTAAAATAGTTTCACAGAAACAGTTTGCGCCACAGTACAGACAATGCTTTCTCAATAAGGAGATAGGACAACCCAGGATCAGAATAATAGCGGTATCACAATGAGCATTGTTAACACTAATTACACGGATGTCTTTAAGACATAGACTAACATTAGCAATTTGTTTCTGAAGGTGTCTTCAGTTTCTCTTCAAGACATGAACGTCCTGAGAAACGGCAAATGATTTTAGGTCATCAGACTTCTTAAAAAAGATTGTGACCTCTGTGAATACAAACCAGTTAACCAACATTTGTAAATATCAGAAGACAAGAGTGCAGATGAGCTTAACCACTTTAAAGTATTGGAAAGTTTTGTGTTCTTTACAAACCCACCATTGTGTGTGTTAGTTGTTCTCTGGTCTAGTCATTGATTCTGCATTGAAAAACCCTATTCTGGCCTAATATCCAAAGGCTCTGGATAACTCTACAGTATGGCTTTTTTATAATCACAAACAATATGTAGCCTACAAAGACAGGCTCAACAGCAGATGGCACATGAATAACAAAGCTTAAAATCATTCATCCAAATTGCAGCTAGTTGTGAAGAGGAACAAAAAAATCTAATAAAAAAACAAAACAAAACAAAACAAAAAAAAAAACACTTTTTCATCAAAATGCTGCATTTGGAAGTAACTGAATACTGCAGTGAAAATGTTAGTGAGAAGTGATTAAAGTCTGAGATCTGTTCTTCTGATCTGAGGCAAACAAAACAACCCAACTCTGCACATGGCTCTTTGCAGAGATCCATTGCTCCTTTTTACAGAAGACCAGAAACGATGGAGCTCAGCTGAGACAACTCACAGCAGCGCATGCATTGCCAAATCCCTCACGAAATGTTAACCTTTCAAACAAACTCACACACACATGCATAATTTCAACTGGATTCTTAAGAGAATTTCTCTAACAACACTGTTTTCCAGTCAACATAGCTTTTTGTTTTTGTTTGTTTTTTTATTCCTGTAGAGAATTAACCAGGACGGCCCAACGAGTTCCCTTCTATAAATATATTTGTCTCTGAAAATTTTGTCTTTAGCATTGTTGAATGCTAAGGAACATTTAAATAACGGTTTGTAAATAAAGGCATTCATGAACAATACAATTGTTAATCCCTGTCACGAAATGCAGCGAAATCATGCTGACCAGAGGAAACAGAAAACACTTTTACTGAAAACTGTAATGTCATCTGAATATTGTCACTTATCTTGCTTTTTCTAAAACTGTAAAGAACAAATTTAATGTTATGAAAGAAACTCTGAAATAAGAATACTGTTTCAAACGTGTGGCCAAGTAACATCTTGATTCAGAGGAGTAGCCATGGCTGGAAGACAGCTTGTGTAGCACAACGGAGAGGAACAAGCGCTTAATTCAGTTGTACAGCTTAAATCCTCAGTTATATTCTTTCGTGTTGACTTAAATAACAAAACAGAACAACAAACAGATGAAGCAGATGCAGATCCTAGTCTCGTATCCTACATTTTTGTTCTACTGGATTATACCTCAGCTTAATACTATAGCACCATCTGAAGCATTTACAAGTTAACTTGTTTTCTCATTTTAAATGGTTAATTATGCAACATTAATAGAAGCATCTTAGACAAATCAAATCCAGTTTAATCAGAAAGACACAATTGTCCCGGTGACAGAAAAGTCAGATGAATCTTTGAAGAAAAAAGAAAAAAAAAAAAAAGAAAAAAGTGTGAACAAGTGCAAACCATCTCTCCCATAAATCCAAGCATGCACCATATTGGGTGGCAGTTGTGAGGGGTTTCTCTCTATATGGCAGTTCAAATGTTTCCAGTGTTCATGAGACACCTAGTCCCAACAGTAGCGGTTTGCTACTATGCTCTACAGACAGATATCCATTCAGTGATTGCCTTACGCACAAAGTCTGTAGGGAAGCAGAAACAAACCTTAGGAAATCTAAAATAGGTCTCAAACAGTTTTCAAATGGGATAAGGGCTTGGGATAGGTCCACCGAAGTGTTCGTAGAAAATGTGGGTTCATTGCTGACCATGAACAGCAGAGGGTGCAAGACCTGATTTTGAGGAAGGGTCAGTCCAGCAGGTGGAGGGGAAAGCAGGAGAGGAGAGGGTCAGAGTTCAGAGTTTGCCCTGGGGTCAGTCTAGCAGATGTTTGCGCGGGCCTACACGCGAGCGGTGGGAGCGGCGGGTGTCTGGAGTTCCATGTGTGTCTCTGCAGCTCTGGCACACATATATCTCTGGCACGTGGCTCTTGCGGATCTTAGCGCATGACAGGTGGATCCAGGTGTTACACTTGTTGCACTCAATCATGGCTCGGCCCGCAAAAGGTTTCATGCAGAAACATGTCACCAGGTCCCACGAATCGTCATCTGAGAGGACGAGATACACAGAACACACAGAATTAGGTTTGGACACAATGTTAAACTTGTAACACTGCAACATTTGCACCAATACGTAAACCTCACCCGAGTCCACCATGATGTCCTCGTCCTCTCCTGAACCATCTTCGTCTCTGAACACCACCTGTTTCCCCTGCCGGAACACCGTTCTGTTTCCTGAAAAACCTTCCACCTTTTGTACTTTTACCACCCCTTCTTCTAGGTCTCGACCATCCCAGTATCGACGCTCCTGCTTGGGCTCCTCCTTACAGGGGGGTGGGGTGGGCAGACGCTCAGGGTGGAGGGGAATGCTGATATCATCTTCTGGCTCTTCTTTGATCATGCGCTCACCAAAGGAGATAGGGTAGCTCTGGAGCTCTCGAACTGCTGAGTGGTCCTGCTGAACCTCACTTTCACCACCAGCCTGATGCTCCCTTTCCTTTCTCCTCTTCTTCTTCTTCAGTTTGTCAGCTTTTCTGCGGTCATCTGGGTGTAGGGTAGTGATTGTGTGCTGCAGAATAGAGGGCACATATCAGACTAGTTAAAGGTGAACATGCACTACCTGAGTGTCCAGAATGACCAGCTTTTTCTATCAGTGTTTTCTTTTTTTTCTTCTTCACCGATGGTACGAGCATATCCCAACGTGACAATGTCAGGATTCATCTGGCTCACATTGTCATTTTGTCGTTCTGGGAGCACGAGACACCAGCAGTCCAGACCTTAGCCACAGTGACAATCTCTAGGATGTGTTAGAGAAGACTTTAAACAGCGATCTGATCCTATCAATACAGACCGTGGCAAGAAATTATTGCAACTCTGGACAGAAATAAATTAATGAATCTTTTTGAAACAATGGCACAACAAACATATGATGTAATCAATGCAAAAGGAAATCCAAAAAACATTAAAGCATGCGATTAAATCATGGTCAGGCAGTGTGTAAGGCTGATTAAGTGACATCACTTCAACTCACATCTTTCTTGGTGTGCCCGGGCAGTGTGGCTCCTGGCTGTGGACGTTTCCTGCTCCTGTCCTGCGGGACCTTGGGAGGGCGCTGGGGGCAGGAGGCTGGAGGTCCTGGGGTCCAGGCATCACTGTCAGCTGTACTGCCTGTACTGTTGGGGGGGCTGGAACTACTGCGCAGTGGAGAGTCCTTTGACAATAAATGGAGAAGTAAGGGTCATACATGGATCGGGAGCTGGTGATCAACACATTGAAAGTATGTCTGACAGTTCTTTGCAAACATTCACCAAATAATAAAAAGTATATTATACTGAATGAGCATCACTGTGTCTTGGAAAGCTTCAGAAGCGCTACGCAATCAGTAATGAGACTACAAGAAAAGTACTGTTATGAATGTTGGGCTTCAGGTCAATTTAGACTTCTATGAGCTCTTGGTCTTACGCAGTCGTTATGTTGTATTTGCTTTAGCAGGCGAATAATCAACAAGTGACATGCCAGTCATGAAAACAAGCCTAGCATATCTTAGAGAGAAACAGAAGAACAACTCAAAGAAAAAAAAAAAAAAAAAAACATGTTTGAAGATGCAACCTCGGCTAGAAAGAGATGAGTCATAATCTAGAAACTCCTGCCACAGATTAGGAGGAAAAGGAAGAGTAACAACAAATTTTGATGAAGCCATCAATGATACCACCAGGAAGGTCTTATTGTGTGTTGCATAGTAGAAGTGAAATTTTTTCTAAAACATTAAATTTTTTCCATTAATAATAAATGTATAGAAATTAAGCAGTAATGTGAGCGTGGATGGATAAAGTCACAACTGAAGTCTAGTATACAAATAGTACTCTTGCCATGTCAATATACTTCAGTAGTATGTGAAAGAAAAGCTAATGTTACTTTGTAGAAGGCATGCTGAGACACCTCTAGCCATAAGAACAACAGACTAAATAATCTGTTTAAGATAATCTCATTGTATGGACATCCCCCTCCCTATCCCCAAACAGACGATGCAGCTCAATAAGAAAAAGAGAACATCTCAGAGCAAAGTTCTTGAGTTGACAAGTTCCAATCTATATCCAAAATAGTAATAATAATATTAACACAATCTTGATTATTCTATGCTGTCAGAAAATATGCTGAATTCTACTTGGTTATGTCAATATCTGCTTCAAATTTCCAATATTAGCTAATATTTAAATCCACTTGGGAGTGTGTGGGTAACTGCAGTTTATTCAAATTATTTTGTCAGTTTATTGTCTATTAATTTACCACAATCCGATTTCACTTAATCCGAGGTTAATGTTTTACAGTTCTATTACCTACAGCATCTGTATTTTCATTCACTTTGGGTTTCACACAGGTCTTTCCACTTCACCTGGACCTTTTCTTAGCTTTTCATCTTTGTTTACATAAGGAAACATGATGCAACCTTGAAAAACTGTCCTCGATTGGTAACGCAGCCAATGAAAACGAATACATCAACATTTTTAAAAGAAAAACAACAACACAGGTGCTGATGTGAACATGCGTGCAGACACTGATCGCTCCGTGTACTCACCTCTTGGGGGTATGGTATGTAACCGGCATAGGCCAAGACAAAAGTGCAAAACTTGTTAAAATCCTCTACTGTCCTTCTCCTCCTGTGCGGCGGACTGAAGTCCTGAAACACAGTCACGACATTGAAACATTAGCTTCGTCAAACCTAACACTTCCCGACATGGCGTTGAAGTCAACCAGAGCTGATCGCCATTCACTGTCAACCACACACTGAATGTGGCTGCAACCTGCCACTCAGTGTTGGCTCGATGCGACGCAACGAAACTGAATGAAACCAAATGAACAAAAACACACTGACAAACACGCACATAAGTTTTGTTAAATAGCATGAGGACACCTCTCTCTGGACTTGCCTGTGAATCTTCGACCAACCCCCACCGATGAACCCAACTAAGCTAGCGACGACAGCTAGCTAGTGCTAGCTAGACAGCAAATAAGTAAATGATGCTAAGGGGTTAGCAGATGGCTACTGTCAGTGGAGTTGTCAGCTAAACTATGAAGTCATAAATTACTTCGTATTAAAGACGTATCAAGCAGTTGCAGAACGTCGTAAAAGAACGAGTATTAGCCAGCTGACAGTAAAAGCAGGTGGCATTAATTTGAGGTTTAGTTAGCCAACGTTAATGTTAGCATGCTCGGCAATGATGATGGAATGTTTTATTTTCGGTGCAACGTTAAGCTAACGCTAGCTTTAACGACATCAATCTTACAAAGTGCCGCCGGAGGCAGCGTTAGTGACTCATTCTCGCACATAATGCCAAGTTTTAGTAGTAAAAGTTGACAGCGGGATCAAAGCATGTCAGAATGACTGACGTGTGTAACATATCAAATCAGTGGCTAATATTATGTCAACATTAGCACAGTAAGCTAACGCTAACTAATCAGCAGCTGCTACACCGTGCGGTGACAACCTCGGGCAAGTTTGCTAACGTTATCCATGACCACAAAACTACTCACTGCAAAACAGTAAAAGCGACATAAAACACTTACCTCCGACTGAAACGCATGAGATGTCGATGGGTTTATGTCACCCATCTTCACTGAGTATTCGTCCACCGGGTAAAGTGACAGGCTCGATGCGACCGTAAACACTGGGGTTACCTAGCCTTTGCTTGGCAGATACCTAACGTTACAGCTAACGTTACCCAGGCTAAAAGTCGAAGCAACAGTGTTCACTCAGTTTGCCAGCAGCTCCGACGATAACAGCACTTGGACTGTGTCCAGGAACAACCAAGTAGCTAATCGCCTCGAAGTAGTAACACGTCCCTCCCGTGTGCTGTAAAGGTGCGGAGATGTTACTACTGTGTTTCCATCGAGCCGTCCGGTTTTGTCTCCGTGAGATCCAGTTGACCGACCGCTGCTGGGGGGAGCGGTTCACTTCAGCTGTCACCAGGTACCTTCCCCTCTTCGCCTTTTTTTTTTTTCTTCCTTTGCGAATGAAATGATGCATTAACGCCCTCTGTTGATGCCCAACTAGCGTTTATCTGGATGTAACTCAACTCAAGCTGGATCTTTAAAATAACATCTGCAGATATTGTTAAAGATTATCTGCAGCTTAACTATTGGAGATGATATTGAATTGAAAAAAACAATTGTAGCTTGTTTATTTACATTGTACTTTTTTTCCCCACTATATTTCTTTACCACTTCAGTTACTATTTGCAAATGTAAATTATTTTAAAAAGTAACAGAGGATGAGTCCTATGGTTTAGTTAACCACTGATCTGTCATAAAGTGGTAAAAACTTTACTTCAATGTAAGAGGACCGTTTTAGTCCTGAACACCTCAAGCTGTGTCCTCAACTGAATGTGAATCTGAACTAATTTAACTAAATATTTCAGTCCTTAACTGAATGTTATAACTCATATTAACACAAACTAAACATTTCACTCTTTAACTTAGTGATATGAAAATGTGGGTAGTTTATTTGTGTGAATAAAATATAATAGTGCACAGAGAAGAGATGCGGTCATGACTAACGTGACAATAAGCTTTATCAAGGCAGAAGTAAATAGTGAATTGAAGACATTTAATTTTCTTAAGAAATTATATTATACAGTATTTTGTCTTACTACCTGCTGCTCCACGCTCCTGTCCGGCAGGTGGCGCTATCATCAGTAATATCCGGAGAAGAAGAAGAAGAAGAAATGCGGAAGCGTCTGCGGTCATGATCAGCATGTTCTGTTTGTTTTCATTCTTCGAGGTTTTGAGCGTGTCGTCCGCACAAGTTTACGAAGCTCAAAATATCTCTATATAGCAGACATGCTGAAAATGTCGAACAGCAGACTCCAGACGTTTCGCAATCCGTTAACGGAGAGGTTAACCACCGTGGTTGTTGAAAGTTGAAACTATCGTAGAGGCGAACTGTGAGGAAAACAAGCGCCTGCGGAGTGTAGTGCACATGGTGCTCAGCCCAGAGATAAAGTTACCAAGAATAGGTTTGTCACTCTTAGTTAGAATACCGACCCGAAATATATAAGTTATTGAATTACAGCGGTGGAAAGTTATTTCGTCTGTATCAGCCCAGAAATAGGCTAGCCACTAGAAGCTGAACGTCCAGCTTGTATGCTTGTAAGTGCAATTCTTTTAAACTGTTCATTATCATAACCATTAATACAAATAGTATTAAAAAGAGATTAGTTGTAAATAGCAATTCATTAACAACAACAATACTATTAAACAGAAAAACATACACACTATTAAAAGGTTAAGCCCAAAGATTAACGATAATGCATATATCATAAAATAATATCAAGATTTTGTTATTGCTATTATCATTTTTATTATCTTGACAAAAGTCAGAAATATGAACAAAAACACAATACTTTTAGGATGATAAAACACAGGTGCATTTCATCTGTCATGTCTTTTTCAAACACACCCATTAAACACAGAGTTATAGTTGAATATGTAATGGCAACTCTAGGTTTCTGATGTCACTAAATAGCAATGGGAGTCAGGTCAGAGGTCAGACTTCAACCCAATAAAGATCCTGTAGAATGACACGAAGAGTGTCGTTCAGATAACACGTCCAAAGGATACGGCTGAGCTGAAGCTCTGTGAGGAAGAATGGTCCAGAGTTCCTCCTGGACGTTGTGCAGGTCTAATCGATAGTTACAGGTAGCACTCACTTATTGTTGGTAAAGTGGATCAATTAGTTATTAAAAATCTGTTGGGCATTTGGGTGAAGTACTTACACCAAAGTTTGAAGACATATAAACAAAGAAAAAAGAAAATAACTTTTTACTCAGATAAAAAAAAAAATCGATGCAAGAAATGTATAGTTGCTAAATATTCGTGTTTGTGTTTTTTCCTGTGACAGATGTTAATTAATACACCGGAGCAACTGCTGTTGTTAGAGAGCAGTCCCCTCAGCTGGACACATGGGTGTATGAATGTGAGGGCAGGTCCTCACTGAGCTAGATGCAGTCGCAGAAAGTGCAACACTGTGCTTCAGTGAAAGTCAGGAACCTCAAAAGGACAAAGGTAAACTTAGCAACGCCTTAGAATATACCTGCTTATGAATTGGATTACTAATTAAACAACAAATAATGAAAGACGGTCTTACCGGTGGTTGATATCCTTAAGCCCTTAAAGACTGGTGTGTAATGATTTGTTCACTTTGTGAGTCTCGTTTGATTTTAAAAGTTGAAGCATGAAATATTGATCAGCAAACTAATACCAGGAAGGAGCCATGCGGAGCAGCTTGATATCAAGGTACAAAACAGCAAAGAAGGAGGAGGAGATGAAAGCTGACACACTGCGGGAATACTGTGAAAATTTGTGTGTCAACCGGTGCCCCTGCGGTTTGGTCGTACACCATTGCAGAGCGTCACTGAACGCCGGTTCCTGGTCTGTCAGATCAGGTCTGGTCTGGCTCGTGCTATTGGCAAATCCAAGGAGAGATGATGGTGACAGGCACGTCGTGGTGTGATCTGTTTGTGTTCTCTGGAAAAGACCTGCTGGTGCAGCACATCCACAGAGGCTCTGCCATGATTCATCCCATGAAAAAGAAGTTTCATTTTTCTGTCATTACCTGCCAAGTCTTGTTTCAGAGTAATGTCTGAGAGCCTTGCCATACACTACATGTTGTGCCCTCGGATGCTTAAAGAATGGAAACATCCTGGACATTTCCTGAACACTAATGTTTACATTACTACATTATTAAAACAGTTTTCATTCATTTGCTTTGTCATTTTCTTTTTAAATCTTTTGTTTGAGGCATTTTGACATTGACTTTATTATCTGTTCCAAAATAAAAGCTCTTATTTCTAACTGGCCTGGTGTTGTTCCCCCTCTGCCCCTCTGTAGGGGGCGCTGTCTTCACTCGTGTCAGACAGCCGCAGATCTCTTTGGTTGGTATCAGATGACGTTGAGTGAAGCGGCGTGTGCTCGTTTCTTGTTTTCTCCAGCCGAGCAGAAAATAGAAAACGCCTGTCAGTAGAAGTGCTTCGTCATGTTTCACACTTCAGAAACCATTAGTCAGCAGGACGCACGCTTGACTGACCGGATGCTGTTGTCTTGAAATGATAAGATCGCCGCTTTCTCTCTCTCTCACACACACACACACACTCACACACACACTCTCTGTTGCTGCTGTAGTCGTGTGCCGCCTGTGCTGGAGCGATAATGGCTGTAAATAAAACGCACATCAGCGTCGCCTATGCCTCGGTTGGTGTCCTCTTCGGGTTTTCGGCTTTCCTCGTGTGGAACATCGTGTTCGACCAGCCGTGGACTGCAGCCATGGGAGGACTGTCAGGTCTGTTTACGTGTTGCCCTCAGCTTGTGTCACGGTAAAGCGGAGGTGTCCTGTCATCGACACCTTCAGCTCGACCTCCATCCTCACAGTTCAGACTCGCTTGTGAAGGACAGCAGTGTCATCTGTCACACACTTTCTAATAATGAGGCATTTCTAATACATGCTGGAGGAGATGTTTCCCTCTGCTCAACTGAGCATGAGCATGATAAAGAAACACACTTTAAATAAGCTTGGTATTGGAAATACCAACTATAGATTTAGTGTAATATTATGGTAGTTTTACTTGTTAAAACTGAAACTACAGTTTCTGAAGCATCTGAATTTTAGATGCACTTCAAAGCATTTATATTGTTTTGTCCTTTACAAGGAGGCGTTAGTTGCTTTTTTTATTTAAAGTCTCCACAAATTGTTTAGTTTCTATATAATTGATATTTTTAATAGAAATTAGAAAACAGATTGTCAGTTTTTATAAATGGCATTGTTAGATCCCATTTACTCTATTAGAAGAAGGGTGTTAAGGTAACTTCACGCACAGTTGTGCAACAGCCTGTGCCAAATCAACAGATCTGCACTTTGAGCCCAGGCTGAAGTTGGTCCAAATCTCTAACCTCTGCACTCATCCGCTCACAGGATGTACCGTAATCAGTTTTAGTTTTACTGTGATCATTTCCTAATGATAAAACGGACCACTCTCTGCTCTCTCGTGATTTTACAATTTCATAAAGTAACAAATGATCAAAGGTGCAAAATCCATTTCCTTCTGTCACAATTTGCCTATAATTGACACACTGGGGGCAAAAGCTGGGTCAGCTTTTCAGGGCAGAGCAGCTTCACACCACTACGTCTGTTAAAAAAAGGGGGGTAACTAACTGACTGAGTAATTGGCAGCGTGCTGTGTCATCTCACAACATGTCAGCCACTGGAAAATTCACACTCACCACTCATACAATCAAGTTCATGACCACCAGACTCAGGTCAGTGGCTGTTGTATGGTTAACTTCAGTTAACAGCAACTCAATGAACTGTCCCTGAAGGTGCTTTTGCATTTTGTAGCTCATTGTATGCTCATCATTTGCCAAGCGTATTCTCAGTTTGTAATATTTAGTTTTTCTTCCACTGGTTTCCTTTCATTTCAGGCAGGAAACTTCAACGTTGGATCTGTGCCCCCTTAATTTAGACAACATTGTTGTTTCCATGCCATCCATGTCTGCTTATTGTTTGACTTCAGGGTTTGTTGTTATAACAGCAATAGCTTTTGAATTCAGTTTTCAGAACACTCTGCCCCTCGTTCTAAGTGTATTTCAATATAACAGTAAAAGGAAAAGAATGTTTCGCGTTTCTCGATGGGGATTTTCACTGCGTATGGAAATAACAGAGAAATAATCGCTACCTCACGTGTTTAATAGGTCAGAAATGTCTGTGTTTGTGTGTTTTTCTGTGTCTGCTATATATAGTAAAGCTCCCTTGCCTTTGTCCCTCAGGTGTGCTGGCACTTTGGACCCTGATCACTCACATCATGTATCTGCAGGACTACTGGAGGACCTGGCTCAAGGGTCTCAAGTTCTTCTTCTTCATCGGGGTTTTCTTCTCTCTGCTGGCAGTTGTCGCCTTCATCACATTCCTCTCTATTGCCATCAACAACAAAGAGTGTAAGTTTTTGCTGCCGCTGTCCAAATAGCATGTTGGTGACTGGGCCCCCTGGTTACAACTCTTAAAGTGACATCATAAAATGATATGAACAACACAGCGCTTCACTCATGTGGAAGCCTTTTTAAGGCAGGCCTGTTGGTACCCTTGTGCACAAAGTCATGTCAATAAACAAACGTTTTACTGAGTTTGTTGGTGAAGAACGTACCTGGTCTACACAGGTCATTAACATCAACTTTATTCAGCAACCCTAGGATGAGCTGAAATGGTAAATGCGAGTCAGAGCTCACAGCTAAAAGTCATTTTGCACTTAAATGAAAAATCTCCTTCAATCCTTCTTCAATCTTTTTCCTTTTAAATTATAGTAATTATATGGTTTTTAATTTTCATTTCAATTTCTAATGAAATGTTTTTAATTAGGAGAGCTCTGTCATTATTTTACTAGGCTGTAGTACAGAAACAGGACAGATGAATGCCTCAGTGTGAAAACGTCACCGCTCTGGTCTGCAGAGAGCTGGATTCTAACCTGTGACTCTGTTCCTCCCACAGCCCTGACTGATCCTCAGAGTCTCTACTTGGCCTGTGTGTGGAGCTTCATGAGCCTGAAGTGGTCCTTCGTGCTCGCCTTTGGTGCTCACCGCTACAGGAAAGAGTTTGCGGACATCAGTATCCTTAGTGACTTCTGAGGGCACTTAAACATCCCACAGAAACTGCACAGACTCCGCAGTGCACACACTGTGCTAGGTTCTCAACCTGAAGAATATCGGTGGGAAAGTGACACTTTGAGAGGAGTCAGAGGAATCGGGTTGAAGTGATTTGTGTTGTCGGTGAGCACCCGTGTCTCCCTGAAACCTCCTCCTTGTTTTTTTACATGTGCAGATTTTGTTGATGACTCAGCCACTTTACTGACAGACCCAGCCTTGTTTTATATGACCCTCGATAGTTTTTATTCTCGTCCACTTTCACATCCTCCGCTTCATGCCTAGTCCTCATGACAAGATAATTTGCTCATTTTTAACCATGACTCAGTGAAGGACATTTTCAGTTGCAGTTTGAGACCGTAGCCTCTAGAGGGAGTCCTTCTTCCAGAAATTAAAGAACATCCACCGCACATGCACCCGTATTGTCTTTGTTGTTTCTCTAATACTGAATGAAATAACTTTGTAGCAGACATTTTTCCAACACAAGCAGCCCACACAAATGACAAAGTGTGTATATCGCAATGCTGAATCCACTGCTTTAAATCTGATGCACATCCACGCGCTGTTTTAACAGCGTGTGTCAGGGTCACTCAAAATCCTGCAGCATCAGTGTGAATGCTTTAATGTACAGTGCCACATGTCCTGGGTCATTATATTAGTGGACTATGAGTGAATATTTTAATTGTAAAGAATACATTTTGTATGATTTTGTAATGAGAAGATGTTGAAGATGCATGCTTATGTATTCCTGATGTCTTATGATCTGTGTCGTTTTCATCAAATCCACTCATGATATTTTAACATCTCTGCTTAGTGAGACTATTTTAAGGTATTTTCTTTTAAATGTTTAGCTTTGTACTCTACAATGTTAAAAATGAAGTGTAACATTGTGTGTCCACATGAATCACTTGCCTGAATGTCGTGGACGAGGACGTGTTTGTACAGGAGTGAGCCTGAAAATCACATTAATACGATGTGTGTTTTTTGCAGTCTTCTTACACGGGGGTGTTTTTAGTTTTTGTTTTTGTTTTTGTTTTTCCGAATGCAGTCTGAAGATATCTATACCAGTGGCTAATAACTGTTTCTCTTTTTGAAGAAGGAACGTGTCGACATCTTTTACAGTTTCTGTTCCTTTAAGTAATTTCTAATTTTAAAGGAAATGCTACAGCAAAAACACTGTTCTTTATTTTCATCACGACTTGTGACTTTCATGCGCTGTAAATTCCTCACAGTGTCAACGAAGCAGATTGACGCTGCTACACATTCTTCTCCCCGCTAAGCTCACGCCAGGAGGGTCAGTTTTGGGCATTAGTGTGGGATTCGCGCCATGAGAGCAATGAAACCACCCTTTCCACCCACCCATGCCACATTTATGAAGAAAAAAATATATATACCAAAAAAAAAAAAAAACACCCCACGACGTTGCAATCTCAACACTAAATGCAGCCCAATAACCTGCACTTTGAAGTCAGGCAATTATTCCATCCATTCACATTTTTATTTTGTCCCTCAAAGGAGGTGCGGGGGGGGGTGGTGGCGGCTGCAGAATCTTTTTGTGGTGTATGATTTTGTTAGGACAGCTGCCTGATAGAAGGACTTTGTAGTTGATGTGAAAAATATGTGACTGATACATTAAGACGCTGTCGTTTTTTGGTGCATTACAACTAATTAATGATTCGTTTGCGGAACAGGATCTTGTGGAAAAATGTTTCTCATAAATATCCACCCTGCAGATGTTCAGAGAAAAAAAAAACACTACTATGCTAGGTGCTGGGGGAAAGTAAATCTGGCACAGTGTTTCATTATTTACTAGAAATATCTGTGACTTTGATCCTTAAGAAGCCATTATCATTATTTCACTTTGTTAGTTGCGTTCTTGCACCCTTCCCCTGTGTTTTAAGGACATTTTGGTGGTACTTACATGTTAATTACATTGCACTGGTTTGTTTGTAAGCCTCCAGAGTCTCATTGCATCAAGGTAATTGCGATGTTGTGGTTAAATCACCATGGCAACATTTTTTTATCTGGCCGTTATAAACTTCGGCATTAAGAAACTGCAAAACAATCCGGCTCACTTTCCACTGAGCAAGCTGGGGGCTTTGGAACCAAAGGCGTCCTATTAAGTTTATACACCAGCCTGTAAAAGGAGTATGTGTATATGTGTGTGTGTGTGTGTAAAGAGAGGGAGGGGTCTTGTTTTATTCAATTATGGGAGTCCTTTCTACTCAAATCAAGGAAGGAAGTTGTCTCAAGTGTTGACTGGCAGTCTGTCAGTGTGGTCAGAGTGGAAACAATAGTTTATACATCGAAATAAGACAAATATCCTAAACATCCTGTACAATTAGATACTACGGAGCAACAACAGCTGAATTTACATCTATAACAAACAACCTACAGGGGAGTTTGTTTTGCACACACATACTTGTTTAACAGATGACATCAGAATCCAAGTATCTGAAATAATTCATGGAGGATATGAACACACCGCACCTTTGTGAACGTCCACCTGTCTGCTCTCACGGTTGTTTATGTGAGATCACACACTAATATGAGATGTTTGTGTATGTGTTTACATAAAGCGAAGTAATAGCAGCACATTGTATGATGATCTATTTGTATGATGGGTACTGACCACCAGTCAATTTAAAAGCTGTGAGAGATGCACTGAGATCTTTTACTTTACTAAAAGTGATAAAATATTTCATAGGTGAAACACCTGCATTCATAATTTTACAAATTTTAAAAGCATTAGCAGTAAAATGTCCACTGACTGATTAAAATCAAGTCATTTTTACTCATGTTTTTAGGTGCTTTTATTTTAATCAGTGGCAAGAAAAAACCTTAAGGAATTTCATGGTTTTCTGCATTCATTTGTCATAAAATATGATCTGATCTTCATCTAAGTCAAGAGTATTAACAAACATAATGTGCCTAAAATAATAATACAAAATGTATCTTTCACATCTTTGTTAAGAACAATTCAATTAAATTTTTTTGTATAGCGCCAAATCACAACAGAAGTCATCTCAAGGCACTTCGCAGTTTAAGGTTTAAATCTCTGTAATCCTTACAGAGTCTAATTATAATAAAAATGATGTAGAAAACCCAACAATCCTATTTGACCAACCATAGAAACCTCTAATATAGAGACCTCTAAAAAGCTCATTAAGCATTAGCATACCAGGAAGAAAACTAGTTTGGAGGTGTGGATTAGAGCTACTTTAATTGACAAAAAACACTCAGACCTTGCTCCACATAAGAAGAAAATTCTTATGTGAGCTTTGCCTCACCAAAACATCAAGAATTGTTGATTTACATAAAGCTGGAAAGGGTTACAGAGTGATATCAAAGACTTTAGAAATTAACCAGTCTACAGTTAGACAAACAATCTACAAATGGAGACACTTTGAGACTGTGGATACTCTACCAAGAAGAGGGGTGGCCAGTCAAAATGACCCCAAGAGACAACAAACACTCATTAATGAGATAAAGAAACTACCTGTGTGACAGTCAAAGATTTGAAGGCATCAATGGAACTGGCTTACATCTGTGTTTATGAGTCTACAGTAGGTATAACATTGAACTAGCAGGGTGTCTATAGCAGGACACCAAGAAGGAAGCTGCTGCTTAATAAAAAGAACAATGCTGCACGCCTGAAGTTTGCTTAAGTGCCCATTGACACTCCACAGCAGTATTGACAGTATTGATGAAACTATATTCAACTATTCAGAAAGAACACACAGCCCTACATCTAACATAAAAAGGTCACAGCATGTCATCATGAAAACATCATCCCAACTGTACAGTATGGTGGAGGAAACATCATTATTTGGGCCTGCTTTGCTGCATCAGCAGGCCCAGTTATTAATTCCAAGGGTTCACATACTTTTTCCACTAGCACTATGAGATTTTTTTGGTTGTTTTCAATAAAGACATGAAAGATCAGAACTATTTTTGTGTTATTACTTTAGGCACATTGTATTTGGTAAAATGCTTGACTTAGATGAAGATAAGATCATATTTTATGACAAATTATTGCAGAAAACCATGAAATTCTAAAAGGTTCACATACTTCTTGCCACTGTTTTGTACATTTCATAGTAAAACATTCTGCATCTGCTGAACAGCTACAGTTAGAGTTCAATTTCTGACAGATGGACAACTCTACTTTTTTTATTATTTTACTTCAAGCTAATATTGAATGCAGGATGTTTACTTGGAACAGTGTTAGAGTATGGTATTTCTACTTTTCTTAAATTTTAGAATAATTATTTGTCAACTTTTTCCACTATTGCTGAACATCTAAACTGTCTTTGAGTTATAACCGAGAGGCATATCCTACTTACAGCAGATTCCTACTTAGTACTTATTTCAGTAAGTAGGAATACTGCACTGATAATTTTACTTCAGTAAAAATACTCATTAGGCAGCAGAACGGACCATAGATCATTGTAGCTGACTGACAAACTTGTTTATATACTGTTGACTAGTTTGAGTCGTGGCAAAGTAACTACAGTAACCACCACACTTACATAAATGTAGTAAAGTAGAAAGTAAAATCACCCTCTAAAATCTAATGTAGTAGAAGTATAAATTAGTATGAAGTGGAAATAATCAAATTAAGCACTTTAAAGATGTATTTGAGTAGAAGTATTTAGTTACTTTCTGAAACTGATGAAAAGGACATAGAGATTCACAGTTCTGGGTCTGTGATGCCTGCTGGCTGACAGTTTCAAATGCAAAATATGAACATTGGTATTAATAATATAAAAGTGAAGCGTTTGATCTATAAAAAGAAGCACCAGGAGGAAAAATGCTAAATGAAAAGCAAACATCTTGAATTGGTGGAGAACCAGATGGCCTCTTTGACATTAAGAAGCCTCCTTGGCATTTTAAGAAGGCAGTCCCAGAATGATTTCCGAGGAACTTCCGCAAAGCGTGGTACAAAGCCCACAGATATTTAAGCAATATCCATAGCAATTTACTGTTTTATTTACAAACTGAAACATATGTTTCTAGGCCTCTGCTGCAGCCCCCTCCCCCCATCTCTCCTTATTACCATGCTGATTTACTGCTGCAGGATTTCTCCCACACTATTTTCCCTGTCTTTTCCCCAGTTTCTTAGCATCTGTCCATCTTTGTCATCTTCTCCCATCACTCATCGTCCGTCAGTCAAACGTTAGCCTTCCGCACATGCCCCACCTTGACTTTCAGCTATTGTTTTTGCCTTGTGTTTCCGTTTGCAATGCCGTCTGTGCCTCTGGGAGAACTGAAAGCTTGCATCTGAAACATTTTAGAGAGACACATATTTGCTGTTTTAGAGCACAAAGGGATATGCCATGGCAGAGGCTGTTTGAAGTGGCTTCACAGGGGGAACCAGAACCAGAGCGAGGGATTTTGAGAAACCATAAAGAAACGTAAGCGCAATGTAACTTTGGTAAGGTCATGTAATCTAATGGAAGTGGGGATTGATTCAATGTGAAAGCAGACCACTTTGATGTTGGTTCTGTTGACGTTTCTAATGCAATAGCTCTGTTTGTCTGAAACGCAGCATTCCTTTCTACCTTGCAGACAATGCTGCACTGTGTGTTTGACAGGACTGGATGCGTGATAGTGCCTAATCCCAGTGATTCCAGATTGACGCTGTTTCCAGTGACCAGTATTTAAAGTGTGAGGCTGGAGGCAGCAACAGTTGACTCCCTGATGGGCTCCTAATCTGAAGACTCGATCCTAAAACTGCTTTTATGATGTGAGGGTTTTGTTTTTTGTGAAGGAGAAAAAAGATGGTTCATTCAGACATTATGTACAAAGCACATTGTTGTTGGCTACCTGGACAAGGAAATTAGCATTTAAATAAACATGTTACATTATACTTGACGGTGGTTTTGATCCCTATTTTATCCATGAACTCCTATGGGTTTCGGTGATTGGCTGTTGTCATTTTGTTGCAAGCGTTGTCATTTTTATGAAAGTTCTTCTGTAAGTAATAGTCTTGTGGCTTGATAAGCTCTTTTCTGAAATTCACGCTGAAACGGGATTTTCCAGCCGCAGTGGCCACATGGTCAGTTCTGATCTGATGACTCACTGAGAGCCTTATTAGTGTTACCAAAGAAAGTGAAGCAAACAGGTTGATGCTGAACAGCTGACTTAGCAGTAAAACGTACTTTCATGTCATGCTTTTCTATATATAGTTTTTGCATAATGTCTGTCTGTTTTTGCCGAGCTGATTAGACCCAGAAACATGAACTGATCTACAGCGCAGGTTCTGTTATTTCTACAGAAAGCCGTGTCCAGCTGTTCTTCTTATGCGTTGTCCAAGTTTCACATGCGAACAGAGAGTGTACGGCCATGATCTGGCCGTAACCGGACATGAAATGATTCATTCTCATTCACACATGTCCAGCCGGAAACATTTAACCACAATCTTAGAGTTTGAAGTTGTCTGCGACATTTACTAATATCTACGAATATTGCTCATCAATGAGCAATTAAAACGCCCTTATATTGTTTGCAATGACGTACAGTATGTCATAAAACGGTTACCTGTTTATGTAACTGTTAAACAGCCACTGGTTATCATAACCTTCTCTGAGAGGTTAGGAAAGCGGTGCCCCACTCGCAGTGGATGCCTGCTTGTAACTACCGCACACTGTTTCTTCCCTGGCTGTCTCAGAGTGAGGTTTAAACCAACCTAACCTGCTGCTTAGCAAACACCAGCTCAGCATGCTCTATCCCCAGCTCAGCTGTAAGCTCCACTGGGACTGTTTGTAATGTGCCATGGTCAGACCCCAGCACTTAAACACTGTAATCAGAGCCAGAGCAGGATACAGGCTAAATTACACATGAAAGCAGCAACATTTGAAGGAAGCTTGAGCACTAAATATTATGATAAATTATGGTCCAATAGGAGAAGATAAGTCACAGCTAAATGAGAATAATACATGCTTGCATGCGGCGGCTGAGGGAAGTGTCTTTAATGTAAGATTCTGAGTTATAGTGGAATCTATGTAAAAACGTACCAGAATAAAACAATCTTACCTCAAGGTCCAGTTAGGAGCTTACTGGAGGTTTTGATCCCACTCGCCAGCTGTAACTGAAAGTTTGAATCTTTAACCTTTAGGCCCAGAAAACCAGAAATCATATTTCTTTATTTTATTAATTAATAACTATCCCGAGGAACTCATAAGCGCACATCTACATTAAATGTTTGCAACTAAAACCAATAAGTGGAGCTCAGGCGAACCAGTAGCTACACACAGAGATGTGAAATAATAAAACTGTAAAATAAAAAGTCCCATTATTCCTGGTAAACAGCTGACAGCAGCTTTTAGTGTTTTTGCACGAATCTAAATGTAAACAAATGAAAAAAAAAGTTAATTAATGAACCTCAACTGAACTGGTAGATGAATTTGAACATGAATGGCTGTTTTCTGCTGTTTCCAGTGTTTATGCTAAGCTCACCATCTGTTGGCTGTAGCTTCATTTTTAGCACACTAAGGTGAGAGTGGCATCAATCCTCTCATCTAAGTGTCTGCAGAATGAGGCGAGTTTTTATTTCAGCTGGTCAAAAGACAGGACAGGACAAGACTTGATTCTGTGTTTATCGACTTTTCCACTCAACATCTACACCCGAAGTTTGCACTTCTAGCACCTCATTATTAGTTGGCAGGCCTCCCCCATTCATCCCATCCAGTCCCATCACCACCATCCCCCCATCTACCGTGCACCTTCGCCCCCCCCCCCTGCCCGCCCCGCTCCTCCTGAACCTCTCTAAGTGGATACCCCACAGGAAGGGCTTCTCCAGGGGGGAAATGGGTCCCAGATGTCTGCTTTTGTGCCACTATAGGCTCCTCGGGAGGGATGGAGCCACGGCAGGATGGGTATGAGAGGGCTAGGAGAAGGGGGGGGGGGGGGGGGTGCAGTGTGCAAACATCAATAACAGCAGCCGGGAGGGTGAAGAAACTCCCAGGGTGAAGGTGAGCAGGAATGTAATGATCGGTTCCTTTTGTTGAGCCAGTGTGGATTTCCACACACATCACCAGTGTCACAGTGCGGGGCTCCCACCATGTCAGTACGTCAGTGCTGCGCGTCGATCTCTCGCCGTATGACGGTAATAGAACTGACTGCATTACAAACCTAAAGAAAAAAAAATGAAACTTTTTTTTTTTTCCCTAAACTTCAAAGTAGGAACATGGCCCCTCTTCAGTGCTGTATTTCAATTCAGGGCCAAACCATATGGTGGAGAGACAGAAACAGACAATACATCGGTCTTCTTTGATATTCAACCCCCCCCCCCCCCCCCCCCTATGTGTGTGTGTGTGTGTGTGTGTGTGCGTAAGTCTATATATATTGAAATATACTGATATGTGTATGATCTATTTTCAGCTGCAGAAAATGGTTGATTATAACCCCCGTCGAACTGAAACGAAGAGGCGAGCGGGGCCTGAGTGTTTAGTGAAACATTATGTCAAGACTCTGACAAGGAAATGAAATGTGCAACATCAATCAGCCTATGAGGACAGAGATCAAACGAGCCTCCACACTCCTGCATCTGGTTCTGCTTGGACAGCCTCACTTTTTCCCCCCCTTTCTCCCTCTCCTTTCTTCTCCTTTTCTTTTCCCCTTTTCTTATTCTTATCCCATTCTCTTGCTCTTTTTTCTCCCCTTCTGTTCTTCAATGTGCCACGACATTCCCGCTGGCCTACTCGCCTTGTTAGCTCATTTTTTCCATGAAGGTGGCACAGAGCCACAATTTCACTAAAACCAAGAGGCAGCTCCTGAGATTAGCCTCTGCAACAATGACTTTCGTGTCCCTCAACTGTCTCCACCAGGGCTCCCAGTAAGCCCCTCATCCAATACCAGATAATCCTGGAGCTGACTTGGCCTGTTATGTAAATGCAACCTTGTCTCTGTCCGTCGCTTCGCGTTGATGACCAGATGAGCTTTCGCTTTTCTTTTTTTTTTTCAAGTTGATTGAACCCAACTGGGATTTGCGCTCCTTTCCGCTCAGCATTGCTCTGTGAACGAAATGTAAACCAGTGCAATCATGGGGCTCATCAAAAATCTTCTGAACCATTCTCTTCACAAACGACCCTCCAAATGCTGCGTCAATCATACCCAAGCTGTCGGCTAGAAGCTGTCAAGGAGCATGTAGAGAATGATTTGAGTTTTAGTCACTACCTATGCATATGTCTCCCACTTTCTGGTCAAGTGTTCTCTCCTTTTTTATGTACTGTCTCTGGACAGTCACTGCATTAACATCAGCTTTTGAAACAGCAAAGATGTAACAACTGTTGTAAACATGTGTGTGCAGTGGTTGAAATGTATAGACTACTGTTACATATGCTGTCATGAAAAAGTACAAAATTTCTTCAGTTCAGAGCAGTGAAAAACTCCCACATATCTTTGCAGTGATCCACACATGAGTCACTCACGTCATGACGCATGAAGGTATAAACGGACACAATGTTGGGAAACTGATGGGGAAGGTAGATTTACGCAAAGGCTTAGTCATTTGTTCTACCTTGGTGTCTAAACACAGATTGAACACACTAAACGCAGAGCAACATGTTGTCATTTTCTCAAGGGCAACCTGCCTGCTGTGTCATGACTGCAAATGTGTAGAAAATGTGTTTGAGTGGCTGCAGACCCAGATGGGTTCGCGGTATGGAGGTGGAACATGTGTCGACTCTGCCTCGAGGCCATGGATGGCACAATTAGGTGCTCTCTCACCTCTGCAGACTGAGGTCACCGGGCCACTGAGGTCAGGGGTTATTTAGGGTCCTGTCTGCATTACCTTCCTGATCCAACTTAAGATGACTGGGACAGATGATGTCAGCAGCGATGTTAAAGGTGTTTGATCACTAAGAACCTTTCTGAAAACAGTGTTAAGCTGTTCTGTGTTTACAGAGACAGTGATATGTACTGTTCAATTTTTCCCAGGATACATGTTTCACAACCTCATATTTTTCCAGATCTACTTGAATCAACTGCAGCCAAACAGATTTATGAAAAACCCTTTTTTTTTTTTGTTTGCAGGACTTTATGGTCTGCCACAGCAGAGTTTATAATTTGTGTCATGTATAAAAAATGTAAATGTTAGGTTAACCTATAAATTATTCTTCAGTGTTTTATCATGCAGTGTTTTTACAGATACTGCCCACGTTGTGATCCGCTGTTCATCCGTTGTACATTTGTTTTCATGGTGTGTGATTATTAGCAACAACCATAGGCAAATGTGAGGTTAAACGTACATGTTCTAATGTTAAAGGATAAAATGACAAAACCTTTAACACTACATCTTGTGATTTATGACTCTTGTGTTGCACATTTCTTGTAAAGTGTTTTAGGAATGTGCATTCAGAAAAATACCTTAAAATTAGCAATAAGTATTAAAGATAACACTGACGGGTGTAACAACCAAAGGGTTTGATTTCTGTCCTGATAATGAATTGATGGACGAGAACGCAGACACGAGGCTGCATGCGGGCTCAAACTGAAGCCCAAATCTGGAACCCATAAAGCCTTAGACTTTGCAGACTCTGCAACATTAGACGCGGCACTTCTTATTGGCTGAGAATGCCACTTACCCCCTTCCTCTTTCGCCTGCCCAGCTAACGCACACTTCCTGCTTCCCTGCCTTTCTCAGGCTGGACTACGCCCTTTGGAAGTCTAGAGCCAATGAGGAGCGCTCGCAAGCTCCGGGGTTAGAGTTTTGGGTATAAAAGAGGCAGAGGTGGACCTGCCTGTCAGATGGTTTGTTGTTGTTCTGCCTGCCAGGTTGAGAGCGGAATGTGAAAGGGAGAAATTTAACAAGGTAACTCGGAAACAGGACAGCCAGAGCAACGACCAATCCGATGGAGCTTCAGCAGCCGTAACTTTCTTTGATGGAGGAGAAGACTTTTGTTGCACAAGCTCAACCAGTTTACGTTTGTTGAAGCTGTCGGTAAGGGGGAAGAGTAAAAAAAGAGCTTCGCTGCGTTCTGTCTTTGTAGTGGAGTGAGGAAAGTCGTTGGTGGAAGGTACAATGAGAGAAGAGGTGTCCTGCACCAACTCCCCTGAAGGAGGACTGGGGGCCAGTGAAGAGGAACTGGAGCGAGGATCGAAGAAGACCCTCCAAGCGGGAAACCGAAAACGGTCACCTTACCCCAAGAAGGACGGCCTAGTTCAGGCAGAGGAGAGCAGCACCGGGAGCCCCAACAGCCTGCTGCCATCAGGACCCAAGAGGCTGAAGAAAAGCCCCTCGACGGTGGTGTCGTTGGCCCCCACGCCACTGGGCCCCAGGCCGGACCAGCCATTCGAGGACCTCCACTCACAGCGTGTCATTGCCAACGTGCGGGAGCGTCAACGCACTCAGTCGCTGAATGACGCCTTCGCCTCTCTACGCAAGATCATCCCCACGCTACCCTCTGACAAGCTGAGTAAGATCCAGATCCTGAAGCTGGCCTCTCGCTACATCGACTTCCTCTACCAGGTGCTGCAGAGTGACGAGATGGATGCCAAGCTGGCCAGTTGCAACTACCTGGCCCACGAAAGACTCAGCTACGCCTTCTCTGTCTGGAGGATGGAGGGGGCCTGGGCCATGTCCACGAGCCACTAGGACCCATCAAACACTCCTCCTACACCCTCTTGTGTCCACATCTCCACCCCACCACCTCTGTCTGTGTTTGCACTCATTTCCTGAGCTCTGAATTCTTCACCTTTGTTCTGATCTTAATTGTTTCACCTCAGACCTTTGCTTACAGTCTTCATCCTTCTCCCTCTTAGCGCTCTATAATGGTTCACTCCATCTCTACATTAATACTAACGTCGGTAGCTGGATCGATGCAACTAAGACTATTCTGACAATCCCCCTCCCCCACCACCTCATTGTTCCTACCCCCACTGCTCTCCCCTTTCTGTCCACAGTTTAGTCCAGTGCAACAAGATGATCCACTGCAGTCCCTCAGGTATGGACCAAACCTGTACACACACATACACACACACACACACACACACACACACACACACACACACACACACACACACACACACACATTACA
Organism: Anabas testudineus; assembly: GCF_900324465.2. Taxonomy (NCBI): domain Eukaryota; kingdom Metazoa; phylum Chordata; class Actinopteri; order Anabantiformes; family Anabantidae; genus Anabas; species Anabas testudineus. The sequence goes on along the minus strand of NC_046614.1, from coordinate 9,732,828 downwards.
CATTACAAACTAGTTGCAGTCTTTCTAAAAACAACGACAAATCTGTGCAGCCGGTTTATTTAAGTAATCGTGTTAAATAAAAAAATGACAATAGATCAAAAACACAAACTTAAACTCTAAATTTAAATGTATATATTGTGATTAACCTCCTTCCAAACTAAAGAATTGGAAGCAAACTTGTTTATGGGTGCCTTTAAGAACCAGAACAATGCATAAACATGCACAAATTACAAAAAGTCCTATAATGAAAGATGCTAAAATTAGAGTGATTACAAAACATGAACACATGCTGAGCTTGACTAGATTCACACACAGGAGTTTGATATTTACATGTTGTATAAAAACATTTTTATAACTTTTTAAAATTCAAACCTTTGAAGCAAATATCCATAAGTAATGTATTTCACGCCAATGTATAATATATTCTAAAATAATGTATCATCTCATTTGCAATTCACCTGATTAAATATATAAATGTGTAGTTAGAGTTCTAATGTGAATCTATACTTTCAGTGATTAAGATTATTTATTTTACAGAAAAAAAATATTTTCACTGTTCACTATGCTGAACTCATAGGCTGTTAATGATTTATGCTTTTTTGTTTGTTGTCACATGAAACCTATTTGGTTAAAAATGTTAAGTTTCTCTGATAACATCAAGTTAAAATATCAACTAGGTTGTTGTTGTTTGTGCAACTCATCGTGCCATTGTGGTTGGTAGATATCAATTTTAAGAGGATTCTGTTATTTAATAAAAATAGTTTAAATAGGATATTTGAAAATACTCATCATATTAGACTTATTATGTACTGTATAGTTTGTATAGGACAGTCAGCACACAAAATAAAATGCTTAAAGAAATACAGTAGTGATCAACAGCTGAGATCAATGCAGTAACTTTTAAAATCAAAAACCAATAAACAGTAATTAAAAATAAATTGAAATAAAATATAAAAAGTATTGCTTGTCCATTCAACCCCATCCAGTATATGAGCAAACCTCTCTGCCTTCATGTTTACAAACCTTTTTTGACCTCAAATAAACCTCTGTGTGTCCTAAACACGTTCATCCTCAACAACTCCTCCATAAAAATATGTTTCCCAACCGAAACCATGAATTCAATAAACAACAACACTTGGCGCCGTGAATGCAATAAGTTTGCAGAAAGCCTCTGTGAGCACGTTGGTAGTTTCACTTTATTAACTGAAGTGAACTAACAGCACATTATCATTGCAATCTAAACTCTAAACAGCTCCAGTATTTGACAGACCTTCAGAGTATTTAAGACAAATGTTTTCCTCCAGAATCTGTAGGATCAACTTCACACAGGGTCAGTTTTTTTTTTTTTTTCAACCTTTTTAACAGACTCCAGATTCCTGCACAGGTACAGCATGAAAGAAGGGAAAGAAAGGGAGAGTGAGGAGAAAGGGGGTGGAAAAAAAAAAGCAGAGGCACATCACTCCCTCTCTCTTGCTCTCTCTCCCCTGCAGCCTTGCCCTCTCTCTTCAGGATCTTGTATCGTGCAATCAGGCCCCGCCGAGGCCCAGACAAGCAGGAACCTTTAGATTGGAAACAGTTGTGAGGTATTAGGAAGGTGTGTGTACCAGGGTTAGGGTCAGGCACATGGGCTTGTGTTTGTCAGTGCATGTACGCGTGTGCCTGTGTGCATTTAGGTTTGTGTGTGTTCTGGTCGACTTTAATTAGCTGTGCAGCAGCGCGCATAAGCATGCATATGCAGCCGAGCACGACTGCGGATTAGTCAACTGCTTTTAGTTTTACGAGACTTTAGAGTTTAAATTTTGGCGAGGACACAATCAGCAAGCCCTTCAAAATAAAATGACAGCATAAAAGATAAGCATTTCGATGAAATGAGATCAACAGGCTGAAATAAGATGAGGCGTAATTTGTGTTGCTGTGCTGGAGCGTATACACACTTTTAATCAGCCGGATGACAGGTCGAGGTAAACATGTTGCAAACAGACACACACACACGCACACAGTGACACAGATCTTCACGCAGACATAAATAATTACAAACAGGAATCAGCGAATCCTAAATAATACTACAAGACCTAACATACTGGCTTCATGTGATATATATACACTAGACTGTCGAGACACGTACACATGCAGCCGCCGGCCATGTGCTCACTGCAGGTGTTCCACTCTGCCATATTATTAAACCTCCAGTGGCCCCTGCAGCAGATGTTGAAGGCTCCAGTCAGAGCTGTGGATGGAAAGCCAAGGCCCCTGCACATGGAGCTGAGTGTCCTTGAACGCAGCGCAGCGGTTATTACCTACCACTTTGCCTGCTCTGCCTGTTATCATCAGCTCTGCCGGGGCCACCACAGAGAGTGCTAGAAATTCAAGGTCTGGTTCTGACCTGAATGTTCAATTTTGGGAAAGAGATGAGGTTAGAAAGAGTCGGGGAAAACTTCAAAGAGTGTTACGGACATCCATGTGTGAGTGTCGGTGATGGAACTTCACACTATGTATATTTAAAAGGTTATACTGTGCAGTATGTACTTTGCACGTGTGTCACTCATACTTCTGAGTGTGCAGAGTGTGCAAGATATCACAGATGTGGATAGAAGTTTTCTCAAAGATTAAAAACTGACTCAGAGCTTTAATTCAGTGGTCATTTTTGAGGCTCTCATGGCGTTCCTGGTATTTTGCCCACCCAACAGTTTTTAGGAAGGAAATAACTGAGTAATTGGTTTTACCTCTGAGTATACTTCAAGAAAACTACAAGCCTCCCCCGATATTTTGTACTTTCAGTATAAAATATGCCAAACTATTTCCTTGAGGGGCCACAGCGTACACACACACGAACATGAACGCACCGTGGACATTTGGGGGATTTTGATGAGCATGATTTGAGGACATGTGGGTGTCTGGCTCAACTTGAGACTTTCAGAATGAAACAATTGTTCTGTTTGATTTTGGGGAAAAAAAAAAACAATACTCTCTCTTCTGTTTATTCTATAATCAAAATGCCTGTCACTGCTTTTTCCTCTGCCGGAACCTCTGGCTCTGCTGTGTTCGTGTGTGTGTTTTATACAGTTTGGACTGACCAGCTGTTGGATGCACTTCTGTGCATATTAAATCTCTGGCTTTTACTCTGGACTGTTCTGGGACCAGATGTAAAGTCCTTTGCGGCTCATCTGCGTTTTTAAAAGCCTCAGTCCAGAAGTTGTGGCTTCTGATCGTCATCTTTATTTTTAGAGAGTCAAACTGTGGGCTGAGTGCAGGTGGGAGGATTGTGCGCGCATGCATTTCGATGCTGCATGCATGTGTGCTTGCGCATGTGTTTGTATGTGTTTCAGTTGCTCAGACAGCTGCATGGATAGAGAGTCTTGATGGAATAACTTCTGGTTTGACACGTAGGCAACACTCACAGAAACAAAAGGAGTTAGGAGTGATTTATACCAAATGTTTAAAAATTATTCAAGTGATAAAAAAAACTCCATGAACCCCTTTAAATATGTTTTCTTTCAGGTTTTTATGTCAATTCCAGCTGAGGTAGAAATAACACAATCATGTGCATCTACCAAGAAAATTTGCAATGTTATTAAATAGAAATACATCAAGTGGCTGCTACAGATCAAGTAGTATCAAAAATAAGACTTGAGTTCCTGAAAATCATAAATCTTGTTACTTTAAATATTTTATAGCCAGGCAGTGCAGAGCAAAAAAAATAAAAAATAAAAAGAATATAAGCAGCAGCAGTTGGCTTATAGTTTTTACAAATAAAAGAAAAAGCGTTTGCCAATTTACATGTTCCTGGTTTTATGGACATAAAACTCGTCATGTGACGAGACAACACCTGCAAACACTCATCAGGCTTCTTCTTTTTCTTCTTCTTCTTCTTCTGTTCCTTGTCTTTCTTTCTCCACTGTAATTATGGAGAACTAAAAAAAAAAATTCCCAGATCAAATGTTTGCTTGTTAAAACAGGAGAAGCTGAAGCAAGGAGCTGTAGGGATTTTTCCACTTTCCACTAAACATAAGTGTTTGTTGGTCGCTAGACAGATTTTACAACCTCGACTCCCAAACTTTGACAAGAGTTTTTTTTATGTATGTTTTCGTTTATTTATTTATTTTCCACAACTATGCCACCTCTTCAGACCCCTGACACCTCTTAGAGGCCTTCTTATCTGAAAGTGTTGTACTTTTACCGATTTGAACTCATCTGTGTTTCTCATCTCTGCAGACAACCAACAAATGGAAAATTCTTGACACTCAAAGAAGAAATTTGTTCCTGCCTCACCAGTCGTCGCCACCTTTTCGTCACTTTTTCTTTTTGCTTTTAAGGGAACTCTTTTTTTTTTTTTTTTTGTCTCTGTCTGGACATGTGCTTGACTCCTGACACTGAGATGTGTCCTTGCAGCTTGACTCTTAACAGTTTTCTCTCCCGTGTTTTCTGAAACACTGGTGAGGAAACACGACGGTCCAGTGAACATTTGGAAAGATGAAAACAAGCAAACAAACAAACAAACAGCTGGCCTGCGGTGACAATGAAACAAAACGGCTGCTGGTTCGAGTGCCTTGGGTAACACCGTGATAACCATCAACCACCCGACTCTTCGGATGACTCACTGCCAGACAGACATTAAGATGACTAATGATAATGGCACAGCGATGGTTAGAAGGCGGTCACAGCCAATGAATGTTTACAGCTAAAATGCTAATAAGCTAAACGCTCTGGCTCTCAAAGCCCCGTCTTGTGGCAAAAAAGAAGAGCACGAGGAATCTGACGCAGATCTTCCACTTTGTTGTGCTGTAGTAACTGGATAGCTTTTTGTGTATTTTGGAGTTTGTAAAGCATTTCTCTTTGTGAATCTGGTGTATGCACACTGTATTACTTTAACTGTGCTTCTGCATTACGCTTAGCTTTAAAGAGAAATGTCCATGGGGAAAATGTTTCAAACCACTGATCACAGTTCAGCCACTACTCAACTTGTATCTAGTTTCTTCTATTAGTGAGCGTTGCAGAAAGTTGTATTTTATGCAAGAAACTCTAATAAATGTGTGCCTTTTTTTTCCTGCAGCTTTAAAAAATATTCCTGCAGACTTAAAACTAAAACAGAACATTTCTTATAAAATGTGCCAAAGTGATGATGAAGTGGTTACAGCCACAGTATAGAGGACTCATTTGTAACCATGAGTAGACTAATGCCGTTTGATCTTTTCCTTTTGAATTGTCTCGCATTTGCTTTTGATAATCTTTATTGTGTCGGCTCCTCTGGACAATAAAGTTTTTGTTGATGCTATGCATATCTCAGTGCAGTATTCTGATAAACAACGGAACAAAGCATTACATCAGCAGCCAGTAATTCAGAGAGGAAACTGTGGTAAATGAGCTGAAATAAAATAATACAGCAGCAAAGCGTGGCATGGGAAATAAATAAATAACCATGTTGAAATGAATATAATTTACCTTTATTATTTATTGTTTTTGGAAACTAAAATAGTAGAAAAGAGACAAGAGAAAACCGAGTCATATCTACAAACTGTACAGAAACAAAACAGACAGTAAATAAAGATCCAACTGGACTCAGTATTCAGTTTTAATTAAGATCCACTTTGTTAAGTTCATCTTCACACAAGTTGGTCAGAATGATACGTCAAGGCACAAGGCTGATCGTTTGGTCTCTAAGTAAGTGTAGGATTCATTTTTAAAATGAAATTTAAAAAAATACGTCATTTGCTCTAATTAAGACACAAGTGAAGATGTGATCAGTCAGGTCACTGACTGTTCTCATAAAGCTAGGAGAGCGTCCGGTTCCTTTCGCTGTCATTCGTTTTCACATTGTTATCACATTAACAGAGACTGGACAGGTTTTCAGTTGCAGACGCGCTGCAACGTAAAGAAAGAAAGAAACAACAGAGCAGACATACCGTATTAAAAAAATTATCTATAGCACCATCAAAACTGTGTTAGACATGCAAAGAGCACTTCAGAGACACATGATCTGAACGTATAAAAAGTCATTCAGGTTTTTTTGTTTTGTTTTTTTTTTGTTTGAGAAATGAATTTGTTTATATATCTGTTCTGTGCTTTTGGTGCTGTTTGGATAAAAAAACAAAAAAAAAAAAAAAAAAACAAGAAACATTCACAAACTCTTCAAAGACTTTGAAGTTCTTTAAAGCATGCCAGTCCAGGGACGGCACATTGTTCTCATATACTTTGGTTGCGCTTAACCTGTGTCCAATTGAATTGCACTGTGTGGATGTTCAGCTGTCTCGGTATTATTGCTCCATCCTAACTGCTTAAATGCCGTTGCTTGGTCCAGGGAGCAAAACATCCCTGACGTGCACAGTAAACAGAACGGCAGCTCAGTTTGTCCTCGTTATAAAATATGAATGTATGAAAGAAATGAACGCAAACACACAGCAGGAATGCTCGTCCACAGGTAAAAACACTGGTCCATTTAAGAAACATCAAACTTCAGATATTAAGACCCGAGTCATTGTGACCCTCATATCCTGAGGGCCACGTACTGTAAGTGCACTTTGTATCTGATTGTTATTAAGTCTTTGGACGGGAGTTGCATCCAAAATGTCAGAATGAACCTCCTGACAGAGAAGATCTGCATTGTCACATGTACAATCATTTCCGAGTGGTCACGCTGCACTGAGGCATCATGGGAGACGTCTGCGTTCGCTGACGTGGGAAGAATCTTTTCTTTAAAGAGCATTTTCCTTCCCCCAATAGACCCTGACACTCCAATGACTAGAGGTATTAGCTCTTCAATGCCACCGATACAAACTACAGTATGTCTATACATTTAACATGCATTTCATCAAAGGTTGACGTGTCGTCTTTTATCTGTCGGGGATCACTAACAAAAATTGCAGCAGCCAAGTGTGTTGCTGCACGCGCTCACCCGACAGGCCAAAAAAAAGAAAGAAAGAAAAAAGATGTGGACATACAAAACAATATGAAACATATGCATCTCAGACATTATCGTAGCTTCACTCTGGATTACTGATTCTTCTACAACAATAAAAAAAGAAACTTTGCAAAAACCAAGTCAAATGATTGCGTATTCAGACGAACAACAAATAGGAGCAAACAGTACGTCTGATTGTCAACACGTGTCTCGTCCAACTCACATTACAGACTGGTACAGTGCAAAATGATCAGATCATCTTTTCCTTCATTGGATTTTTGTCACATGCAGACAAATGACATCATCTTAGTGGGACGTGATTTAAGTGCACAGGATATGTCTGTTCTCCTTCACAGGCACGTCCAGCGGGGACGACTCCTTCCGCTTCCGAGTGATTGGCTCCAGTAAGCCGGCGTGACTTTTGACCTGCCTTCAAGGTTACAACAGTTCGAGAGCTCTTGCACGGGTCTTGTGGGAGCGTTAACAAGGCAAATGTGTAAAGTTACGGAGCTGCGTCAGCTCCAAATGCTACAGGAGTGAAGGTCCTTCATTAATCTGGCTCTGGGTGTCCTTCATTTTCAGCTTTTGCTCAGTTCAGTGAGTGACGTCCTCTTCAGGAAAACCCCGCAGAGACATCATCAATGTTGTTCCTCAGTGTTTGTTTGAACCATCAGTGTGTTTGGTCAGACTGCAGCCAGTAGTAAGGAAGGTGGAGGGGTATACAGTGGTCGAACTGAAGAGGACATCTGGTTCCAGTGATGGTCTAAATGCAAAGCTGAGTGTGAGTGTTTCCACTGAGAACTGGCTGAAGGCAGCTGTCAGGAGACTCTTCTTCACAGAGAATCACTCTTCTCTGCTAGTTTTTCTGTCCGTTTCCTTCATAAACAAGCCAAAGATAAATATTTTATCCCACATAAACTCAAACAATATTACAATATTGTAGCAGAGCGTGTTAAATACAGCGCCGTCCTAACCTGTCAGGTGCGAGGGATCCCACCGACAGCGAGGCGATGGCGCTGACGGCCTCGCTGTCCGAGTCCCGTCTCAGCCGCCGCCTCTGTGCCTGCAGGTAGGACAGGTCCACTGTGGCGGCCGAATCCTTCACACTCTGCCAGTACTCACCTGCAGGAAGCGAGGGGAGGGAAAAGAAGGAGAGAGAGAGAGAGAGAGAGAGAGAGAGCGAGAGAGAGAGATTAATGGCCTCAGTCTTTGGTATTTCTGTGTTGTTTTCATCCTGAATGGTTCCTTGAGGGAAAATGCCTGCACTGTATTAATAAAAAGCACTACTTGGTGTTTGATCCACTAGTTGTAACTGTTTGATCTGAATATAAGCATTGGCTGTGATATAAACAGCCCGTGGCCTAAGTCTAAATCCATGTTCATCATTTTAAAAATGTAAACTCAAGTCCAATCTGTTCTCTCTGGGTCTCCAGGCTCGAGTTGTGTGACACACAGTGGAAGTAAAAAATCAATCAGTATTTGCAAACGTGTTCATCTACGAGTGTGTGTGAGTTCTCGCTCTGCATGCAACTCACAGATATTTCACTCCGGGTCTAAATTATGGGCTTAACATTCTTGTGGCTTTGCAAATATTTTTAATTAATCTAATTTGGTTGGGATAACATTTGTGTGCAATCAGGAGGGGATGTTGCGAAGGTCGTGTGCCAGAGAAGTGTTTGAAGATAATTGGAGCCAGGGCAGATGTGTGCGTTTGTGAATGTGTGTGTCTGTCTGTGTGTGGGACGGCTGGAGGGAGGGGTGGGAGACAGGGACGTAAAGGAGGAGAGGTGGCCAGAGAGCAGGAGTGATGAGGACACAGAGAGAGGTCTAACTTAAGCTATTAAGAATAAAAATGTGATGATGAAATGCTGGACACCTTTCACACGCAGGAATATTTAGATTTTATTTTTGTGTGGTTTGTCCTTGTCTGAGTGGAGGCGCTAAAGATAGAGCATGTCGTATTGTGTACAGTTTGTACAGAAGCACAAATTTACTTGGCTTGTGGTAAAAATGGGGGTATGACGATTGGCTGGTGCAGCAGCAATCTGTTTCTTTGATCTCGTGAAAAAGAAAGCATGTTCTCCAGCCTACATCCAAGGAGCAATAACAAGTTGCCCGACACAAATCATTTCCTGAAAAGGCAAAACAAAAAAATGCTGATATGCGTTGGTAGCGTGTTTGCTAACTGGAAAGCAGCTGATGGAAATTTATTTTCATCTCATGTTTATTGTGACGTTTCTGCCTGTGAACTGAAACACAAGCAAAGTGAGACTGATAATGGAAGTGAGATTTAAGGGGGTTAGTACAGTTGTGTTTCTGGGATCTCGTGGGATCAACTCATTGTTCTAGGATTGTAATTCTTTGCTGATGCACACATTTAAAAATATGTATTTGTATATACTGTTTCTGATGCTGAAATCTCTCTGATCCACGTCAGACTGTTGTGTTGAGCAGTCAGTTCTCACCTTGGACCCGGATGACTCTCTGCAGTGACAGAACAGCATTTTCACAAGGCTTCTGGTCCAGCACAGACTGGGACAGTGGCTCCACCTGACACACAAAACCACAATCAGTTATCAGAAGATGTAACATACAGCACAGATCTGTGGAAACACCCGTGTATAACAGACGTGCACACACACAGCTCACCTCCATGCCCAACAAGGCACTGACACAGGCTTCAGAGGCATCGCAGATGGCTTTAAGGTCATGTCCCCCCTCCAAAGCCAGCACCACCCGACCCCCAGCCAGCGACATCAACTGACGGGTCAGGAAGCCAAAACCTATCGGAGAAGAAGGTGTGTACACACGTTAAACCAGCTATAAGTAATATAAGTTGGTATGTACTTGTGTAACATGAATGTAACAAGGGCTGACTGAGGCTTACACTTGGCTGTGACCTTGTAGCCTCCCAGTGATGAAGAATGTCCTTCGACGGCATCAAAGCCAGCTGACACCAGCACCACATCAGGGGAAAACTCATGTGCAATTGGCATCACCACAGTTCTGAGGAAGAACAGAGGAAACAACAGCCTGTAAGCTAATACGGTTCTATTATTATTCATTCAGGCCCTGTGGCCTCGCATGAAATGAGAGTACATTTAAGAAATCATGTTTTCAGCAGGTGTTCATCATTTGTGAACTGGGTATACTGTATAACAATGTGGGCAAGGAAGTCACTGTGAGATTGATTTAACATCGGAATAGACTGAAGAAGGATTAGTTATTGTAATAGACAGAATTTTTTAAGTTGGCTGTAAAGGAAAAAATAAAAACGTCTATGCCTGGTTCAGGTGATTGATTTGCAACTGGTGCACACATTAAATCTGTGTGTGTGACCTTTTTCTGGATTGTTAACTGCAAACATTTACTTCACTGTAAACTCCCTCTAGTTGAAAATGATGAAAGAGGAATTATCAAAGGCCACGTTCCAAGTCCTTGATCTGTGTTCTCGATCCGCTCCTGGTAAGTAGCCAACACTAGAAGGTGGGCTAGCTCACAGGTGTGAATATGTGCAACCGTTTAAATGAGAACCTTTCCCAGATACATAAAGAAGGAAACGCTCACAATCGTACAACTTTCAGTTTCACACAACGTTGGGCAGGTGGCACAACAGTCTCAGTTGTTGTGAGGGATACAAGCAGATAAAAAGGAGACCCCACATATCTGGACCGAGATGCCCACATACTGTATACTCTGCTCAGGGGAGACCACTCTCTTCGCGTCTATGCTCTCGTCCTTGCTTCCTCTCGTCTCCTGCTGCCAGTTATTTAGCAAGAGCGCACGGCCCATGCCGCGTTTGATTCTCTCTCTCTCAGCGGCAGTTCAAAGGCGTTTCTGTGCATCTGGTTCCTATTAGGAGCTCGTCCCTCTTCTCACGTCACTGACAGCCAGCCATCTGGGATCCATTGGGCCTAATTACGCCGCCTTTGGATTCCCTAACAATGCACCCCCCACTTCTTCTCCTCTCCTCTGCTCTCTTCTCCTCCATAATAGTTTCTCATTCGTCAGTAGCCACCTAGAAATGCACAGGAAATTATGTGCTTGCCCCCATGCATACTACGCAAGGTCCAAAATACATACGTACACGTTCGTCCTTTTAAATCAGACGTACATACGTGTGCTACTGGTGTTAAGTCTAAACTTCAATTCTGCCCACCTTAGTAATCCACACATGTACACACTAGCCGAGCTTTCTCTTGATTGTACGAGTGTCTCACCGCTGCTCTCAACCACAGTATTTCCCTTGCCACTAACACACACCCAAAAACAGAGACACACATCATCAACAGCCGCACTCTGGGTAGTTTTTGTGTTCCATCCCGGAGAGAAACACACACAGTCTGAAACACCCTGTCGTCTAAATCATGTAATCAAATTGAATTACAGAACTGGCACCAGACTAGATACTTAATTGCATAAACATGAATTCATGATGCATTAAATTTTGCCTGTATAGCATGTGATGCATTTATTTGGACCAGTGAATCCAAAGAATGGTGGCAGTGTCCACTGAACATATTTGTATAGTGTGTTTATATAGAAATTCTTTTACAAATCTTGCGGCAGTTTTGCAAATCCAGAGGACATTTTTCCTTAATTAGATGATTGAAAGTGGCAGTAAATAAGGGGTTGTTCTCCCGGGTGACATATGACTAAGTTCACTGGCCGGATATACAGCCCAAACATTACAACTACACAGTATGTGCATCAAACTCTCCCTTCTCCACTCACTCTCCACTCTCTCAAACAGGGCAAAGTTAGTCAGGGTAACACTCAGTACAGTATTATAGTGTGGTTAACTGAAGTTTTACACAAAACACTTGCCATTTCCCAAACTGAATGAAAAATACCAAAACCAGACGCCTGCTCAGGAAAAGGACCAGTTGGTTCTTAATTAGCATCCAGAGCTCCAGTAAACACTGGACTTAGTGTTTCTGAGCCTGCCTAGTGGGTCTATGGGTTTTTACCAGTATGGGTTTGCTCATTAGCATCTTTCCTTTGACGACGGGCCCACCCACTGCGTGTCTGTACCATGCTCACATATTATTTAATCATCAGTTGGCAAGCCAGTGTTGCTGACAGAAACCCTGTGAGTTCATTACAGCGTAGAGTAGAACCAAACCAAATTCATTCAGGAAAAATAGGTTGAATGAAATGGAAAGTGTGGGGAGAGCAAAGGTGACTCTTAGTAACACATGCATGTGTTCTGTTCAACAGTTACTGGAGAGTTACTGCTGATGAAATCCCTTTTCATATTTTTCCTCTTAACTGTGTAGACTTAACATTGATTACTGCTAAAGATTTCTCAAAGGAAATCAGGACTCAAACATGAAGCCTCGAGATAATACAGGTAATCCCTGAACATAATCCAACATCCAAACGTATTTAAAACTTTTTACTTTCTGCAGGAGATGGGAAGCCCCGACATGCAGTGTGTCTTAAAACAAAAGGCAGGGGCAATACATATGAACAGGCAAAGAGTTTTTTCATGCCGTACCAGTTCCTCCTGTCCATGTTCACCACGGACAGAGCTCTTCCTAAAGCTCTTAAAATGGAACTGACGAGGGCCAAAATCCACAGAGCTTGTTCTGTGCAAAATTAGATTCAAATGTGTATCTAAAACTAATGTGAGACTTAAGCAGTCTGAGTTAATCAAATCAAGTGCATGTCTTCAAATGCTGGATGTTCTTTTAGTATTCCGAGTCTCTCCTTTTTTTCTCCTCAGTGTTTCACTGCTGACTTTCAGTGTAAACACGTTAAAAAAGAGACAATTATCTACCAGGCTGCAAGACAAATTTTGAAGGTCCACATATTATTGTCTTCAGAAAAGGTTTCTAATATATTCATGCACAAAGGGAAGATTGTAGATGTTGGTCTCCAAACATGTCCGAGCATCTCTGGGAGGGAGGTCATAGAGGCCAAGAAATTATGAAATACATTTTATTTTCACAAATGTTCATATGGGCACCTGACAATTGTTTTAAGGCAGATTTGAACATCTGTGAAACCATCTTTTAGACAAAGAGGAGGGCGTACATGCACTGAACATTTGAACTGATGTAAAAACAATGTTCTTTTTTCTCATGAGAAAAAATAAGTTTCCATGTTTTTTTGTTTTGTTTGTTTTTTGGCCTGATTATTTTCTGAGTTTAGTTCCAATCTGGGTTTTTTATTAGCTGGACTTGATGTTAGTATGACCATTGTCACATATATAACAACCCAGGAGTGTTAAATAATGTTTTCAAATCACATTTGACACGTGAATAATCATGTTTAGTGTGAGAAGTGAGGCATGTCTATGTACGTGACTAGATTAACGGGGGCTGGTTCACTGGGTACAGCTTTGTTTTCTTGCACTGAAAAGGTTTTGTAGCCGACTCTTCAGTAATTTAGTGGGAAACTATTAAAACCATCACTACGATTTATCAAAAATAAATAAAATCTGCCAATCACACTTACAGAAATGTATGTCGGCCTGGAAGGAAGAGAAACATGAAAACCAATATGAAAACTATGTTTTACTTTGATAAATGCCTCACTGTCATCTATGTGAGTGTATCTGCACTGAAACACACACCTGTCTGACCTTTAATTGTAGATTTGACATTTATGTGAAACACTACAGTGTGGAGACAAATCTTTACCTGAATGCAGCCAGGTACTCGGCATCACCCATGGGAGGGTGCAACCCGCCTGTCCATCCTACGTTGACATTGAAACCCTCGCCTGCACCTGCACCCACCTGGATGTAGTACAGAGAGGGAGGGTTGGGGGTGAGAGAGAAAAGGAGTCTCTGTGAATGTCAGGAAAGTTAACAAGTCCCAGTGAAAGCTGAGAAACAGAGTGACGATGACAGATTTGTGTCGAATGTTCACAAAACCAACCCGGCTGTTGCAAAACTTTGCATTGCAGCAATCGAGGGAAAATTACTGCATCTCTTTAAGGCAACACCAGGGAGTGATTATGAGTCCTAAATGAAAGACGGATGGCTATTAATTCAACACCCCTGTCCCTCCATTTTGATTTTGATACAATTTGTCAAATGGTCTTATAAATCACTGTGAACCACAACAGAGCTTCTAGCGTTTATGGTTCCCAAACTGTAGGCTTCAGCTATACTAGGAAATATTTTGCATTTGGCAGCTGCTGTCTGAATCCCATACTGTGTACTATAAAATGTACTATTTATATATTAAAAATTATTTTTCAAGGATTATTAGCTGAAGTGAAATTGGCGTGTGCTCCCACAGTGCCAGGCAGAGTCAGTGCAGCTCCTTTCAGTCTGACCTCCTGTACTTGGGGCAGAGAGTGAACTGAGGCCCAGATCTTGGAAAGAAGGTCTAAGGATTCCTGCCTTTCTCTTTGTAGTTCTGCTAGCAGCCATTTAGCTGTTCTCTAAGCCCTTCACCATCAGTCAATGTGTCAGTTTGAGGGGAGAATGAGGAGGGTGATTGACACACTCTTGGCAACAAGACATGGTAATTTCCTTTGTGTGTGTACGGGTGTGTGTGTGTGTGTGTCTGTATGGGTGTGAGAGGATGGTTGAAAGAGAAGGAATGCTGATGAGCATCGCAGAGTGTCTGTCTCCATTCTTCTCTCAGTGGACGGGATGTTCACAGGGCAAACAAAAAACACATGAGGCCTCCTGTCCGCTGCCAACTGGTAATATACCCGCATGCACACGGACACAGACACACAGACACACACACACACACACACACACACACACACACACACACACACACACACAGCTGTACACATGTACAATTCCTGCTATTGCTCCAAGTCTCTTGTGCTCCTTTTGGTTGTCTTTCTCTCTTTCATGTTTTCAAGAGTTGCTGGACTGGATTATGCCTTCGCTGGTTTCTGTGTGGTACTCGGCACTCTCTGTTATGTCTATGACATCACAACCCTACCCCATGGTGTGTTATATACCTACACAGGGGACAGCGAGACTCCAGAGGTTTACCACACAGCTCAACGGAGGTTGAGGGGCCACTTAAGGCAAAGCCACATCCAAGCCAGCCGAGCGTTTTATGTACCGTCCCTCATCAGGGGATTTTATGGGAAAACATTGACTATTTTATCCTCATTATTGTGGGGGAGGATGTCAGAGTAAGAGGGGGAGATGTGGGGGATAGGAGGGGTGGTGAATGCCACCGTGGGATGGGGTCAATTCATCTGACTGGGGATAGTCATCACCCTTGGTTTCTGGTAAGACCGCAGGCTGAATTCATAGGCATCTCAATTTCCTGAATGCAAACATAAGCATGCGATTCCACAGTACACATCCTGTTGTGAATTTCTGACATACAATGCCCTGAAGTTTCTCAAATAAACCTAGGTCTAGGAAAACAAACCTACAGTGCATACACAGTGTCACAGTGTGATCACCTCATGGTGAGTTTACTGGATAAACACACTTTAACACAGCATTTGGAAATTTCACGTTGGATACTTAAAAAAAATGTATCACACTAACAAAGCCGACGCAACAATAACAAGGGGACAAGCTAACATGATATTCCAAATTGTATTTTTAAATATTTGTTTTGACTGGGATCACACTACAAACTATAAAGGAAATTCTAAACCATTTAAAACTGTCAGTAAAATAAAATGTAAGATTGAATTGTCATCCAGCTGCGACATCTCCAGCTGATCCATTCAGAGGACATACTTTGATATTAAATCCCTGTACATGGCAGGATAGCACATCCATAGTAACCTGTACCATTTTTCCTGTGCAGCAGAGACTCTGCTATAGTGAAAATCAGTCATCGTGCCCAAATTGAAGTTATAATTGGAGCTTTAAATCATGTAGATTATTTCTGGATTTATTGTTACAATCATTCTTCATGTTTTGACAACTAAATGCTAAACACAAGGCTCTTGAGCTCCCTAATGTCCCAGTGGAATTAGATAATTGCCAAATATTTCTATGCCAACATATCAATCTTCACAAGAGACATCAGTCGTACTATTATGAACTCTAAATATTTAAGAGTCAAAGTCAAATCAGGATTATATATCGAGGATCTACTCAGGTTATCCACCCTACACTGAGAGGCTGTGTTGTAAGTATAAAGGTTTCTTGTGTGTTGTTTTTAAGCTGTTGTGTTCACAGGAATCTAGGTACACGAGGAGACAAACAAACTCCAAGACATCGCCATGACAACACAAACAAAAGCAGAAAAACACAGAAGTGCTGGGAAGACTGTTTTATAACTACCTCACTGGGATGTCCACTACCAGGAAAGAAGTTGCCACCGTCATAGCGATGTAGGGAGATGTACAGCACACTGGGGTCATTGTAAAAAGCTTCCTGGGTGCCGTTGCCATGGTGAATATCCTGGAGAAAATTACCAGATGACACATTAGGATGCTGCCAAAGACCAAAGCAAGTAATTCACCCAAAACAAAAACCAACCATTAGTGCATCACAACAGCCTAAATAATCATAAATAGCAAATGACTGTTTTTTTATTATGGTATTGCTTATTTCCTTGTTCTGCTAACCCAAAATGCAGAAAGTGCGCCCAGCCTGCACTTTTATTGCATTTAATCATAAAGATTTTTGTTGAAGGAGACAGTAATTAGTGTTTGATTCACTAATATGTCGGAGAGCAACAGTTGGCAGCGGGCTCGCACAAACACACACGGTGAACAGAGACGTCCACCTGGCTGCGGATCAATATCTTCACACACGTGTGTGGATGTGTGTTCATTTGATTACGCGTGACAGCGCGACCTCTACGTGACAGTTCACATGACACGTGGAGACCAGAGATAACGTCTAAATGAAATCATTTATAAATAGGAGTGCTACTGTGCGGGGTTGCTCTGCTTCTGGAAGTACGTTTGGATATTTATTCCTGCCCATGTGGGGACCAGTGACAGTGGTCATGCGGAGGGTCCTTACCCAGTCCACGATTAGGATCTTGCTGACATTAAGTTTCTGTTGGAGCTGCTTGGCAGCAATGGCCACAGAGTTGAAGAAACAGAAGCCCCTGTGGACAAACAGACAGGAAGAAAGGCAGCCACATGTGTTTATCAGGACATCTTCACTAAATTATTATCACAGAAACACCATATGGAGCTCAGGAATCTCATGTCTCGAGTTATCTGGAAGCATGTGTCGGCTATTCAGTCCAGGTTGTGACAGTCATAGCACTGACTCCACTGTGCAAGTCACAGAGGTAAAGTCCTGCCACGCAAACATCTACTGCAAGTATTTGAGAAATGAGGATGTTTCATTTCAAGTTGTTCTGTATTTCATCTTCCACTGCTGACAAACAATGATTGCTTTTGACATTACAACATTATGCTGAGTCAGAAATCCTGCACTCCTGAGAAATGCAGAAACCCACAAAATCTGTGACAAACAGAAAACCAATCTTATCGTAAAGTTCACTCCACGTTCCAAATGATACCATAGTGTGAATCGCTAGCAGGACGTGTGAGATGAGTTCAGAGAAATGAACTCACAACTTGGCGCAGCCATTCCCTCAGCGCTCAATCTACAGTAAAGGTATGCAAAAAAGTGTTGATGTATGAAAAACAATGGAGGAATGTTGAAAGTGGCAGTGTCAGCATAGGTCGCAAACTGTGAGCGCTTTTTATGTGTGTGTGTGGACTGTATATCTTATATGCTGTCCAAATAGTGCTCATCAAGAAAAGTCATTATTGTCTCATAAATAACCAGTGACAAGCACTGCTGAGCACACACACACGCAGTCCCAGCTGAATGTGGTTACTTGGCTAATGCCTCCTATCAAACGCTGACACAAATCCATGCACACAAAAATGCATGTCAATTCGAATACACACACATTCACAGTTCTTTTGAGGTAGTTCGTGGAGGGTCTGCTCCAGGGCGTCAGACAGGTAGTGGACATCACACACACACACACACTCACACACACACACTCACACACATTAAGACAGAGATGACAGAAGTGTAGCTAATCTGTATGAACTTATTAGAAACTCTTTGCAGAGACCTCCTGGCTCCTAGTATGTGTGTGTGTGTGTGTGTGTGTGTATGCTGCTGTACTTACAGTGGTGAGGAGTGGGTTGCATGGTGTCCAGGGGGCCTTACTACTGCAAAGCCATTCTTCAAGAGAAGAGCAAAAACACCTACTGTTACAACAAAAACCACTTTAAAAGCGTTGACATCTTTATGCTGCTCTAGATACTTTTAACTATATAATCAATGCCTGATATATGAAAGGAAGTTAAAGAAGTATACAGTGCTGCATGTTATGACGTTTACTCCACAACCTGTTACATATCTGGCGATAAAGACACACCTTCAACTCTCTTTGTGCCACTTTGAGTGCCAGGTCTGTAACACATCCTGCAGCGATCCGGGCAGCTGCCGATGTGTGAAGTTCATTCCAGGTTGTATCAATATCGACCTGTGATGAGAAAATTATAAAGTCAGTTACAGCTGTTGGGAGAAAATACCAGATTAAACAATACTAGGGTGCAAATGGTTGGAAAGTTGCTGCACATTTAAAATTCACCACCACACTAAACTGAGTTGAGCTGCTGGCCAGTGAGGACAGTTCTGCCTGTGACGGTCGACTGCGAAACCTTTATTTTGAAATATATAAAAATTACGTGGATATTTATTCCTAAAGTGTGGCGCATTCAAAAATACTGAGAAGGATGTACCAGTAACATCAGTGGATACTGAGACTGTGTTTTCACATCCACTTCCTCTAACCTCTATTCTCAGAATAAACAGTCTTGTGTTTCTGCGTTACTTCATGCTTCAAAACTCATATTTCTGCTGGTGTGTTGGGTTGGAACAATGAAATCAGAGGAATTTCTTTTATCGCAGACTTTGCCATCTTGTTCCAATCACCCTTCTTCTCCAGACCAGCCAAGGGCCGGAAATCCAGGCAGATCAGTCGTCTTATCAACCGATGTCCAGCCCACTATTGCTTTTTCTTCCTCCTCCCCTCTCCTCTCCTCTCAGTCCTTGACGACAGTCTCATGGACCTTATTATCCATGTTGTGCCACATAAGAGTAAAAAATTGCCTCTTGCAATTCTTCTGCATCCACATTCCTTGTTTGCCCTCTAAATAAGATCCAGTTTCACTGGCACACACACCCCTCGACGCTGCAGTGCCTGTTTACACCCTCTTTCTGTCCTTCTTCTCTCTCTTTCTCTCATATCTCATCTTTGTACAGCCTTTGATTTCCGACTGGGTTTCAAAGTTATCTTAGCCAAAAACAATAGCATTAGTAATTTGTAGCATTATTAGCTTAATTGTGTAATGAGGTATAATCAGCCTTGTAATGTTTGCTGTTCAGTAGTGCAATTAGACAAATGGAAAGATTTCTACACGATGTGGCCTGTGATTTGTGTCTGTGTGCGTTCATCCGTGTGTGTGTGTGTGTGGCACTCACCCCAACTCCACCACATGGTAACATCACAAACATCCGCTGAGACAGAATTCCTACAGGAGATAATTTATGTCATTAATATTATTATTACAATATTTTACAGTTATTGCTTTTTAAAAGTATTGTTCTTACCTGCCAACTTGCGGTTGTCCAGCTTGAGCCGGTTGAGTGGGTTTGTGCCAAATAGAAGCACATGTTTTTCTGAATGGACTGACTGTAGTTCTTCTAGAGTGGCCTTTCTACTGCGGATACGCTACACACACACACACACACACACACACACACACACACACACGCAAATATTTTAACATACATTAGAGGAGATAAGTGTTGTGATGTACATGCATATTTCCTTGTAAGTGTCTGTGAACCATACCTCACAGTGGTTCCTGAGACCTCTTTCATGCAGCCTGGACCAGATGCTTTGGATCCTCCCAGCATGCTCAGGGTGGCGGCTGTTGTCCCCACATGTACACTGGTGTTTCTGCATCTGACCATCATAAACCAGACCTGGAAACACACAGTTGTATATTACTTCTAAGTAAAATACATCAAAAGGTGTGGACAATCATGTTTTACTGATCAACACGTGTCACTCACCTGTAGTGAAGCGAAGCTGCGTGTCTGCAGCAGGGCTGGACAATGACAGAGATGGTATGGTGGTCGGTGGATGTGGTGGGGGCAGTGAGGTGGAGGCTGGGGAGGACCGGGTCCGGACGAGAGGCTGGTGAGGCCAAATTAGGGCAGGCATGGCCAGGGGGTCCAGCTGGAGACCTGGTCTAAGAATCATGTGCCTCTGTTGTTCCCAGGGAAGTGAGTAAAGAGAAGAAGAGTAAAAGAAGAAGCATCTGTCAGTAACAGTAACTGTAGAAAGGTTACATATACATAATAAGTTGTTTTACTTGGACAATTCAACACTGCTTATCTAAAACACTGTATTGCCATGTTGCCACAATAACGGTCACTCTATTCAGCTTGTATAAATAAAGCTACAGCGCCCTCTGATGTCCAAAACATTGCTCAAACAATGTACATAAGCACTTGGGGTGAAGGATTTCTTTTAGTTTTTGTTATAATTAGTTATAAGATCAATAATTCACTTCATTAAACATTTGAATATTGTTTGGCGGTTTATATTAGTACCTGACTAATGGAGTGCGAGGGCTCAATCAAGCTCTCACGTGAGGAGGTCGTGGACTCTGTGCCGTAAACCGAGTCTGTGCTGGCAGTGCTCTGTCTCCTGCGGTAGCTGTCCTCACAAATTGAACCCGGTTCTGAGCTGCACACGGACCCTGGCTCCGAGCCCGTTCCTGATCCGATCTCCTCCAGGTCCATGTCTTCTGAGGGGATCTGTGTCAGACGAGGCTTCTCAATGAACTTGCTTGTTGGCTGATATAAGTAGAGGTTTTGCAGTGTTTACACGTCTTAAAGATGCTACTACTGCCTTTGACATGTATTTATATAACACATGAAATCATTTTATATTTCTCAGATGGCACAAAGACTTTGCAGATCACATAAGACATACAGCTCACATTGTTCTAGTTTTAGTTCTAGTTGTGTGTGACATACTTGTGCCACCTCTCACCTTGCTCAGGTGGGAATTCTGCTTGAACCTTTCTATCCTGCCCTTGTTGTACTGCTGCAGCAGCTGGTGCTGGGTGTGTGAGTGATGGCTGGCAAACAAAGTAAGGGGTGAGTGGCTGTAGGGCGGTGGCTCAGAGCGCGTTCTCTCCACGGGTCTGTGCGAGGGCAAGGTGACGACGCCTTCTCTTCTGGAGGGGGAGGACAGGTGAGGCGGCTGCTGCTGCTGCTGAGGAACGGAGCTTAAACCATGAACTGCAGAAAGGAGGAGAGATGGGAAGTGATTAAATGGAAACAGCAAAGAAGCACAATGAAAATGGAAAACAGAGAAAAACATTGTGTAGTTGTGTAATGTTAGTGAAATTGCACTGTTGTAAAATGCCCTGTAGAGGGCACGCGTGGGCTGTTTATAATATTGAACAAAAGGAACTGCACAAGCACAAGCCTTTGATAATGTTCCTACTTTCCATTCAGAGAGGTACAGGTGTTACAAATTATGTTAACAATGGCTCAGTTTCCTTTAAATATCTCAGTCAGTCTGTATTCGTCTGCTACAGTAAATTAAAATAGTATTGTGAGCAGTTGGTAAGTTGTTAATCCAAAAAGTACATAGCTACATGTGCAGGTGTAACTGAGTCTAGTCCTTTATATTTCCAATAGTTATCAAATATTAACCAACATTTATAAACACAATTAATAAACTACAATTGCAGTATAATTGATATTATACATATAGTACTGCTTAGTGCTGTCACTTGCATATCTAAATTCTGCGTATGTTCGATTTACAGTTATGTAACTCACGAGAGACAAACTGGGAATGCACCAGCCCAGTATGTGGTTCCAGTATGAGCACAGGCTGCAGGCGCTGAGCCAGAGCTGGGCTGTTTCCTTCCAGAGGCAGGTAGAATTGATTCAAAGCAGATACTATCGGCCTGGCTACTTGTAGGTCAGCCTAGGGACAGAAAGGAGAATGGAAATGTGATAGTAAGAAAGGCTGGAAGGAAATTAAGGAAGCCTTTGTTAAGCTGCAGCTTACACAAATAAGCAAATGGAGGGTTAATGTCTCAAAAAAATTGAAATTTAATAGGCTGCAAGGCAGTGAGCAACACCGGCAGTGTGAGTAAACTGAATCACAAGATATGAAAAGTACCAGAGAGATCAAGAAGGAAGTGAAAGCCCGAATACGCCACTTGTTTCTATATGTGTTCAAGTGTTCAGACACTATCTCAGGCATTTGTGACACATACATTCATGTTATGAAGCCATGTGTTCATGCTATGTGGTCTGTGTGGTTTGTAAAAGGACTTCATTTATCATTAAATTGATGTATGTAGTTATTTGTAGTGTTTTGTTGGTAAATAAAAGTTCAACCATGTCTAAAGGTCACATTACTCACCTGCGCAGGAAGTCCAGCAGTAATGTTGGGCATGGCAGAGGGTTTGGGAGGCAAGGCAAAGTGGGATAAATTACCATCCTTCAACAGTAATCTCTGTGCCTGAATGAGTCAGAAATGTTCACTATACAGATTATCTCTACAAATAATTAGCAACAGATTATTACATGGGCTGAGCCGAGCAGATCAACTTTCACATCAGTACTACAGTATGATTAGTACTGTATAAGTATGATTTAGGTAAAATAGTTATTATACAAGACTCCACAAGCCAACAACGCTGCTGTAAACAGCAAGAAACAGTAGCGCTACTGTGACCCAGACACATTCAGCAGCCTGGCAGCAATTCAGAAATATTTATTTTTAATAGTTTCTGTGTGAAACTCACTTTTGTGTTCAATCAGAGAAGGCCAACTATCTCTCCTTTTTTAATTTTGCAACTACCACTACCTTGATTTTCCAAAAGTTGCAAATTGAAGCTTTAAATGGCAAAAAATCATCAGAAACCTCTAATCATTCTCAGGTAGTTTAAGCAGGATCATATCATTTTAATTTGGTTTGGTTTTCTGGAAACTTTCTAGGAACTCACCTCTTGAGCCAGTGGGAGGGTCCCATTGTCTGAATGCAGGCTGTCGTTGGGTGAACTGCACCCTGATGCTGGGGTGCTACTGCTGCTTGGGGAGGAGTCTGGATGACAGAATGGATAGAAACTCATAAACCATCACTTTCACAACAAATGTGTTCATATAGCACCAAAGGACGCACACAGCAAAAGTACAGTACAATATGTGTGTTGCTAAAACACATCTCTTAGGTGTCTCGTGCTGTAAAGTAACAAACAAATCAACTTAAATCTGAAAGAGTTCCAAACATGCAAGGGAATCAGAAGTATCACGTGAGTGATGTAGTTAAAGGCTGGTACTGTACCCAGAGTTTCTGTCCTGTGTTTGACGGCAGGAGGGGCACTGATCTTACGCTGCAGTGGGTTTGGCCTTGCACTGATGAGCTTCTTTATCTTCCACTTCAGAGTGGGCTCTGAGACTGCACGCACACACACACACACACACACACACACACACACACACACACACACACACGTAATTAGCATACACAGGAAACACATAGCTCTCAAACTCACAGAACTTGATAATAAATGGGCTGCTGCTTTATACAGCACATCAGCAAGAATGCACTCACTCACATACATAGTTTTGCACTAGATGCCCAGAATAAAAACCAAGTCGAAGCACTACGCAGCACAGCTGAACTGAGCAAATGCCTCATCCCTGGTAAATAGCATGAAAATGTTCCATGTTTACATTGGTCAGGGTCCAATAGTTCTAAACAAAACAGTCAATGAGTGGCTGGCTCAGAGAAGATAAAAGACAGCTTTGTGTTGTCGCTGAGCCAAAAAAAAAAAAAAAACAAGGTGTGTGTGTGTGTGCTGACACTGGGTTCTAGGGCAACACAAATAAAAAAAGGCTTTCTGAATAGTTAGTGTGCTCGAAGAGATGAACAGGAAGACGAAACCACTCCTGTTCTCATTCAGGTGATGAGAGAGATCTAGCACAGTGCATTGTACACATACCTTAGATGGAGTTATGTAACTACTCTGGTGCTTGCGTCTCACTGTTGCTGTTTGTTTTTTATGGCTGTTCCGATTTCTCCGGCCCTGCAGGCCCGGTGCTTAATGAGTGTCCTTTGTCTGAGTTGATAGGACACTCCAGTGTATGTTCATTGTCTCCCTCACTTTCCCATTCTCGAGCCCATAATATGTAACATAATCACAGTTTGCCGTGACACTGGGGAGCATCACACTGAACAAAATATCCCACTGAACTATGCACATAGGTGACTTTGAGTCTTACTCAAATTACACACACAGTAGAAAACGACAAGCGAATAGATATGCAATGGAAGAATCACCATTGACCTTCGCGCTTTTAACTTCACGGTGGGAACCCTCATCGCAGACACAAACAGCTAGAGGCATCTCACCTGTTCTGCGCAGGGCGAGGTCCTTACGCTGGTCACAGGGTGAGGCCTGAGGATTTGGGGATACATCAGGACCTGGGAGCCTAGGAAACCAAAGAAAGATCAGATCGAATAAATGGAGTGGACCCACCCCATTATTATTGAATATACCAGTGGAGCTTTGCAGTACCACAATAAGCATTCATGATCCTCTATGCACTGTGTGTGTCCTCATACAGTCTATACAGTTTATACTTTGATGTTGTAGATGTGTTCTGCACATTTTTCTCTCTCACCTATATGCTGGTGTAGGACTGTTGTGGTTGGGAGTGACCCTGTCATGGCTCTTCATCATTAGATGTTCCCGAAGCTTCTGTTTTACCAGGGGACTGGCTACAGCACCTGCCAATCAATAAAACCACTCCAGTAAATAGGAAATGATTCAGATCACGTAGATCAAGTATTGTAATCATAAGGTATTGTACATTATTGCATTATCAGATCCTACTTCTAAAGTGAAGAGTACACAGAAGTAGGATCCAGGAAATTTGTCACTTTCCTCTGTGCTCCTTTCATTTCCACTACACACACACACACACACACACACACACACACACACACACACACACACACACACACACACACACACACACACACACACACACACACACACAAAAAGTGTTTCCTGAAACAAATGTGTTGGCTTGAGTTGGGTTTGATGTAAGTAAAAATTTCCTTGGAATCTGAGAATACACCATAGTACTGCTGGAAATCCCCTTTTCTTTTTTACTGAAACATACAATGTGCTATGACTCAAACACAGAGTGTGTCAACAGCCCTATGGCCTGAGAAGAGCCAGTGAAAACACATGCATATAGTGCATGGAGCATACACTATGTGATACTCACTCTGCTCGTTTTTACTCTTTCGAATCAGCTGCTGTATCTCTTCTCTTTTCTCCTCCTCCATATCTTTTTGCCTTTGTTCAATGTTGTACTTAAAAGGAAAAGAAAATATAATTATGACCCGTTTGCATGTTAAATTTACACAGAAAGGGACAAAAGCTGCCACTGCCACAGCCTGTGACAAATAAATATCTGGATATAGCCACAGAAGCATGCCGTATACCTTGACATCTATCAGCTGATCGAAGCTTGCATATTGCACTCAGAATCAGTCTGTTTACAGTAATTTGACCTGCTTCTTATTCAGTTCTGCTGAACAGTCACCCTAGAATAAAGGCGTGTGGTAAAAGCAGCTGGTTTGCTCTTGTGGTCGCTGTTGCAGGAGGTCCATGTGTCTCACCTACATAAAACGTTGACGTAGTGATGGGCTAATGCTGCCAGATGTGGCGAGACACGACAGAGGCTAAGACTTTATACTCGGATCATACTCAGTCGTATGAAGCACCTGAATTTGCACTGAATGCTGGTGACACAGGAATATGTGTATATGAAAAAGGTTTTTTTCCTCACCTGCAAGCTTTGGGAAAATTGAGGGCAATGCTGAGGGGTGAAGGATCTCAGGAAGAGATGAGGGTGGGGAGCCAGCATGGCCGAATCTGGGCCTGGGTGCAACAACCTTTGGGTCACACTTAGGTCCATGGGCCTATGTATGGATGATGAAACCCTATTGCTGATGATCACATCCACTACAGGACAGAGAAAAGAAAAAAGAATAATACATTACATTGTTAAAAGATGTGCTACAACCTAGATCAATCTACTTTCAATCTCGCATGCAACAATTTTCAATTTCCTGCATGCTGATAACAGAAACATCATCATCATCACTTTAGCTTGTTCAAAAGTATCCAAAATAGTGTAAACCTTAGAGGTCCTGTTCATAACACAAAGAGACAGGCAAGGAAGTATGTTTTGAACAGATATTGATGCAAAAAGTTCACAGAACAATTGGAGAGACATTTATTGTTTGTGCTTTAAATAAACGTTATCAAGAGTGCACTCGGTTTATTTGGCCTAAGTGTATATCCAGATGTGTACTTGAACTCGAACTCTGCACATTCACCAGTCATATTTCATTTCATTCAAGTCTTCCTGCCTCAAGTGAACTGGCCATTGTCCAACACTGCATTGAGGAAAGCAAACGAGAAGGGTATTTGCACATGTTTAGGGTTCGGGGGCACAAAGGAAAGAAAGAATGAAGAAGTGGTTAGGAGAGTTGGACTTTTGTGGCCAAGGCGTTTGGGTCAGGTACATCAATCTGTCAGACGTTTTTTGTAGGTGCAGAGGAGAGAGAAAGGATTTTGATCCATTTAAGAAATTCAAAGGCACCGTAAATATGTTAGAGCGACATTACCTTTCACCACAGTGATTTAAAAATATGGCAGAAATGGCGCAATATGGGGCCTGATGCTAGACATACAACAATACAGCAGACAGGAAGGCAGACGATAACTGGAAGTGAAGCATCCTATCGACAAGCAAAAACCATAGAAACTGACAGATCATTTGATACCGTTTTCGTGTGTCAATGTGGCTGACACCTAAAACCAATAAACATGATGTGTTTCAGTACAAAACAAAAGACAGATACAGCATGTAAGGAGACACCTCACTCCCTTTGGGGTCGAAGGGTCAGTGGGAGGGAGAGAAGTATGTGGAAATTTACTGAACTCATCAGCCTGGATGATTGCAGCTCAAATTATTACTCAACATTACTCACATAATTCCTGTAAGTGTAATAGTGTGAGTAATGTCTTCAATGTCTACAACAGCACCTCCAGCAAAGACGGTGCATTGGCTTCAATGAAGCCAACATCAGACACAACCTTATGAGATCTAACTTTCAGCAATGCAACAAAACATCCTTAAGCAAATCCCCGCACGCAGGCTGCACCCGAGTGCCACTGAGCCACCCTCGAGTCTGAGACAGACGGCCAAGACCCAGGCAATCATGTCTGTGAAGGCGTTACAGGTCGACAGGATTCCTATGAAGAAGAAAAGACTCCCATGCTCTTATTACCGCAGGTCAAGCAAGACTTACACACAGCAGAACATGGAAAAGCAGGCAGGGAGTTAATAAGATTAGATTCATTTACAGAACAAGATAATACTGCATTTTAAGCCAAGTGGTTTCAGTTCTGTTGCCGTTCTTGCCAGCTCAGTACTGAGTTCATCATAACAGCGCTATTAGTTCATGGGAACAGCTTTGTGCTTTCATGTCTCCTATGCGAGACAGAGAATGGCAGAGAGATACAGACGTTTTGGAGGCATGATTATTTGTACAGTTCATAATACAGGTGCAGGAAAACAGGATGACAAGCCTCTTGTAAAAGCAAATTACACGCTTCTTGATCTGTGCAGTTCTCTCATGTCATTGGAATCTTGCCTTGCAAGGTAGCGCAAGGAAGTCCGGCTACGTCAGATAAATCTTTGTTTAAACAGCTGACTTCATGCCTCTCTGACTGTATGTCAGTACTGAAGATGACTTGGTCTTTAAGATTGTCTCATATTTTAAAACTTTTACTGTTTTACTAAAACTGAAAGGTGCAACAGGAAGTACCAGTTAGAGCAGAACAGTGTTACCAGAAGCCTATGTGTGTTTTCTGCGGAAATCAGACAATCCCTGGAGGAGTGGGACAGTGGTGGCGGCGGCGGTGAGGCCTAAAATAATCTGCAAACACTCTCACATACATGTACGAAAACATGATTACCAAACAACCCAGCACCCCTGACAGAGAGGAAATGATCAGGAAGTAAGTCTTACTTCTCATCTAAACAGAAAAGAAACACCTGTGGTTTATGCGCTTTGACTCCGAGAGTACAGTGAAGACCAAAACTGAAGCACCCATAAATGAAGTGTCTAATTTCTACTGACTTTGAATCACACTAAATGTCCTCTCAGAGACTTGTATTCACTCCTGCACGTTTATTGTGCATTATTACACTAACTAAACAGTTAAGGTTTTTACCACACGGACCCTAAATCGTTTCAAAAGCAGATGATCATATTAACAAGAGTTTACTATAAGAGAGCATTTACCGTACATTACACTGTACATCAACTTTACTCTAAAAATAATAGATACATATTTTAAGGCTGAAAAGAAAGAGTTGTGATAGGATAAAATCTTCAACATTTTAAAAATACGCTGAAGTGTACCTAGATAAGATCAGTGTGCGTGCTTCTGTTGCTCTCATTTGAACGTTGTGGTGCTAAAAATAGGCAGGAGACGAACTTCTGGTTTCTGTAATAGCATATTTGTTTCACAATCATCATCCTCTTTCTGTCGGCCTTCTGCAGTAACACAATGAGGCACTGACACACACACACACACACACACACACACACACACACACACACATACACTGTATGCACACGCTTGATCACATGTATGAGGTTATGCACACACGCACACACACACACACACACACACACACACACACACACACACACACATGCACACACACAGAGAAACAGTGACTTCCTGTTTCTAAAGTTAGCCTGCACCATAACATCCTCTTGGTTCATTTAGGCAAGCAGAAGCTGCTATTTTGGTTGCATGGCTTCACTGGCTCATTGCTGCAGCTTGAGAGAGTTACGGTCTTATGGCAGTATTTATATCCACACTGTGGATAAAAATGTGCTTTGTTTATTGTTTGACTGGAGTGAGCTCCATAGTGGTATTGGAAGGAGTTATGTCTGCAGCACTCAGGTTAAGCCCTCGGTACTATCTGTGTACATAAACTCAGACAGCAGCCTTGAGGTTTATGCCTGGTTAGATGAGCAACAAAGCAGAAAGAGCAAGAGTTCAGAATCAAAAAGTCGCAAAATTAAACAAATGATTTTGCTCTAGTTAGATGTCAAACACGCGAGCTTGTGCTGCGTGTCATTTTATTATGTTTATAATCAGGCAGACGCTAGCCTCTATTAATAAATGCAGCAGATTCCCCTGCCACCTATCTCTCTACTCCACCGTATACTTCATCCATCCTCTGTCCTTACGTTTATAGGAATCCACAGCTGTTGGGGGCATTCTGTCCCTCTGCTTCCGAGCAGCTGGAGTATCAATCTCCTTATGTGTAGATCTATATGTGTGTGTGTGTGTGTGTGTGCTGTTGTGTATTTATCCTCCACACGCCAAGATATTAATAGGGTGCAGTTGTTTCTTTTGAGTGTACACAGCAGGTCTTTGTGTTTGCATAAGTGAGATCTGCCTGTGTGACAGTTGAGGGTACATGTGCATCAGTGCTGGCGTGTGTTGGTGCCAGTGTATTAATAGTGCCCATCTGTTTCACTTGAAAGAACACTGTGGCTCTTTGTGCAAGTTTCGGTATATGAGACCAAGCCGGCTATTTTTAGTGTCACCTGTCCGCAAACACTTGTGTTGCTCTGTGTAGTGCAGGTGCACATGTTTGAGGACACAGAGTTTGTGCATGGCGGCTTCTGGACATATTAATAGCATCAACAGCATAATACAGTAAAATCACTCCTACAGCAAATGGATACATGCGATTGAATTAGTATCAGCTAAAGTAAAGCTGTTTAAGTTTACGCTAAAAAGTGTGTGAAAGTTACCACTAACCCTAAAAAGAAAATCCTCGCTTACTGAACTAAATGTAAAACGAACGCTGATCAGCCACAGTTTTAAAACCACCCGGTGGTGTATTGTTGTGGCTGCGTGTATTTCTATTTTTGAGTGTCAACACAGTAGCAGCACCAGATTCCAAGTAGTCTTTTCTTTCTTTCTCTCACAGTCACTCATCAGTACTGTTTTGTAGTGTCCCTGGCACTCTCTTTAGCCAGAAGGTCAGAGGTCAGACAGTTACAAGACTTCTCTTGATGTTCTGTCCCTGAGGCGGCACGGGAAAAAGGTGAGGGGTCGCCAGCTTGCTGTAGAGCTGTGTGCATGAGAAAGTCTCACAAGCTATCATGCCCTGTGATTCTCCAGCTTGATTTCTCACAGCCGAAACAGACCGGCAATTGTTGAATTGGTGTTTTTATGTATCCTGTGGGCTCCAAAGGAGTCTTTTTAGTAGGGAGAAAACAGAACTAAATTTGGCCCAGGATACTGTCATATGGTTGGCATGAGACTGAATGGGTCTTGCCTGAAGACAGGAAAAACAGAAACTGCTAAGAAGGTTGAGACGGATGCCTCCACGATCTGACAGGTGCTTATTGTTCCCAATAGGCAGAGCAACGCAGTACTTTAGCACTAATACACACCTTGATTCAGACATACCGCGCACAAATGATCAACGTTAATACAGCCCTGTGGGCAAATTATGCAAAATACAGATAGGAGCTACCATTTGATCTGGCGACAACACCAGCTGACTTCCTTTTTGTGCTTCAAAAGAAACAGTGGCTAATCATCCGAGCATGGACTGGTACATGTGAGTGATCTATGTACCGCATCTCCACCCACAAACATCCACCTCTCCCTGAAGTTATTAGATCTCACCTGAGGGAATATGCTGCCGCCCACACACAGATGTGTATAGATTTATTTTAAACACATAAAAATCCACAAAACACCTGGCGAAAGCATGTGACTAAAAAAAAAAGCTTCTTATGCCCACTTCCGACTCTAGGTCACTGCAGTGTCTGCAGTACTGCAACTAAAAAACCTATAAATGCACTCTATTAGGCTATTAGACTGGTTTTACTGCTGGTTTGATAAAGGTACCGTCTTCATTTGGACTTGTTGAACTGATTTCATTAATACGCTCACTCTCTCTGGCAAACAAACTCTCTCGCGTGATTCACAACCAGAGCAATTGTCCTGTCGCTGTTTTTTTTTGAGGAGCAGAGTATCAGTAGTCAGCTGAGTTGATCTTAAATCAGGAAGAGGAAATGTGATCTGGGGCTCTGGCCGGTCCAGAACACTGTCCCTATTGTCAGTGCACTGCTGTGGCTCAAACTGGGAAAACACTGGGGACTTTTAAAGGTTATCTGTCCTGGGAAAAGGTTAATAAATATTCACTTTCACAAATTGCCTGTGACCCAAAGGAATACTCAAAATGGATACCTGATCACTCACAATGTGGCTAAGGTGAAAGTTGTACATGTGGCTCAATAGTAATAATAAAGAAATCAATGGAGAAGCAAAGCCAACAAGCTTCAATCAGTGTTTCCTCAAATGAGATCAAAATACCGAACTGATACACTGGAAATTGGTGATTAATCAACCTTCTGTGGAAGATCCCTTACTGGTTATCTTAGTCATCCATGCAGTACAAAAACTGAAAATAAAACAATCCACTGAACTTTTCATGTCCTGACCCAGAACAGTAAAGGACAGTAAATAAGCTGTGTAAATCATAATTATTAAATTCATCATATTATTATCATTACTATTTTAATAATTAATTCTTTAATTTGAATAGATCACCCTGGGATATGGAAAACTATAATGAGAATTATAATTTAAGAAATAATAAGGAGCATAATTAAAAAGACTTTATGTTGCAGCTCTTCTAGAAGTCACCTACTACTTGCACGTCTCTCTCTCTCCGTTTCCCTAAAGCACTGGTTCCCAAACCTGGTCTGCAAGGCCCACTGCCCTGTTTGTTTTCCAACTATCTCTGCCTTCTGCCGATTGCCTGGAAGAGAAATGATCAGGACAGCTGGAAAACAAGCAGGAGACTGGGTCTTCAGGATCAGGTTTGGGAAACAAAGTTCTTAAGAGATCATTCTTTGATTCTTCATCATGTAGTTATTTTAATACTACTAACGAAGATGTATCAGAGCCTCTTGTTTCACTCTGGGGAGTGGGTGTAATGTTTGGAGAGAAATAAGCAAGAATATACAAGATCATCTTTTGCTTAGGTCACACTGATCAGTGAGAAAAAGCCATGGGCAGCTTTCTTTATACACCAGAAACAGGCTCTATGTCTTTAAAATCACAGAGACAGTGTCTGAACACAGGTTTAAGTATAACCTACAATATATTTCAACTTCGTACTAAATATTGTACCTTTGTTTCAATTATTTGAGCTAGTAATGTATTAGTAACAATCACACAATAAAGTGTTAAAAATCATGAGCTCATGATGCACCTGGCATCTGACTAAAACAATGGCAATCTGAGGACAGTAAAAATACATATAGCAGGTTTTAATAATGAGCAGATGATCAGCGGTAACTGTACGTTCTAATTATTATTTGGACAGTGGGATTTAAAAACAAACTCCAATGCAGCAGAGGATACCACAGCAACTGTAAAGTCTGACTGACATCAGAAACAGACTTCACATCAGATGATGGTTGAGGGGAAAGGATGTCCGAGAAAAACAATTTCCTCGGCTCCTCTCTCCTCACATCTTTTCCTTTCTGTGCATCTTGAGCAGTGGAGACTAAGACGCAAGGAAAAGATGCAAGTGAGGGGTAAAATGGATGCAAGTAAGAGAACTGGGACCCAGTATGTGACAAATGACATTTTGAGTGGATCTCTGAGAAAATACTTATAATAATCATGATCATGATCATTTTACGTGTTTTCTGTACCTGTGAATCTCTCCTAGATGGTTACCCTCACCAGCGTGCAAAGTGAAACTTAGCTGCATACCTCAAGAGCGAGCCAAAACAATGGAGGCTGCTAGCAGACACATCTGATACAGCAGTCCGCTCTACACAACTGTACCTAACTGTGCAACTAGTTAGGCCAGAGCGTGACTCACAGCTGATGGCAGCCGTAAGAGAAGAGACGTGACTTTAGCATGTAGAATGTAGAAAAACCCCAAAGACAGTTTCCACATCTGCAGCGTAAGTGGGAAATATTTAACCAACTATGCATGTGCTATATTGGTGCTAAACGTTGTAACCATATAAGGCCTGTTGTGTGTGTATGAAAGTGACAAACCCACAGAGTGTCACAACCTGAGAAGCAGAGGGGCCTTTGTAATCAACAGTTTGGTAAAATGACACTAATCACGTAGATTAGAGGGTCGGTGATTGTGAAAGACACAAACACACACACATATTGTGTGTCTACCTCTGTGCAAATACTGCGTACAGGCAGGCGTTTGACAATCACTGCTGTCCATCACACATACACAGAGATGACGAGATGAAGGAGCTCAGGAGCGATGAAGAGATCTAAATCGCAACAGAGACGGGGGCCGAGGCGTGTAGGAGGTGGCCCACATGAAACTAATGTAACTGTATCCTCACAACATCACCGAGGCTATGACCTCATACGGAGCAGGGAGGGAACCAACCTGGACACAGGAGAACATTATTCCATGACGGCTGCTGTGTGTGTGTGTGTTTTCATTTTCTAGACACTGAGGGGACCTGGGTGGGAGCTCAGCACTTTAACGACTTCTGTCACATCACAGCCCATACACACACACACACACACACACACACACACACACACACACACACACACACACACACACACACACACAGAGCTACCCGCCCGTCAAACAAGCCAACATTTGTTGCCTGGTAGTGAATGAGTCAAACTTTTCAATGACGTTATGGGTAGAAGTACATCCAGCAGGAAATGTGAGCTCACAATAAGGCTCTTAAAACCATAATTACTCAATTATTTGCCCTATTTAACACTTTAAATAGGTGATGTTGCCTGTCAGTTTAGGATACGTCCATTAGATGAACAGGCAATGGTGTTTATTCATTTATGCTGCAGCATCCAAGGCTGACCTCACTACTATTGTTTGTTTTCTGATACTAAAGTGATGGAAACTTGCTTGAAAATACCTGTCAGGTGCGCTTTTACACCTGCCTAGTTTGAACACAGGCCAGGACAGTGTTTCTAGCGTAAAATGGTCATTTAGATGGCACTTTCAAACACTTTTGCCTTATAATATTTCACCTGACCGGAGCTCTTGTGTGCCTGCAAAGGAAGACAAGTCAAATGTAGGTGTGCGTGTGTGAAAGAGGCTCAAAGTGTGAGTCGCATCGACTAGTTGTTCCACGGTGCGTGTCAGCAAACAAACAGCGCCTACCTTTTCAGAGGTCAAGTTCAAAAGCGACACATTTCCACTTTTCAAGCCGCACTCGCAAGTCAGACAAAAAAAAAAAAAAAAAAAAAACAACCCCTCCGTCCAACAGTCTCCCGTCTTCATGTGAGCGTAACTTTGACTGCACGGCTCGTTGGTCTGTCACCGCTGGAGACGCACACCGATCCAAAGAGCGCACGGATAATACCGACGCCACAGGAAGAGAGACGCCACAGAGAGCTGCTCTCCGCTCGGTGTCTGCTGCTCACTGAGCGTCTGTCGGCGGTGAAGACGTCGATAAGCGCCGCCGCTCTCGTTTGTTGCGTGTGTGCGCGCTGCTGGTGCGGTGGCTCCACCTGCTGCACCCAGCTGGGTAAGGATGCGCAGCGCGTCCGCCGTGTGGCGTAAGGACAGTTTTGGTCGGTCCTCGTCTTCTGAAGGTTTGTTTTAGATGAGATGAAGTGTGTTTGTGTGTGTGTGTGTCTGTGATTTTTTTTTTTACCATTTGGTGTGTGCAACTCTTCTGCCACCCAGGGGTCCTGTGCGCCACGCCCACCCGGATGCTCTTTGCCAGTGTACAGTGTCTTAGAGGTGTGTGTGTGTGTGTGTGTTTTACACATAAATAAAACTATTAAAATACTCTTTCCACGTCAGTTTGAAAACAGAGCTCAACAAAGTCATTTGAATTAATGATAATAATAACAGCAAGTATGTAAGTGATTGCATCCTGTACAGTAACTCACCTAAATGATCACTGGTGCAGCCAACTGGTTGGTTTAATTCAGTGAAGATCGCCTGAGTTCAGTGAATGTGTTTTAGTGATTGTAGTATAAATACACGTGTATCTGGCACTAACACTGGTGGACCAGGATCCTCCCTGAAGACAAATAGCAATAACCAATAACACACGATCGGTGACTTTAATGTTGTGGTGGACGAGGTCACAATGTACTGTATGTTCTGACACCTGTGGACCCTGTCCAGCATTACGTTGTGCTCATGCTGTCCCCTGTCCACCACTACGTTAAACACAACACATGGATGTGTTTTGACTGACCAGTGTGTGTTGATATGTCACTCGAACACGTCAACAAGTAATTTTCACACGAGGAGTCAGTACAGGTAGTAAACAAGTAAAGAAACTATAGGATACTGATTAAAAGCAGAATTAGGATTTCATGCAGTGTGTTTTGTTGTAAGTGTAGTTTAAAAGTAAGAAATATAAATAAAACTGGACCAACTACAACTTAAAAATACAATTCACAAAAGAAAGTGTGTCCACACAGACACAAACATTATGTAGTGTATCTATGCTATTTAAGAATAAGCTCGGTGGAGAGGCCACAAAATACAGTGTTTTTTTAATCCACTTTGGAACATGTTGTCTGTTTCATGCAGCTGTACTGCACCCAGTATTTTAGACAGTAAGTTCAACTTTATCGAGTTCTTGAAATAAAGACAGAGACATTTTTAATTGTGCTGTCTGGTCTCAAACCATCTCTCACGGTTTTATCCTGCTTGATCAAATTCATTCTTTACCAGTGCAAAAGTCAATGAACCAATCTGGGTCACACCAACTAATAAAAGACTGTGAGCCGAGCCAGTGTTTCATGTGACCCAGGCCAGGCCTGATCCCATGAGTAAGTAGGTTTGTTTTTCACTTAAATTATGTACCTAAGGGGAAATTATGACCTGAGCCAAGAAAAAAAAAACTGCTCTCAGTCTAATTCCAACAACAGTAGGTCTTTTCCCTTGTGCTCTTGGCAAGCCATCCCCGAGTCACGGGACTGAACTGAATGATTTAAGATACCTACGAGCGAAGTGAATTTCGCAGCACAGCTTCCATTTTGAGCAGCACATGTTTGAGGCACATCTTTTTCTTTTTGCAGATGTAGAGACTCTCTGGCAGCTGTTGCTACTTAAGTTATATTTTCCCTGAAATGAACTCATTTATTAGGAGTTTTGCTAATAGGGCACACAGCTGATTCTCAACTAATTACATAAATTATATCAAAACCAGAAAGGTTTGTGCTTCTGCTAACATATCGACATCAGATGGCAACAGAGTTCACTTTCCCCCTCAAGCTATTTCTATATTGCCTGCTGATGCAGGTCAGCGCCGCTGCTGAGTGGCATGTGAGGGTTTGGATCTGCATGTGGGTGTGTCAGCCTACCTGTGTGTGTGTTTGCCTGACTGGATCATAGTGAGTGGGACAATTCTTAGACCCTACAAATAAAAAAAAAACAACATATATGAGTTAAAAAAAAAAGCCAGAACAGCAAAGAACCGAAAAAAGCCACATATGGCGTACAAGCGTAGGACTCCAAGGTGGACTTTTTTGGCTGGTAGGGCTCACTGCTCTCTTCCAGTTACAGGAAGCCCGTAGGAATGAGAGGAATGCAGTCAAGCAATACGGTGATGGAGGGAGCAGCAGTTGCAGGGCAGATTGCCAAAAAGAACGGAAAAAAAACAAAAAACGAGGGAGTCAAGAGAAGATAGCGGGAGTGAGAAAGTCATTAGAGAGTGCAAAGGGCTGGGGTGTGACTAATTAGGCAAAAGCCAACACTGGCAAGTCTCCGGCTGTGTACACACACAGTCATATACCAAAACAATGCCCAGCGACAGCTTGTCTGTACTTGTACTGTGACGAGGACTTTGAAGGAGCCGTCGACAGAAAAGTATATTGGTGCAACTCATGGAATGTGTGGAGTTATCAGTCGGTTTTCCTGGTGATGGGTGGAGGCTGGGGGTCCACAAACAAGAATTAGTTTTTTACTATTCAGGGGTCACACATTCATACACGCAGCCTGTTTTCTGCTTGCTTTAAGTTTGTTTCTGCTACTGTTTTGTTTCTGGTCTTTGTGGTCATGGTAAACCAGCTTCATCTATATAATGCAAGATGACAAAGGTGTCCTAGAAGGCTTTACGACATTGGTGTTAGAATTAGAAGTGGTAGTAAATTGTCATCTTGCTACAACACACACAGAGGCAAGGCAGTTTCACTTCCCGTGTAAAATAGAGGTTGTGGAAAAGCATAGTTTGAGCACGTCCACTGCACGTCTTCAGGTAGGCCCCGCGTAGCTCTAGCAAGCAGCTGTGTGGTGACTTTGAACTGAGAAGCCACTGGAGGCTGCTTGCAGCGGTGGGTAGCCTCTAAAGCCTTTCCATTCCCAACAGCAAAGCAAAGTCAACCCACAGAGGGGAGAGATAGCGCTCAGCGCTCGGCGAGTTTCTCTGGAAACTGACAGAGATGCTGGAAAGCATAGCTTTACGACGCCTTCACACTCCTGTGTGCACACGTGTGGAAAAAGAGTTCAGACGAGAGTGTACACCTTTGAAATGTTCTGCGACTTTGCTTTTAAATATTTCACAAACTGAAGAAACATAAATCTGCTGTAAACATATTAAATACTTCTCATAATGACTGTTATTTAATAGGGAAATTAATTTTATAGTATCGATGTCCATTACTTAATAATAATTAATCTAAATGGAAACACACTCATGGCAATTACTGTGCCTTATAAACACATTAAGACCCAAATGAAAATATACAGAGAGTATAGAGGGCATAGAAAAGAAAAATACTTTTCACAGCTGCTGTACAGTAGTTTCTGAAAGTTAAACTGCTTCCTCTATGAAAACATATTTATGATGTTATTTCCCTTTACAATTACTCATACTAGTGCTATTGTAGCCTGTATCATAACCTTGCAGTAAAAAACTTTTCCTCAAGGGGGTGACACTAAAATAAATGACTGCATCTATTGTTTGTTATCGACAGAAAATACATAAGCAGCCTGTGCAGATGTAACTTGAACAGCCACACAGTAGCGTGGGGGTGGGGGGCACTCATTAGTTTCATGTCCATCTCAAACACTCATCTCAAGATCCTTCTTCATCTCGTTACAGTGCTCACTTGACCTCAGCGCGCCCGATCCTGCTGCCATGGAGAACCCTCTTCAGGCCAGAGGGGACTTAATGGGAGGTGATGTGTTTTCTAATGGCATACTGTTCTTTCTAAAGACAAGTGATCAATTATTTAAGGTGTGAAACTTTTGGTTTGCAATTTTTCAAGTCGGTCTTAATTTGTACACTGACAAAGGTTTTTCATGCTGTAGTCAATACTGTAGGCACAGATCACTTCCTGAAGCCCTTTCAGTGGCATGCTCAGTATCCACAGTCACAAAAAATGAGTTCATTTATCTAAAGCTAATATAATGTGTTTATTAAATCATGTGTATATTGTCTTCACAGTCTTTTTGCTGTGAAATTTCTTTTACCCATCATCAGCAAAAAGGAGCTTTTGCACTAAAAAGCTGCTACTTTGGAAAGTTACAGTTTAGTGTGACTCATTATTTTGTCCTCAGATAATCTTTTTAATACATTTTACACAGATGGAGGACTGTGGACTTTGGCCTCCATCACTTACGTAGGAAGCATATTTTGGAGGGATCTCTTAATCTCTGTATTAACAGGAGGCCTGATTAGAGCCAGTAAAACCTGTTTCAGTGCTCATGTGGGATCCTGACTGTTGTTTTAAGACCGACTTGAAAAACTGTGAACCAGTATTTTAAGTACTGGACACAGGACAAGTGCTGCAAATTTGTGACTAAAACACAGAACGCAGTTTTTCATCATCATAGTTGACACCCACTTGGCTTGATTTAGACACCCGTGCTGTGACTCCTTCTCACTGAGTCAGTGACCCTGAAAGAGGGAGACTTATGTCCCCTGAGGGCCACTTCCAGCTGACTGTGGCCTCTTAACCTGCTGCCTCGTGACCTTTTCAAACTAAACAAATCCAGAGTCTGATGATTTATCACAATGACAGACATACAAACTATCAGGCGCTCTATTAAGTTTGACTGATTCCATACTTTGCACAGGATTCTTCTTTGTTCTCCCCTAATTAGATAAAGTTAAATAAAATACGGCTTCAGTTATTATCTCTTATTCAATTAATCATCCACCTTTCCCCACAAGTCCCCAGAGTGACATGAGAAAATGTCTTGTTTTGTTTGACCAGTTGCTGAATATTGTCAATATAGTTTACTAATGTTTTTGCTGCAGCTCTGTTTTTAAATCTTTGAACAACAATGTACGAACCAGAGGTTCAGTTGAGCAATCAAGCGGAAATGTTGAATACCTTGAATTTACTAAATCACAGTTGTAACTTTGTATTTATTAAACTCTTTACTTTAAAATCTATCACTGCGGGGGGTGGGTGGGGGGGGGGGGGGGTAGGCCAAATAAAACCATACTGTCATCATTATACCCCTATTATTTTTGGAGAGGACACAGAGCAGTTAAAGCCTGATTTATAGCTCGACAAACCACGTAGACAAGCCTCTAAAAATGGAGCAGCATGGGAGAGTAAAAATAGAGCGTAAGTTTAGTGTTTTGAACAAGAGAGCGAGCCGAGCCTGAGGGCAGCAGTTCATCTCATGCAGCGAGATTTGTTTAGCCTGCTATGCAAAAAAACAAAAAAAAAAAAACACAAGGGAGGGTGAACGACTAAATCTGCTACACACCGCTTAACTAACTTTGTTTGGTTTTGTTTCGCCTACTTTCTAATAATGTGGTTTGATGCCTGTGGAAGTGAAGATGCGATGGACGAGGCTGGTCCACGATTTCCAAAGTAACGTGTCTTTAGGCAAAGCGCACGCACACACGAGCAAAATCTGACATCTCAACACATTTTCAGTGTTCGCTCCTTGTAGTGTCCCTGCTGAAATGCTTGAGTACGGAAGACAGGCGCTGTTGTGACAGCCACTTAATTAACTCTCACTGCGGCAAGCGAGCCTCCTTTTCTGGATAAATCATCTTCCTCTTCTCTCTCTCTCTCTGTCTCTGCTCGTCTCCTTCATTATAGTGAGCGACTGTTGTTGTGTGTCTCTTCATTCTTTGCACCCTTAATGCTTTTCGTGGACAGACTGGCTCTCTGGGGTGGGTGGGTCTGTTTCCAATTTTCTTCCTCTCCCCGTCCTGAGAAACAACACTTCCCAAACCAAACAAATATTAAAAAAAATAAAATAAAGAAAGAAGGAAAACTAAAAGTAGGTATAATTACTATTCCTCAGCTTTCCCTCTAAACATTCACTCATGACAAGTGTAGCTGCTTCTCTGAATCCAGCACAAACCCAAACTTCACAGCTGAAGTCAACCAACGCTGACCGACCATCTGACCATCTAGTAAAAGTGAAGCTGAACCGAAGCAACAACTGGAACAAGACACTTCGTTCTGAGCAAAACCGTGTCAGCATCTGCAGCTAGTATCCTCTCTTCAGAGAATTTACAACAGACAGGCAGACATACCTTCCTGCTAATGCACAGTGGCTGCAGTGTAGACATGCAGCTGCTACACACTTTTTCACAGACAGATAGACGTTTGGACCAAATATGTCACATCTCCTACCAGTTTTCCGGTGTTGACAACAAGGGAGAGATCCCTCCGTGCGCCCACAGCAGTCCAGTCAATCACGGAGGCAGCGGACGAACAGGCTGTGAGGCTTGGGGAGAAGATAGATCCTGCTTTGACAGGGGAGTGGTGCTGCAGCGCTGGAGCCCGGCTGTGCACTGGCAGAAAGCTCCACAGTCAGCTGCTTGACACAACAGGCTCTCTCTGACTTGACTGTGTCTTTCACTTCCTCTCATGTGAGCTTAACTATCTCTCCTATCTCTCTCTCTCTCTCTCTCTTCTTTTTTTCACTTACCCACTCTCTCGCAATCTCTCTTTCTGAGAAGACACAGTTGCTCTGCCCCATCAGTGCCCCCCCCCCCCCCCTCCCTGCACCAGAAGCTCTGGGGCGGGAGGGAAGGAGGGATGTGTGTCTGCTGCAAGGGTGTATGTGAGTGAGAAAGAGAGCAACAGATTATTTAGCTGCTTGTGTCTGACAGACAATAGCAGGAAGTGTTGTCCTAGGATGCACAGAGTGCACGAGGCCGAAATAAGAAAGTTGCACCAGGCATTTAAAAGCATTTTACAGTGAAGTTGCACTTTTCCTGTTCAACTGAGAGCAGTGAACAAAAATCTGCAACGTGTGCTTGTTGGGTGTTGTGTGTATTTTACACCTGAGCATACATGTGTATTATTATTTACTTGTTTAAACTAATCTGTGGGACAAAACTGACGCTAGAATAGGCTATTGAAGATTGGACCATTGACTATTTGCAGATTGTTTTTATTTACATTTCATTATTTAATTTAGGGTTTATTATTATTATTAGGAGAGATATATAAACTACACAGTGTAGTGTTAACGTTAATTAGATGTCGACGCGTTCTATACTCTATCTAAATAATTGTTTGACACTTAATTTCTTAAAATATTGTTTACATTGAGCATATACTGTATGAATAACACTTTTTTTCCCCCAGTCACTCAAAGGTAGCAGATGGTGTTTATCAAAGGCAGGTAACGACAGTATGTATGTTGCACTTAGCTTTTTTTTTTTTTTTTTTTTTGAAACCGTGACCCAGTCCAGCTCTCACTTCTGTGTAAACACACAAATGGAGCATTCAGTGTGATTACTTACACAAGGGAACATATTTCAGCCTGGCAATTACACTGCAGCCCAAGTGAAACTAACAAGGGCGAAAAACAAGCAGGATGTCTCTGATTTAGGAGAAGACACACAACAGTGTTGCATACTTTTAACAGATTATTGTATATTATTTCGACAGGTTGATAAACGTCTTTAAACGTTCCCGGGGTGTACGTGAATTTCAGCAAATCAATTTCACAGAATCATAACATTAACATTAACAGTTTCATATATCTGTTTTTTTAAGTACAGTATTTCTGGTAAACGTGCATTTCCTCGGAACTACGAGCGGAAAAGACTTGCATGAGTTAGTGCATGTGGTTTTCTCACAGATTTGTCACCGCTGGAGGAGGAGATTCATTCATATAAAATAACGAAACCAGAGAGCTCGAATGGATGTAGACGTTGTGATACAACTTAGCACATCATGGGATTTTTTCAACATTCACTACCTCTCAAAAGTTTGGGATCACTTGCAAAGTTCTTTCATTTCTAAAATAAAATTATTCAAGTGAATCATTTTATAAGGCTAATTGACTATGAGAAAACCCTTTTGTAATTGTATGTTGTACTAATGGAGCAGACAAGGGATCATGTCGTTCTTTAGGTTAGTTTAGTATCTCAACATCAGCAGTTGTTTGTTTACAGCTTCCAATAGAGAGAGAGAGAATAGAGAGAGAAATAGACTCGAATGCCTAAGGTCTGTCAGACTGTAATTGCTGCAAAAGGTGTTTCTTTTTTTTAAACACAGCCATCATTTCCATCGAAATCATTATTTCTAACTCTGACAACGTCTGAGCGGTAGAGTACGTATTTGTAGTTTGGCCATGTAAACACATCTGGCTTGTGCAGAACAATCCAACCGATCTCAAAAATCATTTTGAATAATCAGGCCTTTAAATATTTTCTCAAATAGTTAGTTTATAATGTTTATGCATGAAAAATTAAACTATGGCGACAGAAGCACTGATTTCTGAATGTCTGTAACTTGTAATTACCTTTCTGGTTACTATGACCATTACCATGTTTTCTTCTGCCCACATCGAATCAACACATCTTTTTTTTTCTGACCTACCACAAACATTTCAGCAGCCATAACAATGCCACAGACAGACATAACAAGCCATAAGCAGACATAAGCTGTCACACATTAGGTCTGTTGAGTTGAATTAACCTGCGCTGCTCTGCTCCACGACTTTCTCCGTCTGTGAGAGACGTGCATCTAAAAAGGTCGACAACCCTCCTGACCTCAGCTGCTGTGTGGTCTGGCTCCCTCCGCTACTGCACTAGCAGCTATGGATTAGCTTTCTGGTTCAAGTGTAACTTTATCCTTTGGGAAAACATACTGACCAAAGGAAACTCATGTTTGGGGTTACGACCCTTTGTCCTCATGCAAGTGAGACAGACTCTGAGGCTGTCTTACCCAGGTCTCAGTTTCTCCTCAAACAAACTTTGTGAAGCACTGATGTTTGTGATGTTAGAGCAGTTTCAACAGCGGATGCATTTTTGCCTCAATGGAACAAGTATTTAATGCATTCGAAGAAATACTTGTGTGTGTTTCAACATTTTTCAACAGACCTCTCCCAGAATTTCTACTTGCGAACATGTGGGTTTTAACTGTCAGATTTACATGAACCCAGTTTTCAAGTACTGTGAACACAATCTGGCCAAATCGGTGGGAGCTGGACGCCCGTGAGCCTGTTGCTAAGTTGAGCTACAAGTATCTAAAAAGCACAGAGAGGAAAAAAAAAAAAAAAAAAAGACGTCAACACTGATAAGAATCACGTTAGGAGTCCTTGAGGAATACAATTGAATTGGCATCGTCTGGAACCACGAAGTGCACACATGCCGATTAATGACCCTAAAGATCAGTGTGAGGGGGAGAAGGAAAGGAGGGCGTGCCTTTGTTTGCTAGAGCCGTCGAGACAGATCACAAGAAGCGGAAAATACTGGAAATGTCTTATCAGCATGCGACTGGCCGTCTTTTCTTCCATTAGCTGTTTCAACTTTATGACTTAAAACTAAAAACCCTGCTCATGGGAACAGGGACCGTTCTGACATTTGGAGTAATACACATCTTGACATTTGAGTAAAACACCAGCGCCTCTAATAGGTTTTGGAAAACAATGTGGCGGCACGCTGCCAGGATTTTGCCACAAAGAAATACTTCACTAAATGACTTTGTTTATGAGAATACAAACAGACCTATAGTAAATAAGACGGTGGGTCTGGCAAAACATTCAGTGTCAGATTCCAGTGCTTGACACTTCGTGATACTGGATTTGAATAAGAGGTCTTTGGGTTCACGACAACCATAGCAACACTTTTAACTCACGATAATTAAACTACAACATTACTGTCCAGATACCAAAGTTTGACATCGGATACGTAGGTCGTGATGACCTGTTGAACAAAGTCACCCACCAACTGTGTCAAACACGCTCTCACACTTCCAAGAACACTGGCTGTTGTGCTTCTCGGCCTTCAATCGGCGTGAGCGGCAAGCCGGCCCGTCTCTCACAGGAAGGGAGAGTTTCCTGAAAGGTCACGGTTGTTCCAGCCAGACCAAACACTGGCTTATTGCTTTGTTGTTTGTCGGGTCAGTGGCTGTTTTTGTGTTGCAATTTTCCTTTGTTTAGCATTCCCAAGTATATTACCTGAGCCTGCGGCCAAAAGATGGGGAGGGAAGTTTGCAGAGTGGGAGACAAAAGAGGGGGAGGTTGAGCACTGGAAAAATGAAGGCAGCGGTCGCACAGTGGATGCCGTGATTACGCCGTGAAGGGGCCCCTCGTCTCTCATGCTAAAAATAGCAGGAGTAGGAAGGTGCTTATGGGACTGGAGAGGGGGACTAGAGGGGACAGAATGGGCAGGGGCCACAGTAATTGGCGAGATGCAAACAGCTGGGGGAGTGTGTGTGTGTGTGTGTGTGTTTGTGTGTGTGAGGGGACCC
This sequence comes from Anabas testudineus, assembly GCF_900324465.2. Lineage (NCBI taxonomy): Eukaryota > Metazoa > Chordata > Actinopteri > Anabantiformes > Anabantidae > Anabas > Anabas testudineus. Next base: position 9,688,127 of record NC_046614.1, on the reverse strand, counting down.
TGCTCCATGCAGCTGTACTCTGTCTTTCAGGCCCTAGATCCTACCCATACTGTTACATCGCCTCCTAGTCTCTCACACACACACACACACACACACACACAGCAGGAAGGAGAGTAATGGGACCCTGACAGCCAGATCCTTAAAGAATGAAAGAATGTGCAACATGAGGCAAGGGAACAGCTGTGTAGGGTGGTGGTGGGGGAGACAGCGGGCGTTGGGGCTGTTGATTCACAGCGGAGGGGGGGGGGGGGGGGGGAGGTTTTTTAGCCGCAGATGAGATGATGAAAAATGGGGAGAAAAAAAAAAAACGAAAAAAAAAAAAACCTTTCTGACAGTAACAGTATGTGAAGAGGGTGGACGTTTCTGGAAGTGGAATCAACAAATTTATCGGTTTAAGTCGAACCTCGGTCAGAATCAGCCCCCAAGGCGTCGCGGCTGGGATTGCGAGCCCAGCAGATGTTTTGGTCAGCTGTTGCAGAACCGATCCGCTGTTGGGTGGATGTGCCTCCGATTAAGAGGTTTCTCTGTGAGGAAACAGCCTTGGGAACTTGAACTTCTGAGAGAGGCTGAATGAACAACACACAACTACAAATCCCTGTGTGTGTGTGTGTGTGTGTGTGTGGGAGGTAGTGGAAATAATATGAAGTCACCCCAGCTAAGAGGGTACTGGTTATTTGGTTTTGGCTCTCTGCTACTTCGTCATATGTTAAAGTTGGAACATGGGAAAGAAAAACTTGACCTTGGTGTGTTCATTTGCTACGTACTTCTCCATATACATTGACAGTACAGGCTGCTAACCTCCTATTTCCAACACGGTCAAGATATACATCTGCTCATTATGTTTCTGTGTCTCTGTCACTGTCTGTATTTGTAATGCTAGAAAGCATCTGCATGTGGTTTATCGTGCCACTCCCATGTTTCAGAAGATGGGCTACATTTTTGTTCGGCGTACACATAGTGTGGGAAGAGAAAATAGCATGAAAAAAAAAAAAAAAGAAGCCGCAAACAGCATGAGATACAGTCAGAAGACCGCAGTGCTGCACATGTAATGTAGATACAAACATGCATAATCATGCAGTTCAGATGACACATGCAGAGACCCAAAACAGATGTATGTGAGTGTTCTGCTTCAGTCAGATGGAGAGATAACTCAACATTAGCTCTTTATTTCTTTTGTTTGTGCTTCCCCAGAACTACTGATATCTTGCTACCAACACACACCTGGATTGCACCCGCTGAGAGACAGAGAGAGACAGAGAGAGACAGAGAGAGAGAGAGAGAGAGAAAGTTTTTTTTTTTTTTTACCTCTGAGGCTCCACTTCTTGTGAAATCCCCTGCTCTTCATATCTCTACTGAAAATACCACCGTCGCCGTGGTTTGAGATGACACTTATCGCAGCATCTCAATTGTGTTTGTTGGTGTGTGTGTGTGTGTGTGAGATCAAGGTTGTAACAGGGGCTACATGTCACAATGCACCTGTGCGCTGGCGGAAATGCAGCTCCCCCCCTCGCCCCCGTCACCACAGTGTATATACACACACACACACACACACACACACACACACACACACACACAAACACGCAGACGCACACTGGCCACCTGCACTGTCTCTTTCTGTCTTGTAAACTTAATACCTGATCTGACTTTAACTGTGTCACTTGTCATCACTGCATGTTTGTTTATTTGCGTTTGAACAATGTGAAACTGAACATATGTGAATGTATAAAATCATAATTACAAACAAATACAGAGAAAAATGGCAAAATAGTTAACCAATCAACTTTTTTATTGCTGATTTGCTTTTTTTATTTAACTCAGGTCGTTTCAATTCATCTTCCTGTATTATATGTTATTATGACCTAAATGTTGCTCAGAAGCTGGGTTTAGTGTAGATAGGGGTGTACACCACATCTGGGTACCTCTGTGCTTAAAGCAGCTGTAATCCATATTCACTTTAACTAACAATAAACAAATACTAGTTGGTGGAGACAACGGAGCATTTAGCAGCTGAAGGCCGACACCGAACTAATAGGAGGTGATGTCCTTGATCATGATCGCATTTTGATCCTCCCAGTGGCAAAAAAACATCAGCTTAGGAAACGTTAATTTGTACATCCATACAAGAAACCCGCATTAATTACAGCAGCAGAGCAGTACATCTACTTTTACTGTACTGCAATGGAAGTATAACCTTCCCTCAACAACAGTAGAAAAGTGAAGTTTCACTGAACATTTTTTTTATTTGATGTTATATTCTCCCCTGTGTTGGATAGGTTTTTTTTTTCTTGCTGTTTCTCTGCAGTATGTGGGGCAGGGTGACCACACTGCTGATGAAGAGGTCGACAGGTGTCCCCCTGCCTCCAGCTGTGATCAGAAACGCTCTCTGTGGTTTTTACGGAGAAAATGCCCCGCTGCAGAGGTGTGAACACACTGCTTTCTAGCCAGAGAGACGCTAACTTTACACGCACACACGCATTCAACCTTTATCAGACTGACGAAGAGCTTAGCACAATACACACATCACCACAAAAAGCACGCACACGGGATACACCTCCACCCCGACGCACACACACACACAAAAGGTAGCATTACAGCTTTTGCCCTGAGCTCACTCACAAGTGAGAGACTGGTTACTCAGTAGCACACTTTAATATCAAACCTGTACTTTGGTTGATCCACAAACAAACCTGTTCATCTGACATGTGGCTCTACTCACAGCAATGTTTTCTGTTCTCTGTATGTGTGTCTGTGATCTCAGTCAAGCCCGAGATGCTGAATGTTCAGGAAACCACAGAGACACTCGGCTCGAGCACCACAGAATGACATTTAAGATCATACTCTCTCCCTTTCACACACACACACACACACGCAGACATGCACGCACGCACACACACAAGCACACACACACACGCACGCACACTAGTTAGGTGAATATAATACTATACATATAAAGAATGGGTGTGTATTATTATTATTTTTCTATGTATCCCATCTGATTTGCACATAGGCTTCACATAGGCTTGTTCAAACAGGTGTAATGTTTACAATGATACATGATGTGAACATGATAATATATGCAGTGTTATGATGGTGGAACCATCATGGTTTAGGTTGACTTTATTGAAGGTTTGGTCTTAGTTAAAGTAAAGTAAACACTTGGTCGTCATCATGGTTACAATAATAAACATGTGGTTAAGGTCATGGTCAAAACACACGTTTTACACCAGACTATGGGAAAGTCCTGGGTTTCATGACCCAGCTATCCACCCTGAACGCCTACCTAAGCACACTTTTT